>NW_027661976.1:1436666-2155000 GCF_963422515.1 Blennius ocellaris | reverse complement strand
CTCAAGAAGGTGAGGAGCTGAAGGCTCAAGAAGGTGAGGAGTTGAAGAGTCAAGAAGGTGAGGAGCTGAAGGCTCAAGAAGGTGAGGAGCTGAAGGCTAAAAAGGTGAGGAGCTGAAGGCTGAAGAAGGTGAGGAGCTGAAGGCTGAAGAAGGTGAGGAGCTGAAGGCTAAAAAGGTGAGGAGCTGAAGTCTCAGAAGGTGAGGAGCTGAAGGCTCAAGAAGGTGAGGAGCTGAAAGGTCAAGAAGGTGAGGAGCTGAAGGCTAAAAAGGTGAGGAGCTGAAGGCTGAAGAAGGTGAGGAGCTGAAGGCTGAAGAAGGTGAGGAGCTGAAGGCTAAAAAGGTGAGGAGCTGAAGTCTCAGAAGGTGAGGAGCTGAAGGCTCAAGAAGGTGAGGAGCTGAAGGCTAAAAAGGTGAGGAGCTGAAGGGTCAAGAAAGTGAGGAGCAAAAGGCTAAAAGGGTGAGGAGCTGAAGGCTCAAGAAGGTGAGGAGCTGAAGGCTAAAAAGGTGAGGAGCTGAAGGGTGAAGAAGGTGAGGAGCTGAAGGATAAAAAGGTGAGGAGCTGAAGGCTCAAGAAGGTGAGGAGCTGAAGGCTGAAAAGGTGAGGAGCTGAAGGCTGAAAAGGTGAGGAGCTGAAGGCTCAAGAAGGTGAGGAGCTGAAGGCTCAAGAAGGTGAGGAGCTGAAGGCTCAAGAAGGTGAGGAGCTGAAGGCTCAAGAAGGTGAGGAGCTGAAGGCTCAAGAAGGTGAGGAGCTGAAGGCTCAAGAAGGTGAGGAGCTGAAGGCTAAAAAGGTGAGGAGCTGAAGGCTAAAAAGGTGAGGAGCTGAAGGGTCAAGAAGGTGAGGAGCTGAAGAGTCAAGAAGGTGAGGAGCTGAAGAGTCAAGAAGGTGAGGAGCTGAAGGGTCAAGAAGGTGAGGAGCTGAAGGGTCAAGAAGGTGAGGAGCTGAAGGCTCAAGAAGGTGAGGAGCTGAAGGCTCAAGAAGGTGAGGAGCTGAAGGCTAAAAAGGTGAGGAGCTGAAGGCTCAAGAAGGTGAGGAGCTGAAGGCTCAAGAAGGTGAGGAGCTGAAGGCTCAAGAAGGTGAGGAGCTGAAGGCTAAAAAGGTGAGGAGCTGAAGGGTCAAGAAAGTGAGGAGTTGAAGGCTCAAGAAGGTGAGGAGCAGAAGGCTAAAAAGGTGAGGAGCTGAAGGGTCAAGAAAGTGAGGAGTTGAAGGCTCAAGAAGGTGAGGAGCAGAAGGCTAAAAAGGTGAGGAGCTGAAGGGTCAAGAAGGTGAGGTGCTGAAGGGTCAAGAAGGTGAGGAGTTGAAGGGTCAAGAAGGTGAGGAGTTGAAGAGTCAAGAAGGTGAGGAGCTGAAGGGTCAAGAAGGTGAGGAGCTGAAGGCTAAAAAGGTGAGGAGCTGAAGGGTCAAGAAGGTGAGGTGCTGAAGGGTCAAGAAGGTGAGGAGCTGAAGGCTAAAAAGGTGAGGAGCTGAAGGGTCAAGAAGGTGAGGAGTTGAAGAGTCAAGAAGGTGAGGAGCTGAAGACTAAAAAGGTGAGGAGCTGAAGGATCAAGAAGTTGAGGAGCTGGAGGCTAAAAAGGTGAGGAGCTGAAGGCTCAAGAAGGTGAGGAGCTGAAGGCTAAAAAGGTGAGGAGCTGAAGGGTCAAGAAGGTGAGGAGTTGAAGAGTCAAGAAGGTGAGGAGCTGAAGACTAAAAAGGTGAGGAGCTGAAGGATCAAGAAGTTGAGGAGCTGGAGGCTAAAAAGGTGAGGAGCTGAAGGCGCAAGAAGGTGAGAAGCTGAAGGGTCAAGAAGGTAAGGAGCTGAAGGCTAAAAAGGTGAGGAGCTGAAGGCTCAAGAAGGTGAGGAGCTGAAGGCTCAAGAAGGTAAGGAGCTGAAGGCTCAAGAAGTTGAGGAGCTGAAGGCTAAAAAGGTGAGGAGCTGAAGGCTCAAGAAGGTGAGGAGCTGAAGGCTCAAGAAGTTGAGGAGCTGAAGGCTAAAAAGGTGAGGAGCTGAAGGCTCAAGAAGGTGAGGAGCTGAAGGCTCAAGAAGGTGAGGAGCTGAAGGGTCAAGAAGGTGAGGAGCTGAAGGCTCAAGAAGGTGGGGAGCTGAAGGCTCAAGAAGGTGAGGAGCTGAAGGCTCAAGAAGGTGAGGAGCTGAAGGCTAAAATGGTGAGGAGCTGATGGGTCAAGAAGGTGAGGAGCTGAAGGGTCAAGAAGGTGAGGAGCTGAAGGCTAAAAAGGTGAGGAGCTGAAGGCTCAAGAAGGTGAGGAGCTGAAGGCTCAAGAAGGTGAGGAGCTGAAGGGTCAAGAAGGTGAGGAGCTGAAGGCTCAAGAAGGTGAGGAGCTGAAGGCTAAAAAGGTGAGGAGCTGAAGGCTGAAGAAGGTGAGGAGCTGAAGGCTCAAGAAGGTGAGGAGCTGAAGGGTCAAGAAGGTGAGGAGCTGAAGGCTAAAAAGGTGAGGAGCTGAAGGGTCAAGAAAGTGAGGAGCAAAAGGCTAAAAAGGTGAGGAGCTGAAGGGTGAAGAAGGTGAGGAGCTGAAGGATAAAAAGGTGAGGAGCTGAAGGCTCAAGAAGGTGAGGAGCTGAAGGCTGAAAAGGTGAGGAGCTGAAGGCTGAAAAGGTGAGGAGCTGAAGGCTCAAGAAGGTGAGGAGCTGAAGGCTCAAGAAGGTGAGGAGCTGAAGGCTCAAGAAGGTGAGGAGTTGAAGAGTCAAGAAGGTGAGGAGCTGAAGGCTCAAGAAGGTGAGGAGCTGAAAGGTCAAGAAGGTGAGGAGCTGAAGGCTAAAAAGGTGAGGAGCTGAAGGCTGAAGAAGGTGAGGAGCTGAAGGCTGAAGAAGGTGAGGAGCTGAAGGCTAAAAAGGTGAGGAGCTGAAGTCTCAGAAGGTGAGGAGCTGAAGGCTCAAGAAGGTGAGGAGCTGAAGGCTAAAAAGGTGAGGAGCTGAAGTCTCAGAAGGTGAGGAGCTGAAGGCTCAAGAAGGTGAGGAGCTGAAGGCTAAAAAGGTGAGGAGCTGAAGTCTCAGAAGGTGAGGAGCTGAAGGCTCAAGAAGGTGAGGAGCAAAAGGCTAAAAGGGTGAGGAGCTGAAGGCTCAAGAAGGTGAGGAGCTGAAGGCTAAAAAGGTGAGGAGCTGAAGGGTGAAGAAGGTGAGGAGCTGAAGGATAAAAAGGTGAGGAGCTGAAGGCTCAAGAAGGTGAGGAGCTGAAGGCTGAAAAGGTGAGGAGCTGAAGGCTGAAAAGGTGAGGAGCTGAAGGCTCAAGAAGGTGAGGAGTTGAAGGCTCAAGAAGGTGAGGAGCTGAAGGCTCAAGAAGGTGAGGAGCTGAAGGCTCAAGAAGGTGAGGAGTTGAAGAGTCAAGAAGGTGAGGAGCTGAAGGCTCAAGAAGGTGAGGAGCTGAAGGGTCAAGAAGGTGAGGAGCTGAAGGCTAAAAAGGTGAGGAGCTGAAGGGTCAAGAAGGTGAGGAGCTGAAGAGTCAAGAAGGTGAGGAGCTGAAGGGTCAAGAAGGTGAGGAGCTGAAGGCTCAAGAAGGTGAGGAGCTGAAGGCTAAAAAGGTGAGGAGCTGAAGGCTCAAGAGGGTGAGGAGCTGAAGGCTCAAGAAGGTGAGGAGCTGAAGGCTCAAGAAGGTGAGGAGCTGAAGGCTAAAAAGGTGAGGAGCTGAAGGGTCAAGAAAGTGAGGAGTTGAAGGCTCAAGAAGGTGAGGAGCAGAAGGCTAAAAAGGTGAGGAGCTGAAGGGTCAAGAAAGTGAGGAGTTGAAGGCTCAAGAAGGTGAGGAGCAGAAGGCTAAATAGGTGAGGAGCTGAAGGGTCAAGAAGGTGAGGTGCTGAAGGGTCAAGAAGGTGAGGAGTTGAAGAGTCAAGAAGGTGAGGAGCTGAAGGGTCAAGAAGGTGAGGAGCTGAAGGCTAAAAAGGTGAGGAGCTGAAGGGTCAAGAAAGTGAGGAGTTGAAGGCTCAAGAAGGTGAGGAGCAGAAGGCTAAAAAGGTGAGGAGCAGAAGGCTAAAAAGGTGAGGAGCTGAAGGGTCAAGAAGGTGAGGTGCTGAAGGGTCAAGAAGGTGAGGAGCTGAAGGGTAAAAAGGTGAGGAGCTTTAGTCTAAAGAAGGTGAGGAGCTGAAGGCTAAAAAGGTGAGGAGCTGAAGGATAAAAAGGTGAGGAGCTGAAGGGTCAAGAAGGTGAGGAGTTGAAGAGTCAAGAAGGTGAGGAGCTGAAGACTAAAAAGGTGAGGAGCTGAAGGATCAAGAAGTTGAGGAGCTGAAGGCTAAAAAGGTGAGGAGCTGAAGGCTCAAGAAGGTGAGGAGCTGAAGGCGCAAGAAGGTGAGAAGCTGAAGGCTCCAGAAGGTGAGGAGCTGAAGGCTCCAGAAGGTGAGGAGCTGAAGGCTCAAGAAGGTGAGGAGCTGAAGGCTCAAGAAGGTAAGGAGCTGAAGGCTCAAGAAGTTGAGGAGCTGAAGGCTAAAAAGGTGAGGAGCTGAAGGCTCAAGAAGGTGAGGAGCTGAAGGCTCAAGAAGGTGAGGAGCTGAAGGCTCAAGAAGGTGAGGAGCTGAAGGGTCAAGAAGGTGAGGAGCTGAAGGCTAAAGAAGGTGAGGAGCTGTAGGGTCAAGAAGGTGAGGAGCTGAAGGTGAGGAGCTGATGGGTCAAGAAGGTGAGGAGCTGAAGGGTCAAGAAGGTGAGGAGCTGAAGGCTAAAAAGGTGAGGAGCTGAAGGCTCAAGAAGGTGAGGAGCTGAAGGCTCAAGAAGGTGAGGAGCTGAAGGGTCAAGAAAGTGAGGAGCTGAAGGCGCAAGAAGGTGAGGAGCTGAAGGGTCAAGAAGGTGAGGAGCTGAAGGCGCAAGAAGGTGAGGAGCTGAAGGCTCAAGAAGGTGAGGAGCTGAAGGGTCAAGAAGGTGAGGAGCTGAAGGCTCAAGAAGGTGAGGAGCTGAAGGCTCAAGAAGGTGAGGAGCTGAAGGGTCAAGAAGGTGAGGAGCTGAAGGCTAAAAAGGTGAGGAGCTGAAGGCTAAAATGGTGAGGAGCTGAAGGTGCAAGAAGGTGAGGAGCTGAAGGCTAAATAGGTGAGGAGCTGAAGGCTCAAGAAGGTGAGGAGCTGAAGGGTCAAGAAGGTGAGGAGCTGAAGGGTCAAGAAGGTGAGGAGCTGAAGGCTAAAGAAGGTGAGGAGCTGTAGGGTCAAGAAGGTGAGGAGCTGAAGGTGAGGAGCTGAAGGCTCAAAAAGGTGAGGAGCTGAAGGCTAAAAAGGTGAGGAGCTGAAGGCGCAAGAAGGTGAGGAGCTGAAGGCTAAAAAGGTGAGGAGCTGAAGGCTCAAGAAGGTGAGGAGCTGAAGGCTCAAGAAGGTGAGGAGCTGAAGGCGCAAGAAGGTGAGGAGCTCAAGGCTCAAAAAGGTAAGGAGCTGAAGGCTCAAGAAGGTGAGGAACTGAAGGCTCAAGAAGGTGAGGAGCTGAAGGCTCAAGAAGGTGGGGAGCTGAAGTCTCAAGAAGGTGAGGAGCTGAAGGCTCAAAAAGGTAAGGAGCTGAAGGCTCAAGAAGGTGAGGAGCTGAAGGCTAAAAAGGTGAGGAGCTGAAGGGTCAAGAAGGTGAGGAGCTGAAGGGTCAAGAAGGTGAGGAGCTGAAGGCGCAAGAAGGTGAGGAGCTGAAGGCTCAAGAAGGTGAGGAGCTGAAGGCTAAAAAGGTGAAGAGCTGAAGGGTCAAGAAGGTGAGGAGCTGAAGGCGCAAGAAGGTGAGGAGCTGAAGGCTCAAGAAGGTGATGAGCTGAAGGCTCAAGAAGGTGAGGGGCTGAAGGCTCAAAAAGGTGAGGAGCTGAAGGGTAAAAAGGTGAGGAGCTGAAGGGTAAAAAGGTGAGGAGCTGAAGGCTCAAGAAGGTGAGGAGCTGAAGGCTCAAGAAGGTGAGGAGCTGAAGGCTCAAGAAGGTGAGGAGCTGAAGGCTCAAGAAGGTGAGGAGCTGAAGGCTCAAGAAGTGGAGGAGCTGAAGGCTCAAGAAGGTGAGGAGCTGAAGGGTCAAGAAGGTGAGGAGCTGAAGGCTAAAGAAGGTGAGGAGCTGAAGGCTCAAGAAGTGGAGGAGCTGAAGGCTCAAGAAGGTGAGGAGCTGAAGGGTCAAGAAGGTGAGGAGCTGAAGGCTAAAGAAGGTGAGGAGCTGAAGGCTCAAGAAGTGGAGGAGCTGAAGGCTCAAGAAGGTGAGGAGCTGAAGGGTCAAGAAGGTGAGGAGCTGAAGGCGCAAGAAGGTGAGGAGCTGAAGGCTCAAGAAGGTGAGGAGCTGAAGGCTAAAGAAGGTGAGGAGCTGAATGCTCAAGAAGGTGAGGAGCTGATGGGTCAAGAAGGTGAGGAGCTGAAGGCTCAAGAAGGTGAGGAGCTGAAGGGTCAAGAAATGGAGGAGCTGAAGGCTCAAGAAGTGGAGGAGCTGAAGGCTCAAGAAGGTGAGGAGCTGAAGGGTCAAGAAGGTGAGGAGCTGAAGGCTAAAGAAGGTGAGGAGCTGAAGGCTCAAGAAGGTGAGGAGCTGATGGGTCAAGAAGGTGAGGAGCTGAAGGCTCAAGAAGGTGAGGAGCTGTAGGGTCAAGAAGGTGAGGAGCTGAAGGTGAGGAGCTGAAGGCTCAAGAAGGTGAGGAGCTGAAGGCTCAAGAAGGTGAGGAGCTGAAGGCTCAAGAAGGTGAGGAGCTGAAGGCTCAAGAAGGTGAGGAGCTGAAGGCTCAAGAAGGTGAGGAGCTGAAGGCTAAAATGGTGAGGAGCTGAAGGCGCAAGACGGTGAGGAGCTGAAGGCTAAAAAGGTGAGGAGCTGAAGGCTAAAATGGTGAGGAGCTGAAGGTGCAAGAAGGTGGGGAGCTGATGGCTCAAGAAGGTGAGGAGCTGAAGGGTCAAGAAGGTGAGGAGCTGAAGGCTAAAATGGTGAGGAGCTGAAGGATGAAGAAGGTGAGGAGCTGAAGGCTCAAGAAGGTGAGGAGCTGAAGGCTCAAGAAGGTGAGGAGCTGAAGGCTCAAGAAGGTGAGGAGCTGAAGGCTCAAGAAGGTGAGGAGCTGAAGGCTCAAGAAGGTGAGGAGCTGAAGGCCAAAATGGTGAGGAGCTGAAGGCGCAAGAAGGTGAGGAGCTGAAGGTGAGGAGCTGAAGGCTCAAGAAGGTGAGGAGCTGAAGGCTCAAGAAGGTGAGGAGCTGAAGGCTAAAAAGGTGAGGAGCTGAAGGCTCAAGAAGGTGAGGAGCTGAAGGTGAGGAGCTGAAGGCTCAAGAAGGTGAGGAGCTGATGGGTCAAGAAGGTGAGGAGCTGAAGGGTCAAGAAGGTGAGGAGCTGAAGGCTAAAAAGGTGAGGAGCTGAAGGCTCAAGAAGGTGAGGAGCTGAAGGCTAAAGAAGGTGAGGAGCTGATGGCTCAAGAAGGTGAGGAGCTGAAGGGTCAAGAAGGTGGAGAGCTGAAGGCTAAAGAAGGTGAGGAGCTGATGGCTCAAGAAGGTGAGGAGCTGATGGGTCAAGAAGGTGAGGAGCTGAAGGCTCAAGAAGGTGAGGAGCTGTAGGGTCAAGAAGGTGAGGAGCTGAAGGTGAGGAGCTGAAGGCTCAAGAAGGTGAGGAGCTGATGGCTCAAGAAGGTGAGGAGCTGAAGGTGAGGAGCTGAAGGATCAAGAAGGTGAGGAGCTGAAGGCTCAAAAGGTGAGGAGCTGAAGGCTCAAGAAGGTGAGGAGCTGAAGGCTAAAAAGGTGAAGAGCTGAAGGCTCAAAAGGTGAGGAGCTGAAGGCTCAAGAAGGTGAGGAGCTGAAGGCTCAAGAAGGTGAGGAGCTGAAGGCTAAAATGGTGAGGAGCTGATGGGTAAAAAGGTGAGGAGCTGAAGGCTAAAAAGGTGAGGAGCTGAAGGCGCAAGAAGGTGAGGAGCTGAAGGCTCAAGAAGGTGAGGAGCTGAAGGCTCAAGAAGGTGAGGGGCTGAAGGCTCAAAAAGGTAAGGAGCTGAAGGTTAAAAAGGTGAGGAGCTGAAGGCTCAAGAAGGTGAGGAGCTGAAGGCTCAAGAAGGTGAGGAGCTGAAGGCTCAAGAAGGTGAGGAGCTGAAGGCTCAAGAAGGTGAGGAGCTGAAGGCTCAAGAAGGTGAGGAGCTGAAGGCTAAAATGGTGAGGAGCTGAAGGCGCAAGACGGTGAGGAGCTGAAGGCTAAAAAGGTGAGGAGCTGAAGGCTAAAATGGTGAGGAGCTGAAGGTGCAAGAAGGTGGGGAGCTGATGGCTCAAGAAGGTGAGGAGCTGAAGGGTCAAGAAGGTGAGGAGCTGAAGGCTAAAATGGTGAGGAGCTGAAGGATGAAGAAGGTGAGGAGCTGAAGGCTCAAGAAGGTGAGGAGCTGAAGGCTCAAGAAGGTGAGGAGCTGAAGGCTCAAGAAGGTGAGGAGCTGAAGGGTCAAGAAGGTGAGGAGCTGAAGGCTAAAAAGGAGAGGAGCTGAAGGCTCAAGAAGGTGAGGAGCTGAAGGCTCAAGAAGGTGATGAGCTGAAGGCCAAAATGGTGAGGAGCTGAAGGCGCAAGAAGGTGAGGAGCTGAAGGTGAGGAGCTGAAGGCTCAAGAAGGTGAGGAGCTGAAGGCTCAAGAAGGTGAGGAGCTGAAGGCTAAAAAGGTGAGGAGCTGAAGGCTCAAGAAGGTGAGGAGCTGAAGGTGAGGAGCTGAAGGCTCAAGAAGGTGAGGAGCTGATGGGTCAAGAAGGTGAGGAGCTGAAGGGTCAAGAAGGTGAGGAGCTGAAGGCTAAAAAGGTGAGGAGCTGAAGGCTCAAGAAGGTGAGGAGCTGAAGGCTAAAGAAGGTGAGGAGCTGATGGCTCAAGAAGGTGAGGAGCTGAAGGGTCAAGAAGGTGGAGAGCTGAAGGCTAAAGAAGGTGAGGAGCTGATGGCTCAAGAAGGTGAGGAGCTGATGGGTCAAGAAGGTGAGGAGCTGAAGGCTCAAGAAGGTGAGGAGCTGTAGGGTCAAGAAGGTGAGGAGCTGTAGGGTCAAGAAGGTGAGGAGCTGAAGGTGAGGAGCTGAAGGCTCAAGAAGGTGAGGAGCTGATGGCTCAAGAAGGTGAGGAGCTGAAGGTGAGGAGCTGAAGGCTCAAGAAGGTGAGGAGCTGAAGGCTCAAAAGGTGAGGAGCTGAAGGCTCAAGAAGGTGAGGAGCTGAAGGCTAAAAAGGTGAAGAGCTGAAGGCTCAAAAGGTGAGGAGCTGAAGGCTCAAGAAGGTGAGGAGCTGAAGGTGAGGAGCTGAAGGCTCAAGAAGGTGAGGAGCTGATGGGTCAAGAAGGTGAGGAGCTGAAGGGTCAAGAAGGTGAGGAGCTGAAGGCTAAAAAGGTGAGGAGCTGAAGGCTCAAGAAGGTGAGGAGCTGAAGGCTAAAGAAGGTGAGGAGCTGATGGCTCAAGAAGGTGAGGAGCTGAAGGCTCAAGAAGGTGAGGAGCTGTAGGGTCAAGAAGGTGAGGAGCTGAAGGTGAGGAGCTGAAGGCTAAAAAGGTGAGGAGCTGAAGGCGCAAGAAGGTGAGGAGCTGAAGGCTCAAGAAGGTGAGGAGCTGAAGGCTCAAGAAGGTGAGGGGCTGAAGGCTCAAAAAGGTAAGGAGCTGAAGGCTCAAGAAGGTGAGGAGCTGAAGGCTAAAAAGGTGAGGAGCTGAAGGCTCAAGAAGGTGGGGAGCTGAAGGCTCAAGAAGGTGAGGAGCTGAAGGCTCAAGAAGGTGAGGAGCTGAAGGCTCAAGAAGGTGAGGAGCTGAAGGCTCAAGAAGGTGAGGAGTAGAAGGCTAAAAAGGTGAGGAGCTGAAGGCGCAAGAAGGTGAGGAGCTGAAGGCTCAAGAAGGTGAGGAGCTGAAGGCTCAAGAAGTGGAGGAGCTGAAGGCTCAAGAAGGTGAGGAGCTGAAGGCTAAAATGATGAGGAGCTGAAGGCGCAAGAAGGTGAGGAGCTGAAGGCTCAAGAAGGTGAGGAGCTGAAGGCTAAAGAAGGTGAGGAGCTGAAGGCTCAAGAAGGTGAGGAGCTGAAGGCTCAAGAAGGTGAGGAGCTGAAGGCTCAAAAGGTGAGGAGCTGAAGGCTCAAGAAGGTGAGGAGCTGAAGGCTAAAAAGGTGAGGAGCTGAAGGCGCAAGGTGAGGAGCTGAAGGCTCAAGAAGGTGAGGAGCTGAAGGCTCAAGAAGGTGAGGAGCTGAAGGCTCAAGAAGGTGAGGAGTAGAAGGCTAAAAAGGTGAGGAGCTGAAGGCGCAAGAAGGTGAGGAGCTGAAGGGTCAAGAAGGTGAGGAGCTGAAGGCTAAAAAGGTGAGGAGCTGAAGGCTCAAGAAGGTGGGGAGCTGAAGGCTCAAGAAGGTGAGGAGCTGAAGGCTAAAAAGGTGAGGAGCTGAAGGCTCAAGAAGGTGGAGAGCTGAAGGCTCAAGAAGGTGAGGACCTGAAGGCTAAAAAGGTGAGGAGCTGAAGGCTCAAGAAGGTGAGGAGCTGAAGGCTCAAGAAGGTGAGGAGCTGAAGGCTCAAGAAGGTGAGGAGCTGAAGGCTCAAGAAGGTGAGGAGTAGAAGGCTAAAAAGGTGAGGAGCTGAAGGCGCAAGAAGGTGAGGAGCTGAAGGGTCAAGAAGTGGAGGAGCTGAAGGCTCAAGAAGGTGAGGAGCTGAAGGCTAAAATGATGAGGAGCTGAAGGTGCAAGAAGGTGAGGAGCTGAAGGCTCAAGAAGGTGAGGAGCTGAAGGCTAAAAAGGTGAGGAGCTGAAGGCTCAAGAAGGTGAGGAGCTGAAGGGTCAAGAAGGTGAGGAGCTGAAGGGTCAAGAAGGTGAGGAGCTGAAGGCTCAAGAAGGTGAGGAGCTGAAGGCTCAAGAAGGTGAGGAGTAGAAGGCTAAAAAGGTGAGGAGCTGAAGGCTAAAATGATGAGGAGCTGAAGGCGCAAGAAGGTGAGGAGCTGAAGGCTAAAAAGGTGAGGAGCTGAAGGCTAAAATGATGAGGAGCTGAAGGCGCAAGAAGGTGAGGAGCTGAAGGCTCAAGAAGGTGAGGAGCTGAAGGTTAAAAAGGTGAGGAGCTGAAGGCTCAAGAAGGTGAGGAGCTAAAGGCTCAAGAAGGTGAGGAGCTGAAGGCTCAAGAAGGTGAGAAGCTGAAGGGTCAAGAAGATGAGGAGCTGAAGGCTCAAGAAGGTGAGGAGCTAAAGGCTCAAGAAGGTGAGGAGCTGAAGGCTAAAAAGGTGAGGAGCTGAAGGCTAAAAAGGTGAGGAGCTGAAGGGTCAAGAAGGTGAGGAGCTGAAGGGTCAAGAAGGTGAGGAGCTGAAGGCTCAAGAAGGTGAGGAGCTGAAGGCTCAAGAAGGTGAGAAGCTGAAGGCTCAAGAAGGTGAGGAGCTGTAGGGTCAAGAAGGTGAGGAGCTGAAGGTGAGGAGCTGAAGGCTCAAGAAGGTGAGGAGGTGAAGGGTCAAGAAGGTGAGGAGCTGAAGGCTCAAGAAGGTGAGGAGCTGAAGGCTCAAGAAGGTGAGGAGCTGAAGGCTCAAGAAGGTGAGGAGCTGAAGGCTCAAGAAGGTGAGGAGCTGAAGGCTCAAGAAGGTGAGGAGCTGAAGGCTAAAATGGTGAGGAGCTGAAGGCGCAAGAAGGTGAGGAGCTGAAGGCTCAAGAAGGTGAGGAGCTGAAGGCTAAAGAAGGTGAGGAGCTGAAGGGTCAAGAAGGTGAGGAGCTGAAGGGTCAAGAAGGTGAGGAGCTGATGGGTCAAGAAGGTGAGGAGCTGAAGGCTCAAGAAGGTGAGGAGCTGAAGGGTCAAGAAGGTGAGGAGCTGATGGGTCAAGAAGGTGAGGAGCTGAAGGCTCAAGAAGGTGAGGAGCTGAAGGTGAGGAGCTGAAGGCTCAAGAAGGTGAGGAGCTGAAGGCTCAAGAAGGTGAGGAGCTGAAGGTGAGGAGCTGAAGGCTAAAAAGGTGAGGAGCTGAAGGCTAAAAAGGTGAGGAGCTGAAGGCTCAAGAAGGTGAGGAGCTGAAGGCTCAAGAAGGTGAGGAGCTGAAGGGTCAAGAAGGTGAGGAGCTGAAGGCTCAAGAAGGTGAGGAGCTGAAGGCTCAAGAAGGTGAGGAGCTGAAGGCTCAAGAAGGTGAGAAGCTGAAGGCTCAAGAAGGTGAGGAGCTGTAGGGTCAAGAAGGTGAGGAGCTGAAGGTGAGGAGCTGAAGGCTCAAGAAGGTGAGGAGCTGAAGGCTCAAGAAGGTGAGGAGCTGAAGGCTCAAGAAGGTGAGGAGCTGAAGGCTAAAAAGGTGAGGAGCTGAAGGCTCAAGAAGGTGAGGAGGTGAAGGTGAGGAGCTGAAGGCTCAAGAAGGTGAGGAGCTGATGGGTCAAGAAGGTGAGGAGCTGAAGGGTCAAGAAGGTGAGGAGCTGAAGGCTAAAAAGGTGAGGAGCTGAAGGCTCAAGAAGGTGAGGAGCTGAAGGCTAAAGAAGGTGAGGAGCTGATGGCTCAAGAAGGTGAGGAGCTGAAGGCTCAAGAAGGTGAGGAGCTGTAGGGTCAAGAAGGTGAGGAGCTGAAGGTGAGGAGCTGAAGGCTAAAAAGGTGAGGAGCTGAAGGCGCAAGAAGGTGAGGAGCTGAAGGCTCAAGAAGGTGAGGAGCTGAAGGCTCAAGAAGGTGAGGGGCTGAAGGCTCAAAAAGGTAAGGAGCTGAAGGCTCAAGAAGGTGAGGAGCTGAAGGCTAAAAAGGTGAGGAGCTGAAGGCTCAAGAAGGTGGGGAGCTGAAGGCTCAAGAAGGTGAGGAGCTGAAGGCTCAAGAAGGTGAGGAGCTGAAGGCTCAAGAAGGTGAGGAGCTGAAGGCTCAAGAAGGTGAGGAGTAGAAGGCTAAAAAGGTGAGGAGCTGAAGGCGCAAGAAGGTGAGGAGCTGAAGGCTCAAGAAGGTGAGGAGCTGAAGGCTCAAGAAGGTGAGGAGCTGAAGGCTAAAATGATGAGGAGCTGAAGGCGCAAGAAGGTGAGGAGCTGAAGGCTCAAGAAGGTGAGGAGCTGAAGGCTAAAGAAGGTGAGGAGCTGAAGGCTAAAGAAGGTGAGGAGCTGAAGGCTCAAGAAGGTGAGGAGCTGAAGGCTCAAGAAGGTGAGGAGCATAAGGCTCAAAAGGTGAGGAGCTGAAGGCTCAAGAAGGTGAGGAGCTGAAGGCGCAAGGTGAGGAGCTGAAGGCTCAATAAGGTGAGGAGCTGAAGGCTCAAGAAGGTGAGGAGCTGAAGGGTCAAGAAGGTGAGGAGCTGAAGGGTCAAGAAGGTGAGGAGCTGAAGGCTCAAGAAGGTGAGGAGCTGAAGGCTCAAGAAGGTGAGGAGCTGAAGGCTCAAGAAGGTGAGGAGCTGAAGGCTCAAGAAGGTGAGGAGTAGAAGGCTAAAAAGGTGAGGAGCTGAAGGCGCAAGAAGGTGAGGAGCTGAAGGGTCAAGAAGTGGAGGAGCTGAAGGCTCAAGAAGGTGAGGACCTGAAGGCTAAAAAGGTGAGGAGCTGAAGGCTCAAGAAGGTGAGGAGCTGAAGGCTCAAGAAGGTGAGGAGCTGAAGGCTCAAGAAGGTGAGGAGTAGAAGGCTAAAAAGGTGAGGAGCTGAAGGCGCAAGAAGGTGAGGAGCTGAAGGGTCAAGAAGTGGAGGAGCTGAAGGCTCAAGAAGGTAAGGAGCTGAAGGCTAAAATGATGAGGAGCTGAAGGTGCAAGAAGGTGAGGAGCTGAAGGCTCAAGAAGGTGAGGAGCTGAAGGTTAAAAAGGTGAGGAGCTGAAGGCTCAAGAAGGTGAGGAGCTAAAGGCTCAAGAAGGTGATGAGCTGAAGGCTAAAAAGGTGAGGAGCTGAAGGCTCAAGAAGGTGAGGAGCTGAAGGGTCAAGAAGGTGAGGAGCTGAAGGCTCAAGAAGGTGAGGAGCTGAAGGCTCAAGAAGGTGAGGAGTAGAAGGCTAAAAAGGTGAGGAGCTGAAGGCTAAAATGATGAGGAGCTGAAGGCGCAAGAAGGTGAGGAGCTGAAGGCTAAAAAGGTGAGGAGCTGAAGGCTAAAATGATGAGGAGCTGAAGGCGCAAGAAGGTGAGGAGCTGAAGGCTCAAGAAGGTGAGGAGCTGAAGGTTAAAAAGGTGAGGAGCTGAAGGCTCAAGAAGGTGAGGAGCTAAAGGCTCAAGAAGGTGAGGAGCTGAAGGCTAAAAAGGTGAGGAGCTGAAGGCTCAAGAAGGTGAGAAGCTGAAGGGTCAAGAAGGTGAGGAGCTGAAGGCTCAAGAAGGTGAGGAGCTGAAGGGTCAAGAAGGTGAGGAGCTGAAGGCTCAAGAAGGTGAGGAGCTGAAGGCTCAAGAAGGTGAGGAGCTGAAGGCTCAAGAAGGTGAGGAGCTGAAGGCTCAAGAAGGTGAGGAGCTGAAGGCGCAAGAAGTTGAGGAGCTAAAGGCTAAAATGGTGAGGACCTGATGGGTCAAGAAGGTGAGGAGCTGAAGGCTCAAGAAGGTGAGGAGCTGAAGGCTAAAGAAGGTGAGGAGCTGATGGCTCAAGAAGGTGAGGAGCTGAAGGCTCAAGAAGGTGAGGAGCTGTAGGGTCAAGAAGGTGAGGAGCTGAAGGTGAGGAGCTGAAGGCTCAAGAAGGTGAGGAGCTGATGGGTCAAGAAGGTGAGGAGCTGAAGGGTCAAGAAGGTGAGGAGCTGACGGCTAAAAAGGTGAGGAGCTGAAGGCTCAAGAAGGTGAGGAGCTGATGGCTCAAGAAGGTGAGGAGCTGAAGGCTCAAGAAGGTGAGGAGCTGTAGGGTCAAGAAGGTGAGGAGCTGAAGGTGAGGAGCTGAAGGCTAAAAAGGTGAAGAGCTGAAGGCGCAAGAAGGTGAGGAGCTGAAGGCTCAAGAAGGTGAGGAGCTGAAGGCTCAAGAAGGTGAGGAGCTGAAGGCTAAAAAGGTGAGGAGCTGAAGGCGCAAGAAGGTGAGGAGCTGAAGGCTCAAGAAGGTGAGGAGCTGAAGGCTCAAGAAGGTGAGGAGCTGAAGGCTCAAGAAGGTGAGGGGCTGAAGGCTCAAAAAGGTAAGGAGCTGAAGGCTCAAGAAGGTGAGGAGCTGAAGGCTAAAAAGGTGAGGAGCTGAAGGCTAAAAAGGTGAGGAGCTGAAGGCTCAAGAAGGTGGGGAGCTGAAGGCTCAAGAAGGTGAGGAGCTGAAGGCTCAAGAAGGTGAGGAGCTGAAGGCTAAAGAAGGTGAGGAGCTGATGGCTCAAGAAGGTGAGGAGCTGAAGGCTCAAGAAGGTGAGGAGCTGTAGGGTCAAGAAGGTGAGGAGCTGAAGGTGAGGAGCTGAAGGCTAAAAAGGTGAAGAGCTGAAGGAGCAAGAAGGTGAGGAGCTGAAGGCTCAAGAAGGTGAGGAGCTGAAGGCTCAAGAAGGTGAGGAGCTGAAGGCTAAAAAGGTGAGGAGCTGAAGGCGCAAGAAGGTGAGGAGCTGAAGGCTCAAGAAGGTGAGGAGCTGAAGGCTCAAGAAGGTGAGGAGCTGAAGGCTCAAGAAGGTGAGGGGCTGAAGGCTCAAAAAGGTAAGGAGCTGAAGGCTCAAGAAGGTGAGGAGCTGAAGGCTAAAAAGGTGAGGAGCTGAAGGCTCAAGAAGGTGGGGAGCTGAAGGCTCAAGAAGGTGAGGAGCTGAAGGCTCAAGAAGGTGAGGAGCTGAAGGCTCAAGAAGGTGAGGAGCTGAAGGCTCAAGAAGGTGAGGAGTAGAAGGCTAAAAAGGTGAGGAGCTGAAGGCTAAAATGATGAGGAGCTGAAGGCGCAAGAAGGTGAGGAGCTGAAGGCTCAAGAAGGTGAGGAGCTGAAGGCTAAAATGATGAGGAGCTGAAGGCGCAAGAAGGTGAGGAGCTGAAGGCTCAAGAAGGTGAGGAGCTGAAGGCTCAAGAAGGTGAGGAGCTGAAGGCTCAAGAAGGTGAGGAGCTGAAGGCTCAAAAGGTGAGGAGCTGAAGGCTCAAGAAGGTGAGGAGCTGAAGGCTAAAAAGGTGAGGAGCTGAAGGCGCAAGAAGGTGAGGAGCTGAAGGCTCAAGAAGGTGAGGAGCTGAAGGCTCAAGAAGGTGAGGAGCTGAAGGGTCAAGAAGGTGGGGAGCTGAAGGCTCAAGAAGGTGAGGAGCTGAAGGCTCAAGAAGGTGAGGAGCTGAAGGGTCAAGAAGTGGAGGAGCTGAAGGCTCAAGAAGGTGAGGAGCTGAAGGCTAAAATGATGAGGAGCTGAAGGTGCAAGAAGGTGAGGAGCTGAAGGCTCAAGAAGGTGAGGAGCTGAAGGTTAAAAAGGTGAGGAGCTGAAGGCTCAAGAAGGTGAGGAGCTAAAGGCTCAAGAAGGTGAGGAGCTGAAGGCTAAAAATGTGAGGAGCTGAAGGCTCAAGAAGGTGAGGAGCTGAAGGGTCAAGAAGGTGAGGAGCTGAAGGCTCAAGAAGGTGAGGAGCTGAAGGCTCAAGAAGGTGAGGAGTAGAAGGCTAAAAAGGTGAGGAGCTGAAGGCTAAAATGATGAGGAGCTGAAGGCGCAAGAAGGTGAGGAGCTGAAGGCTAAAAAGGTGAGGAGCTGAAGGCTAAAATGATGAGGAGCTGAAGACGCAAGAAGGTGAGGAGCTGAAGGCTCAAGAAGGTGAGGAGCTGAAGGTTAAAAAGGTGAGGAGCTGAAGGCTCAAGAAGGTGAGGAGCTAAAGGCTCAAGAAGGTGAGGAGCTGAAGGGTCAAGAAGGTGAGGAGCTGAAGGCTCAAGAAGGTGAGGAGCTGAAGGCTCAAGAAGGTGAGGAGCTGAAGGCTCAAGAAGGTGAGGAGCTGAAGGCGCAAGAAGTTGAGGAGCTAAAGGCTAAAATGGTGAGGAGCTGATGGGTCAAGAAGGTGAGGAGCTGAAGGCTCAAGAAGGTGAGGAGCTGAAGGCTAAAGAAGGTGAGGAGCTGATGGCTCAAGAAGGTGAGGAGCTGAAGGCTCAAGAAGGTGAGGAGCTGTAGGGTCAAGAAGGTGAGGAGCTGAAGGTGAGGAGCTGAAGGCTCAAGAAGGTGAGGAGCTGATGGGTCAAGAAGGTGAGGAGCTGAAGGGTCAAGAAGGTGAGGAGCTGAAGGCTAAAAAGGTGAGGAGCTGAAGGCTCAAGAAGGTGAGGAGCTGAAGGCTAAAGAAGGTGAGGAGCTGATGGCTCAAGAAGGTGAGGAGCTGAAGGCTCAAGAAGGTGAGGAGCTGTAGGGTCAAGAAGGTGAGGAGCTGAAGGTGAGGAGCTGAAGGCTAAAAAGGTGAAGAGCTGAAGGCGCAAGAAGGTGAGGAGCTGAAGGCTCAAGAAGGTGAGGAGCTGAAGGCTCAAGAAGGTGAGGAGCTGAAGGCTAAAAAGGTGAGGAGCTGAAGGCGCAAGAAGGTGAGGAGCTGAAGGCTCAAGAAGGTGAGGAGCTGAAGGCTCAAGAAGGTGAGGAGCTGAAGGCTCAAGAAGGTGAGGGGCTGAAGGCTCAAAAAGGTAAGGAGCTGAAGGCTCAAGAAGGTGAGGAGCTGAAGGCTAAAAAGGTGAGGAGCTGAAGGCTCAAGAAGGTGGGGAGCTGAAGGCTCAAGAAGGTGAGGAGCTGAAGGCTCAAGAAGGTGAGGAGCTGAAGGCTCAAGAAGGTGAGGAGTAGAAGGCTAAAAAGGTGAGGAGCTGAAGGCTAAAATGATGAGGAGCTGAAGGTGCAAGAAGGTGAGGAGCTGAAGGCTCAAGAAGGTGAGGAGCTGAAGGCTAAAATGATGAGGAGCTGAAGGCGCAAGAAGGTGAGGAGCTGAAGGCTCAAGAAGGTGAGGAGCTGAAGGCTAAAGAAGGTGAGGAGCTGAAGGCTCAAGAAGGTGAGGAGCTGAAGGCTCAAGAAGGTGAAGAGCTGAAGGCTCAAGAAGGTGAGGAGCTGAAGGCTCAAGAAGGTGAGGAGCTGAAGGCTAAAAAGGTGAGGAGCTGAAGGCGCAAGAAGGTGAGGAGCTGAAGGCTCAAGAAGGTGAGGAGCTGAAGGCTCAAGAAGGTGAGGAGCTGAAGGGTCAAGAAGGTGGGGAGCTGAAGGCTCAAGAAGGTGAGGAGCTGAAGGCTCAAGAAGGTGAGGAACTGAAGGCTCAAGAAGGTGAGGAGTAGAAGGCTAAAAAGGTGAGGAGCTGAAGGCGCAAGAAGGTGAGGAGCTGAAGGGTCAAGAAGTGGAGGAGCTGAAGGCTCAAGAAGGTGAGGAGCTGAAGGCTAAAAAGGTGAGGAGCTGAAGGCTCAAGAAGGTGGGGAGCTGAAGGCTCAAGAAGGTGAGGAGCTGAAGGTTGAAAAGGTGAGGAGCTGAAGGCTCAAGAAGGTGAGGAGCTGAAGGCTCAAGAAGGTGGGGAGCTGAAGGCTCAAGAAGGTGAGGAGCTGAAGGCTCAAGAAGGTGAGGAGCTGAAGGCGCAAGAAGGTGAGGAGCTAAAGGCTCAAGAAGGTGAGGAGCTGAAGGCTAAAAAGGTGAGGAGCTGAAGGCTCAAGAAGGTGAGAAGCTGAAGGGTCAAGAAGGTGAGGAGCTGAAGGGTCAAGAAGGTGAGGAGCTGAAGGCTCAAGAAGGTGAGGAGCTGAAGGCTCAAGAAGGTGAGGAGCTGAAGGCTCAAAAGGTGAGGAGCTGAAGGCTCAAGAAGGTGAGGAGCTGAAGGCTAAAAAGGTGAGGAGCTGAAGGCGCAAGAAGGTGAGGAGCTGAAGGCTCAAGAAGGTGAGGAGCTGAAGGCTCAAGAAGGTGAGGAGCTGAAGGGTCAAGAAGGTGGGGAGCTGAAGGCTCAAGAAGGTGAGGAGCTGAAGGCTCAAGAAGGTGAGGAACTGAAGGCTCAAGAAGGTGAGGAGTAGAAGGCTAAAAAGGTGAGGAGCTGAAGGCGCAAGAAGGTGAGGAGCTGAAGGGTCAAGAAGTGGAGGAGCTGAAGGCTCAAGAAGGTGAGGAGCTGAAGGTTAAAAAGGTGAGGAGCTGAAGGCTCAAGAAGGTGAGGAGCTAAAGGCTCAAGAAGGTGAGGAGCTGAAGGCTAAAAAGGTGAGGAGCTGAAGGCTCAAGAAGGTGAGGAGCTGAAGGGTCAAGAAGGTGAGGAGCTGAAGGCTCAAGAAGGTGAGGAGCTGAAGGCTCAAGAAGGTGAGGAGTAGAAGGCTAAAAAGGTGAGGAGCTGAAGGCTAAAATGATGAGGAGCTGAAGGCGCAAGAAGGTGAGGAGCTGAAGGCTAAAAAGGTGAGGAGCTGAAGGCTAAAATGATGAGGAGCTGAAGACGCAAGAAGGTGAGGAGCTGAAGGCTCAAGAAGGTGAGGAGCTGAAGGTTAAAAAGGTGAGGAGCTGAAGGCTCAAGAAGGTGAGGAGCTAAAGGCTCAAGAAGGTGAGGAGCTGAAGGGTCAAGAAGGTGAGGAGCTGAAGGCTCAAGAAGGTGAGGAGCTGAAGGCTCAAGAAGGTGAGGAGCTGAAGGCTCAAGAAGGTGAGGAGCTGAAGGCTCAAGAAGGTGAGGAGCTGAAGGCGCAAGAAGTTGAGGAGCTAAAGGCTAAAATGGTGAGGAGCTGATGGGTCAAGAAGGTGAGGAGCTGAAGGCTCAAGAAGGTGAGGAGCTGAAGGCTAAAGAAGGTGAGGAGCTGATGGCTCAAGAAGGTGAGGAGCTGAAGGCTCAAGAAGGTGAGGAGCTGTAGGGTCAAGAAGGTGAGGAGCTGAAGGTGAGGAGCTGAAGGCTCAAGAAGGTGAGGAGCTGATGGGTCAAGAAGGTGAGGAGCTGAAGGGTCAAGAAGGTGAGGAGCTGAAGGCTAAAAAGGTGAGGAGCTGAAGGCTCAAGAAGGTGAGGAGCTGAAGGCTAAAGAAGGTGAGGAGCTGATGGCTCAAGAAGGTGAGGAGCTGAAGGCTAAAGAAGGTGAGGAGCTGATGGCTCAAGAAGGTGAAGAGCTGAAGGCGCAAGAAGGTGAGGAGCTGAAGGCTCAAGAAGGTGAGGAGCTGAAGGCTCAAGAAGGTGAGGAGCTGAAGGCTAAAAAGGTGAGGAGCTGAAGGCGCAAGAAGGTGAGGAGCTGAAGGCTCAAGAAGGTGAGGAGCTGAAGGCTCAAGAAGGTGAGGAGCTGAAGGCTCAAGAAGGTGAGGGGCTGAAGGCTCAAAAAGGTAAGGAGCTGAAGGCTCAAGAAGGTGAGGAGCTGAAGGCTAAAAAGGTGAGGAGCTGAAGGCTCAAGAAGGTGGGGAGCTGAAGGCTCAAGAAGGTGAGGAGCTGAAGGCTCAAGAAGGTGAGGAGCTGAAGGCTCAAGAAGGTGAGGAGCTGAAGGCTCAAGAAGGTGAGGAGTAGAAGGCTAAAAAGGTGAGGAGCTGAAGGCTAAAATGATGAGGAGCTGAAGGTGCAAGAAGGTGACGAGCTGAAGGCTCAAGAAGGTGAGGAGCTGAAGGCTAAAATGATGAGGAGCTGAAGGCGCAAGAAGGTGAGGAGCTGAAGGCTCAAGAAGGTGAGGAGCTGAAGGCTAAAGAAGGTGAGGAGCTGAAGGCTCAAGAAGGTGAGGAGCTGAAGGCTCAAGAAGGTGAGGAGCTGAAGGCTCAAAAGGTGAGGAGCTGAAGGCTCAAGAAGGTGAGGAGCTGAAGGCTAAAAAGGTGAGGAGCTGAAGGCGCAAGAAGGTGAGGAGCTGAAGGCTCAAGAAGGTGAGGAGCTGAAGGCTCAAGAAGGTGAGGAGCTGAAGGGTCAAGAAGGTGGGGAGCTGAAGGCTCAAGAAGGTGAGGAGCTGAAGGCTCAAGAAGGTGAGGAACTGAAGGCTCAAGAAGGTGAGGAGTAGAAGGCTAAAAAGGTGAGGAGCTGAAGGCGCAAGAAGGTGAGGAGCTGAAGGGTCAAGAAGTGGAGGAGCTGAAGGCTCAAGAAGGTGAGGAGCTGAAGGCTAAAAAGGTGAGGAGCTGAAGGCTCAAGAAGGTGGGGAGCTGAAGGCTCAAGAAGGTGAGGAGCTGAAGGTTGAAAAGGTGAGGAGCTGAAGGCTCAAGAAGGTGAGGAGCTGAAGGCTCAAGAAGGTGGGGAGCTGAAGGCTCAAGAAGGTGAGGAGCTGAAGGCTCAAGAAGGTGAGGAGCTGAAGGCTCAAGAAGGTGAGGAGTAGAAGGCTAAAAAGGTGAGGAGCTGAAGGCGCAAGAAGGTGAGGAGCTGAAGGGTCAAGAAGTGGAGGAGCTGAAGGCTCAAGAAGGTGAGGAGCTGAAGGCTAAAATGATGAGGAGCTGAAGGCGCAAGAAGGTGAGGAGCTGAAGGCTCAAGAAGGTGAGGAGCTGAAGGTTGAAAAGGTGAGGAGCTGAAGGCTCAAGAAGGTGAGGAGCTGAAGGCGCAAGAAGGTGAGGAGCTAAAGGCTCAAGAAGGTGAGGAGCTGAAGGCTAAAAAGGTGAGGAGCTGAAGGCTCAAGAAGGTGAGAAGCTGAAGGGTCAAGAAGGTGAGGAGCTGAAGGGTCAAGAAGGTGAGGAGCTGAAGGCTCAAGAAGGTGAGGAGCTGAAGGCTCAAGAAGGTGAGGAGCTGAAGGCTCAAAAGGTGAGGAGCTGAAGGCTCAAGAAGGTGAGGAGCTGAAGGCTAAAAAGGTGAGGAGCTGAAGGCGCAAGAAGGTGAGGAGCTGAAGGGTCAAGAAGGTGAGGAGCTGAAGGGTCAAGAAGGTGAGGAGCTGAAGGCTCAAGAAGGTGAGGAGCTGAAGGCTCAAGAAGGTGAGGAGCTGAAGGCTCAAAAGGTGAGGAGCTGAAGGCTCAAGAAGGTGAGGAGCTGAAGGCTAAAAAGGTGAGGAGCTGAAGGCGCAAGAAGGTGAGGAGCTGAAGGCTCAAGAAGGTGAGGAGCTGAAGGCTCAAGAAGGTGAGGAGCTGAAGGGTCAAGAAGGTGGGGAGCTGAAGGCTCAAGAAGGTGAGGAGCTGAAGGCTCAAGAAGGTGAGGAACTGAAGGCTCAAGAAGGTGAGGAGTAGAAGGCTAAAAAGGTGAGGAGCTGAAGGCGCAAGAAGGTGAGGAGCTGAAGGGTCAAGAAGTGGAGGAGCTGAAGGCTCAAGAAGGTGAGGAGCTGAAGGTTAAAAAGGTGAGGAGCTGAAGGCTCAAGAAGGTGAGGAGCTAAAGGCTCAAGAAGGTGAGGAGCTGAAGGCTAAAAAGGTGAGGAGCTGAAGGCTCAAGAAGGTGAGGAGCTGAAGGGTCAAGAAGGTGAGGAGCTGAAGGCTCAAGAAGGTGAGGAGCTGAAGGCTCAAGAAGGTGAGGAGTAGAAGGCTAAAAAGGTGAGGAGCTGAAGGCTAAAATGATGAGGAGCTGAAGGCGCAAGAAGGTGAGGAGCTGAAGGCTAAAAAGGTGAGGAGCTGAAGGCTAAAATGATGAGGAGCTGAAGACGCAAGAAGGTGAGGAGCTGAAGGCTCAAGAAGGTGAGGAGCTGAAGGTTAAAAAGGTGAGGAGCTGAAGGCTCAAGAAGGTGAGGAGCTAAAGGCTCAAGAAGGTGAGGAGCTGAAGGGTCAAGAAGGTGAGGAGCTGAAGGCTCAAGAAGGTGAGGAGCTGAAGGCTCAAGAAGGTGAGGAGCTGAAGGCTCAAGAAGGTGAGGAGCTGAAGGCTCAAGAAGGTGAGGAGCTGAAGGCGCAAGAAGTTGAGGAGCTAAAGGCTAAAATGGTGAGGAGCTGATGGGTCAAGAAGGTGAGGAGCTGAAGGCTCAAGAAGGTGAGGAGCTGAAGGCTAAAGAAGGTGAGGAGCTGATGGCTCAAGAAGGTGAGGAGCTGAAGGCTCAAGAAGGTGAGGAGCTGTAGGGTCAAGAAGGTGAGGAGCTGAAGGTGAGGAGCTGAAGGCTCAAGAAGGTGAGGAGCTGATGGGTCAAGAAGGTGAGGAGCTGAAGGGTCAAGAAGGTGAGGAGCTGAAGGCTAAAAAGGTGAGGAGCTGAAGGCTCAAGAAGGTGAGGAGCTGAAGGCTAAAGAAGGTGAGGAGCTGATGGCTCAAGAAGGTGAGGAGCTGAAGGCTAAAGAAGGTGAGGAGCTGAAGGCTCAAGAAGGTGAGGAGCTGAAGGCTCAAGAAGGTGAGGAGCTGAAGGCTCAAGAAGGTGAGGAGTAGAAGGCTAAAAAGGTGAGGAGCTGAAGGCTAAAATGATGAGGAGCTGAAGGTGCAAGAAGGTGACGAGCTGAAGGCTCAAGAAGGTGAGGAGCTGAAGGCTAAAATGATGAGGAGCTGAAGGCGCAAGAAGGTGAGGAGCTGAAGGCTCAAGAAGGTGAGGAGCTGAAGGCTAAAGAAGGTGAGGAGCTGAAGGCTCAAGAAGGTGAGGAGCTGAAGGCTCAAGAAGGTGAGGAGCTGAAGGCTCAAAAGGTGAGGAGCTGAAGGCTCAAGAAGGTGAGGAGCTGAAGGCTAAAAAGGTGAGGAGCTGAAGGCGCAAGAAGGTGAGGAGCTGAAGGCTCAAGAAGGTGAGGAGCTGAAGGCTCAAGAAGGTGAGGAGCTGAAGGGTCAAGAAGGTGGGGAGCTGAAGGCTCAAGAAGGTGAGGAGCTGAAGGCTCAAGAAGGTGAGGAACTGAAGGCTCAAGAAGGTGAGGAGTAGAAGGCTAAAAAGGTGAGGAGCTGAAGGCGCAAGAAGGTGAGGAGCTGAAGGGTCAAGAAGTGGAGGAGCTGAAGGCTCAAGAAGGTGAGGAGCTGAAGGCTAAAAAGGTGAGGAGCTGAAGGCTCAAGAAGGTGGGGAGCTGAAGGCTCAAGAAGGTGAGGAGCTGAAGGTTGAAAAGGTGAGGAGCTGAAGGCTCAAGAAGGTGAGGAGCTGAAGGCTCAAGAAGGTGGGGAGCTGAAGGCTCAAGAAGGTGAGGAGCTGAAGGCTCAAGAAGGTGAGGAGCTGAAGGCTCAAGAAGGTGAGGAGTAGAAGGCTAAAAAGGTGAGGAGCTGAAGGCGCAAGAAGGTGAGGAGCTGAAGGGTCAAGAAGTGGAGGAGCTGAAGGCTCAAGAAGGTGAGGAGCTGAAGGCTAAAATGATGAGGAGCTGAAGGCGCAAGAAGGTGAGGAGCTGAAGGCTCAAGAAGGTGAGGAGCTGAAGGTTGAAAAGGTGAGGAGCTGAAGGCTCAAGAAGGTGAGGAGCTAAAGGCTCAAGAAGGTGAGGAGCTGAAGGCTAAAAAGGTGAGGAGCTGAAGGCTCAAGAAGGTGAGAAGCTGAAGGGTCAAGAAGGTGAGGAGCTGAAGGGTCAAGAAGGTGAGGAGCTGAAGGCTCAAGAAGGTGAGGAGCTGAAGGCTCAGAAGGTGAGGAGCTGAAGGCGCAAGAAGTTGAGGAGCTAAAGGCTAAAATGGTGAGGAGCTGATGGGTCAAGAAGGTGAGGAGCTGAAGGCTCAAGAAGGTGAGGAGCTGAAGGCTCAAGAAGGTGAGGAGTAGAAGGCTAAAAAGGTGAGGAGCTGAAGTCGCAAGAAGGTGAGGAGCTGAAGGCTCAAGAAGGTGAGGAGCTGAAGGCTAAAAAGGTGAGGAGCTGAAGGCTAAAATGATGAGGAGCTGAAGGCGCAAGAAGGTGAGGAGCTGAAGGCTCAAGAAGGTGAGGAGCTGAAGGTTAAAAAGGTGAGGAGCTGAAGGCTCAAGAAGGTGAGGAGCTAAAGGCTCAAGAAGGTATGGAGCTGAAGGCTAAAAAGGTGAGGAGCTGAAGGCTCAAGAAGGTGAGAAGCTGAAGGGTCAAGAAGGTGAGGAGCTGAAGGCTCAAGAAGGTGAGGAGCTGAAGGGTCAAGAAGGTGAGGAGCCGAAGGCTCAAGAAGGTGAGGAGCTGAAGGCTCAGAAGGTGAGGAGCTGAAGGCGCAAGAAGTTGAGGAGCTAAAGGCTCAAGAAGGTGAGGAGCTGAAGGTGAGGAGCTGAAGGCTAAAAAGGTGAAGAGCTGAAGGCGCAAGAAGGTGAGGAGCTGAAGGCTCAAGAAGTTGAGGAGCTGAAGGCTCAAGAAGGTGAGGAGCTGAAGGCTAAAAAGGTGAGGAGCTGAAGGCGCAAGAAGGTGAGGAGCTGAAGGCTCAAGAAGGTGAGGAGCTGAAGGCTCAAGAAGGTGAGGAGCTGAAGGCTCAAGAAGGTGAGGGGCTGAAGGCTCAAAAAGGTAAGGAGCTGAAGGCTCAAGAAGGTGAGGAGCTGAAGGCTAAAAAGGTGAGGAGCTGAAGGCTCAAGAAGGTGGGGAGCTGAAGGCTCAAGAAGGTGAGGAGCTGAAGGCTCAAGAAGGTGAGGAGCTGAAGGCTCAAGAAGGTGAGGAGTAGAAGGCTAAAAAGGTGAGGAGCTGAAGGCTAAAATGATGAGGAGCTGAAGGCGCAAGAAGGTGAGGAGCTGAAGGCTCAAGAAGGTGAGGAGCTGAAGGCTAAAATGATGAGGAGCTGAAGGCGCAAGAAGGTGAGGAGCTGAAGGCTCAAGAAGGTGAGGAGCTGAAGGCTCAAGAAGGTGAGGAGCTGAAGGCTCAAGAAGGTGAGGAGCTGAAGGCTCAAAAGGTGAGGAGCTGAAGGCTCAAGAAGGTGAGGAGCTGAAGGCTAAAAAGGTGAGGAGCTGAAGGCGCAAGAAGGTGAGGAGCTGAAGGCTCAAGAAGGTGAGGAGCTGAAGGCTCAAGAAGGTGAGGAGCTGAAGGGTCAAGAAGGTGGGGAGCTGAAGGCTCAAGAAGGTGAGGAGCTGAAGGCTCAAGAAGGTGAGGAACTGAAGGGTCAAGAAGGTGAGGAGCTGAAGGCTCAAGAAGGTGAGGAGCTGAAGGCTCAAGAAGGTGAGGAACTGAAGGCTCAAGAAGGTGAGGAGTAGAAGGCTAAAAAGGTGAGGAGCTGATGGGTCAAGAAGGTGAGGAGCTGATGGCTCAAGAAGGTGAGGAGCTGAAGGCTCAAGAAGGTGAGGAGCTTAAGGCTCAAGAAGGTGAGGAGCTGAAGGCTCAAGAAGGTGAGGAGCTGAAGGCGCAAGAAGTTGAGGAGCTAAAGGCTAAAATGGTGAGGAGCTGATGGGTCAAGAAGGTGAGGAGCTGAAGGCTCAAGAAGGTGAGGAGCTGAAGGCTAAAGAAGGTGAGGAGCTGATGGCTCAAGAAGGTGAGGAGCTGAAGGCTCAAGAAGGTGAGGAGCTGTAGGGTCAAGAAGGTGAGGAGCTGAAGGTGAGGAGCTGAAGGCTCAAGAAGGTGAGGAGCTGATGGGTCAAGAAGGTGAGGAGCTGAAGGGTCAAGAAGGTGAGGAGCTGAAGGCTAAAAAGGTGAGGAGCTGAAGGCTCAAGAAGGTGAGGAGCTGAAGGCTAAAGAAGGTGAGGAGCTGATGGCTCAAGAAGGTGAGGAGCTGAAGGCTCAAGAAGGTGAGGAGCTGTAGGGTCAAGAAGGTGAGGAGCTGAAGGCTAAAAAGGTGAAGAGCTGAAGGCGCAAGAAGGTGAGGAGCTGAAGGCTCAAGAAGGTGAGGAGCTGAAGGCTCAAGAAGGTGAGGAGCTGAAGGCTAAAAAGGTGAGGAGCTGAAGGCGCAAGAAGGTGAGGAGCTGAAGGCTCAAGAAGGTGAGGAGCTGAAGGCTCAAGAAGGTGAGGAGCTGAAGGCTCAAGAAGGTGAGGGGCTGAAGGCTCAAAAAGGTAAGGAGCTGAAGGCTCAAGAAGGTGAGGAGCTGAAGGCTAAAAAGGTGAGGAGCTGAAGGCTCAAGAAGGTGGGGAGCTGAAGGCTCAAGAAGGTGAGGAGCTGAAGGCTCAAGAAGGTGAGGAGCTGAAGGCTCAAGAAGGTGAGGAGCTGAAGGCTCAAGAAGGTGAGGAGTAGAAGGCTAAAAAGGTGAGGAGCTGAAGGCTAAAATGATGAGGAGCTGAAGGTGCAAGAAGGTGAGGAGCTGAAGGCTCAAGAAGGTGAGGAGCTGAAGGCTAAAATGATGAGGAGCTGAAGGCGCAAGAAGGTGAGGAGCTGAAGGCTCAAGAAGGTGAGGAGCTGAAGGCTCAAGAAGGTGAGGAGCTGAAGGCTCAAGAAGGTGAGGAGCTGAAGGCTCAAGAAGGTGAGGAGCTGAAGGCTAAAAAGGTGAGGAGCTGAAGGCTCAAGAAGGTGAGGAGCTGAAGGCTAAAAAGGTGAGGAGCTGAAGGCGCAAGAAGGTGAGGAGCTGAAGGCTCAAGAAGGTGAGGAGCTGAAGGCTCAAGAAGGTGAGGAGCTGAAGGGTCAAGAAGGTGGGGAGCTGAAGGCTCAAGAAGGTGAGGAGCTGAAGGCTCAAGAAGGTGAGGAACTGAAGGCTCAAGAAGGTGAGGAGTAGAAGGCTAAAAAGGTGAGGAGCTGAAGGCGCAAGAAGGTGAGGAGCTGAAGGGTCAAGAAGTGGAGGAGCTGAAGGCTCAAGAAGGTGAGGAGCTGAAGGCTAAAAAGGTGAGGAGCTGAAGGCTCAAGAAGGTGGGGAGCTGAAGGCTCAAGAAGGTGAGGAGCTGAAGGTTGAAAAGGTGAGGAGCTGAAGGCTCAAGAAGGTGAGGAGCTGAAGGCTCAAGAAGGTGGGGAGCTGAAGGCTCAAGAAGGTGAGGAGCTGAAGGCTCAAGAAGGTGAGGAGCTGAAGGCTCAAGAAGGTGAGGAGTAGAAGGCTAAAAAGGTGAGGAGCTGAAGGCGCAAGAAGGTGAGGAGCTGAAGGGTCAAGAAGTGGAGGAGCTGAAGGCTCAAGAAGGTGAGGAGCTGAAGGCTAAAATGATGAGGAGCTGAAGGCGCAAGAAGGTGAGGAGCTGAAGGCTCAAGAAGGTGAGGAGCTGAAGGTTGAAAAGGTGAGGAGCTGAAGGCTCAAGAAGGTGAGGAGCTAAAGGCTCAAGAAGGTGAGGAGCTGAAGGCTAAAAAGGTGAGGAGCTGAAGGCTCAAGAAGGTGAGAAGCTGAAGGGTCAAGAAGGTGAGGAGCTGAAGGGTCAAGAAGGTGAGGAGCTGAAGGCTCAAGAAGGTGAGGAGCTGAAGGCTCAGAAGGTGAGGAGCTGAAGGCGCAAGAAGTTGAGGAGCTAAAGGCTAAAATGGTGAGGAGCTGATGGGTCAAGAAGGTGAGGAGCTGAAGGCTCAAGAAGGTGAGGAGCTGAAGGCTCAAGAAGGTGAGGAGTAGAAGGCTAAAAAGGTGAGGAGCTGAAGTCGCAAGAAGGTGAGGAGCTGAAGGCTCAAGAAGGTGAGGAGCTGAAGGCTAAAAAGGTGAGGAGCTGAAGGCTAAAATGATGAGGAGCTGAAGGCGCAAGAAGGTGAGGAGCTGAAGGCTCAAGAAGGTGAGGAGCTGAAGGTTAAAAAGGTGAGGAGCTGAAGGCTCAAGAAGGTGAGGAGCTAAAGGCTCAAGAAGGTATGGAGCTGAAGGCTAAAAAGGTGAGGAGCTGAAGGCTCAAGAAGGTGAGAAGCTGAAGGGTCAAGAAGGTGAGGAGCTGAAGGCTCAAGAAGGTGAGGAGCTGAAGGGTCAAGAAGGTGAGGAGCTGAAGGCTCAAGAAGGTGAGGAGCTGAAGGCTCAGAAGGTGAGGAGCTGAAGTCGCAAGAAGTTGAGGAGCTAAAGGCTAAAATGGTGAGGAGCTGATGGGTCAAGAAGGTGAGGAGCTGAAGGGTCAAGAAGGTGAGGAGCTGAAGGCTCAAGAAGGTGAGGAGCTGAAGGCTCAAGAAGGTGAGGAGCTGAAGGCTCAAGAAGGTGAGGAGCTGAAGGCTAAAATGGTGAGGAGCTGAAGGCGCAAGAAGGTGAGGAGCTGAAGGCTCAAGAAGGTGAGGAGCTGAAGGGTCAAGAAGGTGAGGAGCTGAAGGGTCAAGAAGGTGAGGAGCTGAAGGGTCAAGAAGGTGAGGAGCTGAAGGCTAAAAAGGTGAGGAGCTGAAGGCTCAAGAAGGTGAGGAGCTGAAGGGTCAAGAAGGTGAGGAGCTGAAGGCTCAAGAAGGTGAGGAGCTGAAGGCTCAAGAAGGTGAGGAGCTGAAGGTGCAAGAAGGTGAGGAGCTGAAGGCTCAAGAAGGTGGGGAGCTGAAGGGTCAAGAAGGTGAGGAGCTGAAGGCTCAAGAAGGTGAGGAGCTGAAGGCTAAAATGGTGAGTAGCTGAAGGCGCAAGAAGGTGAGGAGCTGATGGGTCAAGAAGGTGAGGAGCTGAAGGCTCAAGAAGGTGAGGAGCTGAAGGCTCAAGAAGGTGAGGAGCTGAAGGGTCAAGAAGTTGAGGAGCTGAAGGCTAAAAAGGTGAGGAGCTGAAGGCGCAAGAAGGTGAGGAGCTGAAGGCTCAAGAAGGTGAGGAGCTGAAGGCTCAAGAAGGTGAGGGGCTGAAGGCTCAAAAAGGTAAGGAGCTGAAGGCTCAAGAAGGTGAGGAGCTGAAGGCTAAAAAGGTGAGGAGCTGAAGGCTCAAGAAGGTGGGGAGCTGAAGGCTCAAGAAGGTGAGGAGCTGAAGGCTCAAGAAGGTGAGGAGCTGAAGGCTCAAGAAGGTGAGGAGCTGAAGGCTCAAGAAGGTGAGGAGCTGAAGGCTCAAAAGGTGAGGAGCTGAAGGCGCAAGAAGGTGAGGAGCTGAAGGCTAAAGAAGGTGAGGAGCTGATGGCTCAAGAAGGTGAGGAGCTGAAGGGTCAAGAAGGTGGAGAGCTGAAGGCTAAAAAGGTGAGGAGCTGATGGGTCAAGAAGGTGAGGAGCTGAAGGCTCAAGAAGGTGAGGAGCTGAAGGCTCAAGAAGTGGAGGAGCTGAAGGCTCAAGAAGGTGAGGAGCTGAAGGCTAAAAAGGTGAGGAGCTGAAGGCTCAAGAAGGTGAGGAGCTGAAGGCTCAAGAAGGTGAGGAGTAGAAGGCTAAAAAGGTGAGGAGCTGAAGGCGCAAGAAGGTGAGGAGCTGAAGGCTCAAGAAGGTGAGTAGCTGAAGGCGCAAGAAGGTGAGGAGCTGAAGGCTCAAGAAGGTGAGGAGCTGAAGGCGCAAGAAGGTGAGGAGCTGAAGGCTCAAGAAGGTGAGGAGCTGAAGGCTAAAGAAGGTGAGGAGCTGAAGGCTCAAAAGGTGAGGAGCTGAAGGCGCAAGAAGGTGAGGAGCTGAAGGCTAAAAAGGTGAAGAGCTGAAGGATCAAGAAGTTGAGGAGCTGAAGGCTAAAAAGGTGAGGAGCTGAAGGCTAAAAAGGTGAGGAGCTGAAGGCTCAAGAAGGTGGGGAGCTGAAGGCTCAAGAAGGTGAGGAGCTGAAGGCTCAAGAAGGTGAGGAGCTGAAGGCTCAAGAAGGTGAGGAGCTGAAGGCTCAAGAAGGTGAGGAGCTGAAGGGTCAAGAAGGTGAGGAGCTGAAGGGTCAAGAAGGTGAGGAGCTGAAGGTTCAAGAAGGTGAGGAGCTGAAGGCTAAAAAGGTGAGGAGCTGAAGGCTCAAGAAGGTGAGGAGCTGAAGGTGCAAGAAGATGAGGAGCTGAAGACTCAAGAAGGTGAGGAGCTGAAGGCTCAAGAAGGTGGGGAGCTGAAGGGTCAAGAAGGTGAGGAGCTGAAGGCTCAAGAAGGTGAGGAGCTGAAGGCTAAAATGGTGAGGAGCTGAAGGCTCAAGAAGGTGAGGAGCTGAAGGCTCAAGAAGGTGGGGAGCTGAAGGGTCAAGAAGGTGAGGAGCTGAAGGCTCAAGAAGGTGAGGAGCTGAAGGCTAAAATGGTGAGGAACTGAAGGCGCAATAAGGTGAGGAGCTGAAGGCTCAAGAAGGTGAGGAGCTGAAGGCTCAAGAACGTGGGGAGCTGAAGGCGCAAGAAGGTGAGGAGCTGAAGGCTAAAATGGTGAGGAGCTGAAGGCTCAAGAAGGTGAGGAACTGATGGGTCAAGAAGGTGAGGAACTGAAGGCGCAATAAGGTGAGGAGCTGAAGGCTCAAGAAGGTGAGGAGCTGAAGGCTAAAGAAGGTGAGGAGCTGAAGGCTCAAGAAGGTGAGGAGCTGATGGGTCAAGAAGGTGAGGAACTGAAGGCGCAAGAAGGTGAGGTGCTGAAGGCTCAAGAAGGTGAGGAGCTGAAGGCTAAAGAAGGTGAGGAGCTGAAGGCTCAAGAAGGTGAGGAGCTGATGGGTCAAGAAGGTGAGGAACTGAAGGCGCAAAAAGGTGAGGAGCTGAAGGCGCAAGAAGGTGAGGAGGTGAGGAGCTGAAGGCTAAAGAAGGTGAGGAGCTGAAGGCTCAAGAAGGTGAGGAGCTGAAGGCTCAAGAAGGTGAGGAGCTGAAGTCTCAAGAAGGGGAGGAGCTGAAGGCTAAAATGGTGAGGAGCTGATGGCTGAAGAAGGTGAGGAGCTGAAGGCTAAAATGGTGAGGAGCTGATGGCTGAAGAAGGTGAGGAGCTGAAGGCTAAAATGGTGAGGAGCTGAAGGCGCAAGAAGGTGAGGAGCTGAAGGCTCAAGAAGGTGAGGAGCTGATGGGTCAAGAAGGTGAGGCGCTGATGGGTCAAGAAGGTGAGGAGCTGAAGGCTCAAGAAGGTGAGGAGCTGAAGGCTCAAAAAGGTGAGGAGCTGAAGGGTCAAGAAGGTGAGGAGCTGAAGGCTCAAGAAGGTGAGGAGCTGATGGCTCAAGAAGGTGAGGAGCTGAAGGCTAAAATGGTGAGGAGCTGAAGGCGCAAGAAGGTGAGGAGCTGAAGGCTCAAGAAGGTGAGGAGCTGATGGGTCAAGAAGGTGAGGCGCTGAAGGCTCAAGAAGGTGAGGAGCTGAAGGGTCAAGAAGGTGAGGAGCTGAAGGCTAAAAAGGTGAGGAGCTGAAGGCTAAAATGGTGTGGAGCTGAAGGTGCAAGAAGGTGAGGAGCTGAAGGCTAAATAGGTGAGGAGCTGAAGGCTCAAGAAGGTGGGGAGCTGAAGGGTCAAGAAGGTGAGGAGCTGAAGGCTAAAAAGGTGAGGAGCTGAAGGCTAAAATGGTGAGGAGCTGAAGGTGCAAGAAGGTGAGGAGCTGAAGGCTAAATAGGTGAGGAGCTGAAGGCTCAAGAAGGTGAGGAGCTGAAGGGTCAAGAAGGTGAGGAGCTGAAGGCTAAAGAAGGTGAGGAGCTGTAGGGTCAAGAAGGTGAGGAGCTGAAGGTGAGGAGCAGAAGGCTCAAAAAGGTGAGGAGCTGAAGGCTAAAAAGGTGAGGAGCTGAAGGCGCAAGAAGGTGAGGAGCTGAAGGCTAAAAAGGTGAGGAGCTGAAGGATCAAGAAGGTGAGGAGCTGAAGGCTCAAGAAGGTGGGGAGCTGAAGGCGCAAGAATGTGAGGAGCTGAAGTCTCAAGAAGGTGAGGAGCTGAAGGGTCAAGAAGGTGAGGAGCTGAAGGCTCAAGAAGGTGAGGAGCTGAAGGGTCAAGAAGGTGAGGAGCTGAAGGCTCAAGAAGGTGAGGAGCTGAAGGCCAAAATGGTGAGGAGCTGAAGGCGCAAGAAGGTGAGGAGCTGAAGGCTCAAGAAGGTGAGGAGCTGAAGGCTCAAGAAGGTGAGGAGCTGAAGGCTCAAGAAGGTGAGGAGCTGAAGGCTCAAGAAGGTGAGGAGCTGAAGGCTAAAAAGGTGAGGAGCTGAAGGCTCAAGAAGGTGAGAGGCTGAAGGTGAGGAGCTGAAGGCTCAAGAAGGTGAGAGGCTGAAGGTGAGGAGCTGAAGGCTAAAGAAGGTGAGGAGCTGATGGGTCAAGAAGGTGAGGAGCTGAAGGCTAAAAAGGTGAGGAGCTGAAGGCTCAAGAAGGTGAGGAGCTGAAGGCGCAAGAAGGTGAGGAGCTGAAGGCGCAAGAAGGTGAGGAGCTGAAGGCGCAAGAAGGTGAGGAGCTGAAGGCTAAAAAGGTGAGGAGCTGAAGGCGCAAGAAGGTGAGGAGCTGAAGGCTCAAGAAGGTGAGGAGCTGAAGGCTCAAGAAGGTGAGGGGCTGAAGGCTCAAAAAGGTAAGGAGCTGAAGGCTCAAGAAGGTGAGGGGCTGAAGGCTCAAAAAGGTAAGGAGCTGAAGGCTCAAGAAGGTGAGGAGCTGAAGGCTCAAGAAGGTGAGGAGCTGAAGGCTCAAGAAGGTGAGGAGTAGAAGGCTAAAAAGGTGAGGAGCTGAAGGCGCAAGAAGGTGAGGAGCTGAAGGCTCAAGAAGGTGAGGAGCTGAAGGCTAAAATGATGAGGAGCTGAAGGCTCAAGAAGGTGAGGAGCTGAAGGCTAAAGAAGGTGAGGAGCTGAAGGCTCAAGAAGGTGAGGAGCTGATGGGTCAAGAAGGTGAGGAGCTGAAGGCTCAAGAAGGTGAGGAGCTGTAGGGTCAAGAAGGTGAGGAGCTGAAGGCTCAAGAAGGTGAGGAGCTAAAGGCTCAAGAAGGTGAGGAGCTGAAGGCTCAAGAAGGTGAGGAGCTGAAGGCTCAAGAAGGTGAGGAGCTGAAGGCTCAAGAAGGTGAGGAGCTGAAGGCTCAAGAAGGTGAGGAGCTGAAGGCTAAAAAGGTGAGGAGCTGAAGGCTCAAGAAGGTGAGAGGCTGAAGGTGAGGAGCTGAAGGCTAAAGAAGGTGAGGAGCTGATGGGTCAAGAAGGTGAGGAGCTGAAGGCTAAAAAGGTGAGGAGCTGAAGGCTCAAGAAGGTGAGGAGCTGAAGGCGCAAGAAGGTGAGGAGCTGAAGGCTCAAGAAGGTGAGGAGCTGATGGGTCAAGAAGGTGAGGCGCTGAAGGCTCAAGAAGGTGAGGAGCTGAAGGCTCAAGAAGGTGAGGAGCTGAAGGCTCAAAAAGGTGAGGAGCTGAAGGGTCAAGAAGGTGAGGAGCTGAAGGCTCAAGAAGGTGAGGAGCTGAAGGCTCAAGAAGGTGAGGAGCTGATGGCTCAAGAAGGTGAGGAGCTGAAGGCTAAAATGGTGAGGAGCTGAAGGCGCAAGAAGGTGAGGAGCTGAAGGCTCAAGAAGGTGAGGAGCTGATGGGTCAAGAAGGTGAGGCGCTGAAGGCTCAAGAAGGTGAGGAGCTGAAGGGTCAAGAAGGTGAGGAGCTGAAGGCTAAAAAGGTGAGGAGCTGAAGGCTAAAATGGTGTGGAGCTGAAGGTGCAAGAAGGTGAGGAGCTGAAGGCTAAATAGGTGAGGAGCTGAAGGCTCAAGAAGGTGAGGAGCTGAAGGCTCAAGAAGGTGAGGAGCTAAAGGCTCAAGAAGGTATGGAGCTGAAGGCTAAAAAGGTGAGGAGCTGAAGGCTCAAGAAGGTGAGAAGCTGAAGGGTCAAGAAGGTGAGGAGCTGAAGGGTCAAGAAGGTGAGGAGCTGAAGGGTCAAGAAGGTGAGGAGCTGAAGGCTCAAGAAGGTGAGGAGCTGAAGGCTCAGAAGGTGAGGAGCTGAAGGCGCAAGAAGTTGAGGAGCTAAAGGCTAAAATGGTGAGGAGCTGAAGGGTCAAGAAGGTGAGGAGCTGAAGGCTCAAGAAGGTGAGGAGCTGAAGGCTCAAGAAGGTGAGGAGCTGAAGGCTCAAGAAGGTGAGGAGCTGAAGGCTAAAATGGTGAGGAGCTGAAGGCGCAAGAAGGTGAGGAGCTGAAGGCTCAAGAAGGTGAGGAGCTGAAGGCTCAAGAAGGTGAGGAGCTGAAGGGTCAAGAAGGTGAGGAGCTGAAGGGTCAAGAAGGTGAGGAGCTGAAGGCTAAAAAGGTGAGGAGCTGAAGGCTCAAGAAGGTGAGGAGCTGAAGGGTCAAGAAGGTGAGGAGCTGAAGGCTCAAGAAGGTGAGGAGCTGAAGGCTCAAGAAGGTGAGGAGCTGAAGGTGCAAGAAGGTGAGGAGCTGAAGGTGCAAGAAGGTGAGGAGCTGAAGGCTCAAGAAGGTGGGGAGCTGAAGGGTCAAGAAGGTGAGGAGCTGAAGGCTCAAGAAGGTGAGGAGCTGAAGGCTAAAATGGTGAGTAGCTGAAGGCGCAAGAAGGTGAGGAGCTGATGGGTCAAGAAGGTGAGGAGCTGAAGGCTCAAGAAGGTGAGGAGCTGAAGGCTCAAGAAGGTGAGGAGCTGAAGGGTCAAGAAGTTGAGGAGCTGAAGGCTAAAAAGGTGAGGAGCTGAAGGCGCAAGAAGGTGAGGAGCTGAAGGCTCAAGAAGGTGAGGGGCTGAAGGCTCAAAAAGGTAAGGAGCTGAAGGCTCAAGAAGGTGAGGAGCTGAAGGCTAAAAAGGTGAGGAGCTGAAGGCTCAAGAAGGTGAGGAGCTGAAGGCTAAAAAGGTGAGGAGCTGAAGGCGCAAGAAGGTGAGGAGCTGAAGGCTCAAGAAGGTGAGGAGCTGAAGGCTCAAGAAGGTGGGGAGCTGAAGGCTCAAGAAGGTGAGGAGCTGAAGGCTCAAGAAGGTGAGGAGCTGAAGGCTCAAGAAGGTGAGGAGCTGAAGGCTCAAGAAGGTGAGGAGCTGAAGGCTCAAAAGGTGAGGAGCTGAAGGCGCAAGAAGGTGAGGAGCTGAAGGCTAAAGAAGGTGAGGAGCTGATGGCTCAAGAAGGTGAGGAGCTGAAGGGTCAAGAAGGTGGAGAGCTGAAGGCTAAAAAGGTGAGGAGCTGATGGGTCAAGAAGGTGAGGAGCTGAAGGCTCAAGAAGGTGAGGAGCTGAAGGCTCAAGAAGTGGAGGAGCTGAAGGCTCAAGAAGGTGAGGAGCTGAAGGCTAAAAAGGTGAGGAGCTGAAGGCTCAAGAAGGTGAGGAGTAGAAGGCTAAAAAGGTGAGGAGCTGAAGGCGCAAGAAGGTGAGGAGCTGAAGGCTCAAGAAGGTGAGTAGCTGAAGGCGCAAGAAGGTGAGGAGCTGAAGGCTCAAGAAGGTGAGGAGCTGAAGGCGCAAGAAGGTGAGGAGCTGAAGGCTCAAGAAGGTGAGGAGCTGAAGGCTAAAGAAGGTGAGGAGCTGAAGGCTCAAAAGGTGAGGAGCTGAAGGCGCAAGAAGGTGAGGAGCTGAAGGCTAAAAAGGTGAAGAGCTGAAGGATCAAGAAGTTGAGGAGCTGAAGGCTAAAAAGGTGAGGAGCTGAAGGCTAAAAAGGTGAGGAGCTGAAGGCTCAAGAAGGTGGGGAGCTGAAGGCTCAAGAAGGTGAGGAGCTGAAGGCTCAAGAAGGTGAGGAGCTGAAGGCTCAAGAAGGTGAGGAGCTGAAGGCTCAAGAAGGTGAGGAGCTGAAGTCTCAAGAAGGGGAGGAGCTGAAGGCTAAAATGGTGAGGAGCTGATGGCTGAAGAAGGTGAGGAGCTGAAGGCTAAAATGGTGAGGAGCTGATGGCTGAAGAAGGTGAGGAGCTGAAGGCTAAAATGGTGAGGAGCTGAAGGCGCAAGAAGGTGAGGAGCTGAAGGCTCAAGAAGGTGAGGAGCTGATGGGTCAAGAAGGTGAGGCGCTGATGGGTCAAGAAGGTGAGGAGCTGAAGGCTCAAGAAGGTGAGGAGCTGAAGGCTCAAAAAGGTGAGGAGCTGAAGGGTCAAGAAGGTGAGGAGCTGAAGGCTCAAGAAGGTGAGGAGCTGAAGGCTCAAGAAGGTGAGGAGCTGATGGCTCAAGAAGGTGAGGAGCTGAAGGCTAAAATGGTGAGGAGCTGAAGGCGCAAGAAGGTGAGGAGCTGAAGGCTCAAGAAGGTAAGGAGCTGATGGGTCAAGAAGGTGAGGCGCTGAAGGCTCAAGAAGGTGAGGAGCTGAAGGGTCAAGAAGGTGAGGAGCTGAAGGCTAAAAAGGTGAGGAGCTGAAGGCTAAAATGGTGTGGAGCTGAAGGTGCAAGAAGGTGAGGAGCTGAAGGCTAAATAGGTGAGGAGCTGAAGGCTCAAGAAGGTGGGGAGCTGAAGGGTCAAGAAGGTGAGGAGCTGAAGGCTAAAAAGGTGAGGAGCTGAAGGCTAAAATGGTGAGGAGCTGAAGGTGCAAGAAGGTGAGGAGCTGAAGGCTAAATAGGTGAGGAGCTGAAGGCTCAAGAAGGTGAGGAGCTGAAGGGTCAAGAAGGTGAGGAGCTGAAGGCTAAAGAAGGTGAGGAGCTGTAGGGTCAAGAAGGTGAGGAGCTGAAGGTGAGGAGCAGAAGGCTCAAAAAGGTGAGGAGCTGAAGGCTAAAAAGGTGAGGAGCTGAAGGCGCAAGAAGGTGAGGAGCTGAAGGCTAAAAAGGTGAGGAGCTGAAGGATCAAGAAGGTGAGGAGCTGAAGGCTCAAGAAGGTGGGGAGCTGAAGGCGCAAGAATGTGAGGAGCTGAAGTCTCAAGAAGGTGAGGAGCTGAAGGGTCAAGAAGGTGAGGAGCTGAAGGCTCAAGAAGGTGAGGAGCTGAAGGGTCAAGAAGGTGAGGAGCTGAAGGCTCAAGAAGGTGAGGAGCTGAAGGCCAAAATGGTGAGGAGCTGAAGGCGCAAGAAGGTGAGGAGCTGAAGGCTCAAGAAGGTGAGGAGCTGAAGGCTCAAGAAGGTGAGGAGCTGAAGGCTCAAGAAGGTGAGGAGCTGAAGGCTCAAGAAGGTGAGGAGCTGAAGGCTAAAAAGGTGAGGAGCTGAAGGCTCAAGAAGGTGAGAGGCTGAAGGTGAGGAGCTGAAGGCTCAAGAAGGTGAGAGGCTGAAGGTGAGGAGCTGAAGGCTAAAGAAGGTGAGGAGCTGATGGGTCAAGAAGGTGAGGAGCTGAAGGCTAAAAAGGTGAGGAGCTGAAGGCTCAAGAAGGTGAGGAGCTGAAGGCGCAAGAAGGTGAGGAGCTGAAGGCGCAAGAAGGTGAGGAGCTGAAGGCTAAAAAGGTGAGGAGCTGAAGGCGCAAGAAGGTGAGGAGCTGAAGGCTCAAGAAGGTGAGGAGCTGAAGGCTCAAGAAGGTGAGGGGCTGAAGGCTCAAAAAGGTAAGGAGCTGAAGGCTCAAGAAGGTGAGGGGCTGAAGGCTCAAAAAGGTAAGGAGCTGAAGGCTCAAGAAGGTGAGGAGCTGAAGGCTCAAGAAGGTGAGGAGCTGAAGGCTCAAGAAGGTGAGGAGTAGAAGGCTAAAAAGGTGAGGAGCTGAAGGCGCAAGAAGGTGAGGAGCTGAAGGCTCAAGAAGGTGAGGAGCTGAAGGCTAAAATGATGAGGAGCTGAAGGCTCAAGAAGGTGAGGAGCTGAAGGCTAAAGAAGGTGAGGAGCTGAAGGCTCAAGAAGGTGAGGAGCTGATGGGTCAAGAAGGTGAGGAGCTGAAGGCTCAAGAAGGTGAGGAGCTGTAGGGTCAAGAAGGTGAGGAGCTGAAGGCTCAAGAAGGTGAGGAGCTAAAGGCTCAAGAAGGTGAGGAGCTGAAGGCTCAAGAAGGTGAGGAGCTGAAGGCTCAAGAAGGTGAGGAGCTGAAGGCTCAAGAAGGTGAGGAGCTGAAGGCTCAAGAAGGTGAGGAGCTGAAGGCTAAAAAGGTGAGGAGCTGAAGGCTTAAGAAGGTGAGAGGCTGAAGGTGAGGAGCTGAAGGCTAAAGAAGGTGAGGAGCTGATGGGTCAAGAAGGTGAGGAGCTGAAGGCTAAAAAGGTGAGGAGCTGAAGGCTCAAGAAGGTGAGGAGCTGAAGGCGCAAGAAGGTGAGGAGCTGAAGGCTCAAGAAGGTGAGGAGCTGATGGGTCAAGAAGGTGAGGCGCTGAAGGCTCAAGAAGGTGAGGAGCTGAAGGCTCAAGAAGGTGAGGAGCTGAAGGCTCAAAAAGGTGAGGAGCTGAAGGGTCAAGAAGGTGAGGAGCTGATGGCTCAAGAAGGTGAGGAGCTGAAGGCTAAAATGGTGAGGAGCTGATGGGTCAAGAAGGTGAGGCGCTGAAGGCTCAAGAAGGTGAGGAGCTGAAGGGTCAAGAAGGTGAGGAGCTGAAGGCTAAAAAGGTGAGGAGCTGAAGGCTAAAATGGTGTGGAGCTGAAGGTGCAAGAAGGTGAGGAGCTGAAGGCTAAATAGGTGAGGAGCTGAAGGCTCAAGAAGGTGAGGAGCTGAAGGCTCAAGAAGGTGAGGAGCTAAAGGCTCAAGAAGGTATGGAGCTGAAGGCTAAAAAGGTGAGGAGCTGAATGCTCAAGAAGGTGAGAAGCTGAAGGGTCAAGAAGGTGAGGAGCTGAAGGCTCAAGAAGGTGAGGAGCTGAAGGGTCAAGAAGGTGAGGAGCTGAAGGCTCAAGAAGGTGAGGAGCTGAAGGCTCAGAAGGTGAGGAGCTGAAGGCGCAAGAAGTTGAGGAGCTAAAGGCTAAAATGGTGAGGAGCTGATGGGTCAAGAAGGTGAGGAGCTGAAGGGTCAAGAAGGTGAGGAGCTGAAGGCTCAAGAAGGTGAGGAGCTGAAGGCTCAAGAAGGTGAGGAGCTGAAGGCTCAAGAAGGTGAGGAGCTGAAGGCTAAAATGGTGAGGAGCTGAAGGCGCAAGAAGGTGAGGAGCTGAAGGCTCAAGAAGGTGAGGAGCTGAAGGCTCAAGAAGGTGAGGAGCTGAAGGGTCAAGAAGGTGAGGAGCTGAAGGGTCAAGAAGGTGAGGAGCTGAAGGCTAAAAAGGTGAGGAGCTGAAGGCTCAAGAAGGTGAGGAGCTGAAGGGTCAAGAAGGTGAGGAGCTGAAGGCTCAATAAGGTGAGGAGCTGAAGGCTCAAGAAGGTGAGGAGCTGAAGGTGCAAGAAGGTGAGGAGCTGAAGGCTCAAGAAGGTGGGGAGCTGAAGGGTCAAGAAGGTGAGGAGCTGAAGGCTCAAGAAGGTGAGGAGCTGAAGGCTAAAATGGTGAGTAGCTGAAGGCGCAAGAAGGTGAGGAGCTGATGGGTCAAGAAGGTGAGGAGCTGAAGGCTCAAGAAGGTGAGGAGCTGAAGGCTCAAGAAGGTGAGGAGCTGAAGGGTCAAGAAGTTGAGGAGCTGAAGGCTAAAAAGGTGAGGAGCTGAAGGCGCAAGAAGGTGAGGAGCTGAAGGCTCAAGAAGGTGAGGAGCTGAAGGCTCAAGAAGGTGAGGGGCTGAAGGCTCAAAAAGGTAAGGAGCTGAAGGCTCAAGAAGGTGAGGAGCTGAAGGCTAAAAAGGTGAGGAGCTGAAGGCTCAAGAAGGTGGGGAGCTGAAGGCTCAAGAAGGTGAGGAGCTGAAGGCTCAAGAAGGTGAGGAGCTGAAGGCTCAAGAAGGTGAGGAGCTGAAGGCTCAAGAAGGTGAGGAGCTGAAGGCTCAAAAGGTGAGGAGCTGAAGGCGCAAGAAGGTGAGGAGCTGAAGGCTAAAGAAGGTGAGGAGCTGATGGCTCAAGAAGGTGAGGAGCTGAAGGGTCAAGAAGGTGGAGAGCTGAAGGCTAAAAAGGTGAGGAGCTGATGGGTCAAGAAGGTGAGGAGCTGAAGGTTCAAGAAGGTGAGGAGCTGAAGGCTCAAGAAGGTGAGGAGCTGAAGGCTAAAAAGGTGAGGAGCTGAAGGCGCAAGAAGGTGAGGAGCTGAAGGCTCAAGAAGGTGAGGAGCTGAAGGCTCAAGAAGGTGAGGGGCTGAAGGCTCAAAAAGGTAAGGAGCTGAAGGCTCAAGAAGGTGAGGGGCTGAAGGCTCAAAAAGGTGAGGAGCTGAAGGCTCAAGAAGGTGAGGAGCTGAAGGCTCAAGAAGGTGAGGAGCTGAAGGCCAAAATGGTGAGGAGCTGAAGGCGCAAGAAGGTGAGGAGCTGAAGGCTCAAGAAGGTGAGGAGCTGAAGGCTCAAGAAGGTGAGGAGCTGAAGGCTCAAGAAGGTGAGGAGCTGAAGGCTCAAGAAGGTGAGGAGCTGAAGGCTAAAAAGGTGAGGAGCTGAAGGCTCAAGAAGGTGAGAGGCTGAAGGTGAGGAGCTGAAGGCTCAAGAAGGTGAGAGGCTGAAGGTGAGGAGCTGAAGGCTAAAGAAGGTGAGGAGCTGATGGGTCAAGAAGGTGAGGAGCTGAAGGCTAAAAAGGTGAGGAGCTGAAGGCTCAAGAAGGTGAGGAGCTGAAGGCGCAAGAAGGTGAGGAGCTGAAGGCGCAAGAAGGTGAGGAGCTGAAGGCTAAAAAGGTGAGGAGCTGAAGGCGCAAGAAGGTGAGGAGCTGAAGGCTCAAGAAGGTGAGGAGCTGAAGGCTCAAGAAGGTGAGGGGCTGAAGGCTCAAAAAGGTAAGGAGCTGAAGGCTCAAGAAGGTGAGGGGCTGAACTCTCAAAAAGGTAAGGAGCTGAAGGCTCAAGAAGGTGAGGAGCTGAAGGCTCAAGAAGGTGAGGAGCTGAAGGCTCAAGAAGGTGAGGAGTAGAAGGCTAAAATGGTGAGGAACTGAAGGCGCAATAAGGTGAGGAGCTGAAGGCTCAAGAAGGTGAGGAGCTGAAGGCTCAAGAAGGTGGGGAGCTGAAGGCGCAAGAAGGTGAGGAGCTGAAGGCTAAAATGGTGAGGAGCTGAAGGCTCAAGAAGGTGAGGAACTGATGGGTCAAGAAGGTGAGGAACTGAAGGCGCAATAAGGTGAGGAGCTGAAGGCTCAAGAAGGTGAGGAGCTGAAGGCTAAAGAAGGTGAGGAGCTGAAGGCTCAAGAAGGTGAGGAGCTGATGGGTCAAGAAGGTGAGGAACTGAAGGCGCAAGAAGGTGAGGTGCTGAAGGCTCAAGAAGGTGAGGAGCTGAAGGCTAAAGAAGGTGAGGAGCTGAAGGCTCAAGAAGGTGAGGAGCTGATGGGTCAAGAAGGTGAGGAACTGAAGGCGCAAAAAGGTGAGGAGCTGAAGGCGCAAGAAGGTGAGGAGGTGAGGAGCTGAAGGCTAAAGAAGGTGAGGAGCTGAAGGCTCAAGAAGGTGAGGAGCTGAAGGCTCAAGAAGGTGAGGAGCTGAAGTCTCAAGAAGGGGAGGAGCTGAAGGCTAAAATGGTGAGGAGCTGATGGCTGAAGAAGGTGAGGAGCTGAAGGCTAAAATGGTGAGGAGCTGATGGCTGAAGAAGGTGAGGAGCTGAAGGCTAAAATGGTGAGGAGCTGAAGGCGCAAGAAGGTGAGGAGCTGAAGGCTCAAGAAGGTGAGGAGCTGATGGGTCAAGAAGGTGAGGCGCTGAAGGCTCAAGAAGGTGAGGAGCTGAAGGCTCAAGAAGGTGAGGAGCTGAAGGCTCAAAAAGGTGAGGAGCTGAAGGCTCAAGAAGGTGAGGAGCTGAAGGCTCAAGAAGGTGAGGAGCTGAAGGCTCAAGAAGGTGAGGAGCTGATGGCTCAAGAAGGTGAGGAGCTGAAGGCTAAAATGGTGAGGAGCTGAAGGCGCAAGAAGGTGAGGAGCTGAAGGCTCAAGAAGGTGAGGGGCTGATGGGTCAAGAAGGTGAGGCGCTGAAGGCTCAAGAAGGTGAGGAGCTGAAGGGTCAAGAAGGTGAGGAGCTGAAGGCTAAAAAGGTGAGGAGCTGAAGGCTAAAATGGTGTGGAGCTGAAGGTGCAAGAAGGTGAGGAGCTGAAGGCTAAATAGGTGAGGAGCTGAAGGCTCAAGAAGGTGGGGAGCTGAAGGGTCAAGAAGGTGAGGAGCTGAAGGCTAAAAAGGTGAGGAGCTGAAGGCTAAAATGGTGAGGAGCTGAAGGTGCAAGAAGATGAGGAGCTGAAGGCTAAATAGGTGAGGAGCTGAAGGCTCAAGAAGGTGAGGAGCTGAAGGGTCAAGAAGGTGAGGAGCTGAAGGCTAAAGAAGGTGAGGAGCTGTAGGGTCAAGAAGGTGAGGAGCTGAAGGTGAGGAGCAGAAGGCTCAAAAAGGTGAGGAGCTGAAGGCTAAAAAGGTGAGGAGCTGAAGGCGCAAGAAGGTGAGGAGCTGAAGGCTAAAAAGGTGAGGAGCTGAAGGATCAAGAAGGTGAGGAGCTGAAGGCTCAAGAAGGTGGGGAGCTGAAGGCGCAAGAATGTGAGGAGCTGAAGTCTCAAGAAGGTGAGGAGCTGAAGGGTCAAGAAGGTGAGGAGCTGAAGGCTCAAGAAGGTGAGGAGCTGAAGGGTCAAGAAGGTGAGGAGCTGAAGGCTCAAGAAGGTGAGGAGCTGAAGGCCAAAATGGTGAGGAGCTGAAGGCGCAAGAAGGTGAGGAGCTGAAGGCTCAAGAAGGTGAGGAGCTGAAGGCTCAAGAAGGTGAGGAGCTGAAGGCTCAAGAAGGTGAGGAGCTGAAGGCTCAAGAAGGTGAGGAGCTGAAGTCTCAAGAAGGGGAGGAGCTGAAGGCTAAAATGGTGAGGAGCTGATGGCTGAAGAAGGTGAGGAGCTGAAGGCTAAAATGGTGAGGAGCTGATGGCTGAAGAAGGTGAGGAGCTGAAGGCTAAAATGGTGAGGAGCTGAAGGCGCAAGAAGGTGAGGAGCTGAAGGCTCAAGAAGGGGAGGAGCTGATGGGTCAAGAAGGTGAGGCGCTGAAGGCTCAAGAAGGTGAGGAGCTGAAGGCTCAAGAAGGTGAGGAGCTGAAGGCTCAAAAAGGTGAGGAGCTGAAGGGTCAAGAAGGTGAGGAGCTGAAGGCTCAAGAAGGTGAGGAGCTGAAGGCTCAAGAAGGTGAGGAGCTGATGGCTCAAGAAGGTGAGGAGCTGAAGGCTAAAATGGTGAGGAGCTGAAGGCGCAAGAAGGTGAGGAGCTGAAGGCTCAAGAAGGTGAGGAGCTGATGGGTCAAGAAGGTGAGGCGCTGAAGGCTCAAGAAGGTGAGGAGCTGAAGGGTCAAGAAGGTGAGGAGCTGAAGGCTAAAAAGGTGAGGAGCTGAAGGCTAAAATGGTGTGGAGCTGAAGGTGCAAGAAGGTGAGGAGCTGAAGGCTAAATAGGTGAGGAGCTGAAGGCTCAAGAAGGTGGGGAGCTGAAGGGTCAAGAAGGTGAGGAGCTGAAGGCTAAAAAGGTGAGGAGCTGAAGGCTAAAATGGTGAGGAGCTGAAGGTGCAAGAAGGTGAGGAGCTGAAGGCTAAATAGGTGAGGAGCTGAAGGCTCAAGAAGGTGAGGAGCTGAAGGGTCAAGAAGGTGAGGAGCTGAAGGCTAAAGAAGGTGAGGAGCTGTAGGGTCAAGAAGGTGAGGAGCTGAAGGTGAGGAGCAGAAGGCTCAAAAAGGTGAGGAGCTGAAGGCTAAAAAGGTGAGGAGCTGAAGGCGCAAGAAGGTGAGGAGCTGAAGGCTAAAAAGGTGAGGAGCTGAAGGATCAAGAAGGTGAGGAGCTGAAGGCTCAAGAAGGTGGGGAGCTGAAGGCGCAAGAATGTGAGGAGCTGAAGGGTCAAGAAGGTGAGGAGCTGAAGGCTCAAGAAGGTGAGGAGCTGAAGGGTCAAGAAGGTGAGGAGCTGAAGGGTCAAGAAGGTGAGGAGCTGAAGGCTCAAGAAGGTGAGGAGCTGAAGGCCAAAATGGTGAGGAGCTGAAGGCGCAAGAAGGTGAGGAGCTGAAGGCTCAAGAAGGTGAGGAGCTGAAGGCTCAAGAAGGTGAGGAGCTGAAGGCTCAAGAAGGTGAGGCGCTGAAGGCTCAAGAAGGTGAGGAGCTGAAGGGTCAAGAAGGTGAGGAGCTGAAGGCTAAAAAGGTGAGGAGCTGAAGGCTAAAATGGTGTGGAGCTGAAGGTGCAAGAAGGTGAGGAGCTGAAGGCTAAATAGGTGAGGAGCTGAAGGCTCAAGAAGGTGGGGAGCTGAAGGGTCAAGAAGGTGAGGAGCTGAAGGCTAAAAAGGTGAGGAGCTGAAGGCTAAAATGGTGAGGAGCTGAAGGTGCAAGAAGATGAGGAGCTGAAGGCTAAATAGGTGAGGAGCTGAAGGCTCAAGAAGGTGAGGAGCTGAAGGGTCAAGAAGGTGAGGAGCTGAAGGCTAAAGAAGGTGAGGAGCTGTAGGGTCAAGAAGGTGAGGAGCTGAAGGTGAGGAGCAGAAGGCTCAAAAAGGTGAGGAGCTGAAGGCTAAAAAGGTGAGGAGCTGAAGGTGCAAGAAGGTGAGGAGCTGAAGGCTAAAAAGGTGAGGAGCTGAAGGATCAAGAAGGTGAGGAGCTGAAGGCTCAAGAAGGTGGGGAGCTGAAGGCGCAAGAATGTGAGGAGCTGAAGTCTCAAGAAGGTGAGGAGCTGAAGGGTCAAGAAGGTGAGGAGCTGAAGGCTCAAGAAGGTGAGGAGCTGAAGGGTCAAGAAGGTGAGGAGCTGAAGGCTCAAGAAGGTGAGGAGCTGAAGGCCAAAATGGTGAGGAGCTGAAGGCGCAAGAAGGTGAGGAGCTGAAGGCTCAAGAAGGTGAGGAGCTGAAGGCTCAAGAAGGTGAGGAGCTGAAGGCTCAAGAAGGTGAGGAGCTGAAGGCTCAAGAAGGTGAGGAGCTGAAGTCTCAAGAAGGGGAGGAGCTGAAGGCTAAAATGGTGAGGAGCTGATGGCTGAAGAAGGTGAGGAGCTGAAGGCTAAAATGGTGAGGAGCTGATGGCTGAAGAAGGTGAGGAGCTGAAGGCTAAAATGGTGAGGAGCTGAAGGCGCAAGAAGGTGAGGAGCTGAAGGCTCAAGAAGGGGAGGAGCTGATGGGTCAAGAAGGTGAGGCGCTGAAGGCTCAAGAAGGTGAGGAGCTGAAGGCTCAAGAAGGTGAGGAGCTGAAGGCTCAAAAAGGTGAGGAGCTGAAGGGTCAAGAAGGTGAGGAGCTGAAGGCTCAAGAAGGTGAGGAGCTGAAGGCTCAAGAAGGTGAGGAGCTGATGGCTCAAGAAGGTGAGGAGCTGAAGGCTAAAATGGTGAGGAGCTGAAGGCGCAAGAAGGTGAGGAGCTGAAGGCTCAAGAAGGTGAGGAGCTGATGGGTCAAGAAGGTGAGGCGCTGAAGGCTCAAGAAGGTGAGGAGCTGAAGGGTCAAGAAGGTGAGGAGCTGAAGGCTAAAAAGGTGAGGAGCTGAAGGCTAAAATGGTGTGGAGCTGAAGGTGCAAGAAGGTGAGGAGCTGAAGGCTAAATAGGTGAGGAGCTGAAGGCTCAAGAAGGTGGGGAGCTGAAGGGTCAAGAAGGTGAGGAGCTGAAGGCTAAAAAGGTGAGGAGCTGAAGGCTAAAATGGTGAGGAGCTGAAGGTGCAAGAAGGTGAGGAGCTGAAGGCTAAATAGGTGAGGAGCTGAAGGCTCAAGAAGGTGAGGAGCTGAAGGGTCAAGAAGGTGAGGAGCTGAAGGCTAAAGAAGGTGAGGAGCTGTAGGGTCAAGAAGGTGAGGAGCTGAAGGTGAGGAGCAGAAGGCTCAAAAAGGTGAGGAGCTGAAGGCTAAAAAGGTGAGGAGCTGAAGGCGCAAGAAGGTGAGGAGCTGAAGGCTAAAAAGGTGAGGAGCTGAAGGATCAAGAAGGTGAGGAGCTGAAGGCTCAAGAAGGTGGGGAGCTGAAGGCGCAAGAATGTGAGGAGCTGAAGTCTCAAGAAGGTGAGGAGCTGAAGGGTCAAGAAGGTGAGGAGCTGAAGGCTCAAGAAGGTGAGGAGCTGAAGGGTCAAGAAGGTGAGGAGCTGAAGGCTCAAGAAGGTGAGGAGCTGAAGGCCAAAATGGTGAGGAGCTGAAGGCGCAAGAAGGTGAGGAGCTGAAGGCTCAAGAAGGTGAGGAGCTGAAGGCTCAAGAAGGTGAGGAGCTGAAGGCTCAAGAAGGTGAGGAGCTGAAGGCTCAAGAAGGTGAGGAGCTGAAGGCTAAAAAGGTGAGGAGCTGAAGGCTCAAGAAGGTGAGAGGCTGAAGGTGAGGAGCTGAAGGCTCAAGAAGGTGAGAGGCTGAAGGTGAGGAGCTGAAGGCTAAAGAAGGTGAGGAGCTGATGGGTCAAGAAGGTGAGGAGCTGAAGGCTAAAAAGGTGAGGAGCTGAAGGCTCAAGAAGGTGAGGAGCTGAAGGCGCAAGAAGGTGAGGAGCTGAAGGCGCAAGAAGGTGAGGAGCTGAAGGCTAAAAAGGTGAGGAGCTGAAGGCGCAAGAAGGTGAGGAGCTGAAGGCTCAAGAAGGTGAGGAGCTGAAGGCTCAAGAAGGTGAGGGGCTGAAGGCTCAAAAAGGTAAGGAGCTGAAGGCTCAAGAAGGTGAGGGGCTGAAGGCTCAAAAAGGTAAGGAGCTGAAGGCTCAAGAAGGTGAGGAGCTGAAGGCTCAAGAAGGTGAGGAGCTGAAGGCTCAAGAAGGTGAGGAGTAGAAGGCTAAAAAGGTGAGGAGCTGAAGGCGCAAGAAGGTGAGGAGCTGAAGGCTCAAGAAGGTGAGGAGCTGAAGGCTAAAATGATGAGGAGCTGAAGGCTCAAGAAGGTGAGGAGCTGAAGGCTAAAGAAGGTGAGGAGCTGAAGGCTCAAGAAGGTGAGGAGCTGATGGGTCAAGAAGGTGAGGAGCTGAAGGCTCAAGAAGGTGAGGAGCTGTAGGGTCAAGAAGGTGAGGAGCTGAAGGCTCAAGAAGGTGAGGAGCTAAAGGCTCAAGAAGGTGAGGAGCTGAAGGCTCAAGAAGGTGAGGAGCTGAAGGCTCAAGAAGGTGAGGAGCTGAAGGCTCAAGAAGGTGAGGAGCTGAAGGCTAAAAAGGTGAGGAGCTGAAGGCTCAAGAAGGTGAGAGGCTGAAGGTGAGGAGCTGAAGGCTAAAGAAGGTGAGGAGCTGATGGGTCAAGAAGGTGAGGAGCTGAAGGCTAAAAAGGTGAGGAGCTGAAGGCTCAAGAAGGTGAGGAGCTGAAGGCGCAAGAAGGTGAGGAGCTGAAGGCGCAAGAAGGTGAGGAGCTGAAGGCTCAAGAAGGTGAGGAGCTGATGGGTCAAGAAGGTGAGGCGCTGAAGGCTCAAGAAGGTGAGGAGCTGAAGGCTCAAGAAGGTGAGGAGCTGAAGGCTCAAAAAGGTGAGGAGCTGAAGGGTCAAGAAGGTGAGGAGATGAAGGCTCAAGAAGGTGAGGAGCTGAAGGCTCAAGAAGGTGAGGAGCTGATGGCTCAAGAAGGTGAGGAGCTGAAGGCTAAAATGGTGAGGAGCTGAAGGCGCAAGAAGGTGAGGAGCTGAAGGCTCAAGAAGGTGAGGAGCTGATGGGTCAAGAAGGTGAGGCGCTGAAGGCTCAAGAAGGTGAGGAGCTGAAGGGTCAAGAAGGTGAGGAGCTGAAGGCTAAAAAGGTGAGGAGCTGAAGGCTAAAATGGTGTGGAGCTGAAGGTGCAAGAAGGTGAGGAGCTGAAGGCTAAATAGGTGAGGAGCTGAAGGCTCAAGAAGGTGGGGAGCTGAAGGGTCAAGAAGGTGAGGAGCTGAAGGCTAAAAAGGTGAGGAGCTGAAGGCTAAAATGGTGAGGAGCTGAAGGTGCAAGAAGGTGAGGAGCTGAAGGCTAAATAGGTGAGGAGCTGAAGGCTCAAGAAGGTGAGGAGCTGAAGGGTCAAGAAGGTGAGGAGCTGAAGGCTAAAGAAGGTGAGGAGCTGTAGGGTCAAGAAGGTGAGGAGCTGAAGGTGAGGAGCAGAAGGCTCAAAAAGGTGAGGAGCTGAAGGCTAAAAAGGTGAGGAGCTGAAGGCGCAAGAAGGTGAGGAGCTGAAGGCTAAAAAGGTGAGGAGCTGAAGGATCAAGAAGGTGAGGAGCTGAAGGCTCAAGAAGGTGGGGAGCTGAAGGCGCAAGAATGTGAGGAGCTGAAGTCTCAAGAAGGTGAGGAGCTGAAGGGTCAAGAAGGTGAGGAGCTGAAGGCTCAAGAAGGTGAGGAGCTGAAGGGTCAAGAAGGTGAGGAGCTGAAGGCTCAAGAAGGTGAGGAGCTGAAGGCCAAAATGGTGAGGAGCTGAAGGCGCAAGAAGGTGAGGAGCTGAAGGCTCACGAAGGTGAGGAGCTGAAGGCTCAAGAAGGTGAGGAGCTGAAGGCTCAAGAAGGTGAGGAGCTGAAGGCTCAAGAAGGTGAGGAGCTGAAGGCTAAAAAGGTGAGGAGCTGAAGGCTCAAGAAGGTGAGAGGCTGAAGGTGAGGAGCTGAAGGCTCAAGAAGGTGAGAGGCTGAAGGTGAGGAGCTGAAGGCTAAAGAAGGTGAGGAGCTGATGGGTCAAGAAGGTGAGGAGCTGAAGGCTAAAAAGGTGAGGAGCTGAAGGCTCAAGAAGGTGAGGAGCTGAAGGCGCAAGAAGGTGAGGAGCTGAAGGCTAAAAAGGTGAGGAGCTGAAGGCGCAAGAAGGTGAGGAGCTGAAGGCTCAAGAAGGTGAGGAGCTGAAGGCTCAAGAAGGTGAGGGGCTGAAGGCTCAAAAAGGTAAGGAGCTGAAGGCTCAAGAAGGTGAGGGGCTGAAGGCTCAAAAAGGTAAGGAGCTGAAGGCTCAAGAAGGTGAGGAGCTGAAGGCTCAAGAAGGTGAGGAGCTGAAGGCTCAAGAAGGTGAGGAGTAGAAGGCTAAAAAGGTGAGGAGCTGAAGGCGCAAGAAGGCGAGGAGCTGAAGGTGAGGAGCTGAAGGCTCAAGAAGGTGAGGAGCTGATGGGTCAAGAAGGTGAGAAGCTGAAGGGTCAAGAAGGTGAGGAGCTGAAGGGTCAAGAAGGTGAGGAGCTGAAGGCTCAAGAAGGTGAGAAGCTGAAGGGTCAAGAAGGTGAGGAGCTGAAGGGTCAAGAAGGTGAGGAGCTGAAGGCTCAAGAAGGTGAGAAGCTGAAGGGTCAAGAAGGTGAGGAGCTGAAGGCTCAAGAAGGTGAGGAGCTGAAGGCTCAAGAAGGTGAGAAGCTGAAGGGTCAAGAAGGTGAGGAGCTGAAGGGTCAAGAAGGTGAGGAGCTGAAGGCTCAAGAAGGTGAGGAGCTGAAGGCTCAAGAAGGTGAGGAGCTGAAGGGTCAAGAAGGTGAGGAGCTGAAGGCTCAAGAAGGTGAGGAGCTGAAGGCTCAAGAAGGTGAGGAGCTGAAGGCTCAAGAAGGTGAGGAGCTGAAGGCTAAAAAGGTGAGGAGCTGAAGGCTCAAGAAGGTGAGAGGCTGAAGGTGAGGAGCTGAAGGCTAAAGAAGGTGAGGAGCTGATGGGTCAAGAAGGTGAGGAGCTGAAGGCTAAAAAGGTGAGGAGCTGAAGGCTCAAGAAGGTGAGGAACTGAAGGCGCAAGAAGGTGAGGAGCTGAAGGCTAAAAAGGTGAGGAGCTGAAGGCGCAAGAAGGTGAGGAGCTGAAGGCTCAAGAAGGTGAGGAGCTGAAGGCTCAAGAAGGTGAGGGGCTGAAGGCTCAAAAAGGTAAGGAGCTGAAGGCTCAAGAAGGTGAGGAGCTGAAGGCTCAAGAAGGTGAGAAGCTGAAGGGTCAAGAAGGTGAGGAGCTGAAGGCTCAAGAAGGTGAGGAGCTGAAGGCTAAAATGATGCGGAGCTGAAGGCTCAAGAAGGTGAGGAGCTGAAGGCTAAAGAAGGTGAGGAGCTGAAGGCTCAAGAAGGTGAGGAGCTGATGGGTCAAGAAGGTGAGGAGCTGAAGGCTCAAGAAGGTGAGGAGCTGTAGGGTCAAGAAGGTGAGGAGCTGAAGGCTCAAGAAGGTGAGGAGCTAAAGGCTCAAGAAGGTGAGGAGCTGAAGGCTCAAGAAGGTGAGGAGCTGAAGGCTCAAGAAGGTGAGGAGCTGAAGGCTCAAGAAGGTGAGGAGCTGAAGGCTCAAGAAGGTGAGGAGCTGAAGGCTCAAGAAGGTGAGGAGCTGAAGGCTCAAGAAGGTGAGGAGCTGAAGGCTAAAAAGGTGAGGAGCTGAAGGCTCAAGAAGGTGAGAGGCTGAAGGTGAGGAGCTGAAGGCTAAAGAAGGTGAGGAGCTGATGGGTCAAGAAGGTGAGGAGCTGAAGGCTAAAAAGGTGAGGAGCTGAAGGCTCAAGAAGGTGAGGAGCTGAAGGCGCAAGAAGGTGAGGAGCTGAAGGCTAAAAAGGTGAGGAGCTGAAGGCGCAAGAAGGTGAGGAGCTGAAGGCTCAAGAAGGTGAGGAGCTGAAGGCTCAAGAAGGTGAGGGGCTGAAGGCTCAAAAAGGTAAGGAGCTGAAGGCTCAAGAAGGTGAGGGGCTGAAGGCTCAAAAAGGTAAGGAGCTGAAGGCTCAAGAAGGTGAGGAGCTGAAGGCTCAAGAAGGTGAGGAGCTGAAGGCTCAAGAAGGTGAGGAGCTGAAGGCTCAAGAAGGTGAGGAGTAGAAGGCTAAAAAGGTGAGGAGCTGAAGGCGCAAGAAGGTGAGGAGCTGAAGGCTCAAGAAGGTGAGGAGCTGAAGGCTCAAGAAGGTGAGGAGCTGAAGGCTAAAATGATGAGGAGCTGAAGGCTCAAGAAGGTGAGGAGCTGAAGGCTAAAAAAGGTGAGGAGCTGAAGGCTCAAGAAGGTGAGGAGCTGATGGGTCAAGAAGGTGAGGAGCTGAAGGCTCAAGAAGGTGAGGAGCTGTAGGATCAAGAAGGTGAGGAGCTGAAGGTGAGGAGCTGAAGGCTCAAGAAGGTGAGGAGCTGAAGGCTCAAGAAGGTGAGGAGCTGAAGGCTAAAAAGGTGAGGAGCTGAAGGCTAAAAAGGTGAGGAGCTAAAGGCTCAAGAAGGTGAGGAGCTGAAGGCTAAAAAGGTGAGGAGCTGAAGGCTCAAGAAGGTGAGGAGCTGAAGGCTCAAGAAGGTGAGGAGCTGAAGGCTCAAGAAGGTGAGGAGCTGAAGGCTCAAGAAGGTGAGGAGCTAAAGGCTCAAGAAGGTGAGGAGCTGAAGGTGAGGAGCTGAAGGCTCAAGAAGGTGAGGAGCTGATGGGTCAAGAAGGTGAGGAGATGAAGGGTCAAGAAGGTGAGAAGCTGAAGGGTCAAGAAGGTGAGGAGCTGAAGGCTCAAGAAGGTGAGAAGCTGAAGGGTCAAGAAGGTGAGGAGCTGAAGGGTCAAGAAGGTGAGGAGCTGAAGGCTCAAGAAGGTGAGAAGCTGAAGGGTCAAGAAGGTGAGGAGCTGAAGGCTCAAGAAGGTGAGGAGCTGAAGGCTAAAATGGTGAGGAGCTGAAGGCTAAAATGGTGAGGAGCTGAAGGCGCAAGAAGGTGAGGAGCTGAAGGCTCAAGAAGGTGAGGAGCTGAAGGCTCAAGAAGGTGAGGAGCTGAAGGCTCAAGAAGGTGAGGAGCTGAAGGCTCAAGAAGGTGAGGGGCTGAAGGCTCAAAAAGGTAAGGAGCTGAAGGCTCAAGAAGGTGAGGAGCTGAAGGCTAAAATGGTGAGGAGCTGAAGGCTAAAATGGTGAGGAGCTGAAGGCGCAAGAAGGTGAGGAGCTGAAGGCTCAAGAAGGTGAGAAGCTGAAGGGTCAAGAAGGTGAGGAGCTGAAGGCTAAAATGGTGAGGAGCTGAAGGCGCAAGAAGGTGAGGAGCTGAAGGCTCAAGAAGGTGAGGAGCTGAAGGCTCAAGAAGGTGAGGAGATGAAGGCTCAAGAAGGTGAGGAGCTGAAGGCTCAAGAAGGTGAGGAGCTGATGGCTCAAGAAGGTGAGGAGCTGAAGGCTAAAATGGTGAGGAGCTGAAGGCGCAAGAAGGTGAGGAGCTGAAGGCTCAAGAAGGTGAGGAGCTGATGGGTCAAGAAGGTGAGGCGCTGAAGGCTCAAGAAGGTGAGGAGCTGAAGGGTCAAGAAGGTGAGGAGCTGAAGGCTAAAAAGGTGAGGAGCTGAAGGCTAAAATGGTGTGGAGCTGAAGGTGCAAGAAGGTGAGGAGCTGAAGGCTAAATAGGTGAGGAGCTGAAGGCTCAAGAAGGTGGGGAGCTGAAGGGTCAAGAAGGTGAGGAGCTGAAGGCTAAAAAGGTGAGGAGCTGAAGGCTAAAATGGTGAGGAGCTGAAGGTGCAAGAAGGTGAGGAGCTGAAGGCTAAATAGGTGAGGAGCTGAAGGCTCAAGAAGGTGAGGAGCTGAAGGGTCAAGAAGGTGAGGAGCTGAAGGCTAAAGAAGGTGAGGAGCTGTAGGGTCAAGAAGGTGAGGAGCTGAAGGTGAGGAGCAGAAGGCTCAAAAAGGTGAGGAGCTGAAGGCTAAAAAGGTGAGGAGCTGAAGGCGCAAGAAGGTGAGGAGCTGAAGGCTAAAAAGGTGAGGAGCTGAAGGATCAAGAAGGTGAGGAGCTGAAGGCTCAAGAAGGTGGGGAGCTGAAGGCGCAAGAATGTGAGGAGCTGAAGTCTCAAGAAGGTGAGGAGCTGAAGGGTCAAGAAGGTGAGGAGCTGAAGGCTCAAGAAGGTGAGGAGCTGAAGGGTCAAGAAGGTGAGGAGCTGAAGGCTCAAGAAGGTGAGGAGCTGAAGGCCAAAATGGTGAGGAGCTGAAGGCGCAAGAAGGTGAGGAGCTGAAGGCTCACGAAGGTGAGGAGCTGAAGGCTCAAGAAGGTGAGGAGCTGAAGGCTCAAGAAGGTGAGGAGCTGAAGGCTCAAGAAGGTGAGGAGCTGAAGGCTAAAAAGGTGAGGAGCTGAAGGCTCAAGAAGGTGAGAGGCTGAAGGTGAGGAGCTGAAGGCTCAAGAAGGTGAGAGGCTGAAGGTGAGGAGCTGAAGGCTAAAGAAGGTGAGGAGCTGATGGGTCAAGAAGGTGAGGAGCTGAAGACTAAAAAGGTGAGGAGCTGAAGGCTCAAGAAGGTGAGGAGCTGAAGGCGCAAGAAGGTGAGGAGCTGAAGGCTAAAAAGGTGAGGAGCTGAAGGCGCAAGAAGGTGAGGAGCTGAAGGCTCAAGAAGGTGAGGAGCTGAAGGCTCAAGAAGGTGAGGGGCTGAAGGCTCAAAAAGGTAAGGAGCTGAAGGCTCAAGAAGGTGAGGGGCTGAAGGCTCAAAAAGGTAAGGAGCTGAAGGCTCAAGAAGGTGAGGAGCTGAAGGCTCAAGAAGGTGAGGAGCTGAAGGCTCAAGAAGGTGAGGAGTAGAAGGCTAAAAAGGTGAGGAGCTGAAGGCGCAAGAAGGTGAGGAGCTGAAGGCTCAAGAAGGTGAGGAGCTAAAGGCTCAAGAAGGCGAGGAGCTGAAGGTGAGGAGCTGAAGGCTCAAGAAGGTGAGGAGCTGATGGGTCAAGAAGGTGAGAAGCTGAAGGGTCAAGAAGGTGAGGAGCTGAAGGGTCAAGAAGGTGAGGAGCTGAAGGCTCAAGAAGGTGAGAAGCTGAAGGGTCAAGAAGGTGAGGAGCTGAAGGGTCAAGAAGGTGAGGAGCTGAAGGCTCAAGAAGGTGAGAAGCTGAAGGGTCAAGAAGGTGAGGAGCTGAAGGCTCAAGAAGGTGAGGAGCTGAAGGCTCAAGAAGGTGAGAAGCTGAAGGGTCAAGAAGGTGAGGAGCTGAAGGGTCAAGAAGGTGAGGAGCTGAAGGCTCAAGAAGGTGAGGAGCTGAAGGCTCAAGAAGGTGAGGAGCTGAAGGGTCAAGAAGGTGAGGAGCTGAAGGCTCAAGAAGGTGAGGAGCTGAAGGCTCAAGAAGGTGAGGAGCTGAAGGCTCAAGAAGGTGAGGAGCTGAAGGCTAAAAAGGTGAGGAGCTGAAGGCTCAAGAAGGTGAGAGGCTGAAGGTGAGGAGCTGAAGGCTAAAGAAGGTGAGGAGCTGATGGGTCAAGAAGGTGAGGAGCTGAAGGCTAAAAAGGTGAGGAGCTGAAGGCTCAAGAAGGTGAGGAGCTGAAGGCGCAAGAAGGTGAGGAGCTGAAGGCTAAAAAGGTGAGGAGCTGAAGGCGCAAGAAGGTGAGGAGCTGAAGGCTCAAGAAGGTGAGGAGCTGAAGGCTCAAGAAGGTGAGGGGCTGAAGGCTCAAAAAGGTAAGGAGCTGAAGGCTCAAGAAGGTGAGGGGCTGAAGGCTCAAAAAGGTAAGGAGCTGAAGGCTCAAGAAGGTGAGGAGCTGAAGGCTCAAGAAGGTGAGGAGCTGAAGGCTCAAGAAGGTGAGGAGCTGAAGGCTCAAGAAGGTGAGGAGTAGAAGGCTAAAAAGGTGAGGAGCTGAAGGCGCAAGAAGGTGAGGAGCTGAAGGCTCAAGAAGGTGAGGAGCTGAAGGCTCAAGAAGGTGAGGAGCTGAAGGCTAAAATGATGAGGAGCTGAAGGCTCAAGAAGGTGAGGAGCTGAAGGCTAAAAAAGGTGAGGAGCTGAAGGCTCAAGAAGGTGAGGAGCTGATGGGTCAAGAAGGTGAGGAGCTGAAGGCTCAAGAAGGTGAGGAGCTGTAGGATCAAGAAGGTGAGGAGCTGAAGGTGAGGAGCTGAAGGCTCAAGAAGGTGAGGAGCTGAAGGCTCAAGAAGGTGAGGAGCTGAAGGCTAAAAAGGTGAGGAGCTGAAGGCTAAAAAGGTGAGGAGCTAAAGGCTCAAGAAGGTGAGGAGCTGAAGGCTAAAAAGGTGAGGAGCTGAAGGCTCAAGAAGGTGAGGAGCTGAAGGCTCAAGAAGGTGAGGAGCTGAAGGCTCAAGAAGGTGAGGAGCTGAAGGCTCAAGAAGGTGAGGAGCTAAAGGCTCAAGAAGGTGAGGAGCTGAAGGTGAGGAGCTGAAGGCTCAAGAAGGTGAGGAGCTGATGGGTCAAGAAGGTGAGGAGATGAAGGGTCAAGAAGGTGAGAAGCTGAAGGGTCAAGAAGGTGAGGAGCTGAAGGCTCAAGAAGGTGAGAAGCTGAAGGGTCAAGAAGGTGAGGAGCTGAAGGGTCAAGAAGGTGAGGAGCTGAAGGCTCAAGAAGGTGAGAAGCTGAAGGGTCAAGAAGGTGAGGAGCTGAAGGCTCAAGAAGGTGAGGAGCTGAAGGCTAAAATGGTGAGGAGCTGAAGGCTAAAATGGTGAGGAGCTGAAGGCGCAAGAAGGTGAGGAGCTGAAGGCTCAAGAAGGTGAGGAGCTGAAGGCTCAAGAAGGTGAGGAGCTGAAGGCTCAAGAAGGTGAGGAGCTGAAGGCTCAAGAAGGTGAGGGGCTGAAGGCTCAAAAAGGTAAGGAGCTGAAGGCTCAAGAAGGTGAGGAGCTGAAGGCTAAAATGGTGAGGAGCTGAAGGCTAAAATGGTGAGGAGCTGAAGGCGCAAGAAGGTGAGGAGCTGAAGGCTCAAGAAGGTGAGAAGCTGAAGGGTCAAGAAGGTGAGGAGCTGAAGGCTAAAATGGTGAGGAGCTGAAGGCGCAAGAAGGTGAGGAGCTGAAGGCTCAAGAAGGTGAGGAGCTGAAGGCTCAAGAAGGTGAGGAGCTGAAGGCTAAAATGGTGAGGAGCTGAAGGCTAAAATGGTGAGGAGCTGAAGGCGCAAGAAGGTGAGGAGCTGAAGGCTCAAGAAGGTGAGGAGCTGAAGGCTAAATAGGTGAGGAGCTGAAGGCTCAAGAAGGTGGGGAGCTGAAGGGTCAAGAAGGTGAGGAGCTGAAGGCTAAAAAGGTGAGGAGCTGAAGGCTAAAATGGTGAGGAGCTGAAGGTGCAAGAAGGTGAGGAGCTGAAGGCTAAATAGGTGAGGAGCTGAAGGCTCAAGAAGGTGAGGAGCTGAAGGGTCAAGAAGGTGAGGAGCTGAAGGCTAAAGAAGGTGAGGAGCTGTAGGGTCAAGAAGGTGAGGAGCTGAAGGTGAGGAGCAGAAGGCTCAAAAAGGTGAGGAGCTGAAGGCTAAAAAGGTGAGGAGCTGAAGGCGCAAGAAGGTGAGGAGCTGAAGGCTAAAAAGGTGAGGAGCTGAAGGATCAAGAAGGTGAGGAGCTGAAGGCTCAAGAAGGTGGGGAGCTGAAGGCGCAAGAATGTGAGGAGCTGAAGTCTCAAGAAGGTGAGGAGCTGAAGGGTCAAGAAGGTGAGGAGCTGAAGGCTCAAGAAGGTGAGGAGCTGAAGGGTCAAGAAGGTGAGGAGCTGAAGGCTCAAGAAGGTGAGGAGCTGAAGGCCAAAATGGTGAGGAGCTGAAGGCGCAAGAAGGTGAGGAGCTGAAGGCTCACGAAGGTGAGGAGCTGAAGGCTCAAGAAGGTGAGGAGCTGAAGGCTCAAGAAGGTGAGGAGCTGAAGGCTCAAGAAGGTGAGGAGCTGAAGGCTAAAAAGGTGAGGAGCTGAAGGCTCAAGAAGGTGAGAGGCTGAAGGTGAGGAGCTGAAGGCTCAAGAAGGTGAGAGGCTGAAGGTGAGGAGCTGAAGGCTAAAGAAGGTGAGGAGCTGATGGGTCAAGAAGGTGAGGAGCTGAAGACTAAAAAGGTGAGGAGCTGAAGGCTCAAGAAGGTGAGGAGCTGAAGGCGCAAGAAGGTGAGGAGCTGAAGGCTAAAAAGGTGAGGAGCTGAAGGCGCAAGAAGGTGAGGAGCTGAAGGCTCAAGAAGGTGAGGAGCTGAAGGCTCAAGAAGGTGAGGGGCTGAAGGCTCAAAAAGGTAAGGAGCTGAAGGCTCAAGAAGGTGAGGGGCTGAAGGCTCAAAAAGGTAAGGAGCTGAAGGCTCAAGAAGGTGAGGAGCTGAAGGCTCAAGAAGGTGAGGAGCTGAAGGCTCAAGAAGGTGAGGAGTAGAAGGCTAAAAAGGTGAGGAGCTGAAGGCGCAAGAAGGTGAGGAGCTGAAGGCTCAAGAAGGTGAGGAGCTAAAGGCTCAAGAAGGCGAGGAGCTGAAGGTGAGGAGCTGAAGGCTCAAGAAGGTGAGGAGCTGATGGGTCAAGAAGGTGAGAAGCTGAAGGGTCAAGAAGGTGAGGAGCTGAAGGGTCAAGAAGGTGAGGAGCTGAAGGCTCAAGAAGGTGAGAAGCTGAAGGGTCAAGAAGGTGAGGAGCTGAAGGGTCAAGAAGGTGAGGAGCTGAAGGCTCAAGAAGGTGAGAAGCTGAAGGGTCAAGAAGGTGAGGAGCTGAAGGCTCAAGAAGGTGAGGAGCTGAAGGCTCAAGAAGGTGAGAAGCTGAAGGGTCAAGAAGGTGAGGAGCTGAAGGGTCAAGAAGGTGAGGAGCTGAAGGCTCAAGAAGGTGAGGAGCTGAAGGCTCAAGAAGGTGAGGAGCTGAAGGGTCAAGAAGGTGAGGAGCTGAAGGCTCAAGAAGGTGAGGAGCTGAAGGCTCAAGAAGGTGAGGAGCTGAAGGCTCAAGAAGGTGAGGAGCTGAAGGCTAAAAAGGTGAGGAGCTGAAGGCTCAAGAAGGTGAGAGGCTGAAGGTGAGGAGCTGAAGGCTAAAGAAGGTGAGGAGCTGATGGGTCAAGAAGGTGAGGAGCTGAAGGCTAAAAAGGTGAGGAGCTGAAGGCTCAAGAAGGTGAGGAGCTGAAGGCGCAAGAAGGTGAGGAGCTGAAGGCTAAAAAGGTGAGGAGCTGAAGGCGCAAGAAGGTGAGGAGCTGAAGGCTCAAGAAGGTGAGGAGCTGAAGGCTCAAGAAGGTGAGGGGCTGAAGGCTCAAAAAGGTAAGGAGCTGAAGGCTCAAGAAGGTGAGGGGCTGAAGGCTCAAAAAGGTAAGGAGCTGAAGGCTCAAGAAGGTGAGGAGCTGAAGGCTCAAGAAGGTGAGGAGCTGAAGGCTCAAGAAGGTGAGGAGCTGAAGGCTCAAGAAGGTGAGGAGTAGAAGGCTAAAAAGGTGAGGAGCTGAAGGCGCAAGAAGGTGAGGAGCTGAAGGCTCAAGAAGGTGAGGAGCTGAAGGCTCAAGAAGGTGAGGAGCTGAAGGCTAAAATGATGAGGAGCTGAAGGCTCAAGAAGGTGAGGAGCTGAAGGCTAAAAAAGGTGAGGAGCTGAAGGCTCAAGAAGGTGAGGAGCTGATGGGTCAAGAAGGTGAGGAGCTGAAGGCTCAAGAAGGTGAGGAGCTGTAGGATCAAGAAGGTGAGGAGCTGAAGGTGAGGAGCTGAAGGCTCAAGAAGGTGAGGAGCTGAAGGCTCAAGAAGGTGAGGAGCTGAAGGCTAAAAAGGTGAGGAGCTGAAGGCTAAAAAGGTGAGGAGCTAAAGGCTCAAGAAGGTGAGGAGCTGAAGGCTAAAAAGGTGAGGAGCTGAAGGCTCAAGAAGGTGAGGAGCTGAAGGCTCAAGAAGGTGAGGAGCTGAAGGCTCAAGAAGGTGAGGAGCTGAAGGCTCAAGAAGGTGAGGAGCTAAAGGCTCAAGAAGGTGAGGAGCTGAAGGTGAGGAGCTGAAGGCTCAAGAAGGTGAGGAGCTGATGGGTCAAGAAGGTGAGGAGATGAAGGGTCAAGAAGGTGAGAAGCTGAAGGGTCAAGAAGGTGAGGAGCTGAAGGCTCAAGAAGGTGAGAAGCTGAAGGGTCAAGAAGGTGAGGAGCTGAAGGGTCAAGAAGGTGAGGAGCTGAAGGCTCAAGAAGGTGAGAAGCTGAAGGGTCAAGAAGGTGAGGAGCTGAAGGCTCAAGAAGGTGAGGAGCTGAAGGCTAAAATGGTGAGGAGCTGAAGGCTAAAATGGTGAGGAGCTGAAGGCGCAAGAAGGTGAGGAGCTGAAGGCTCAAGAAGGTGAGGAGCTGAAGGCTCAAGAAGGTGAGGAGCTGAAGGCTCAAGAAGGTGAGGAGCTGAAGGCTCAAGAAGGTGAGGGGCTGAAGGCTCAAAAAGGTAAGGAGCTGAAGGCTCAAGAAGGTGAGGAGCTGAAGGCTAAAATGGTGAGGAGCTGAAGGCTAAAATGGTGAGGAGCTGAAGGCGCAAGAAGGTGAGGAGCTGAAGGCTCAAGAAGGTGAGAAGCTGAAGGGTCAAGAAGGTGAGGAGCTGAAGGCTAAAATGGTGAGGAGCTGAAGGCGCAAGAAGGTGAGGAGCTGAAGGCTCAAGAAGGTGAGGAGCTGAAGGCTCAAGAAGGTGAGGAGCTGAAGGCTAAAATGGTGAGGAGCTGAAGGCTAAAATGGTGAGGAGCTGAAGGCGCAAGAAGGTGAGGAGCTGAAGGCTCAAGAAGGTGAGGAGCTGAAGGCTAAAGAAGGTGAGGAGCTGAATGCTCAAGAAGGTGAGGAGCTGATGGGTCAAGAAGGTGAGGAGCTGAAGGCTCAAGAAGGTGAGGAGCTGAAGGCTAAAGAAGGTGAGGAGCTGAATGCTCAAGAAGGTGAGGAGCTGATGGGTCAAGAAGGTGAGGAGCTGAAGGCTCAAGAAGGTGAGGAGCTGAAGGTGAGGAGCTGAAGGCTCAAAAAGGTGAGGAGCTGAAGGCTAAAAAGGTGAGGAGCTGAAGGCGCAAGAAGGTGAGGAGCTGAAGGCTAAAAAGGTGAGGAGCTGAAGGATCAAGAAGTTGAGGAGCTGAAGGCTAAAAAGGTGAGGAGCTGAAGGCTCAAGAAGGTGAGGAGCTGAAGGCGCAAGAAGGTGAGGAGCTGAAGGTTTAAGAAGGTGAGGAGCTGAAGGCTCAAGAAGGTGAGGAGCTGAAGGCTCAAGAAGGTGAGGAGCTGAAGGCCAAAATGGTGAGGAGCTGAAGGCGCAAGAAGGTGAGGAGCTGAAGGCTCAAGAAGGTGAGGAGCTGAAGGCTCAAGAAGGTGAGGAGCTGAAGGCTAAAAAGGTGAGGAGCTGAAGGCTCAAGAAGGTGAGGAGCTGAAGGCTAAAGAAGGTGAGGAGCTGATGGCTCAAGAAGGTGAGGAGCTGATGGGTCAAGAAGGTGAGGAGCTGAAGGCTCAAGAAGGTGAGGATCTGAAGGCTCAAGAAGGTGAGGAGCTGAAGGCTAAAAAGGTGAGGAGCTGAAGGCTCAAGAAGGTGAGGAGCTGAAGGCTAAAGAAGGTGAGGAGCTGATGGCTCAAGAAGGTGAGGAGCTGATGGGTCAAGAAGGTGAGGAGCTGAAGGGTCAAGAAGGTGAGGAGCTGAAGGCTAAAAAGGTGAGGAGCTGAAGGCTCAAGAAGGTGAGGAGCTGAAGGCTAAAGAAGGTGAGGAGCTGATGGGTCAAGAAGGTGAGGAGCTGAAGGGTCAAGAAGGTGAGGAGCTGAAGGCTAAAAAGGTGAGGAGCTGAAGGCTCAAGAAGGTGAGGAGCTGAAGGCTAAAGAAGGTGAGGAGCTGATGGCTCAAGAAGGTGAGGAGCTGATGGGTCAAGAAGGTGAGGAGCTGAAGGGTCAAGAAGGTGAGGAGCTGAAGGCTAAAAAGGTGAGGAGCTGAAGGCTCAAGAAGGTGAGGAGCTGAAGGCTCAAGAAGGTGAGGAGCTGAAGGCTCAAGAAGGTGAGGAGCTGAAGGCTCAAGAAGGTGAGGAGCTGAAGGCTCAAAAGGTGAGGAGCTGAAGGCTCAAAAGGTGAGGAGCTGAAGGCGCAAGAAGGTGAGGAGCTGAAGGCTAAAGAAGGTGAGGAGCTGATGGCTCAAGAAGGTGAGGAGCTGAAGGGTCAAGAAGGTGGAGAGCTGAAGGCTAAAAAGGTGAGGAGCTGATGGGTCAAGAAGGTTAGGAGCTGAAGGCTCAAGAAGGTGAGGGGCTGTAGGCTCAAGAAGGTGAGGGGCTGTAGGCTCAAGAAGGTGAGGAGCTGAAGGCTCAAGAAGGTGAGGAGTAGAAGGCTAAAAAGGTGAGGAGCTGAAGGCGCAAGAAGGTGAGGAGCTGAAGGCTCAAGAAGGTGAGGAGCTGAAGGCTCAAGAAGGTGAGGAGCTGAAGGCTCAAGAAGGTGAGGAGCTGATGGGTCAAGAAGGTGAGGAGCTGAAGGGTCAAGAAGGTGAGGAGCTGAAGGCTAAAAAGGTGAGGAGCTGAAGGCTCAAGAAGGTGAGGAGCTGAAGGCTAAAGAAGGTGAGGAGCTGATGGCTCAAGAAGGTGAGGAGCTGATGGGTCAAGAAGGTGAGGAGCTGAAGGGTCAAGAAGGTGAGGAGCTGAAGGCTAAAAAGGTGAGGAGCTGAAGGCTCAAGAAGGTGAGGAGCTGAAGGCTCAAGAAGGTGAGGAGCTGAAGGCTCAAGAAGGTGAGGAGCTGAAGGCTCAAGAAGGTGAGGAGCTGAAGGCTCAAAAGGTGAGGAGCTGAAGGCTCAAAAGGTGAGGAGCTGAAGGCGCAAGAAGGTGAGGAGCTGAAGGCTAAAGAAGGTGAGGAGCTGATGGCTCAAGAAGGTGAGGAGCTGAAGGGTCAAGAAGGTGGAGAGCTGAAGGCTAAAAAGGTGAGGAGCTGATGGGTCAAGAAGGTGAGGAGCTGAAGGCTCAAGAAGGTGAGGGGCTGTAGGCTCAAGAAGGTGAGGGGCTGTAGGCTCAAGAAGGTGAGGAGCTGAAGGCTCAAGAAGGTGAGGAGTAGAAGGCTAAAAAGGTGAGGAGCTGAAGGCGCAAGAAGGTGAGGAGCTGAAGGCTCAAGAAGGTGAGGAGCTGAAGGCTCAAGAAGGTGAGGAGCTGAAGGCTCAAGAAGGTGAGGAGCTGAAGGCTCAAGAAGGTGAGGAGCTGAAGGCTAAAAAGGTGAGGAGCTGAAGGCGCAAGAAGGTGAGGAGCTGAAGGCTCAAGAAGGTGAGGAGCTGAAGGCTCAAAAAGGTGAGGAGCTGAAGGCTCAAGAAGGTGAGGAACTGAAGGCTAAAAAGGTGAGGAGCTGAAGGCTCAAGAAGGTGAGGAGCTGAAGGCTAAAATGGTGAGGAGCTGAAGGCGCAAGAAGGTGAGGAGCTGAAGACTAAAAAGGTGAGGAGCTGAAGGCTAAAAAGGTGAGGAGCTGAAGGCTAAAAAGGTGAGGAGCTGAAGGCTAAAAAGGTGAGGAGCTGAAGGGTCAAGAAGGTGAGGAGCTGAAGGCTCAAGAAGGTGAGGAGCTGATGGGTCAAGATGGTGAGGAGCTGTAGGGTCAAGAAGGTAAGGAGCTGAAGGCTCAAGAAGGTGAGGAGCTGATGGGTCAAGAAGGTGAGGAGCTGAAGGCTAAAATGGTGAGGAGCTGAAGGCTCAAAAGGTGAGGAGCTGAAGGCTCAAGAAGTTGAGGAGCTGAAGGCTAAAAAGGTGAGGAGCTGAAGGGTCAAGAAGGTGAGGAGCTGAAGGGTCAAGAAGGTGAGGAGCTGAAGTGTAAAAAGGTGAGGAGCTGAAGGGTCAAGAAGGTGAGGAGCTGAAGGGTCAAGAAGGTGAGGAGCTGAAGGGTCAAGAAGGTGAGGAGCTGAAGTGTAAAAAGGTGAGGAGCTGAAGGGTCAAGAAGGTGAGGAGCTGAAGGCTCAAGAAGGTGAGGAGCTGAAGGCTCAAGAAGGTGAGGAGCTGAAGGCCAAAATGGTGAGGAGCTGAAGGCGCAAGAAGGTGAGGAGCTGAAGGCTCAAGAAGGTGAGGAGCTGAAGGCTCAAGAAGGTGAGGAGCTGAAGGCGCAAGAAGGTGAGGAGCTGAAGGCTAAAAAGGTGAGGAGCTGATGGGTCAAGAAGGTGAGGAGCTGTAGGGTCAAGAAGGTGAGGAGCTGAAGGCTCAAGAAGGTGAGGAGCTGAAGGCTCAAGAAGGTGAGGAGCTGAAGGCTCAAGAAGGTGAGGAGCTGAAGGCTCAAGAAGGTGAGGGGCTGAAGGCTCAAAAAGGTAAGGAGCTGAAGGCTCAAGAAGGTGAGGAGCTGAAGGCTAAAATGGTGAGGAGCTGAAGGCGCAAGAAGGTGAGGAGCTGAAGGCTCAAGAAGGTGAGAAGCTGAAGGGTCAAGAAGGTGAGGAGCTGAAGGCTAAAATGGTGAGGAGCTGAAGGCGCAAGAAGGTGAGGAGCTGAAGGCTCAAGAAGGTGAGGAGCTGAAGGCTCAAGAAGGTGAGGAGCTGAAGGCTAAAATGGTGAGGAGCTGAAGGCTAAAATGGTGAGGAGCTGAAGGCGCAAGAAGGTGAGGAGCTGAAGGCTCAAGAAGGTGAGGAGCTGAAGGCTAAAGAAGGTGAGGAGCTGAATGCTCAAGAAGGTGAGGAGCTGATGGGTCAAGAAGGTGAGGAGCTGAAGGCTCAAGAAGGTGAGGAGCTGAAGGCTAAAGAAGGTGAGGAGCTGAATGCTCAAGAAGGTGAGGAGCTGATGGGTCAAGAAGGTGAGGAACTGAAGGCTCAAGAAGGTGAGGAGCTGAAGGTGAGGAGCTGAAGGCTCAAGAAGGTGAGGAGCTGAAGGCTAAAGAAGGTGAGGAGCTGAATGCTCAAGAAGGTGAGGAGCTGATGGGTCAAGAAGGTGAGGAACTGAAGGCTCAAGAAGGTGAGGAGCTGAAGGTGAGGAGCTGAAGGCTCAAGAAGGTGAGGAGCTGAAGGCTAAAAAGGTGAGGAGCTGAAGGCGCAAGAAGGTGAGGAGCTGAAGGCTAAAAAGGTGAGGAGCTGAAGGATCAAGAAGTTGAGGAGCTGAAGGCTAAAAAGGTGAGGAGCTGAAGGCTCAAGAAGGTGAGGAGCTGAAGGCGCAAGAAGGTGAGGAGCTGAAGGTTTAAGAAGGTGAGGAGCTGAAGGCTCAAGAAGGTGAGGAGCTGAAGGCTCAAGAAGGTGAGGAGCTGAAGGCCAAAATGGTGAGGAGCTGAAGGCGCAAGAAGGTGAGGAGCTGAAGGCTCAAGAAGGTGAGGAGCTGAAGGCTCAAGAAGGTGAGGAGCTGAAGGCTAAAAAGGTGAGGAGCTGAAGGCTCAAGAAGGTGAGGAGCTGAAGGCTAAAGAAGGTGAGGAGCTGATGGCTCAAGAAGGTGAGGAGCTGATGGGTCAAGAAGGTGAGGAGCTGAAGGGTCAAGAAGGTGAGGAGCTGAAGGCTAAAAAGGTGAGTAGCTGAAGGCTCAAGAAGGTGAGGAGCTGAAGGCTAAAGAAGGTGAGGAGCTGATGGGTCAAGAAGGTGAGGAGCTGAAGGGTCAAGAAGGTGAGGAGCTGAAGGGTCAAGAAGGTGAGGAGCTGAAGGCTAAAAAGGTGAGGAGCTGAAGGCTCAAGAAGGTGAGGAGCTGAAGGCTAAAGAAGGTGAGGAGCTGATGGCTCAAGAAGGTGAGGAGCTGATGGGTCAAGAAGGTGAGGAGCTGAAGGGTCAAGAAGGTGAGGAGCTGAAGGCTAAAAAGGTGAGGAGCTGAAGGCTCAAGAAGGTGAGGAGCTGAAGGCTCAAGAAGGTGAGGAGCTGAAGGCTCAAAAAGGTGAGGAGCTGAAGGCGCAAGAAGGTGAGGAGCTGAAGGCTCAAGAAGGTGAGGAGCTGAAGGCTAAAGAAGGTGAGGAGCTGAAGGGTCAAGAAGGTGAGGAGCTGAAGGCTCAAGAAGGTGAGGGGCTGTAGGCTCAAGAAGGTGAGGAGCTGAAGGCTCAAGAAGGTGAGGAGTAGAAGGCTAAAAAGGTGAGGAGCTGAAGGCGCAAGAAGGTGAGGAGCTGAAGGCTAAAAAGGTGAGGAGCTGAAGGCGCAAGAAGGTGAGGAGCTGAAGGCTCAAGAAGGTGAGGAGCTGAAGGCTCAAAAAGGTGAGGAGCTGAAGGCTCAAGAAGGTGAGGAACTGAAGGCTAAAAAGGTGAGGAGCTGAAGGCTCAAGAAGGTGAGGAGCTGAAGGCTAAAAAGGTGAGGAGCTGATGGGTCAAGAAGGTGAGGAGCTGAAGGCTCAACAAGGTGAGGAGCTGAAGGCTCAAGAAGGTGAGGAGCTGAAGGCTCAAGAAGGTGAGGAGCTGAAGGCTCAAAAAGGTGAGGAGCTGAAGGCTCAAGAAGGTGAGGAACTGAAGGCTAAAAAGGTGAGGAGCTGAAGGCTCAAGAAGGTGAGGAGCTGAAGGCTAAAAAGGTGAGGAGCTGATGGGTCAAGAAGGTGAGGAGCTGAAGGCTCAACAAGGTGAGGAGCTGAAGGCTCAAGAAGGTGAGGAGCTGAAGGCTAAAATGGTGAGGAGCTGAAGGCGCAAGAAGGTGAGGAGCTGAAGACTAAAAAGGTGAGGAGCTGAAGGCTAAAAAGGTGAGGAGCTGAAGGCTAAAAAGGTGAGGAGCTGAAGGGTCAAGAAGGTGAGGAGCTGAAGGCTCAAGAAGGTGAGGAGCTGATGGGTCAAGATGGTGAGGAGCTGTAGGGTCAAGAAGGTAAGGAGCTGAAGGCTCAAGAAGGTGAGGAGCTGATGGGTCAAGAAGGTGAGGAGATGAAGGCTAAAATGGTGAGGAGCTGAAGGCTCAAAAGGTGAGGAGCTGAAGGCTCAAGAAGTTGAGGAGCTGAAGGCTAAAAAGGTGAGGAGCTGAAGGCTCAAGAAGGTGAGGAGCTGAAGGGTCAAGAAGGTGAGGAGCTGAAGGGTCAAGAAGGTGAGGAGCTGAAGTGTAAAAAGGTGAGGAGCTGAAGGGTCAAGAAGGTGAGGAGCTGAAGGGTCAAGAAGGTGAGGAGCTGAAGGGTCAAGAAGGTGAGGAGCTGAAGTGTAAAAAGGTGAGGAGCTGAAGGGTCAAGAAGGTGAGGAGCTGAAGGCTCAAGAAGGTGAGGAGCTGAAGGCTCAAGAAGGTGAGGAGCTGAAGGCCAAAATGGTGAGGAGCTGAAGGCGCAAGAAGGTGAGGAGCTGAAGGCTCAAGAAGGTGAGGAGCTGAAGGCTCAAGAAGGTGAGGAGCTGAAGGCTCAAGAAGGTGAGGAGCTGAAGGCGCAAGAAGGTGAGGAGCTGAAGGCTAAAAAGGTGAGGAGCTGATGGGTCAAGAAGGTGAGGAGCTGTAGGGTCAAGAAGGTGAGGAGCTGAAGGTGAGGAGCTGAAGGCTCAAGTAAGTGAGGAGCTGAAGGCTCAAGAAGGTAAGGAGCTGTAGGGTCAAGAAGGTGAGGAGCTGAAGGTGAGGAGCTGAAGGCTCAAGAAGGTGAGGAGCTGAAGGCTCAAGAAGGTGAGGAGCTGAAGGCGCAAGAAGGTGAGGAGCTGAAGGCTCAAGAAGGTGAGGAGCTGAAGGCTCAAGAAGGTGAGGGGCTGAAGGCTCAAGAAGGTGAGGAGCTGAAGGCTCAAGAAGGTGAGGAGCTGAAGGCTCAAGAAGGTGAGGAGCTGATGGGTCAAGAAGGTGAGGAGCTGAAGGCTCAACAAGGTGAGGAGCTGAATGCTCAACAAGGTGAGGAGCTGAAGGCTAAAAAGGTGAGGAGCTGAAGGCTAAAAAGGTGAGGAGCTGAAGGCTAAAAAGGTGAGGAGCTGAAGGGTTAAGAAGGTGAGGAGCTGAAGGTTCAAGAAGGTGAGGAGCTGAAGGCTCAAGAAGGTGAGGAGCTGAAGGCTCAAGAAGGTGAGGAGCTGAAGGCTCAAGAAGGTGAGGAGCTGAAGGCTCAAGAAGGTGAGGAGCTGAAGGCGCAAGAAGGTGAGGAGCTGAAGGCTCAAGAAGGTGAGGAGCTGAAGGCTCAAGAAGGTGAGGAGCTGAAGGTGAGGAGCTGAAGGTGAGGAGCTGAAGGTGAGGAGCTGAAGGCTCAAGAAGGTGAGGAGCTGAAGACTCAAGAAGGTGAGGAGCTGAAGGCTCAAGAAGGTGAGGAACTGAAGGCTAAAAAGGTGAGGAGCTTAAGGCTCAAGAAGGTGAGGAGCTGAAGGCTCAAGAAGGTGAGGAGCTGAAGGGTCAAGAAGGTGAGGAGCTGAAGTGTAAAAAGGTGAGGAGCTGAAGGGTCAAGAAGGTGAGGAGCTGAAGGCTCAAGAAGGTGAGGAGCTGAAGGCTCAAGAAGGTGAGGAGCTGAAGGCTCAAGAAGGTGAGGAGCTGAAGGCCAAAATGGTGAGGAGCTGAAGGCGCAAGAAGGTGAGGAGCTGAAGGCTCAAGAAGGTGAGGAGGTGAAGGCTCAAGAAGGTGAGGAGCTGAAGGCTCAAGAAGGTGAGGAGCTGAAGGCGCAAGAAGGTGAGGAGCTGAAGGCTAAAAAGGTGAGGAGCTGATGGGTCAAGAAGGTGAGGAGCTGTAGGGTCAAGAAGGTGAGGAGCTGAAGGTGAGGAGCTGAAGGCTCAAGAAGGTGAGGAGCTGAAGGCTCAAGAAGGTGAGGAGCTGTAGGGTCAAGAAGGTGAGGAGCTGAAGGTGAGGAGCTGAAGGCTCAAGAAGGTGAGGAGCTGAAGGCTCAAGAAGGTGAGGAGCTGAAGACTCAAGAAGGTGAGGAGCTGAAGGCTCAAGAAGGTGAGGAACTGAAGGCTAAAAAGGTGAGGAGCTGAAGGCTCAAGAAGATGAGGAGCTGAAGGCTCAAGAAGGTGAGGAGCTGAAGGCTCAAGAAGGTGAGGAGCTGAAGGCTAAAAAGGTGAGGAGCTGAAGGCTCAAGAAGGTGAGGAGCTGAAGGCTCAAGAAGGTGAGGAGTAGAAGGCTCAAGAAGGTGGGGAGCTGAAGGCTCAAGAAGGTGAGGAGCTGAAGGCTCAAGAAGGTGAGGAGCTGAAGACTAAAAAGGTGAGGAGCTGAAGGCTCAAGAAGGTGAGGAGCTGAAGGCTCAAGAAGGTGAGGAGCTGAAGGCTAAAATGATGAGGAGCTGAAGGCTCAAGAAGGTGAGGAGCTGAAGGCTAAAGAAGGTGAGGAGCTGAAGGCTCAAGAAGGTGAGGAGCTGATGGGTCAAGAAGGTGAGGAGCTGAAGGCTCAAGAAGGTGAGGAGCTGTAGGGTCAAGAAGGTGAGGAGCTGAAGGTGAGGAGCTGAAGGCTCAAGAAGGTGGGGAGCTGAAGGCTCAAGAAGGTGAGGAGCTGAAGGCTCAAGAAGGTGGGGAGCTGAAGGCTCAAGAAGGTGGGGAGCTGAAGGCTCAAGAAGGTGAGGAGCTGAAGGTGAGGAGCTGAAGGCTCAAGAAGGTGGGGAGCTGAAGGCTCAAGAAGGTGAGGAGCTGAAGGCTCAAGAAGGTGAGGAGCTGAAGGCTCAAGAAGGTGGGGAGCTGAAGGCTCAAGAAGGTGAGGAGCTGAAGGCTCAAGAAGGTGGGGAGCTGAAGGTGCAAGAAGGTGAGGAGCTGAAGGCTCAAGAAGGTGGGGAGCTGAAGGCTCAAGAAGGTGGGGAGCTGAAGGCTCAAGAAGGTGAGGAGCTGAAGGCTCAAGAAGGTGGGGAGCTGAAGGTGCAAGAAGGTGAGGAGCTGAAGGCTCAAGAAGGTAAGGAGCTGAAGGCTCAAGAAGGTGAGGAGCTAAAGGCTCAAGAAGGCGAGGAGCTGAAGGTGAGGAGCTGAAGGCTCAAGAAGGTGAGGAGCTGATGGGTCAAGAAGGTGAGAAGCTGAAGGGTCAAGAAGGTGAGGAGCTGAAGGGTCAAGAAGGTGAGGAGCTGAAGGCTCAAGAAGGTGAGAAGCTGAAGGGTCAAGAAGGTGAGGAGCTGAAGGGTCAAGAAGGTGAGGAGCTGAAGGCTCAAGAAGGTGAGAAGCTGAAGGGTCAAGAAGGTGAGGAGCTGAAGGCTCAAGAAGGTGAGGAGCTGAAGGCTCAAGAAGGTGAGAAGCTGAAGGGTCAAGAAGGTGAGGAGCTGAAGGGTCAAGAAGGTGAGGAGCTGAAGGCTCAAGAAGGTGAGGAGCTGAAGGCTCAAGAAGGTGAGGAGCTGAAGGGTCAAGAAGGTGAGGAGCTGAAGGCTCAATAAGGTGAGGAGCTGAAGGCTCAAGAAGGTGAGAAGCTGAAGGGTCAAGAAGGTGAGGAGCTGAAGGCTCAAGAAGGTGAGGAGCTGAAGGCTCAAGAAGGTGAGGAGCTGAAGGGTCAAGAAGGTGAGGAGCTGAAGGGTCAAGAAGGTGAGGAGCTGAAGGGTCAAGAAGGTGAGGAGCTGAAGGCTCAAGAAGGTGAGAAGCTGAAGGGTCAAGAAGGTGAGGAGCTGAAGGGTCAAGAAGGTGAGGAGCTGAAGGCTCAAGAAGGTGAGAAGCTGAAGGGTCAAGAAGGTGAGGAGCTGAAGGCTCAAGAAGGTGAGGAGCTGAAGGCTCAAGAAGATGAGGAGCTGAAGGGTCAAGAAGGTGAGGAGCTGATGGGTCAAGAAGGTGAGGAGCTGAAGGCTCAAGAAGATGAGGAGCTGAAGGCTCAAGAAGGTGAGGAGCTGAAGGCTAAAATGGTGAGGAGCTGAAGGCGCAAGAAGGTGAGGAGCTGAAGGCTCAAGAAGGTGAGGAGCTGAAGGCTCAAGAAGGTGAGGAGCTGAAGGCTCAAGAAGGTGAGGAGCTGAAGGCTCAAGAAGGTGAGGGGCTGAAGGCTCAAAAAGGTAAGGAGCTGAAGGCTCAAGAAGGTGAGGAGCTGAAGGCTAAAAAGGTGAGGAGCTGAAGGCTCAAGAAGGTGAGGAGTAGAAGGCTAAAAAGGTGAGGAGCTGAAGGCGCAAGAAGGTGAGGAGCTGAAGGCGCAAGAAGGTGAGGAGCTGAAGGCTAAAATGATGAGGAGCTGAAGGCTCAAGAAGGTGAGGAGCTGAAGGCTAAAGAAGGTGAGGAGCTGAAGGCTCAAGAAGGTGAGGAGCTGATGGGTCAAGAAGGTGAGGAGCTGAAGGCTCAAGAAGGTGAGGAGCTGTAGGGTCAAGAAGGTGAGGAGCTGAAGGTGAGGAGCTGAAGGCTCAAGAAGGTGAGGAGCTGAAGGCTCAAGAAGGTGAAGAGCTGAAGGCTAAAAAGGTGAGGAGCTGAAGGCTAAAAAGGTGAGGAGCTAAAGGCTCAAGAAGGGGAGGAGCTGAAGGCTAAAAAGGTGAGGAGCTGAAGGCTCAAGAAGGTGAGGAGCTGAAGGCTCAAGAAGGTGAGGAGCTGAAGGCTCAAGAAGGTGAGGAGCTAAAGGCTCAAGAAGGTGAGGAGCTGAAGGCTCAAAAAGGTAAGGAGCTGAAGGCTCAAGAAGGTGAGGAGCTGAAGGTGAGGAGCTGAAGGCTCAAGAAGGTGGGGAGCTGAAGGCTCAAGAAGGTGAGGAGCTGAAGGCTCAAGAAGGTGAGGAGCTGAAGGCTCAAGAAGGTGGGGAGCTGAAGGCTCAAGAAGGTGAGGAGCTGAAGGCTCAAGAAGGTGGGGAGCTGAAGGTGCAAGAAGGTGAGGAGCTGAAGGCTCAAGAAGGTGGGGAGCTGAAGGCTCAAGAAGGTGGGGAGCTGAAGGCTCAAGAAGGTGAGGAGCTGAAGGCTCAAGAAGGTGGGGAGCTGAAGGCTCAAGAAGGTGGGGAGCTGAAGGCTCAAGAAGGTGGGGAGCTGAAGGTGCAAGAAGGTGAGGAGCTGAAGGCTCAAGAAGGTAAGGAGCTGAAGGCTCAAGAAGGTGAGGAGCTAAAGGCTCAAGAAGGCGAGGAGCTGAAGGTGAGGAGCTGAAGGCTCAAGAAGGTGAGGAGCTGATGGGTCAAGAAGGTGAGAAGCTGAAGGGTCAAGAAGGTGAGGAGCTGAAGGGTCAAGAAGGTGAGGAGCTGAAGGCTCAAGAAGGTGAGAAGCTGAAGGGTCAAGAAGGTGAGGAGCTGAAGGGTCAAGAAGGTGAGGAGCTGAAGGCTCAAGAAGGTGAGAAGCTGAAGGGTCAAGAAGGTGAGGAGCTGAAGGCTCAAGAAGGTGAGGAGCTGAAGGCTCAAGAAGGTGAGAAGCTGAAGGGTCAAGAAGGTGAGGAGCTGAAGGGTCAAGAAGGTGAGGAGCTGAAGGCTCAAGAAGGTGAGGAGCTGAAGGGTCAAGAAGGTGAGGAGCTGAAGGCTCAAGAAGGTGAGGAGCTGAAGGCTCAAGAAGGTGAGAAGCTGAAGGGTCAAGAAGGTGAGGAGCTGAAGGCTCAAGAAGGTGAGGAGCTGAAGGCTCAAGAAGGTGAGGAGCTGAAGGGTCAAGAAGGTAAGGAGCTGAAGGCTCAAGAAGGTGAGGAGCTGAAGGGTCAAGAAGGTGAGGAGCTGAAGGGTCAAGAAGGTGAGGAGCTGAAGGCTCAAGAAGGTGAGAAGCTGAAGGGTCAAGAAGGTGAGGAGCTGAAGGGTCAAGAAGGTGAGGAGCTGAAGGCTCAAGAAGGTGAGAAGCTGAAGGGTCAAGAAGGTGAGGAGCTGAAGGCTCAAGAAGGTGAGGAGCTGAAGGCTCAAGAAGGTGAGGAGCTGAAGGCTCAAGAAGGTGAGAAGCTGAAGGGTCAAGAAGGTGAGGAGCTGAAGGGTCAAGACGGTGAGGAGCTGAAGGCTCAAGAAGGTGAGAAGCTGAAGGGTCAAGAAGGTGAGGAGCTGAAGGGTCAAGAAGGTGAGGAGCTGAAGGCTCAAGAAGGTGAGAAGCTGAAGGGTCAAGAAGGTGAGGAGCTGAAGGCTAAAATGGTGAGGAGCTGAAGGCTAAAATGGTGAGGAGCTGAATTTCTAAAGAAGGTGAGGAGCTGAAGGCTCAAGAAGGTGAGGAGCTGATGGGTCAAGAAGGTGAGGAGCTGAAGGCTCAAGAAGATGAGGAGCTGAAGGCTCAAGAAGGTGAGGAGCTGAAGGCTAAAATGGTGAGGAGCTGAAGGCGCAAGAAGGTGAGGAGCTGAAGGCTCAAGAAGGTGAGGAGCTGAAGGCTCAAGAAGGTGAGGAGCTGAAGGCTCAAGAAGGTGAGGAGCTGAAGGCTCAAGAAGGTTTGGGGCTGAAGGCTCAAAAAGGTAAGGAGCTGAAGGCTCAAGAAGGTGAGGAGCTGAAGGCTAAAAAGGTGAGGAGCTGAAGGCTCAAGAAGGTGAGGAGCTGAAGGCTCAAGAAGGTGAGGAGTAGAAGGCTAAAAAGGTGAGGAGCTGAAGGCGCAAGAAGGTGAGGAGCTGAAGGCTAAAATGATGAGGAGCTGAAGGCTCAAGAAGGTGGGGAGCTGAAGGCTCAAGAAGGTGGGGAGCTGAAGGCTCAAGAAGGTGAGGAGCTGAAGGCTCAAGAAGGTGGGGAGCTGAAGGCTCAAGAAGGTGGGGAGCTGAAGGCTCAAGAAGGTGGGGAGCTGAAGGTGCAAGAAGGTGAGGAGCTGAAGGCTCAAGAAGGTAAGGAGCTGAAGGCTCAAGAAGGTGAGGAGCTAAAGGCTCAAGAAGGCGAGGAGCTGAAGGTGAGGAGCTGAAGGCTCAAGAAGGTGAGGAGCTGATGGGTCAAGAAGGTGAGAAGCTGAAGGGTCAAGAAGGTGAGGAGCTGAAGGGTCAAGAAGGTGAGGAGCTGAAGGCTCAAGAAGGTGAGAAGCTGAAGGGTCAAGAAGGTGAGGAGCTGAAGGGTCAAGAAGGTGAGGAGCTGAAGGCTCAAGAAGGTGAGAAGCTGAAGGGTCAAGAAGGTGAGGAGCTGAAGGCTCAAGAAGGTGAGGAGCTGAAGGCTCAAGAAGGTGAGAAGCTGAAGGGTCAAGAAGGTGAGGAGCTGAAGGGTCAAGAAGGTGAGGAGCTGAAGGCTCAAGAAGGTGAGGAGCTGAAGGGTCAAGAAGGTGAGGAGCTGAAGGCTCAAGAAGGTGAGGAGCTGAAGGCTCAAGAAGGTGAGAAGCTGAAGGGTCAAGAAGGTGAGGAGCTGAAGGCTCAAGAAGGTGAGGAGCTGAAGGCTCAAGAAGGTGAGGAGCTGAAGGGTCAAGAAGGTAAGGAGCTGAAGGCTCAAGAAGGTGAGGAGCTGAAGGGTCAAGAAGGTGAGGAGCTGAAGGGTCAAGAAGGTGAGGAGCTGAAGGCTCAAGAAGGTGAGAAGCTGAAGGGTCAAGAAGGTGAGGAGCTGAAGGGTCAAGAAGGTGAGGAGCTGAAGGCTCAAGAAGGTGAGAAGCTGAAGGGTCAAGAAGGTGAGGAGCTGAAGGCTCAAGAAGGTGAGGAGCTGAAGGCTCAAGAAGGTGAGGAGCTGAAGGCTCAAGAAGGTGAGAAGCTGAAGGGTCAAGAAGGTGAGGAGCTGAAGGGTCAAGACGGTGAGGAGCTGAAGGCTCAAGAAGGTGAGAAGCTGAAGGGTCAAGAAGGTGAGGAGCTGAAGGGTCAAGAAGGTGAGGAGCTGAAGGCTCAAGAAGGTGAGAAGCTGAAGGGTCAAGAAGGTGAGGAGCTGAAGGCTAAAATGGTGAGGAGCTGAAGGCTAAAATGGTGAGGAGCTGAATTTCTAAAGAAGGTGAGGAGCTGAAGGCTCAAGAAGGTGAGGAGCTGATGGGTCAAGAAGGTGAGGAGCTGAAGGCTCAAGAAGATGAGGAGCTGAAGGCTCAAGAAGGTGAGGAGCTGAAGGCTAAAATGGTGAGGAGCTGAAGGCGCAAGAAGGTGAGGAGCTGAAGGCTCAAGAAGGTGAGGAGCTGAAGGCTCAAGAAGGTGAGGAGCTGAAGGCTCAAGAAGGTGAGGAGCTGAAGGCTCAAGAAGGTTTGGGGCTGAAGGCTCAAAAAGGTAAGGAGCTGAAGGCTCAAGAAGGTGAGGAGCTGAAGGCTAAAAAGGTGAGGAGCTGAAGGCTCAAGAAGGTGAGGAGCTGAAGGCTCAAGAAGGTGAGGAGTAGAAGGCTAAAAAGGTGAGGAGCTGAAGGCGCAAGAAGGTGAGGAGCTGAAGGCTAAAATGATGAGGAGCTGAAGGCTCAAGAAGGTGAGGAGCTGAAGGCTAAAGAAGGTGAGGAGCTGAAGGCTCAAGAAGGTGAGGAGCTGATGGGTCAAGAAGGTGAGGAGCTGAAGGCTCAAGAAGGTGAGGAGCTGTAGGGTCAAGAAGGTGAGGAGCTGAAGGTGAGGAGCTGAAGGCTCAAGAAGGTGAGGAGCTGAAGGCTCAAGAAGGTGAAGAGCTGAAGGCTAAAAAGGTGAGGAGCTAAATGCTAAAAAGGTGAGGAGCTAAAGGCTCAAGAAGGTGAGGAGCTGAAGGCTAAAAAGGTGAGGAGCTGAAGGCTCAAGAAGGTGAGGAGCTGAAGGCTCAAGAAGGTGAGGAGCTGAAGGCTCAAGAAGGTGAGGAGCTGAAGGCTCAAGAAGGTGAGGAGCTGAAGGCTCAAGAAGGTGAGGAGCTAAAGGCTCAAGAAGGTGAGGAGCTGAAGGCTCAAAAAGGTAAGGAGCTGAAGGCTCAAGAAGGTGAGGAGCTGAAGGTGAGGAGCTGAAGGCTCAAGAAGGTGGGGAGCTGAAGGCTCAAGAAGGTGAGGAGCTGAAGGCTCAAGAAGGTGAGGAGCTGAAGGCTCAAGAAGGTGAGGAGCTGAAGGCTCAAGAAGGTGGGGAGCTGAAGGTGCAAGAAGGTGAGGAGCTGAAGGCTCAAGAAGGTGGGGAGCTGAAGGCTCAAGAAGGTGGGGAGCTGAAGGCTCAAGAAGGTGAGGAGCTGAAGGCTCAAGAAGGTGGGGAGCTGAAGGTGCAAGAAGGTGAGGAGCTGAAGGCTCAAGAAGGTAAGGAGCTGAAGGCTCAAGAAGGTGAGGAGCTAAAGGCTCAAGAAGGCGAGGAGCTGAAGGTGAGGAGCTGAAGGCTCAAGAAGGTGAGGAGCTGATGGGTCAAGAAGGTGAGAAGCTGAAGGGTCAAGAAGGTGAGGAGCTGAAGGGTCAAGAAGGTGAGGAGCTGAAGGCTCAAGAAGGTGAGAAGCTGAAGGGTCAAGAAGGTGAGGAGCTGAAGGGTCAAGAAGGTGAGGAGCTGAAGGCTCAAGAAGGTGAGAAGCTGAAGGGTCAAGAAGGTGAGGAGCTGAAGGCTCAAGAAGGTGAGGAGCTGAAGGCTCAAGAAGGTGAGAAGCTGAAGGGTCAAGAAGGTGAGGAGCTGAAGGGTCAAGAAGGTGAGGAGCTGAAGGCTCAAGAAGGTGAGGAGCTGAAGGCTCAAGAAGGTGAGGAGCTGAAGGGTCAAGAAGGTGAGGAGCTGAAGGCTCAAGAAGGTGAGGAGCTGAAGGCTCAAGAAGGTGAGAAGCTGAAGGGTCAAGAAGGTGAGGAGCTGAAGGCTCAAGAAGGTGAGGAGCTGAAGGCTCAAGAAGGTGAGGAGCTGAAGGGTCAAGAAGGTAAGGAGCTGAAGGCTCAAGAAGGTGAGGAGCTGAAGGGTCAAGAAGGTGAGGAGCTGAAGGGTCAAGAAGGTGAGGAGCTGAAGGCTCAAGAAGGTGAGAAGCTGAAGGGTCAAGAAGGTGAGGAGCTGAAGGGTCAAGAAGGTGAGGAGCTGAAGGCTCAAGAAGGTGAGAAGCTGAAGGGTCAAGAAGGTGAGGAGCTGAAGGCTCAAGAAGGTGAGGAGCTGAAGGCTCAAGAAGGTGAGGAGCTGAAGGCTCAAGAAGGTGAGAAGCTGAAGGGTCAAGAAGGTGAGGAGCTGAAGGGTCAAGAAGGTGAGGAGCTGAAGGCTCAAGAAGGTGAGAAGCTGAAGGGTCAAGAAGGTGAGGAGCTGAAGGGTCAAGAAGGTGAGGAGCTGAAGGGTCAAGAAGGTGAGAAGCTGAAGGGTCAAGAAGGTGAGGAGCTGAAGGGTCAAGAAGGTGAGAAGCTGAAGGGTCAAGAAGGTGAGGAGCTGAAGGCTCAAGAAGGTGAGGAGCTGAAGGCTAAAATGGTGAGGAGCTGAAGGCTAAAATGGTGAGGAGCTGAAGGCGCAAGAAGGTGAGGAGCTGAAGGCTCAAGAAGGTGAGGAGCTGAAGGCTCAAGAAGGTGAGGAGCTGAAGGCTCAAGAAGGTGAGGAGCTGAAGGCTCAAGAAGGTGAGGGGCTGAAGGCTCAAAAAGGTAAGGAGCTGAAGGCTCAAGAAGGTGAGGAGCTGAAGGCTAAAAAGGTGAGGAGCTGAAGGCTCAAGAAGGTGAGGAGCTGAAGGCTCAAGAAGGTGAGGAGTAGAAGGCTAAAAAGGTGAGGAGCTGAAGGCGCAAGAAGGTGAGGAGCTGAAGGCTAAAATGATGAGGAGCTGAAGGGTCAAGAAGGTGAGGAGCTGAAGGCTCAAGAAGGTGAGGAGCTGATGGGTCAAGAAGGTGAGGAGCTGAAGGCTCAAGAAGATGAGGAGCTGAAGGCTCAAGAAGGTGAGGAGCTGAAGGCTAAAATGGTGAGGAGCTGAAGGCGCAAGAAGGTGAGGAGCTGAAGGCTCAAGAAGGTGAGGAGCTGAAGGCTCAAGAAGGTGAGGAGCTGAAGGCTCAAGAAGGTGAGGAGCTGAAGGCTCAAGAAGGTGAGGGGCTGAAGGCTCAAAAAGGTAAGGAGCTGAAGGCTCAAGAAGGTGAGGAGCTGAAGGCTAAAAAGGTGAGGAGCTGAAGGCTCAAGAAGGTGAGGAGCTGAAGGCTCAAGAAGGTGAGGAGTAGAAGGCTAAAAAGGTGAGGAGCTGAAGGCGCAAGAAGGTGAGGAGCTGAAGGCTAAAATGATGAGGAGCTGAAGGCTCAAGAAGGTGAGGAGCTGAAGGCTAAAGAAGGTGAGGAGCTGAAGGCTCAAGAAGGTGAGGAGCTGATGGGTCAAGAAGGTGAGGAGCTGAAGGCTCAAGAAGGTGAGGAGCTGTAGGGTCAAGAAGGTGAGGAGCTGAAGGTGAGGAGCTGAAGGCTCAAGAAGGTGAGGAGCTGAAGGCTCAAGAAGGTGAAGAGCTGAAGGCTAAAAAGGTGAGGAGCTGAAGGCTAAAAAGGTGAGGAGCTAAAGGCTCAAGAAGGTGAGGAGCTGAAGGCTAAAAAGGTGAGGAGCTGAAGGCTCAAGAAGGTGAGGAGCTGAAGGCTCAAGAAGGTGAGGAGCTGAAGGCTCAAGAAGGTGAGGAGCTGAAGGCTCAAGAAGGTGAGGAGCTAAAGGCTCAAGAAGGTGAGGAGCTGAAGGCTCAAAAAGGTAAGGAGCTGAAGGCTCAAGAAGGTGAGGAGCTGAAGGCTCAAGAAGGTGAGGAGCTGAAGGCTCAAGAAGGTGAGGAGCTAAAGGCTCAAGAAGGTGAGGAGCTGAAGGCTCAAAAAGGTAAGGAGCTGAAGGCTCAAGAAGGTGAGGAGCTGAAGGCTCAAGAAGGTGAGGAGCTAAAGGCTCAAGAAGGTGAGGAGCTGAAGGTGAGGAGCTGAAGGCTCAAGAAGGTGAGGAGCTGATGGGTCAAGAAGGTGAGGAGCTGAAGGGTCAAGAAGGTGAGAAGCTGAAGGGTCAAGAAGGTGAGGAGCTGAAGGGTCTAGAAGGTGAGGAGCTGAAGGCTCAAGAAGGTGAGAAGCTGAAGGGTCAAGAAGGTGAGGAGCTGAAGGCTCAAGAAGGTGAGAAGCTGAAGGGTCAAGAAGGTGAGGAGCTGAAGGCTCAAGAAGGTGAGGAGCTGAAGGCTAAAATGGTGAGGAGCTGAAGGCTAAAATGGTGAGGAGCTGAAGGCGCAAGAAGGTGAGGAGCTGAAGGCTCAAGAAGGTGAGAAGCTGAAGGGTCAAGAAGGTGAGGAGCTGAAGGCTCAAGAAGGTGAGGAGCTGAAGGCTAAAATGGTGAGGAGCTGAAGGCTAAAATGGTGAGGAGCTGAAGGCGCAAGAAGGTGAGGAGCTGAAGGCTCAAGAAGGTGAGGAGCTGAAGGCTAAAGAAGGTGAGGAGCTGAATGCTCAAGAAGGTGAGGAGCTGATGGGTCAAGAAGGTGAGGAGCTGATGGGTCAAGAAGGTGAGGAGCTGAAGGCTCAAGAAGGTGAGGAGCTGAAGGTGAGGAGCTGAAGGCTCAAGAAGGTGAGGAGCTGAAGGTGAGGAGCTGAAGGCTCAAAAAGGTGAGGAGCTGAAGGCTAAAAAGGTGAGGAGCTGAAGGCGCAAGAAGGTGAGGAGCTGAAGGTGAGGAGCTGAAGGCTAAAAAGGTGAGGAGCTGAAGGATCAAGAAGTTGAGGAGCTGAAGGCTAAAAAGGTGAGGAGCTGAAGGCTCAAGAAGGTGAGGAGCTGAAGGCGCAAGAAGGTGAGGAGCTGAAGGTTTAAGAAGGTGAGGAGCTGAAGGCTCAAGAAGGTGAGGAGCTGAAGGCTCAAGAAGGTGAGGAGCTGAAGGCCAAAATGGTGAGGAGCTGAAGGTGCAAGAAGGTGAGGAGCTGAAGGCTCAAGAAGGTGAGGAGCTGATGGGTCAAGAAGGTGAGAAGCTGAAGGGTCAAGAAGGTGAGGAGCTGAAGGGTCAAGAAGGTGAGGAGCTGAAGGCTCAAGAAGGTGAGAAGCTGAAGGGTCAAGAAGGTGAGGAGCTGAAGGGTCAAGAAGGTGAGGAGCTGAAGGCTCAAGAAGGTGAGAAGCTGAAGGGTCAAGAAGGTGAGGAGCTGAAGGCTCAAGAAGGTGAGGAGCTGAAGGCTCAAGAAGGTGAGAAGCTGAAGGGTCAAGAAGGTGAGGAGCTGAAGGGTCAAGAAGGTGAGGAGCTGAAGGCTCAAGAAGGTGAGGAGCTGAAGGCTCAAGAAGGTGAGGAGCTGAAGGGTCAAGAAGGTGAGGAGCTGAAGGCTCAAGAAGGTGAGGAGCTGAAGGCTCAAGAAGGTGAGAAGCTGAAGGGTCAAGAAGGTGAGGAGCTGAAGGCTCAAGAAGGTGAGGAGCTGAAGGCTCAAGAAGGTGAGGAGCTGAAGGGTCAAGAAGGTAAGGAGCTGAAGGCTCAAGAAGGTGAGGAGCTGAAGGGTCAAGAAGGTGAGGAGCTGAAGGGTCAAGAAGGTGAGGAGCTGAAGGCTCAAGAAGGTGAGAAGCTGAAGGGTCAAGAAGGTGAGGAGCTGAAGGGTCAAGAAGGTGAGGAGCTGAAGGCTCAAGAAGGTGAGAAGCTGAAGGGTCAAGAAGGTGAGGAGCTGAAGGCTCAAGAAGGTGAGGAGCTGAAGGCTCAAGAAGGTGAGGAGCTGAAGGCTCAAGAAGGTGAGAAGCTGAAGGGTCAAGAAGGTGAGGAGCTGAAGGGTCAAGAAGGTGAGGAGCTGAAGGCTCAAGAAGGTGAGAAGCTGAAGGGTCAAGAAGGTGAGGAGCTGAAGGGTCAAGAAGGTGAGGAGCTGAAGGGTCAAGAAGGTGAGAAGCTGAAGGGTCAAGAAGGTGAGGAGCTGAAGGGTCAAGAAGGTGAGAAGCTGAAGGGTCAAGAAGGTGAGGAGCTGAAGGCTCAAGAAGGTGAGGAGCTGAAGGCTAAAATGGTGAGGAGCTGAAGGCTAAAATGGTGAGGAGCTGAAGGCGCAAGAAGGTGAGGAGCTGAAGGCTCAAGAAGGTGAGGAGCTGAAGGCTCAAGAAGGTGAGGAGCTGAAGGCTCAAGAAGGTGAGGAGCTGAAGGCTCAAGAAGGTGAGGGGCTGAAGGCTCAAAAAGGTAAGGAGCTGAAGGCTCAAGAAGGTGAGGAGCTGAAGGCTAAAAAGGTGAGGAGCTGAAGGCTCAAGAAGGTGAGGAGCTGAAGGGTCAAGAAGGTGAGGAGCTGAAGGCTCAAGAAGGTGAGAAGCTGAAGGGTCAAGAAGGTGAGGAGCTGAAGGCTCAAGAAGGTTTGGGGCTGAAGGCTCAAAAAGGTAAGGAGCTGAAGGCTCAAGAAGGTGAGGAGCTGAAGGCTAAAAAGGTGAGGAGCTGAAGGCTCAAGAAGGTGAGGAGCTGAAGGCTCAAGAAGGTGAGGAGTAGAAGGCTAAAAAGGTGAGGAGCTGAAGGCGCAAGAAGGTGAGGAGCTGAAGGCTAAAATGATGAGGAGCTGAAGGCTCAAGAAGGTGAGGAGCTGAAGGCTAAAGAAGGTGAGGAGCTGAAGGCTCAAGAAGGTGAGGAGCTGATGGGTCAAGAAGGTGAGGAGCTGAAGGCTCAAGAAGGTGAGGAGCTGTAGGGTCAAGAAGGTGAGGAGCTGAAGGTGAGGAGCTGAAGGCTCAAGAAGGTGAGGAGCTGAAGGCTCAAGAAGGTGAAGAGCTGAAGGCTAAAAAGGTGAGGAGCTAAATGCTAAAAAGGTGAGGAGCTAAAGGCTCAAGAAGGTGAGGAGCTGAAGGCTAAAAAGGTGAGGAGCTGAAGGCTCAAGAAGGTGAGGAGCTGAAGGCTCAAGAAGGTGAGGAGCTGAAGGCTCAAGAAGGTGAGGAGCTGAAGGCTCAAGAAGGTGAGGAGCTGAAGGCTCAAGAAGGTGAGGAGCTAAAGGCTCAAGAAGGTGAGGAGCTGAAGGCTCAAAAAGGTAAGGAGCTGAAGGCTCAAGAAGGTGAGGAGCTGAAGGTGAGGAGCTGAAGGCTCAAGAAGGTGGGGAGCTGAAGGCTCAAGAAGGTGAGGAGCTGAAGGCTCAAGAAGGTGAGGAGCTGAAGGCTCAAGAAGGTGAGGAGCTGAAGGCTCAAGAAGGTGGGGAGCTGAAGGTGCAAGAAGGTGAGGAGCTGAAGGCTCAAGAAGGTGGGGAGCTGAAGGCTCAAGAAGGTGGGGAGCTGAAGGCTCAAGAAGGTGAGGAGCTGAAGGCTCAAGAAGGTGGGGAGCTGAAGGTGCAAGAAGGTGAGGAGCTGAAGGCTCAAGAAGGTAAGGAGCTGAAGGCTCAAGAAGGTGAGGAGCTAAAGGCTCAAGAAGGCGAGGAGCTGAAGGTGAGGAGCTGAAGGCTCAAGAAGGTGAGGAGCTGATGGGTCAAGAAGGTGAGAAGCTGAAGGGTCAAGAAGGTGAGGAGCTGAAGGGTCAAGAAGGTGAGGAGCTGAAGGCTCAAGAAGGTGAGAAGCTGAAGGGTCAAGAAGGTGAGGAGCTGAAGGGTCAAGAAGGTGAGGAGCTGAAGGCTCAAGAAGGTGAGAAGCTGAAGGGTCAAGAAGGTGAGGAGCTGAAGGCTCAAGAAGGTGAGGAGCTGAAGGCTCAAGAAGGTGAGAAGCTGAAGGGTCAAGAAGGTGAGGAGCTGAAGGGTCAAGAAGGTGAGGAGCTGAAGGCTCAAGAAGGTGAGGAGCTGAAGGCTCAAGAAGGTGAGGAGCTGAAGGGTCAAGAAGGTGAGGAGCTGAAGGCTCAAGAAGGTGAGGAGCTGAAGGCTCAAGAAGGTGAGAAGCTGAAGGGTCAAGAAGGTGAGGAGCTGAAGGCTCAAGAAGGTGAGGAGCTGAAGGCTCAAGAAGGTGAGGAGCTGAAGGGTCAAGAAGGTAAGGAGCTGAAGGCTCAAGAAGGTGAGGAGCTGAAGGGTCAAGAAGGTGAGGAGCTGAAGGGTCAAGAAGGTGAGGAGCTGAAGGCTCAAGAAGGTGAGAAGCTGAAGGGTCAAGAAGGTGAGGAGCTGAAGGGTCAAGAAGGTGAGGAGCTGAAGGCTCAAGAAGGTGAGAAGCTGAAGGGTCAAGAAGGTGAGGAGCTGAAGGCTCAAGAAGGTGAGGAGCTGAAGGCTCAAGAAGGTGAGGAGCTGAAGGCTCAAGAAGGTGAGAAGCTGAAGGGTCAAGAAGGTGAGGAGCTGAAGGGTCAAGAAGGTGAGGAGCTGATGGCTCAAGAAGGTGAGAAGCTGAAGGGTCAAGAAGGTGAGGAGCTGAAGGGTCAAGAAGGTGAGGAGCTGAAGGGTCAAGAAGGTGAGAAGCTGAAGGGTCAAGAAGGTGAGGAGCTGAAGGGTCAAGAAGGTGAGAAGCTGAAGGGTCAAGAAGGTGAGGAGCTGAAGGCTCAAGAAGGTGAGGAGCTGAAGGCTAAAATGGTGAGGAGCTGAAGGCTAAAATGGTGAGGAGCTGAAGGCGCAAGAAGGTGAGGAGCTGAAGGCTCAAGAAGGTGAGGAGCTGAAGGCTCAAGAAGGTGAGGAGCTGAAGGCTCAAGAAGGTGAGGAGCTGAAGGCTCAAGAAGGTGAGGGGCTGAAGGCTCAAAAAGGTAAGGAGCTGAAGGCTCAAGAAGGTGAGGAGCTGAAGGCTAAAAAGGTGAGGAGCTGAAGGCTCAAGAAGGTGAGGAGCTGAAGGCTCAAGAAGGTGAGGAGTAGAAGGCTAAAAAGGTGAGGAGCTGAAGGCGCAAGAAGGTGAGGAGCTGAAGGCTAAAATGATGAGGAGCTGAAGGGTCAAGAAGGTGAGGAGCTGAAGGCTCAAGAAGGTGAGGAGCTGATGGGTCAAGAAGGTGAGGAGCTGAAGGCTCAAGAAGATGAGGAGCTGAAGGCTCAAGAAGGTGAGGAGTAGAAGGCTAAAAAGGTGAGGAGCTGAAGGCGCAAGAAGGTGAGGAGCTGAAGGCTAAAATGATGAGGAGCTGAAGGGTCAAGAAGGTGAGGAGCTGAAGGCTCAAGAAGGTGAGGAGCTGATGGGTCAAGAAGGTGAGGAGCTGAAGGCTCAAGAAGATGAGGAGCTGAAGGCTCAAGAAGGTGAGGAGCTGAAGGCTAAAATGGTGAGGAGCTGAAGGCGCAAGAAGGTGAGGAGCTGAAGGCTCAAGAAGGTGAGGAGCTGAAGGCTCAAGAAGGTGAGGAGCTGAAGGCTCAAGAAGGTGAGGAGCTGAAGGCTCAAGAAGGTGAGGGGCTGAAGGCTCAAAAAGGTAAGGAGCTGAAGGCTCAAGAAGGTGAGGAGCTGAAGGCTAAAAAGGTGAGGAGCTGAAGGCTCAAGAAGGTGAGGAGCTGAAGGCTCAAGAAGGTGAGGAGTAGAAGGCTAAAAAGGTGAGGAGCTGAAGGCGCAAGAAGGTGAGGAGCTGAAGGCTAAAATGATGAGGAGCTGAAGGCTCAAGAAGGTGAGGAGCTGAAGGCTAAAGAAGGTGAGGAGCTGAAGGCTCAAGAAGGTGAGGAGCTGATGGGTCAAGAAGGTGAGGAGCTGAAGGCTCAAGAAGGTGAGGAGCTGTAGGGTCAAGAAGGTGAGGAGCTGAAGGTGAGGAGCTGAAGGCTCAAGAAGGTGAGGAGCTGAAGGCTCAAGAAGGTGAAGAGCTGAAGGCTAAAAAGGTGAGGAGCTGAAGGCTAAAAAGGTGAGGAGCTAAAGGCTCAAGAAGGTGAGGAGCTGAAGGCTAAAAAGGTGAGGAGCTGAAGGCTCAAGAAGGTGAGGAGCTGAAGGCTCAAGAAGGTGAGGAGCTGAAGGCTCAAGAAGGTGAGGAGCTGAAGGCTCAAGAAGGTGAGGAGCTAAAGGCTCAAGAAGGTGAGGAGCTGAAGGCTCAAAAAGGTAAGGAGCTGAAGGCTCAAGAAGGTGAGGAGCTGAAGGCTCAAGAAGGTGAGGAGCTGAAGGCTCAAGAAGGTGAGGAGCTAAAGGCTCAAGAAGGTGAGGAGCTGAAGGCTCAAAAAGGTAAGGAGCTGAAGGCTCAAGAAGGTGAGGAGCTGAAGGCTCAAGAAGGTGAGGAGCTAAAGGCTCAAGAAGGTGAGGAGCTGAAGGTGAGGAGCTGAAGGCTCAAGAAGGTGAGGAGCTGATGGGTCAAGAAGGTGAGGAGCTGAAGGGTCAAGAAGGTGAGAAGCTGAAGGGTCAAGAAGGTGAGGAGCTGAAGGGTCTAGAAGGTGAGGAGCTGAAGGCTCAAGAAGGTGAGAAGCTGAAGGGTCAAGAAGGTGAGGAGCTGAAGGCTCAAGAAGGTGAGAAGCTGAAGGGTCAAGAAGGTGAGGAGCTGAAGGCTCAAGAAGGTGAGGAGCTGAAGGCTAAAATGGTGAGGAGCTGAAGGCTAAAATGGTGAGGAGCTGAAGGCGCAAGAAGGTGAGGAGCTGAAGGCTCAAGAAGGTGAGAAGCTGAAGGGTCAAGAAGGTGAGGAGCTGAAGGCTCAAGAAGGTGAGGAGCTGAAGGCTAAAATGGTGAGGAGCTGAAGGCTAAAATGGTGAGGAGCTGAAGGCGCAAGAAGGTGAGGAGCTGAAGGCTCAAGAAGGTGAGGAGCTGAAGGCTAAAGAAGGTGAGGAGCTGAATGCTCAAGAAGGTGAGGAGCTGATGGGTCAAGAAGGTGAGGAGCTGATGGGTCAAGAAGGTGAGGAGCTGAAGGCTCAAGAAGGTGAGGAGCTGAAGGTGAGGAGCTGAAGGCTCAAGAAGGTGAGGAGCTGAAGGTGAGGAGCTGAAGGCTCAAAAAGGTGAGGAGCTGAAGGCTAAAAAGGTGAGGAGCTGAAGGCGCAAGAAGGTGAGGAGCTGAAGGTGAGGAGCTGAAGGCTAAAAAGGTGAGGAGCTGAAGGATCAAGAAGTTGAGGAGCTGAAGGCTAAAAAGGTGAGGAGCTGAAGGCTCAAGAAGGTGAGGAGCTGAAGGCGCAAGAAGGTGAGGAGCAGAAGGTTTAAGAAGGTGAGGAGCTGAAGGCTCAAGAAGGTGAGGAGCTGAAGGCTCAAGAAGGTGAGGAGCTGAAGGCCAAAATGGTGAGGAGCTGAAGGTGCAAGAAGGTGAGGAGCTGAAGGCTCAAGAAGGTGAGGAGCTGATGGGTCAAGAAGGTGAGAAGCTGAAGGGTCAAGAAGGTGAGGAGCTGAAGGGTCAAGAAGGTGAGGAGCTGAAGGCTCAAGAAGGTGAGAAGCTGAAGGGTCAAGAAGGTGAGGAGCTGAAGGGTCAAGAAGGTGAGGAGCTGAAGGCTCAAGAAGGTGAGAAGCTGAAGGGTCAAGAAGGTGAGGAGCTGAAGGCTCAAGAAGGTGAGGAGCTGAAGGCTCAAGAAGGTGAGAAGCTGAAGGGTCAAGAAGGTGAGGAGCTGAAGGGTCAAGAAGGTGAGGAGCTGAAGGCTCAAGAAGGTGAGGAGCTGAAGGCTCAAGAAGGTGAGGAGCTGAAGGGTCAAGAAGGTGAGGAGCTGAAGGCTCAAGAAGGTGAGGAGCTGAAGGCTCAAGAAGGTGAGAAGCTGAAGGGTCAAGAAGGTGAGGAGCTGAAGGCTCAAGAAGGTGAGGAGCTGAAGGCTCAAGAAGGTGAGGAGCTGAAGGGTCAAGAAGGTAAGGAGCTGAAGGCTCAAGAAGGTGAGGAGCTGAAGGGTCAAGAAGGTGAGGAGCTGAAGGGTCAAGAAGGTGAGGAGCTGAAGGCTCAAGAAGGTGAGAAGCTGAAGGGTCAAGAAGGTGAGGAGCTGAAGGGTCAAGAAGGTGAGGAGCTGAAGGCTCAAGAAGGTGAGAAGCTGAAGGGTCAAGAAGGTGAGGAGCTGAAGGCTCAAGAAGGTGAGGAGCTGAAGGCTCAAGAAGGTGAGGAGCTGAAGGCTCAAGAAGGTGAGAAGCTGAAGGGTCAAGAAGGTGAGGAGCTGAAGGGTCAAGAAGGTGAGGAGCTGAAGGCTCAAGAAGGTGAGAAGCTGAAGGGTCAAGAAGGTGAGGAGCTGAAGGGTCAAGAAGGTGAGGAGCTGAAGGGTCAAGAAGGTGAGAAGCTGAAGGGTCAAGAAGGTGAGGAGCTGAAGGGTCAAGAAGGTGAGAAGCTGAAGGGTCAAGAAGGTGAGGAGCTGAAGGCTCAAGAAGGTGAGGAGCTGAAGGCTAAAATGGTGAGGAGCTGAAGGCTAAAATGGTGAGGAGCTGAAGGCGCAAGAAGGTGAGGAGCTGAAGGCTCAAGAAGGTGAGGAGCTGAAGGCTCAAGAAGGTGAGGAGCTGAAGGCTCAAGAAGGTGAGGAGCTGAAGGCTCAAGAAGGTGAGGGGCTGAAGGCTCAAAAAGGTAAGGAGCTGAAGGCTCAAGAAGGTGAGGAGCTGAAGGCTAAAAAGGTGAGGAGCTGAAGGCTCAAGAAGGTGAGGAGCTGAAGGCTCAAGAAGGTGAGGAGTAGAAGGCTAAAAAGGTGAGGAGCTGAAGGCGCAAGAAGGTGAGGAGCTGAAGGCTAAAATGATGAGGAGCTGAAGGGTCAAGAAGGTGAGGAGCTGAAGGCTAAAGAAGGTGAGGAGCTGAAGGCTCAAGAAGGTGAGGAGCTGATGGGTCAAGAAGGTGAGGAGCTGAAGGCTCAAGAAGATGAGGAGCTGAATGCTCAAGAAGGTGAGGAGCTGAAGGCTAAAATGGTGAGGAGCTGAAGGCGCAAGAAGGTGAGGAGCTGAAGGCTCAAGAAGGTGAGGAGCTGAAGGCTCAAGAAGGTGAGGAGCTGAAGGCTCAAGAAGGTGAGGAGCTGAAGGCTCAAGAAGGTGAGGGGCTGAAGGCTCAAAAAGGTAAGGAGCTGAAGGCTCAAGAAGGTGAGGAGCTGAAGGCTAAAAAGGTGAGGAGCTGAAGGCTCAAGAAGGTGAGGAGCTGAAGGCTCAAGAAGGTGAGGAGTAGAAGGCTAAAAAGGTGAGGAGCTGAAGGCGCAAGAAGGTGAGGAGCTGAAGGCTAAAATGATGAGGAGCTGAAGGCTCAAGAAGGTGAGGAGCTGAAGGCTAAAGAAGGTGAGGAGCTGAAGGCTCAAGAAGGTGAGGAGCTGATGGGTCAAGAAGGTGAGGAGCTGAAGGCTCAAGAAGGTGAGGAGCTGTAGGGTCAAGAAGGTGAGGAGCTGAAGGTGAGGAGCTGAAGGCTCAAGAAGGTGAGGAGCTGAAGGCTCAAGAAGGTGAAGAGCTGAAGGCTAAAAAGGTGAGGAGCTGAAGGCTAAAAAGGTGAGGAGCTAAAGGCTCAAGAAGGTGAGGAGCTGAAGGCTAAAAAGGTGAGGAGCTGAAGGCTCAAGAAGGTGAGGAGCTGAAGGCTCAAGAAGGTGAGGAGCTGAAGGCTCAAGAAGGTGAGGAGCTGAAGGCTCAAGAAGGTGAGGAGCTAAAGGCTCAAGAAGGTGAGGAGCTGAAGGCTCAAAAAGGTAAGGAGCTGAAGGCTCAAGAAGGTGAGGAGCTGAAGGCTCAAGAAGGTGAGGAGCTGAAGGCTCAAGAAGGTGAGGAGCTAAAGGCTCAAGAAGGTGAGGAGCTGAAGGCTCAAAAAGGTAAGGAGCTGAAGGCTCAAGAAGGTGAGGAGCTGAAGGCTCAAGAAGGTGAGGAGCTAAAGGCTCAAGAAGGTGAGGAGCTGAAGGTGAGGAGCTGAAGGCTCAAGAAGGTGAGGAGCTGATGGGTCAAGAAGGTGAGGAGCTGAAGGGTCAAGAAGGTGAGAAGCTGAAGGGTCAAGAAGGTGAGGAGCTGAAGGGTCTAGAAGGTGAGGAGCTGAAGGCTCAAGAAGGTGAGAAGCTGAAGGGTCAAGAAGGTGAGGAGCTGAAGGCTCAAGAAGGTGAGAAGCTGAAGGGTCAAGAAGGTGAGGAGCTGAAGGCTCAAGAAGGTGAGGAGCTGAAGGCTAAAATGGTGAGGAGCTGAAGGCTAAAATGGTGAGGAGCTGAAGGCGCAAGAAGGTGAGGAGCTGAAGGCTCAAGAAGGTGAGAAGCTGAAGGGTCAAGAAGGTGAGGAGCTGAAGGCTCAAGAAGGTGAGGAGCTGAAGGCTAAAATGGTGAGGAGCTGAAGGCTAAAATGGTGAGGAGCTGAAGGCGCAAGAAGGTGAGGAGCTGAAGGCTCAAGAAGGTGAGGAGCTGAAGGCTAAAGAAGGTGAGGAGCTGAATGCTCAAGAAGGTGAGGAGCTGATGGGTCAAGAAGGTGAGGAGCTGATGGGTCAAGAAGGTGAGGAGCTGAAGGCTCAAGAAGGTGAGGAGCTGAAGGTGAGGAGCTGAAGGCTCAAGAAGGTGAGGAGCTGAAGGTGAGGAGCTGAAGGCTCAAAAAGGTGAGGAGCTGAAGGCTAAAAAGGTGAGGAGCTGAAGGCGCAAGAAGGTGAGGAGCTGAAGGTGAGGAGCTGAAGGCTAAAAAGGTGAGGAGCTGAAGGATCAAGAAGTTGAGGAGCTGAAGGCTAAAAAGGTGAGGAGCTGAAGGCTCAAGAAGGTGAGGAGCTGAAGGCGCAAGAAGGTGAGGAGCTGAAGGTTTAAGAAGGTGAGGAGCTGAAGGCTCAAGAAGGTGAGGAGCTGAAGGCTCAAGAAGGTGAGGAGCTGAAGGCCAAAATGGTGAGGAGCTGAAGGCGCAAGAAGGTGAGGAGCTGAAGGCTCAAGAAGGTGAGGAGCTGAAGGCTCAAGAAGGTGAGGAGCTGAAGGCTAAAAAGGTGAGGAGCTGAAGGCTCAAGAAGGTGAGGAGCTGAAGGTGAGGAGCTGAAGGCTCAAGAAGGTGAGGAGCTGATGGGTCAAGAAGGTGAGGAGCTGAAGGGTCAAGAAGGTGAGGAGCTGAAGGCTAAAAAGGTGAGGAGCTGAAGGCTCAAGAAGGTGAGGAGCTGAAGGCTCAAGAAGGTGAGGAGCTGAAGGCTCAAGAAGGTGAGGAGCTGAAGGCTCAAAAGGTGAGGAGCTGAAGGCGCAAGAAGGTGAGGAGCTGAAGGCTCAAGAAGGTGAGGAGCTGAAGGCTAAAGAAGGTGAGGAGCTGATGGCTCAAGAAGGTGAGGAGCTGAAGGGTCAAGAAGGTGGAGAGCTGAAGGCTAAAAAGGTGAGGAGCTGATGGGTCAAGAAGGTGAGGAGCTGAAGGCTCAAGAAGGTGAGGGGCTGTAGGCTCAAGAAGGTGAGGAGCTGAAGGCTCAAGAAGGTGAGGAGTAGAAGGCTAAAAAGGTGAGGAGCTGAAGGCGCAAGAAGGTGAGGAGCTGAAGGCTCAAGAAGGTGAGGAGCTGAAGGCTCAAGAAGGTGAGGAGCTGAAGGCTCAAGAAGGTGAGGAGCTGAAGTGTAAAATGATGAGGAGCTGAAGGCTCAAGAAGGTGGGGAGCTGAAGGCTCAAGAAGGTGAGGAGCTGAAGGCTCAAGAAGGTGGGGAGCTGAAGGTGCAAGAAGGTGAGGAGCTGAAGGCTCAAGAAGGTAAGGAGCTGAAGGCTCAAGAAGGTGAGGAGCTAAAGGCTCAAGAAGGCGAGGAGCTGAAGGTGAGGAGCTGAAGGCTCAAGAAGGTGAGGAGCTGATGGGTCAAGAAGGTGAGAAGCTGAAGGGTCAAGAAGGTGAGGAGCTGAAGGGTCAAGAAGGTGAGGAGCTGAAGGCTCAAGAAGGTGAGAAGCTGAAGGGTCAAGAAGGTGAGGAGCTGAAGGGTCAAGAAGGTGAGGAGCTGAAGGGTCAAGAAGGTGAGGAGCTGAAGGCTCAAGAAGGTGAGAAGCTGAAGGGTCAAGAAGGTGAGGAGCTGAAGGCTCAAGAAGGTGAGGAGCTGAAGGCTCAAGAAGGTGAGAAGCTTAAGGGTCAAGAAGGTGAGGAGCTGAAGGGTCAAGAAGGTGAGGAGCTGAAGGCTCAAGAAGGTGAGGAGCTGAAGGCTCAAGAAGGTGAGGAGCTGAAGGGTCAAGAAGGTGAGGAGCTGAAGGCTCAAGAAGGTGAGGAGCTGAAGGCTCAAGAAGGTGAGAAGCTGAAGGGTCAAGAAGGTGAGGAGCTGAAGGCTCAAGAAGGTGAGGAGCTGAAGGCTCAAGAAGGTGAGGAGCTGAAGGGTCAAGAAGGTAAGGAGCTGAAGGCTCAAGAAGGTGAGGAGCTGAAGGGTCAAGAAGGTGAGGAGCTGAAGGGTCAAGAAGGTGAGGAGCTGAAGGCTCAAGAAGGTGAGAAGCTGAAGGGTCAAGAAGGTGAGGAGCTGAAGGGTCAAGAAGGTGAGGAGCTGAAGGCTCAAGAAGGTGAGAAGCTGAAGGGTCAAGAAGGTGAGGAGCTGAAGGCTCAAGAAGGTGAGGAGCTGAAGGCTCAAGAAGGTGAGGAGCTGAAGGCTCAAGAAGGTGAGAAGCTGAAGGGTCAAGAAGGTGAGGAGCTGAAGGGTCAAGAAGGTGAGGAGCTGAAGGCTCAAGAAGGTGAGAAGCTGAAGGGTCAAGAAGGTGAGGAGCTGAAGGGTCAAGAAGGTGAGGAGCTGAAGGCTCAAGAAGGTGAGAAGCTGAAGGGTCAAGAAGGTGAGGAGCTGAAGGGTCAAGAAGGTGAGGAGCTGAAGGCTAAAATGGTGAGGAGCTGAAGGCTAAAATGGTGAGGAGCTGAATTTCTAAAGAAGGTGAGGAGCTGAAGGCTCAAGAAGGTGAGGAGCTGATGGGTCAAGAAGGTGAGGAGCTGAAGGCTCAAGAAGATGAGGAGCTGAAGGCTCAAGAAGGTGAGGAGCTGAAGGCTAAAATGGTGAGGAGCTGAAGGCGCAAGAAGGTGAGGAGCTGAAGGCTCAAGAAGGTGAGGAGCTGAAGGCTCAAGAAGGTGAGGAGCTGAAGGCTCAAGAAGGTGAGGAGCTGAAGGCTCAAGAAGGTGAGGGGCTGAAGGCTCAAAAAGGTAAGGAGCTGAAGGCTCAAGAAGGTGAGGAGCTGAAGGCTAAAAAGGTGAGGAGCTGAAGGCTCAAGAAGGTGAGGAGCTGAAGGCTCAAGAAGGTGAGGAGTAGAAGGCTAAAAAGGTGAGGAGCTGAAGGCGCAAGAAGGTGAGGAGCTGAAGGCTAAAATGATGAGGAGCTGAAGGCTCAAGAAGGTGAGGAGCTGAAGGCTAAAGAAGGTGAGGAGCTGAAGGCTCAAGAAGGTGAGGAGCTGATGGGTCAAGAAGGTGAGGAGCTGAAGGCTCAAGAAGGTGAGGAGCTGTAGGGTCAAGAAGGTGAGGAGCTGAAGGTGAGGAGCTGAAGGCTCAAGAAGGTGAGGAGCTGAAGGCTCAAGAAGGTGAAGAGCTGAAGGCTAAAAAGGTGAGGAGCTGAAGGCTAAAAAGGTGAGGAGCTCAAGGCTCAAGAAGGTGAGGAGCTGAAGGCTAAAAAGGTGAGGAGCTGAAGGCTCAAGAAGGTGAGGAGCTGAAGGCTCAAGAAGGTGAGGAGCTGAAGGCTCAAGAAGGTGAGGAGCTGAAGGCTCAAGAAGGTGAGGAGCTGAAGGCTCAAGAAGGTGAGGAGCTGAAGGCTCAAGAAGGTGAAGAGCTGAAGGCTAAAAAGGTGAGGAGCTGAAGGCTAAAAAGGTGAGGAGCTCAAGGCTCAAGAAGGTGAGGAGCTGAAGGCTAAAAAGGTGAGGAGCTGAAGGCTCAAGAAGGTGAGGAGCTGAAGGCTCAAGAAGGTGAGGAGCTGAAGGCTCAAGAAGGTGAGGAGCTGAAGGCTCAAGAAGGTGAGGAGCTGAAGGCTCAAGAAGGTGAGGAGCTAAAGGCTCAAGAAGGTGAGGAGCTGAAGGCTCAAAAAGGTAAGGAGCTGAAGGCTCAAGAAGGTGAGGAGCTGAAGGTGAGGAGCTGAAGGCTCAAGAAGGTGGGGAGCTGAAGGCTCAAGAAGGTGAGGAGCTGAAGGCTCAAGAAGGTGAGGAGCTGAAGGCTCAAGAAGGTGGTGAGCTGAAGGCTCAAGAAGGTGAGGAGCTGAAGGCTCAAGAAGGTGGGGAGCTGAAGGTGCAAGAAGGTGAGGAGCTGAAGGCTCAAGAAGGTGGGGAGCTGAAGGCTCAAGAAGGTGGGGAGCTGAAGGCTCAAGAAGGTGAGGAGCTGAAGGCTCAAGAAGGTGGGGAGCTGAAGGTGCAAGAAGGTGAGGAGCTGAAGGCTCAAGAAGGTAAGGAGCTGAAGGCTCAAGAAGGTGAGGAGCTAAAGGCTCAAGAAGGCGAGGAGCTGAAGGTGAGGAGCTGATGGGTCAAGAAGGTGAGAAGCTGAAGGGTCAAGAAGGTGAGGAGCTGAAGGGTCAAGAAGGTGAGGAGCTGAAGGCTCAAGAAGGTGAGAAGCTGAAGGGTCAAGAAGGTGAGGAGCTGAAGGGTCAAGAAGGTGAGGAGCTGAAGGCTCAAGAAGGTGAGAAGCTGAAGGGTCAAGAAGGTGAGGAGCTGAAGGCTCAAGAAGGTGAGGAGCTGAAGGCTCAAGAAGGTGAGAAGCTGAAGGGTCAGGAAGGTGAGGAGCTGAAGGGTCAAGAAGGTGAGGAGCTGAAGGCTCAAGAAGGTGAGGAGCTGAAGGCTAAAAAGGTGAGGAGCTGAAGGCTCAAGAAGGTGAGGAGCTGAAGGTGAGGAGCTGAAGGCTCAAGAAGGTGAGGAGCTGATGGGTCAAGAAGGTGAGGAGCTGAAGGGTCAAGAAGGTGAGGAGCTGAAGGCTAAAAAGGTGAGGAGCTGAAGGCTCAAGAAGGTGAGGAGCTGAAGGCTCAAGAAGGTGAGGAGCTGAAGGCTCAAGAAGGTGAGGAGCTGAAGGCTCAAGAAGGTGAGGAGCTGAAGGCTCAAGAAGGTGAGGAGCTGAAGGCTCAAAAGGTGAGGAGCTGAAGGCGCAAGAAGGTGAGGAGCTGAAGGCTCAAGAAGGTGAGGAGCTGAAGGCTAAAGAAGGTGAGGAGCTGATGGCTCAAGAAGGTGAGGAGCTGAAGGGTCAAGAAGGTGGAGAGCTGAAGGCTAAAAAGGTGAGGAGCTGATGGGTCAAGAAGGTGAGGAGCTGAAGGCTCAAGAAGGTGAGGGGCTGTAGGCTCAAGAAGGTGAGGAGCTGAAGGCTCAAGAAGGTGAGGAGTAGAAGGCTAAAAAGGTGAGGAGCTGAAGGCGCAAGAAGGTGAGGAGCTGAAGGCTCAAGAAGGTGAGGAGCTGAAGGCTCAAGAAGGTGAGGAGCTGAAGGCTCAAGAAGGTGAGGAGCTGAAGTGTAAAATGATGAGGAGCTGAAGGCTCAAGAAGGTGGGGAGCTGAAGGCTCAAGAAGGTGAGGAGCTGAAGGCTCAAGAAGGTGGGGAGCTGAAGGTGCAAGAAGGTGAGGAGCTGAAGGCTCAAGAAGGTAAGGAGCTGAAGGCTCAAGAAGGTGAGGAGCTAAAGGCTCAAGAAGGCGAGGAGCTGAAGGTGAGGAGCTGAAGGCTCAAGAAGGTGAGGAGCTGATGGGTCAAGAAGGTGAGAAGCTGAAGGGTCAAGAAGGTGAGGAGCTGAAGGGTCAAGAAGGTGAGGAGCTGAAGGCTCAAGAAGGTGAGAAGCTGAAGGGTCAAGAAGGTGAGGAGCTGAAGGGTCAAGAAGGTGAGGAGCTGAAGGCTCAAGAAGGTGAGAAGCTGAAGGGTCAAGAAGGTGAGGAGCTGAAGGCTCAAGAAGGTGAGGAGCTGAAGGCTCAAGAAGGTGAGAAGCTGAAGGGTCAAGAAGGTGAGGAGCTGAAGGGTCAAGAAGGTGAGGAGCTGAAGGCTCAAGAAGGTGAGGAGCTGAAGGCTCAAGAAGGTGAGGAGCTGAAGGGTCAAGAAGGTGAGGAGCTGAAGGCTCAAGAAGGTGAGGAGCTGAAGGCTCAAGAAGGTGAGAAGCTGAAGGGTCAAGAAGGTGAGGAGCTGAAGGCTCAAGAAGGTGAGGAGCTGAAGGCTAAAAAGGTGAGGAGCTGAAGGCTCAAGAAGGTGAGGAGCTGAAGGCTCAAGAAGGTGAGGAGTAGAAGGCTAAAAAGGTGAGGAGCTGAAGGCGCAAGAAGGTGAGGAGCTGAAGGCTAAAATGATGAGGAGCTGAAGGCTCAAGAAGGTGAGGAGCTGAAGGCTAAAGAAGGTGAGGAGCTGAAGGCTCAAGAAGGTGAGGAGCTGATGGGTCAAGAAGGTGAGGAGCTGAAGGCTCAAGAAGGTGAGGAGCTGTAGGGTCAAGAAGGTGAGGAGCTGAAGGTGAGGAGCTGAAGGCTCAAGAAGGTGAGGAGCTGAAGGCTCAAGAAGGTGAAGAGCTGAAGGCTAAAAAGGTGAGGAGCTGAAGGCTAAAAAGGTGAGGAGCTCAAGGCTCAAGAAGGTGAGGAGCTGAAGGCTAAAAAGGTGAGGAGCTGAAGGCTCAAGAAGGTGAGGAGCTGAAGGCTCAAGAAGGTGAGGAGCTGAAGGCTCAAGAAGGTGAGGAGCTGAAGGCTCAAGAAGGTGAGGAGCTGAAGGCTCAAGAAGGTGAGGAGCTAAAGGCTCAAGAAGGTGAGGAGCTGAAGGCTCAAAAAGGTAAGGAGCTGAAGGCTCAAGAAGGTGAGGAGCTGAAGGTGAGGAGCTGAAGGCTCAAGAAGGTGGGGAGCTGAAGGCTCAAGAAGGTGAGGAGCTGAAGGCTCAAGAAGGTGAGGAGCTGAAGGCTCAAGAAGGTGGGGAGCTGAAGGCTCAAGAAGGTGAGGAGCTGAAGGCTCAAGAAGGTGGGGAGCTGAAGGTGCAAGAAGGTGAGGAGCTGAAGGCTCAAGAAGGTGGGGAGCTGAAGGCTCAAGAAGGTGGGGAGCTGAAGGCTCAAGAAGGTGAGGAGCTGAAGGCTCAAGAAGGTGGGGAGCTGAAGGTGCAAGAAGGTGAGGAGCTGAAGGCTCAAGAAGGTAAGGAGCTGAAGGCTCAAGAAGGTGAGGAGCTAAAGGCTCAAGAAGGCGAGGAGCTGAAGGTGAGGAGCTGATGGGTCAAGAAGGTGAGAAGCTGAAGGGTCAAGAAGGTGAGGAGCTGAAGGGTCAAGAAGGTGAGGAGCTGAAGGCTCAAGAAGGTGAGAAGCTGAAGGGTCAAGAAGGTGAGGAGCTGAAGGGTCAAGAAGGTGAGGAGCTGAAGGCTCAAGAAGGTGAGAAGCTGAAGGGTCAAGAAGGTGAGGAGCTGAAGGCTCAAGAAGGTGAGGAGCTGAAGGCTCAAGAAGGTGAGAAGCTGAAGGGTCAGGAAGGTGAGGAGCTGAAGGGTCAAGAACGTGAGGAGCTGAAGGCTCAAGAAGGTGAGGAGCTGAAGGCTAAAAAGGTGAGGAGCTGAAGGCTCAAGAAGGTGAGGAGCTGAAGGTGAGGAGCTGAAGGCTCAAGAAGGTGAGGAGCTGATGGGTCAAGAAGGTGAGGAGCTGAAGGGTCAAGAAGGTGAGGAGCTGAAGGCTAAAAAGGTGAGGAGCTGAAGGCTCAAGAAGGTGAGGAGCTGAAGGCTCAAGAAGGTGAGGAGCTGAAGGCTCAAGAAGGTGAGGAGCTGAAGGCTCAAAAGGTGAGGAGCTGAAGGCGCAAGAAGGTGAGGAGCTGAAGGCTCAAGAAGGTGAGGAGCTGAAGGCTAAAGAAGGTGAGGAGCTGAAGGCTCAAGAAGGTGAGGAGCTGAAGGCTCAAGAAGGTGAGGAGCTGAAGGCTCAAGAAGGTGAGGAGCTGAAGGCTCAAAAGGTGAGGAGCTGAAGGCGCAAGAAGGTGAGGAGCTGAAGGCTCAAGAAGGTGAGGAGCTGAAGGCTAAAGAAGGTGAGGAGCTGATGGCTCAAGAAGGTGAGGAGCTGAAGGGTCAAGAAGGTGGAGAGCTGAAGGCTAAAAAGGTGAGGAGCTGATGGGTCAAGAAGGTGAGGAGCTGAAGGCTCAAGAAGGTGAGGGGCTGTAGGCTCAAGAAGGTGAGGAGCTGAAGGCTCAAGAAGGTGAGGAGTAGAAGGCTAAAAAGGTGAGGAGCTGAAGGCGCAAGAAGGTGAGGAGCTGAAGGCTCAAGAAGGTGAGGAGCTGAAGGCTCAAGAAGGTGAGGAGCTGAAGGCTCAAGAAGGTGAGGAGCTGAAGTGTAAAATGATGAGGAGCTGAAGGCTCAAGAAGGTGGGGAGCTGAAGGCTCAAGAAGGTGAGGAGCTGAAGGCTCAAGAAGGTGGGGAGCTGAAGGTGCAAGAAGGTGAGGAGCTGAAGGCTCAAGAAGGTAAGGAGCTGAAGGCTCAAGAAGGTGAGGAGCTAAAGGCTCAAGAAGGCGAGGAGCTGAAGGTGAGGAGCTGAAGGCTCAAGAAGGTGAGGAGCTGATGGGTCAAGAAGGTGAGAAGCTGAAAGGTCAAGAAGGTGAGGAGCTGAAGGGTCAAGAAGGTGAGGAGCTGAAGGCTCAAGAAGGTGAGAAGCTGAAGGGTCAAGAAGGTGAGGAGCTGAAGGGTCAAGAAGGTGAGGAGCTGAAGGCTCAAGAAGGTGAGAAGCTGAAGGGTCAAGAAGGTGAGGAGCTGAAGGCTCAAGAAGGTGAGGAGCTGAAGGCTCAAGAAGGTGAGAAGCTGAAGGGTCAAGAAGGTGAGGAGCTGAAGGGTCAAGAAGGTGAGGAGCTGAAGGCTCAAGAAGGTGAGGAGCTGAAGGCTCAAGAAGGTGAGGAGCTGAAGGGTCAAGAAGGTGAGGAGCTGAAGGCTCAAGAAGGTGAGGAGCTGAAGGCTCAAGAAGGTGAGAAGCTGAAGGGTCAAGAAGGTGAGGAGCTGAAGGCTCAAGAAGGTGAGGAGCTGAAGGCTAAAAAGGTGAGGAGCTGAAGGCTCAAGAAGGTGAGGAGCTGAAGGCTCAAGAAGGTGAGGAGTAGAAGGCTAAAAAGGTGAGGAGCTGAAGGCGCAAGAAGGTGAGGAGCTGAAGGCTAAAATGATGAGGAGCTGAAGGCTCAAGAAGGTGAGGAGCTGAAGGCTAAAGAAGGTGAGGAGCTGAAGGCTCAAGAAGGTGAGGAGCTGATGGGTCAAGAAGGTGAGGAGCTGAAGGCTCAAGAAGGTGAGGAGCTGTAGGGTCAAGAAGGTGAGGAGCTGAAGGTGAGGAGCTGAAGGCTCAAGAAGGTGAGGAGCTGAAGGCTCAAGAAGGTGAAGAGCTGAAGGCTAAAAAGGTGAGGAGCTGAAGGCTAAAAAGGTGAGGAGCTCAAGGCTCAAGAAGGTGAGGAGCTGAAGGCTAAAAAGGTGAGGAGCTGAAGGCTCAAGAAGGTGAGGAGCTGAAGGCTCAAGAAGGTGAGGAGCTGAAGGCTCAAGAAGGTGAGGAGCTGAAGGCTCAAGAAGGTGAGGAGCTGAAGGCTCAAGAAGGTGAGGAGCTAAAGGCTCAAGAAGGTGAGGAGCTGAAGGCTCAAAAAGGTAAGGAGCTGAAGGCTCAAGAAGGTGAGGAGCTGAAGGTGAGGAGCTGAAGGCTCAAGAAGGTGGGGAGCTGAAGGCTCAAGAAGGTGAGGAGCTGAAGGCTCAAGAAGGTGAGGAGCTGAAGGCTCAAGAAGGTGGGGAGCTGAAGGCTCAAGAAGGTGAGGAGCTGAAGGCTCAAGAAGGTGGGGAGCTGAAGGTGCAAGAAGGTGAGGAGCTGAAGGCTCAAGAAGGTGGGGAGCTGAAGGCTCAAGAAGGTGGGGAGCTGAAGGCTCAAGAAGGTGAGGAGCTGAAGGCTCAAGAAGGTGGGGAGCTGAAGGTGCAAGAAGGTGAGGAGCTGAAGGCTCAAGAAGGTAAGGAGCTGAAGGCTCAAGAAGGTGAGGAGCTAAAGGCTCAAGAAGGCGAGGAGCTGAAGGTGAGGAGCTGATGGGTCAAGAAGGTGAGAAGCTGAAGGGTCAAGAAGGTGAGGAGCTGAAGGGTCAAGAAGGTGAGGAGCTGAAGGCTCAAGAAGGTGAGAAGCTGAAGGGTCAAGAAGGTGAGGAGCTGAAGGGTCAAGAAGGTGAGGAGCTGAAGGCTCAAGAAGGTGAGAAGCTGAAGGGTCAAGAAGGTGAGGAGCTGAAGGCTCAAGAAGGTGAGGAGCTGAAGGCTCAAGAAGGTGAGAAGCTGAAGGGTCAGGAAGGTGAGGAGCTGAAGGGTCAAGAACGTGAGGAGCTGAAGGCTCAAGAAGGTGAGGAGCTGAAGGCTAAAAAGGTGAGGAGCTGAAGGCTCAAGAAGGTGAGGAGCTGAAGGTGAGGAGCTGAAGGCTCAAGAAGGTGAGGAGCTGATGGGTCAAGAAGGTGAGGAGCTGAAGGGTCAAGAAGGTGAGGAGCTGAAGGCTAAAAAGGTGAGGAGCTGAAGGCTCAAGAAGGTGAGGAGCTGAAGGCTCAAGAAGGTGAGGAGCTGAAGGCTCAAGAAGGTGAGGAGCTGAAGGCTCAAAAGGTGAGGAGCTGAAGGCGCAAGAAGGTGAGGAGCTGAAGGCTCAAGAAGGTGAGGAGCTGAAGGCTAAAGAAGGTGAGGAGCTGATGGCTCAAGAAGGTGAGGAGCTGAAGGGTCAAGAAGGTGGAGAGCTGAAGGCTAAAAAGGTGAGGAGCTGATGGGTCAAGAAGGTGAGGAGCTGAAGGCTCAAGAAGGTGAGGGGCTGTAGGCTCAAGAAGGTGAGGAGCTGAAGGCTCAAGAAGGTGAGGAGTAGAAGGCTAAAATGGTGAGGAGCTGAAGGCGCAAGAAGGTGAGGAGCTGAAGGCTCAAGAAGGTGAGGAGCTGAAGGCTCAAGAAGGTGAGGAGCTGAAGGCTCAAGAAGGTGAGGAGCTGAAGTGTAAAATGATGAGGAGCTGAAGGCTCAAGAAGGTGGGGAGCTGAAGGCTCAAGAAGGTGAGGAGCTGAAGGCTCAAGAAGGTGGGGAGCTGAAGGTGCAAGAAGGTGAGGAGCTGAAGGCTCAAGAAGGTAAGGAGCTGAAGGCTCAAGAAGGTGAGGAGCTAAAGGCTCAAGAAGGCGAGGAGCTGAAGGTGAGGAGCTGAAGGCTCAAGAAGGTGAGGAGCTGATGGGTCAAGAAGGTGAGAAGCATAAGGGTCAAGAAGGTGAGGAGCTGAAGGGTCAAGAAGGTGAGGAGCTGAAGGCTCAAGAAGGTGAGAAGCTGAAGGGTCAAGAAGGTGAGGAGCTGAAGGGTCAAGAAGGTGAGGAGCTGAAGGCTCAAGAAGGTGAGAAGCTGAAGGGTCAAGAAGGTGAGGAGCTGAAGGCTCAAGAAGGTGAGGAGCTGAAGGCTCAAGAAGGTGAGAAGCTGAAGGGTCAAGAAGGTGAGGAGCTGAAGGGTCAAGAAGGTGAGGAGCTGAAGGCTCAAGAAGGTGAGGAGCTGAAGGCTCAAGAAGGTGAGGAGCTGAAGGGTCAAGAAGGTGAGGAGCTGAAGGCTCAAGAAGGTGAGGAGCTGAAGGCTCAAGAAGGTGAGAAGCTGAAGGGTCAAGAAGGTGAGGAGCTGAAGGCTCAAGAAGGTGAGGAGCTGAAGGCTCAAGAAGGTGAGGAGCTGAAGGGTCAAGAAGGTAAGGAGCTGAAGGCTCAAGAAGGTGAGGAGCTGAAGGGTCAAGAAGGTGAGGAGCTGAAGGGTCAAGAAGGTGAGGAGCTGAAGGCTCAAGAAGGTGAGAAGCTGAAGGGTCAAGAAGGTGAGGAGCTGAAGGGTCAAGAAGGTGAGGAGCTGAAGGCTCAAGAAGGTGAGAAGCTGAAGGGTCAAGAAGGTGAGGAGCTGAAGGGTCAAGAAGGTGAGGAGCTGAAGGCTCAAGAAGGTGAGAAGCTGAAGGGTCAAGAAGGTGAGGAGCTGAAGGGTCAAGAAGGTGAGGAGCTGAAGGCTAAAATGGTGAGGAGCTGAAGGCTAAAATGGTGAGGAGCTGAATTTCTAAAGAAGGTGAGGAGCTGAAGGCTCAAGAAGGTGAGGAGCTGATGGGTCAAGAAGGTGAGGAGCTGAAGGCTCAAGAAGATGAGGAGCTGAAGGCTCAAGAAGGTGAGGAGCTGAAGGCTAAAATGGTGAGGAGCTGAAGGCGCAAGAAGGTGAGGAGCTGAAGGCTCAAGAAGGTGAGGAGCTGAAGGCTCAAGAAGGTGAGGAGCTGAAGGCTCAAGAAGGTGAGGAGCTGAAGGCTCAAGAAGGTGAGGGGCTGAAGGCTCAAAAAGGTAAGGAGCTGAAGGCTCAAGAAGGTGAGGAGCTGAAGGCTAAAAAGGTGAGGAGCTGAAGGCTCAAGAAGGTGAGGAGCTGAAGGCTCAAGAAGGTGAGGAGTAGAAGGCTAAAAAGGTGAGGAGCTGAAGGCGCAAGAAGGTGAGGAGCTGAAGGCTAAAATGATGAGGAGCTGAAGGCTCAAGAAGGTGAGGAGCTGAAGGCTAAAGAAGGTGAGGAGCTGAAGGCTCAAGAAGGTGAGGAGCTGATGGGTCAAGAAGGTGAGGAGCTGAAGGCTCAAGAAGGTGAGGAGCTGTAGGGTCAAGAAGGTGAGGAGCTGAAGGTGAGGAGCTGAAGGCTCAAGAAGGTGAGGAGCTGAAGGCTCAAGAAGGTGAAGAGCTGAAGGCTAAAAAGGTGAGGAGCTGAAGGCTAAAAAGGTGAGGAGCTCAAGGCTCAAGAAGGTGAGGAGCTGAAGGCTAAAAAGGTGAGGAGCTGAAGGCTCAAGAAGGTGAGGAGCTGAAGGCTCAAGAAGGTGAGGAGCTGAAGGCTCAAGAAGGTGAGGAGCTGAAGGCTCAAGAAGGTGAGGAGCTGAAGGCTCAAGAAGGTGAGGAGCTAAAGGCTCAAGAAGGTGAGGAGCTGAAGGCTCAAAAAGGTAAGGAGCTGAAGGCTCAAGAAGGTGAGGAGCTGAAGGTGAGGAGCTGAAGGCTCAAGAAGGTGGGGAGCTGAAGGCTCAAGAAGGTGAGGAGCTGAAGGCTCAAGAAGGTGAGGAGCTGAAGGCTCAAGAAGGTGGGGAGCTGAAGGCTCAAGAAGGTGAGGAGCTGAAGGCTCAAGAAGGTGGGGAGCTGAAGGTGCAAGAAGGTGAGGAGCTGAAGGCTCAAGAAGGTGGGGAGCTGAAGGCTCAAGAAGGTGGGGAGCTGAAGGCTCAAGAAGGTGAGGAGCTGAAGGCTCAAGAAGGTGGGGAGCTGAAGGTGCAAGAAGGTGAGGAGCTGAAGGCTCAAGAAGGTAAGGAGCTGAAGGCTCAAGAAGGTGAGGAGCTAAATGCTCAAGAAGGCGAGGAGCTGAAGGTGAGGAGCTGATGGGTCAAGAAGGTGAGAAGCTGAAGGGTCAAGAAGGTGAGGAGCTGAAGGGTCAAGAAGGTGAGGAGCTGAAGGCTCAAGAAGGTGAGAAGCTGAAGGGTCAAGAAGGTGAGGAGCTGAAGGGTCAAGAAGGTGAGGAGCTGAAGGCTCAAGAAGGTGAGAAGCTGAAGGGTCAAGAAGGTGAGGAGCTGAAGGCTCAAGAAGGTGAGGAGCTGAAGGCTCAAGAAGGTGAGGAGCTGAAGGCTCAAGAAGGTGAGAAGCTGAAGGGTCAAGAAGGTGAGGAGCTGAAGGGTCAAGAAGGTGAGGAGCTGAAGGCTCAAGAAGGTGAGGAGCTGAAGGCTCAAGAAGGTGAGGAGCTGAAGGGTCAAGAAGGTGAGGAGCTGAAGGCTCAAGAAGGTGAGGAGCTGAAGGCTCAAGAAGGTGAGAAGCTGAAGGGTCAAGAAGGTGAGGAGCTGAAGGCTCAAGAAGGTGAGGAGCTGAAGGCTCAAGAAGGTGAGGAGCTGAAGGGTCAAGAAGGTAAGGAGCTGAAGGCTCAAGAAGGTGAGGAGCTGAAGGGTCAAGAAGGTGAGGAGCTGAAGGGTCAAGAAGGTGAGGAGCTGAAGGCTCAAGAAGGTGAGAAGCTGAAGGGTCAAGAAGGTGAGGAGCTGAAGGGTCAAGAAGGTGAGGAGCTGAAGGGTCAAGAAGGTGAGGAGCTGAAGGCTAAAATGGTGAGGAGCTGAAGGCTAAAATGGTGAGGAGCTGAATTTCTAAAGAAGGTGAGGAGCTGAAGGCTCAAGAAGGTGAGGAGCTGATGGGTCAAGAAGGTGAGGAGCTGAAGGCTCAAGAAGATGAGGAGCTGAAGGCTCAAGAAGGTGAGGAGCTGAAGGCTAAAATGGTGAGGAGCTGAAGGCGCAAGAAGGTGAGGAGCTGAAGGCTCAAGAAGGTGAGGAGCTGAAGGCTCAAGAAGGTGAGGAGCTGAAGGCTCAAGAAGGTGAGGAGCTGAAGGCTCAAGAAGGTGAGGGGCTGAAGGCTCAAAAAGGTAAGGAGCTGAAGGCTCAAGAAGGTGAGGAGCTGAAGGCTAAAAAGGTGAGGAGCTGAAGGCTCAAGAAGGTGAGGAGCTGAAGGCTCAAGAAGGTGAGGAGTAGAAGGCTAAAAAGGTGAGGAGCTGAAGGCGCAAGAAGGTGAGGAGCTGAAGGCTAAAATGATGAGGAGCTGAAGGCTCAAGAAGGTGAGGAGCTGAAGGCTAAAGAAGGTGAGGAGCTGAAGGCTCAAGAAGGTGAGGAGCTGATGGGTCAAGAAGGTGAGGAGCTGAAGGCTCAAGAAGGTGAGGAGCTGTAGGGTCAAGAAGGTGAGGAGCTGAAGGTGAGGAGCTGAAGGCTCAAGAAGGTGAGGAGCTGAAGGCTCAAGAAGGTGAAGAGCTGAAGGCTAAAAAGGTGAGGAGCTGAAGGCTAAAAAGGTGAGGAGCTAAAGGCTCAAGAAGGTGAGGAGCTGAAGGCTAAAAAGGTGAGGAGCTGAAGGCTCAAGAAGGTGAGGAGCTGAAGGCTCAAGAAGGTGAGGAGCTGAAGGCTCAAGAAGGTGAAGAGCTGAAGGCTAAAAAGGTGAGGAGCTGAAGGCTAAAAAGGTGAGGAGCTCAAGGCTCAAGAAGGTGAGGAGCTGAAGGCTAAAAAGGTGAGGAGCTGAAGGCTCAAGAAGGTGAGGAGCTGAAGGCTCAAGAAGGTGAGGAGCTGAAGGCTCAAGAAGGTGAGGAGCTGAAGGCTAAAAAGGTGAGGAGCTGAAGGCTCAAGAAGGTGAGGAGCTGAAGGCTCAAGAAGGTGAGGAGCTGAAGGCTCAAGAAGGTGAGGAGCTGAAGGCTCAAGAAGGTGAGGAGCTGAAGGCTCAAGAAGGTGAGGAGCTAAAGGCTCAAGAAGGTGAGGAGCTGAAGGCTCAAAAAGGTAAGGAGCTGAAGGCTCAAGAAGGTGAGGAGCTGAAGGTGAGGAGCTGAAGGCTCAAGAAGGTGGGGAGCTGAAGGCTCAAGAAGGTGAGGAGCTGAAGGCTCAAGAAGGTGAGGAGCTGAAGGCTCAAGAAGGTGGGGAGCTGAAGGCTCAAGAAGGTGAGGAGCTGAAGGCTCAAGAAGGTGGGGAGCTGAAGGTGCAAGAAGGTGAGGAGCTGAAGGCTCAAGAAGGTGGGGAGCTGAAGGCTCAAGAAGGTGGGGAGCTGAAGGCTCAAGAAGGTGAGGAGCTGAAGGCTCAAGAAGGTGGGGAGCTGAAGGTGCAAGAAGGTGAGGAGCTGAAGGCTCAAGAAGGTAAGGAGCTGAAGGCTCAAGAAGGTGAGGAGCTGAAGGCTCAAGAAGGTGAGGAGCTGAAGGCTCAAGAAGGTGAGAAGCTGAAGGGTCAAGAAGGTGAGGAGCTGAAGGGTCAAGAAGGTGAGGAGCTGAAGGCTCAAGAAGGTGAGAAGCTGAAGGGTCAAGAAGGTGAGGAGCTGAAGGGTCAAGAAGGTGAGGAGCTGAAGGCTCAAGAAGGTGAGAAGCTGAAGGGTCAAGAAGGTGAGGAGCTGAAGGGTCAAGAAGGTGAGGAGCTGAAGGCTAAAATGGTGAGGAGCTGAAGGCTAAAATGGTGAGGAGCTGAATTTCTAAAGAAGGTGAGGAGCTGAAGGCTCAAGAAGGTGAGGAGCTGATGGGTCAAGAAGGTGAGGAGCTGAAGGCTCAAGAAGATGAGGAGCTGAAGGCTCAAGAAGGTGAGGAGCTGAAGGCTAAAATGGTGAGGAGCTGAAGGCGCAAGAAGGTGAGGAGCTGAAGGCTCAAGAAGGTGAGGAGCTGAAGGCTCAAGAAGGTGAGGAGCTGAAGGCTCAAGAAGGTGAGGAGCTGAAGGCTCAAGAAGGTGAGGGGCTGAAGGCTCAAAAAGGTAAGGAGCTGAAGGCTCAAGAAGGTGAGGAGCTGAAGGCTAAAAAGGTGAGGAGCTGAAGGCTCAAGAAGGTGAGGAGCTGAAGGCTCAAGAAGGTGAGGAGTAGAAGGCTAAAAAGGTGAGGAGCTGAAGGCGCAAGAAGGTGAGGAGCTGAAGGCTAAAATGATGAGGAGCTGAAGGCTCAAGAAGGTGAGGAGCTGAAGGCTAAAGAAGGTGAGGAGCTGAAGGCTCAAGAAGGTGAGGAGCTGATGGGTCAAGAAGGTGAGGAGCTGAAGGCTCAAGAAGGTGAGGAGCTGTAGGGTCAAGAAGGTGAGGAGCTGAAGGTGAGGAGCTGAAGGCTCAAGAAGGTGAGGAGCTGAAGGCTCAAGAAGGTGAAGAGCTGAAGGCTAAAAAGGTGAGGAGCTGAAGGCTAAAAAGGTGAGGAGCTAAAGGCTCAAGAAGGTGAGGAGCTGAAGGCTAAAAAGGTGAGGAGCTGAAGGCTCAAGAAGGTGAGGAGCTGAAGGCTCAAGAAGGTGAGGAGCTGAAGGCTCAAGAAGGTGAGGAGCTGAAGGCTCAAGAAGGTGAAGAGCTGAAGGCTAAAAAGGTGAGGAGCTGAAGGCTAAAAAGGTGAGGAGCTCAAGGCTCAAGAAGGTGAGGAGCTGAAGGCTAAAAAGGTGAGGAGCTGAAGGCTCAAGAAGGTGAGGAGCTGAAGGCTCAAGAAGGTGAGGAGCTGAAGGCTCAAGAAGGTGAGGAGCTGAAGGCTCAAGAAGGTGAGGAGCTGAAGGCTCAAGAAGGTGAGGAGCTAAAGGCTCAAGAAGGTGAGGAGCTGAAGGCTCAAAAAGGTAAGGAGCTGAAGGCTCAAGAAGGTGAGGAGCTGAAGGTGAGGAGCTGAAGGCTCAAGAAGGTGGGGAGCTGAAGGCTCAAGAAGGTGAGGAGCTGAAGGCTCAAGAAGGTGAGGAGCTGAAGGCTCAAGAAGGTGGGGAGCTGAAGGCTCAAGAAGGTGAGGAGCTGAAGGCTCAAGAAGGTGGGGAGCTGAAGGTGCAAGAAGGTGAGGAGCTGAAGGCTCAAGAAGGTGGGGAGCTGAAGGCTCAAGAAGGTGGGGAGCTGAAGGCTCAAGAAGGTGAGGAGCTGAAGGCTCAAGAAGGTGGGGAGCTGAAGGTGCAAGAAGGTGAGGAGCTGAAGGCTCAAGAAGGTAAGGAGCTGAAGGCTCAAGAAGGTGAGGAGCTAAAGGCTCAAGAAGGCGAGGAGCTGAAGGTGAGGAGCTGATGGGTCAAGAAGGTGAGAAGCTGAAGGGTCAAGAAGGTGAGGAGCTGAAGGGTCAAGAAGGTGAGGAGCTGAAGGCTCAAGAAGGTGAGAAGCTGAAGGGTCAAGAAGGTGAGGAGCTGAAGGGTCAAGAAGGTGAGGAGCTGAAGGCTCAAGAAGGTGAGAAGCTGAAGGGTCAAGAAGGTGAGGAGCTGAAGGCTCAAGAAGGTGAGGAGCTGAAGGCTCAAGAAGGTGAGAAGCTGAAGGGTCAGGAAGGTGAGGAGCTGAAGGGTCAAGAAGGTGAGGAGCTGAAGGCTCAAGAAGGTGAGGAGCTGAAGGCTAAAAAGGTGAGGAGCTGAAGGCTCAAGAAGGTGAGGAGCTGAAGGTGAGGAGCTGAAGGCTCAAGAAGGTGAGGAGCTGATGGGTCAAGAAGGTGAGGAGCTGAAGGGTCAAGAAGGTGAGGAGCTGAAGGCTAAAAAGGTGAGGAGCTGAAGGCTCAAGAAGGTGAGGAGCTGAAGGCTCAAGAAGGTGAGGAGCTGAAGGCTCAAGAAGGTGAGGAGCTGAAGGCTCAAAAGGTGAGGAGCTGAAGGCGCAAGAAGGTGAGGAGCTGAAGGCTCAAGAAGGTGAGGAGCTGAAGGCTAAAGAAGGTGAGGAGCTGATGGCTCAAGAAGGTGAGGAGCTGAAGGGTCAAGAAGGTGGAGAGCTGAAGGCTAAAAAGGTGAGGAGCTGATGGGTCAAGAAGGTGAGGAGCTGAAGGCTCAAGAAGGTGAGGGGCTGTAGGCTCAAGAAGGTGAGGAGCTGAAGGCTCAAGAAGGTGAGGAGTAGAAGGCTAAAAAGGTGAGGAGCTGAAGGCGCAAGAAGGTGAGGAGCTGAAGGCTCAAGAAGGTGAGGAGCTGAAGGCTCAAGAAGGTGAGGAGCTGAAGGCTCAAGAAGGTGAGGAGCTGAAGTGTAAAATGATGAGGAGCTGAAGGCTCAAGAAGGTGGGGAGCTGAAGGCTCAAGAAGGTGAGGAGCTGAAGGCTCAAGAAGGTGGGGAGCTGAAGGTGCAAGAAGGTGAGGAGCTGAAGGCTCAAGAAGGTAAGGAGCTGAAGGCTCAAGAAGGTGAGGAGCTAAAGGCTCAAGAAGGCGAGGAGCTGAAGGTGAGGAGCTGAAGGCTCAAGAAGGTGAGGAGCTGATGGGTCAAGAAGGTGAGAAGCTGAAGGGTCAAGAAGGTGAGGAGCTGAAGGGTCAAGAAGGTGAGGAGCTGAAGGCTCAAGAAGGTGAGAAGCTGAAGGGTCAAGAAGGTGAGGAGCTGAAGGGTCAAGAAGGTGAGGAGCTGAAGGCTCAAGAAGGTGAGAAGCTGAAGGGTCAAGAAGGTGAGGAGCTGAAGGCTCAAGAAGGTGAGGAGCTGAAGGCTCAAGAAGGTGAGAAGCTGAAGGGTCAAGAAGGTGAGGAGCTGAAGGGTCAAGAAGGTGAGGAGCTGAAGGCTCAAGAAGGTGAGGAGCTGAAGGCTCAAGAAGGTGAGGAGCTGAAGGGTCAAGAAGGTGAGGAGCTGAAGGCTCAAGAAGGTGAGGAGCTGAAGGCTCAAGAAGGTGAGAAGCTGAAGGGTCAAGAAGGTGAGGAGCTGAAGGCTCAAGAAGGTGAGGAGCTGAAGGCTCAAGAAGGTGAGGAGCTGAAGGGTCAAGAAGGTAAGGAGCTGAAGGCTCAAGAAGGTGAGGAGCTGAAGGGTCAAGAAGGTGAGGAGCTGAAGGGTCAAGAAGGTGAGGAGCTGAAGGCTAAAATGGTGAGGAGCTGAAGGCTAAAATGGTGAGGAGCTGAATTTCTAAAGAAGGTGAGGAGCTGAAGGCTCAAGAAGGTGAGGAGCTGATGGGTCAAGAAGGTGAGGAGCTGAAGGCTCAAGAAGGTGAGGAGCTGAAGGCTAAAATGGTGAGGAGCTGAAGGCGCAAGAAGGTGAGGAGCTGAAGGGTCAAGAAGGTGAGGAGCTGAAGGCTCAAGAAGGTGAGGAGCTGAAGGCTCAAGAAGGTGAGAAGCTGAAGGGTCAAGAAGGTGAGGAGCTGAAGGCTCAAGAAGGTGAGGAGCTGAAGGCTCAAGAAGGTGAGGAGCTGAAGGGTCAAGAAGGTAAGGAGCTGAAGGCTCAAGAAGGTGAGGAGCTGAAGGGTCAAGAAGGTGAGGAGCTGAAGGGTCAAGAAGGTGAGGAGCTGAAGGCTCAAGAAGGTGAGAAGCTGAAGGGTCAAGAAGGTGAGGAGCTGAAGGGTCAAGAAGGTGAGGAGCTGAAGGCTCAAGAAGGTGAGGAGCTGAAGGCTCAAGAAGGTGAGAAGCTGAAGGGTCAAGAAGGTGAGGAGCTGAAGGCTCAAGAAGGTGAGGAGCTGAAGGCTCAAGAAGGTGAGGAGCTGAAGGCTCAAGAAGGTGAGGAGCTGAAGGGTCAAGAAGGTGAGGAGCTGAAGGCTCAAGAAGGTGAGGAGCTGAAGGCTCAAGAAGGTGAGAAGCTGAAGGGTCAAGAAGGTGAGGAGCTGAAGGCTCAAGAAGGTGAGGAGCTGAAGGCTCAAGAAGGTGAGGAGCTGAAGGGTCAAGAAGGTAAGGAGCTGAAGGCTCAAGAAGGTGAGGAGCTGAAGGGTCAAGAAGGTGAGGAGCTGAAGGGTCAAGAAGGTGAGGAGCTGAAGGCTCAAGAAGGTGAGAAGCTGAAGGGTCAAGAAGGTGAGGAGCTGAAGGGTCAAGAAGGTGAGGAGCTGAAGGCTCAAGAAGGTGAGGAGCTGAAGGCTCAAGAAGGTGAGAAGCTGAAGGGTCAAGAAGGTGAGGAGCTGAAGGCTCAAGAAGGTGAGGAGCTGAAGGCTCAAGAAGGTGAGGAGCTGAAGGCTCAAGAAGGTGAGAAGCTGAAGGGTCAAGAAGGTGAGGAGCTGAAGGGTCAAGAAGGTGAGGAGCTGAAGGCTCAAGAAGGTGAGAAGCTGAAGGGTCAAGAAGGTGAGGAGCTGAAGGGTCAAGAAGGTGAGGAGCTGAAGGGTCAAGAAGGTGAGGAGCTGAAGGCTCAAGAAGGTGAGAAGCTGAAGGGTCAAGAAGGTGAGGAGCTGAAGGGTCAAGAAGGTGAGGAGCTGAAGGCTAAAATGGTGAGGAGCTGAAGGCTAAAATGGTGAGGAGCTGAATTTCTAAAGAAGGTGAGGAGCTGAAGGCTCAAGAAGGTGAGGAGCTGATGGGTCAAGAAGGTGAGGAGCTGAAGGCTCAAGAAGATGAGGAGCTGAAGGCTCAAGAAGGTGAGGAGCTGAAGGCTAAAATGGTGAGGAGCTGAAGGCGCAAGAAGGTGAGGAGCTGAAGGCTCAAGAAGGTGAGGAGCTGAAGGCTCAAGAAGGTGAGGAGCTGAAGGCTCAAGAAGGTGAGGAGCTGAAGGCTCAAGAAGGTGAGGGGCTGAAGGCTCAAAAAGGTAAGGAGCTGAAGGCTCAAGAAGGTGAGGAGCTGAAGGCTAAAAAGGTGAGGAGCTGAAGGCTCAAGAAGGTGAGGAGCTGAAGGCTCAAGAAGGTGAGGAGTAGAAGGCTAAAAAGGTGAGGAGCTGAAGGCGCAAGAAGGTGAGGAGCTGAAGGCTAAAATGATGAGGAGCTGAAGGCTCAAGAAGGTGAGGAGCTGAAGGCTAAAGAAGGTGAGGAGCTGAAGGCTCAAGAAGGTGAGGAGCTGATGGGTCAAGAAGGTGAGGAGCTGAAGGCTCAAGAAGGTGAGGAGCTGTAGGGTCAAGAAGGTGAGGAGCTGAAGGTGAGGAGCTGAAGGCTCAAGAAGGTGAGGAGCTGAAGGCTCAAGAAGGTGAAGAGCTGAAGGCTAAAAAGGTGAGGAGCTGAAGGCTAAAAAGGTGAGGAGCTAAAGGCTCAAGAAGGTGAGGAGCTGAAGGCTAAAAAGGTGAGGAGCTGAAGGCTCAAGAAGGTGAGGAGCTGAAGGCTCAAGAAGGTGAGGAGCTGAAGGCTCAAGAAGGTGAGGAGCTGAAGGCTCAAGAAGGTGAGGAGCTAAAGGCTCAAGAAGGTGAGGAGCTGAAGGCTCAAAAAGGTAAGGAGCTGAAGGCTCAAGAAGGTGAGGAGCTGAAGGTGAGGAGCTGAAGGCTCAAGAAGGTGGGGAGCTTAAGGCTCAAGAAGGTGAGGAGCTGAAGGCTCAAGAAGGTGAGGAGCTGAATGCTCAAGAAGGTGGGGAGCTGAAGGCTCAAGAAGGTGAGGAGCTGAAGGCTCAAGAAGGTGGGGAGCTGAAGGTGCAAGAAGGTGAGGAGCTGAAGGCTCAAGAAGGTGGGGAGCTGAAGGCTCAAGAAGGTGGGGAGCTGAAGGCTCAAGAAGGTGAGGAGCTGAAGGCTCAAGAAGGTGGGGAGCTGAAGGTGCAAGAAGGTGAGGAGCTGAAGGCTCAAGAAGGTAAGGAGCTGAAGGCTCAAGAAGGTGAGGAGCTAAAGGCTCAAGAAGGCGAGGAGCTGAAGGTGAGGAGCTGAAGGCTCAAGAAGGTGAGGAGCTGATGGGTCAAGAAGGTGAGAAGCTGAAGGGTCAAGAAGGTGAGGAGCTGAAGGGTCAAGAAGGTGAGGAGCTGAAGGCTCAAGAAGGTGAGAAGCTGAAGGGTCAAGAAGGTGAGGAGCTGAAGGGTCAAGAAGGTGAGGAGCTGAAGGCTCAAGAAGGTGAGAAGCTGAAGGGTCAAGAAGGTGAGGAGCTGAAGGCTCAAGAAGGTGAGGAGCTGAAGGCTCAAGAAGGTGAGAAGCTGAAGGGTCAAGAAGGTGAGGAGCTGAAGGGTCAAGAAGGTGAGGAGCTGAAGGCTCAAGAAGGTGAGGAGCTGAAGGCTCAAGAAGGTGAGGAGCTGAAGGGTCAAGAAGGTGAGGAGCTGTAGGCTCAAGAAGGTGAGGAGCTGAAGGCTCAAGAAGGTGAGAAGCTGAAGGGTCAAGAAGGTGAGGAGCTGAAGGCTCAAGAAGGTGAGGAGCTGAAGGCTCAAGAAGGTGAGGAGCTGAAGGGTCAAGAAGGTAAGGAGCTGAAGGCTCAAGAAGGTGAGGAGCTGAAGGGTCAAGAAGGTGAGGAGCTGAAGGGTCAAGAAGGTGAGGAGCTGAAGGCTCAAGAAGGTGAGAAGCTGAAGGGTCAAGAAGGTGAGGAGCTGAAGGGTCAAGAAGGTGAGGAGCTGAAGGCTCAAGAAGGTGAGAAGCTGAAGGGTCAAGAAGGTGAGGAGCTGAAGGCTCAAGAAGGTGAGGAGCTGAAGGCTCAAGAAGGTGAGGAGCTGAAGGCTCAAGAAGGTGAGAAGCTGAAAGGTCAAGAAGGTGAGGAGCTGAAGGGTCAAGAAGGTGAGGAGCTGAAGGCTCAAGAAGGTGAGAAGCTGAAGGGTCAAGAAGGTGAGGAGCTGAAGGGTCAAGAAGGTGAGGAGCTGAAGGGTCAAGAAGGTGAGAAGCTGAAGGGTCAAGAAGGTGAGGAGCTGAAGGGTCAAGAAGGTGAGAAGCTGAAGGGTCAAGAAGGTGAGGAGCTGAAGGCTCAAGAAGGTGAGGAGCTGAAGGCTAAAATGGTGAGGAGCTGAAGGCTAAAATGGTGAGGAGCTGAAGGCGCAAGAAGGTGAGGAGCTGAAGGCTCAAGAAGGTGAGGAGCTGAAGGCTCAAGAAGGTGTGGAGCTGAAGGCTCAAGAAGGTGAGGAGCTGAAGGCTCAAGAAGGTGAGGGGCTGAAGGCTCAAAAAGGTAAGGAGCTGAAGGCTCAAGAAGGTGAGGAGCTGAAGGCTAAAAAGGTGAGGAGCTGAAGGCTCAAGAAGGTGAGGAGCTGAAGGCTCAAGAAGGTGAGGAGTAGAAGGCTAAAAAGGTGAGGAGCTGAAGGCGCAAGAAGGTGAGGAGCTGAAGGCTAAAATGATGAGGAGCTGAAGGCTCAAGAAGGTGAGGAGCTGAAGGCTAAAGAAGGTGAGGAGCTGAAGGCTCAAGAAGGTGAGGAGCTGATGGGTCAAGAAGGTGAGGAGCTGAAGGCTCAAGAAGATGAGGAGCTGAAGGCTCAAGAAGGTGAGGAGCTGAAGGCTAAAATGGTGAGGAGCTGAAGGCGCAAGAAGGTGAGGAGCTGAAGGCTCAAGAAGGTGAGGAGCTGAAGGCTCAAGAAGGTGAGGAGCTGAAGGCTCAAGAAGGTGAGGAGCTGAAGGCTCAAGAAGGTGAGGGGCTGAAGGCTCAAAAAGGTAAGGAGCTGAAGGCTCAAGAAGGTGAGGAGCTGAAGGCTAAAAAGGTGAGGAGCTGAAGGCTCAAGAAGGTGAGGAGCTGAAGGCTCAAGAAGGTGAGGAGTAGAAGGCTAAAAAGGTGAGGAGCTGAAGGCGCAAGAAGGTGAGGAGCTGAAGGCTAAAGAAGGTGAGGAGCTGAAGGCTCAAGAAGGTGAGGAGCTGATGGGTCAAGAAGGTGAGGAGCTGAAGGCTCAAGAAGGTGAGGAGCTGTAGGGTCAAGAAGGTGAGGAGCTGAAGGTGAGGAGCTGAAGGCTCAAGAAGGTGAGGAGCTGAAGGCTCAAGAAGGTGAAGAGCTGAAGGCTAAAAAGGTGAGGAGCTGAAGGCTAAAAAGGTGAGGAGCTAAAGGCTCAAGAAGGTGAGGAGCTGAAGGCTAAAAAGGTGAGGAGCTGAAGGCTCAAGAAGGTGAGGAGCTGAAGGCTCAAGAAGGTGAGGAGCTGAAGGCTCAAGAAGGTGAGGAGCTGAAGGCTCAAGAAGGTGAGGAGCTGAAGGCTCAAGAAGGTGAGGAGCTAAAGGCTCAAGAAGGTGAGGAGCTGAAGGCTCAAAAAGGTAAGGAGCTGAAGGCTCAAAAAGGTAAGGAGCTGAAGGCTCAAGAAGGTGAGGAGCTGAAGGCTCAAGAAGGTGAGGAGCTGAAGGCTCAAGAAGGTGAGGAGCTAAAGGCTCAAGAAGGTGAGGAGCTGAAGGCTCAAAAAGGTAAGGAGCTGAAGGCTCAAGAAGGTGAGGAGCTGAAGGCTCAAGAAGGTGAGGAGCTAAAGGCTCAAGAAGGTGAGGAGCTGAAGGTGAGGAGCTGAAGGCTCAAGAAGGTGAGGAGCTGATGGGTCAAGAAGGTGAGGAGCTGAAGGGTCAAGAAGGTGAGAAGCTGAAGGGTCAAGAAGGTGAGGAGCTGAAGGGTCAAGAAGGTGAGGAGCTGAAGGCTCAAGAAGGTGAGAAGCTGAAGGGTCAAGAAGGTGAGGAGCTGAAGGCTCAAGAAGGTGAGAAGCTGAAGGGTCAAGAAGGTGAGGAGCTGAAGGCTCAAGAAGGTGAGGAGCTGAAGGCTAAAATGGTGAGGAGCTGAAGGCTAAAATGGTGAGGAGCTGAAGGCGCAAGAAGGTGAGGAGCTGAAGGCTCAAGAAGGTGAGAAGCTGAAGGGTCAAGAAGGTGAGGAGCTGAAGGCTCAAGAAGGTGAGGAGCTGAAGGCTCAAGAAGGTGAGGAGCTGAAGGCTCAAGAAGGTGAGGAGCTGAAGGCTCAAGAAGGTGAGGAGCTGAAGGCTCAAGAAGGTGAGGAGCTGAAGGCCAAAATGGTGAGGAGTTGAAGGCGCAAGAAGGTGAGGAGCTGAAGGCTCAAGAAGGTGAGGAGCTGAAGGCTCAAGAAGGTGAGGAGCTGAAGGCTAAAAAGGTGAGGAGCTGAAGGCTCAAGAAGGTGAGGAGCTGAAGGTGAGGAGCTGAAGGCTCAAGAAGGTGAGGAGCTGATGGGTCAAGAAGGTGAGGAGCTGAAGGGTCAAGAAGGTGAGGAGCTGAAGGCTAAAAAGGTGAGGAGCTGAAGGCTCAAGAAGGTGAGGAGCTGAAGGCTCAAGAAGGTGAGGAGCTGAAGGCTCAAGAAGGTGAGGAGCTGAAGGCTCAAAAGGTGAGGAGCTGAAGGCGCAAGAAGGTGAGGAGCTGAAGGCTCAAGAAGGTGAGGAGCTGAAGGCTAAAGAAGGTGAGGAGCTGATGGCTCAAGAAGGTGAGGAGCTGAAGGGTCAAGAAGGTGGAGAGCTGAAGGCTAAAAAGGTGAGGAGCTGATGGGTCAAGAAGGTGAGGAGCTGAAGGCTCAAGAAGGTGAGGGGCTGTAGGCTCAAGAAGGTGAGGAGCTGAAGGCTCAAGAAGGTGAGGAGTAGAAGGCTAAAAAGGTGAGGAGCTGAAGGCGCAAGAAGGTGAGGAGCTGAAGGCTCAAGAAGGTGAGGAGCTGAAGGCTCAAGAAGGTGAGGAGCTGAAGTGTAAAATGATGAGGAGCTGAAGGCTAAAATGATGAGGAGCTGAAGGCGCAAGAAGGTGAGGAGCTGAAGGTGAGGAGCTGAAGGCTCAAGAAGGTGAGGAGCTGAAGGCTCAAGAACGTGAGGAGCTGAAGGCTAAAAAAGGTGAGGAGCTGAAGGCGCAAGAAGGTGAGGAGCTGAAGGCTAAAAAGGTGAGGAGCTGAAGGCTCAAGAAGGTGAGGAGCTGAAGGCTCAAAAAGGTGAGGAGCTGAAGGCTCAAGAAGGTGAGGAGCTGAAGGCTCAAGAAGGTGAGGAACTGAAGGCTCAAGAAGGTGAGGGGCTGAAGGCTCAAAAAGGTAAGGAGCTGAAGGCTCAAGAAGGTGAGGAGCTGAAGGCTAAAAAGGTGAGGAGCTGAAGGCTCAAGAAGGTGAGGAGCTGAAGGCTCAAGAAGGTGAGGAGTAGAAGGCTAAAAAGGTGAGGAGCTGAAGGCGCAAGAAGGTGAGGAGCTGAAGGCTAAAATGATGAGGAGCTGAAGGCTCAAGAAGGTGAGGAGCTGAAGGCTAAAGAAGGTGAGGAGCTGAAGGCTCAAGAAGGTGAGGAGCTGATGGGTCAAGAAGGTGAGGAGCTGAAGGCTCAAGAAGGTGAGGAGCTGTAGGGTCAAGAAGGTGAGGAGCTGAAGGTGAGGAGCTGAAGGCTCAAGAAGGTGAGGAGCTGAAGGCTCAAGAAGGTGAAGAGCTGAAGGCTAAAAAGGTGAGGAGCTGAAGGCTAAAAAGGTGAGGAGCTAAAGGCTCAAGAAGGTGAGGAGCTGAAGGCTAAAAAGGTGAGGAGCTGAAGGCTCAAGAAGGTGAGGAGCTGAAGGCTCAAGAAGGTGAGGAGCTGAAGGCTCAAGAAGGTGAGGAGCTGAAGGCTCAAGAAGGTGAGGAGCTGAAGGCTCAAGAAGGTGAGGAGCTAAAGGCTCAAGAAGGTGAGGAGCTGAAGGCTCAAAAAGGTAAGGAGCTGAAGGCTCAAGAAGGTGAGGAGCTGAAGGCTCAAGAAGGTGAGGAGCTGAAGGCTCAAGAAGGTGAGGAGCTAAAGGCTCAAGAAGGTGAGGAGCTGAAGGCTCAAAAAGGTAAGGAGCTGAAGGCTCAAGAAGGTGAGGAGCTGAAGGCTCAAGAAGGTGAGGAGCTAAAGGCTCAAGAAGGTGAGGAGCTGAAGGTGAGGAGCTGAAGGCTCAAGAAGGTGAGGAGCTGATGGGTCAAGAAGGTGAGGAGCTGAAGGGTCAAGAAGGTGAGAAGCTGAAGGGTCAAGAAGGTGAGGAGCTGAAGGGTCAAGAAGGTGAGGAGCTGAAGGCTCAAGAAGGTGAGAAGCTGAAGGGTCAAGAAGGTGAGGAGCTGAAGGCTCAAGAAGGTGAGAAGCTGAAGGGTCAAGAAGGTGAGGAGCTGAAGGCTCAAGAAGGTGAGGAGCTGAAGGCTAAAATGGTGAGGAGCTGAAGGCTAAAATGGTGAGGAGCTGAAGGCGCAAGAAGGTGAGGAGCTGAAGGCTCAAGAAGGTGAGGAGCTGAAGGCTAAAGAAGGTGAGGAGCTGAATGCTCAAGAAGGTGAGGAGCTGATGGGTCAAGAAGGTGAGGAGCTGAAGGCTCAAGAAGGTGAGGAGCTGAAGGTGAGGAGCTGAAGGCTCAAGAAGGTGAGGAGCTGAAGGCTCAAGAAGGTGAGGAGCTGAAGGTGAGGAGCTGAAGGCTCAAAAAGGTGAGGAGCTGAAGGCTAAAAAGGTGAGGAGCTGAAGGCGCAAGAAGGTGAGGAGCTGAAGGTGAGGAGCTGAAGGCTAAAAAGGTGAGGAGCTGAAGGATCAAGAAGTTGAGGAGCTGAAGGCTAAAAAGGTGAGAAGCTGAAGGCTCAAGAAGGTGAGGAGCTGAAGGCGCAAGAAGGTGAGGAGCTGAAGGTTTAAGAAGGTGAGGAGCTGAAGGCTCAAGAAGGTGAGGAGCTGAAGGCTCAAGAAGGTGAGGAGCTGAAGGCCAAAATGGTGAGGAGCTGAAGGCGCAAGAAGGTGAGGAGCTGAAGGCTCAAGAAGGTGAGGAGCTGAAGGCTCAAGAAGGTGAGGAGCTGAAGGCTAAAAAGGTGAGGAGCTGAAGGCTCAAGAAGGTGAGGAGCTGAAGGTGAGGAGCTGAAGGCTCAAGAAGGTGAGGAGCTGATGGGTCAAGAAGGTGAGGAGCTGAAGGGTCAAGAAGGTGAGGAGCTGAAGGCTAAAAAGGTGAGGAGCTGAAGGCTCAAGAAGGTGAGGAGCTGAAGGCTCAAGAAGGTGAGGAGCTGAAGGCTCAAGAAGGTGAGGAGCTGAAAGCTCAAAAGGTGAGGAGCTGAAGGCGCAAGAAGGTGAGGAGCTGAAGGCTCAAGAAGGTGAGGAGCTGAAGGCTAAAGAAAGTGAGGAGCTGATGGCTCAAGAAGGTGAGGAGCTGAAGGGTCAAGAAGGTGGAGAGCTGAAGGCTAAAAAGGTGAGGAGCTGATGGGTCAAGAAGGTGAGGAGCTGAAGGCTCAAGAAGGTGAGGGGCTGTAGGCTCAAGAAGGTGAGGAGCTGAAGGCTCAAGAAGGTGAGGAGTAGAAGGCTAAAAAGGTGAGGAGCTGAAGGCGCAAGAAGGTGAGGAGCTGAAGGCTCAAGAAGGTGAGGAGCTGAAGGCTCAAGAAGGTGAGGAGCTGAAGGCTCAAGAAGGTGAGGAGCTGAAGGCTCAAGAAGGTGAGGAGCTGAAGGCTAAAATGGTGAGGAGCTGAAGGCTAAAATGGTGAGGAGCTGAAGGCTCAAGAAGGTGAGGAGCTGAAGGCTCAAGAAGGTGAGGAGCTAAAGGCTCAAGAAGGTGAGGAGCTGAAGGTGAGGAGCTGAAGGCTCAAGAAGGTGAGGAGCTGATGGGTCAAGAAGGTGAGGAGCTGAAGGGTCAAGAAGGTGAGAAGCTGAAGGGTCAAGAAGGTGAGGAGCTGAAGGGTCAAGAAGGTGAGGAGCTGAAGGCTCAAGAAGGTGAGAAGCTGAAGGGTCAAGAAGGTGAGGAGCTGAAGGCTCAAGAAGGTGAGAAGCTGAAGGGTCAAGAAGGTGAGGAGCTGAAGGCTCAAGAAGGTGAGGAGCTGAAGGCTAAAATGGTGAGGAGCTGAAGGCTAAAATGGTGAGGAGCTGAAGGCGCAAGAAGGTGAGGAGCTGAAGGCTCAAGAAGGTGAGGAGCTGAAGGCTAAAGAAGGTGAGGAGCTGAATGCTCAAGAAGGTGAGGAGCTGATGGGTCAAGAAGGTGAGGAGCTGAAGGCTCAAGAAGGTGAGGAGCTGAAGGTGAGGAGCTGAAGGCTCAAGAAGGTGAGGAGCTGAAGGCTCAAGAAGGTGAGGAGCTGAAGGTGAGGAGCTGAAGGCTCAAAAAGGTGAGGAGCTGAAGGCTAAAAAGGTGAGGAGCTGAAGGCGCAAGAAGGTGAGGAGCTGAAGGTGAGGAGCTGAAGGCTAAAAAGGTGAGGAGCTGAAGGATCAAGAAGTTGAGGAGCTGAAGGCTAAAAAGGTGAGGAGCTGAAGGCTCAAGAAGGTGAGGAGCTGAAGGCGCAAGAAGGTGAGGAGCTGAAGGTTTAAGAAGGTGAGGAGCTGAAGGCTCAAGAAGGTGAGGAGCTGAAGGCTCAAGAAGGTGAGGAGCTGAAGGCCAAAATGGTGAGGAGCTGAAGGCGCAAGAAGGTGAGGAGCTGAAGGCTCAAGAAGGTGAGGAGCTGAAGGCTCAAGAAGGTGAGGAGCTGAAGGCTAAAAAGGTGAGGAGCTGAAGGCTCAAGAAGGTGAGGAGCTGAAGGTGAGGAGCTGAAGGCTCAAGAAGGTGAGGAGCTGATGGGTCAAGAAGGTGAGGAGCTGAAGGGTCAAGAAGGTGAGGAGCTGAAGGCTAAAAAGGTGAGGAGCTGAAGGCTCAAGAAGGTGAGGAGCTGAAGGCTCAAGAAGGTGAGGAGCTGAAGGCTCAAGAAGGTGAGGAGCTGAAGGCTCAAAAGGTGAGGAGCTGAAGGCGCAAGAAGGTGAGGAGCTGAAGGCTCAAGAAGGTGAGGAGCTGAAGGCTAAAGAAGGTGAGGAGCTGATGGCTCAAGAAGGTGAGGAGCTGAAGGGTCAAGAAGGTGGAGAGCTGAAGGCTAAAAAGGTGAGGAGCTGATGGGTCAAGAAGGTGAGGAGCTGAAGGCTCAAGAAGGTGAGGGGCTGTAGGCTCAAGAAGGTGAGGAGCTGAAGGCTCAAGAAGGTGAGGAGTAGAAGGCTAAAAAGGTGAGGAGCTGAAGGCGCAAGAAGGTGAGGAGCTGAAGGCTCAAGAAGGTGAGGAGCTGAAGGCTCAAGAAGGTGAGGAGCTGAAGTGTAAAATGATGAGGAGCTGAAGGCTAAAATGATGAGGAGCTGAAGGCGCAAGAAGGTGAGGAGCTGAAGGTGAGGAGCTGAAGGCTCAAGAAGGTGAGGAGCTGAAGGCTCAAGAAGGTGAGGAGCTGAAGGCTAAAAAAGGTGAGGAGCTGAAGGCGCAAGAAGGTGAGGAGCTGAAGGCTAAAAAGGTGAGGAGCTGAAGGCTCAAGAAGGTGAGGAGCTGAAGGCTCAAAAAGGTGAGGAGCTGAAGGCTCAAGAAGGTGAGGAGCTGAAGGCTCAAGAAGGTGAGGAACTGAAGGCTAAAAAGGTAAGGAGCTGAAGGCTCAAGAAGGTGAGGAGCTGAAGGCTAAAAAGGTGAGGAGCTGAAGGCTAAAAAGGTGAGGAGCTGAAGGCTCAACAAGGTGAGGAGCTGAAGGCTCAAGAAGGTGAGGAGCTGAAGGCTCAAGAAGGTGGGGAGCTGAAGGCTAAAATGGTGAGGAGCTGAAGGCGCAAGAAGGTGAGGAGCTGAAGGCTCAAGAAGGTGAGAAGCTGAAGGGTCAAGAAGGTGAGGAGCTGAAGGCTCAAGAAGGTGAGGAGCTGAAGGCTAAAATGGTGAGGAGCTGAAGGCTAAAATGGTGAGGAGCTGAAGGCGCAAGAAGGTGAGGAGCTGAAGGCTCAAGAAGGTGAGGAGCTGAAGGCTAAAGAAGGTGAGGAGCTGAATGCTCAAGAAGGTGAGGAGCTGATGGGTCAAGAAGGTGAGGAGCTGAAGGCTCAAGAAGGTGAGGAGCTGAAGGTGAGGAGCTGAAGGCTCAAGAAGGTGAGGAGCTGAAGGCTCAAGAAGGTGAGGAGCTGAAGGTGAGGAGCTGAAGGCTCAAAAAGGTGAGGAGCTGAAGGCTAAAAAGGTGAGGAGCTGAAGGCGCAAGAAGGTGAGGAGCTGAAGGTGAGGAGCTGAAGGCTAAAAAGGTGAGGAGCTGAAGGATCAAGAAGTTGAGGAGCTGAAGGCTAAAAAGGTGAGGAGCTGAAGGCTCAAGAAGGTGAGGAGCTGAAGGCGCAAGAAGGTGAGGAGCTGAAGGTTTAAGAAGGTGAGGAGCTGAAGGCTCAAGAAGGTGAGGAGCTGAAGGCTCAAGAAGGTGAGGAGCTGAAGGCCAAAATGGTGAGGAGCTGAAGGCGCAAGAAGGTGAGGAGCTGAAGGCTCAAGAAGGTGAGGAGCTGAAGGCTCAAGAAGGTGAGGAGCTGAAGGCTAAAAAGGTGAGGAGCTGAAGGCTCAAGAAGGTGAGGAGCTGAAGGTGAGGAGCTGAAGGCTCAAGAAGGTGAGGAGCTGATGGGTCAAGAAGGTGAGGAGCTGAAGGGTCAAGAAGGTGAGGAGCTGAAGGCTAAAAAGGTGAGGAGCTGAAGGCTCAAGAAGGTGAGGAGCTGAAGGCTCAAGAAGGTGAGGAGCTGAAGGCTCAAGAAGGTGAGGAGCTGAAGGCTCAAAAGGTGAGGAGCTGAAGGCGCAAGAAGGTGAGGAGCTGAAGGCTCAAGAAGGTGAGGAGCTGAAGGCTAAAGAAGGTGAGGAGCTGATGGCTCAAGAAGGTGAGGAGCTGAAGGGTCAAGAAGGTGGAGAGCTGAAGGCTAAAAAGGTGAGGAGCTGATGGGTCAAGAAGGTGAGGAGCTGAAGGCTCAAGAAGGTGAGGGGCTGTAGGCTCAAGAAGGTGAGGAGCTGAAGGCTCAAGAAGGTGAGGAGTAGAAGGCTAAAAAGGTGAGGAGCTGAAGGCGTAAGAAGGTGAGGAGCTGAAGGCTCAAGAAGGTGAGGAGCTGAAGGCTCAAGAAGGTGAGGAGCTGAAGTGTAAAATGATGAGGAGCTGAAGGCTAAAATGATGAGGAGCTGAAGGCGCAAGAAGGTGAGGAGCTGAAGGTGAGGAGCTGAAGGCTCAAGAAGGTGAGGAGCTGAAGGCTCAAGAAGGTGAGGAGCTGAAGGCTAAAAAAGGTGAGGAGCTGAAGGCGCAAGAAGGTGAGGAGCTGAAGGCTAAAAAGGTGAGGAGCTGAAGGCTCAAGAAGGTGAGGAGCTGAAGGCTCAAAAAGGTGAGGAGCTGAAGGCTCAAGAAGGTGAGGAGCTGAAGGCTCAAGAAGGTGAGGAACTGAAGGCTAAAAAGGTAAGGAGCTGAAGGCTCAAGAAGGTGAGGAGCTGAAGGCTAAAAAGGTGAGGAGCTGAAGGCTAAAAAGGTGAGGAGCTGAAGGCTCAACAAGGTGAGGAGCTGAAGGCTCAAGAAGGTGAGGAGCTGAAGGCTCAAGAAGGTGGGGAGCTGAAGGCTAAAATGGTGAGGAGCTGAAGGCGCAAGAAGGTGAGGAGCTGAAGACTAAAAAGGTGAGGAGCTGAAGGCTAAAAAGGTGAGGAGCTGAAGGCTAAAAAGGTGAGGAGCTGAAGGGTCAAGAAGGTGAGGAGCTGAAGGCTCAAGAAGGTGAGGAGCTGATGGGTCAAGATGGTGAGGAGCTGTAGGGTCAAGAAGGTGAGGAGCTGAAGGCTCAAGAAGGTGAGGAGCTGATGGGTCAAGAAGGTGAGGAGCTGAAGGCTCAAGAAGGTGAGGAGCTGATGGGTCAAGAAGGTGAGGAGCTGAAGGCTAAAATGGTGAGGAGCTGAAGGCGCAAGAAGGTGAGGAGCTGAAGGCTCAAGAAGGTGAGGAGCTGAAGGCTCAAGAAGGTGAGGAGCTGAAGGCTCAAGAAGGTGAGGAGCTGAAGGCGCAAGAAGGTGAGGAGCTGAAGGCTAAAAAGGTGAGGAGCTGATGGGTCAAGAAGGTGAGGAGCTGAAGGCTCAAGAAGGTGAGGAGCTGTAGGGTCAAGAAGGTGAGGAGCTGAAGGTGAGGAGCTGAAGGCTCAAGAAGGTGAGGAGCTGAAGGCTCAAGAAGGTGAGGAGCTGAAGGCTCAAAAGGTGAGGAGCTGAAGGCTCAAGAAGTTGAGGAGCTGAAGGCTAAAAAGGTGAGGAGCTGAAGGCTCAAGAAGGTGAGGAGCTGAAGGCTCAAGAAGGTGAGGAGCTGAAGGGTCAAGAAGGTGAGGAGCTGAAGGGTCAAGAAGGTGAGGAGCTGAAGGGTCAAGAAGGTGAGGAGCTGAAGTGTAAAAAGGTGAGGAGCTGAAGGGTCAAGAAGGTGAGGAGCTGAAGGGTCAAGAAGGTGAGGAGCTGAAGGGTCAAGAAGGTGAGGAGCTGAAGGGTCAAGAAGGTGAGGAGCTGAAGTGTAAAAAGGTGAGGAGCTGAAGGGTCAAGAAGGTGAGGAGCTGAAGGCTCAAGAAGGTGAGGAGCTGAAGGGTCAAGAAGGTGAGGAGCTGAAGGGTCAAGAAGGTGAGGAGCTGAAGGGTCAAGAAGGTGAGGAGCTGAAGTGTAAAAAGGTGAGGAGCTGAAGGGTCAAGAAGGTGAGGAGCTGAAGGCTCAAGAAGGTGAGGAGCTGAAGGCTCAAGAAGGTGAGGAGCTGAAGGCCAAAATGGTGAGGAGCTGAAGGCGCAAGAAGGTGAGGAGCTGAAGGCTCAAGAAGGTGAGGAGCTGAAGGCTCAAGAAGGTGAGGAGCTGAAGGCTCAAGAAGGTGAGGAGCTGAAGGCGCAAGAAGGTGAGGAGCTGAAGGCTAAAAAGGTGAGGAGCTGATGGGTCAAGAAGGTGAGGAGCTGTAGGGTCAAGAAGGTGAGGAGCTGAAGGTGAGGAGCTGAAGGCTCAAGAAGGTGAGGAGCTGTAGGGTCAAGAAGGTGAGGAGCTGAAGGTGAGGAGCTGAAGGCTCAAGAAGGTGAGGAGCTGAAGGCTCAAAAGGTGAAGAGCTGAAGGATCAAGAAGGTGAGGAGCTGAAGGCGCAAGAAGGTGAGGAGCTGAAGGCTCAAGAAGGTGAGGGGCTGAAGGCTCAAGAAGGTGAGGAGCTGAAGGCTCAAGAAGGTGAGGAGCTGAAGGCTCAAGAAGGTGAGGAGCTGATGGGTCAAGAAGGTGAGGAGCTGAAGGCTAAAAAGGTGAGGAGCTGAAGGCTAAAAAGGTGAGGAGCTGAAGGGTTAAGAAGGTGAGGAGCTGAAGGTTCAAGAAGGTGAGGAGCTGAAGGCTCAAGAAGGTGAGGAGCTGAAGGGTCAAGAAGGTGAGGAGCTGAAGGCTCAAGAAGGTGAGGAGCTGAAGGCTCAAGAAGGTGAGGAGCTGAAGGCTCAAGAAGGTGAGGAGCTGAAGGCTCAAGAAGGTGAGGAGCTGAAGGCTCAAGAAGGTGAGGAGCTGAAGGTGAGGAGCTGAAGGTGAGGAGCTGAAGGTGAGGAGCTGAAGGTGAGGAGCTGAAGGTGAGGAGCTGAAGGTGAGGAGCTGAAGGCTCAAGAAGGTGAGGAGCTGAAGACTCAAGAAGGTGAGGAGCTGAAGGTTCAAGAAGGTGAGGAACTGAAGGCTAAAAAGGTGAGGAGCTGAAGGCTCAAGAAGGTGAGGAGCTGAAGGCTCAAGAAGGTGAGGAGCTGAAGGGTCAAGAAGGTGAGGAGCTGAAGTGTAAAAAGGTGAGGAGCTGAAGGGTCAAGAAGGTAAGGAGCTGAAGGCTCAAGAAGGTGAGGAGCTGAAGGGTCAAGAAGGTGAGGAGCTGAAGGGTCAAGAAGGTGAGGAGCTGAAGGCTCAAGAAGGTGAGAAGCTGAAGGGTCAAGAAGGTGAGGAGCTGAAGGGTCAAGAAGGTGAGGAGCTGAAGGCTCAAGAAGGTGAGAAGCTGAAGGGTCAAGAAGGTGAGGAGCTGAAGGCTCAAGAAGGTGAGAAGCTGAAGGGTCAAGAAGGTGAGGAGCTGAAGGCTCAAGAAGGTGAGGAGCTGAAGGCTCAAGAAGGTGAGGAGCTGAAGGCTCAAGAAGGTGAGAAGCTGAAGGGTCAAGAAGGTGAGGAGCTGAAGGGTCAAGAAGGTGAGGAGCTGAAGGCTCAAGAAGGTGAGAAGCTGAAGGGTCAAGAAGGTGAGGAGCTGAAGGGTCAAGAAGGTGAGGAGCTGAAGGGTCAAGGAGGTGAGAAGCTGAAGGGTCAAGAAGGTGAGGAGCTGAAGGGTCAAGAAGGTGAGAAGCTGAAGGGTCAAGAAGGTGAGGAGCTGAAGGCTCAAGAAGGTGAGGAGCTGAAGGCTAAAATGGTGAGGAGCTGAAGGCTAAAATGGTGAGGAGCTGAAGGCGCAAGAAGGTGAGGAGCTGAAGGCTCAAGAAGGTGAGGAGCTGAAGGCTCAAGAAGGTGAGGAGCTGAAGGCTCAAGAAGGTGAGGAGCTGAAGGCTCAAGAAGGTGAGGGGCTGAAGGCTCAAAAAGGTAAGGAGCTGAAGGCTCAAGAAGGTGAGGAGCTGAAGGCTAAAAAGGTGAGGAGCTGAAGGCTCAAGAAGGTGAGGAGCTGAAGGCTCAAGAAGGTGAGGAGTAGAAGGCTAAAAAGGTGAGGAGCTGAAGGCGCAAGAAGGTGAGGAGCTGAAGGCTAAAATGATGAGGAGCTGAAGGCTCAAGAAGGTGAGGAGCTGAAGGCTAAATAAGGTGAGGAGCTGAAGGCTCAAGAAGGTGAGGAGCTGATGGGTCAAGAAGGTGAGGAGCTGAAGGCTCAAGAAGATGAGGAGCTGAAGGCTCAAGAAGGTGAGGAGCTGAAGGCTAAAATGGTGAGGAGCTGAAGGCGCAAGAAGGTGAGGAGCTGAAGGCTCAAGAAGGTGAGGAGCTGAAGGCTCAAGAAGGTGAGGAGCTGAAGGCTCAAGAAGGTGAGGAGCTGAAGGCTCAAGAAGGTGAGGAGCTGAAGGCTCAAGAAGGTGAGGAGCTGAAGGCTCAAGAAGGTGAGGAGCTGAAGGCTAAAAAGGTGAGGAGCTGAAGGCTCAAGAAGGTGAGGAGCTGAAGGCTCAAGAAGGTGAGGAGTAGAAGGCTAAAAAGGTGAGGAGCTGAAGGCGCAAGAAGGTGAGGAGCTGAAGGCTAAAATGATGAGGAGCTGAAGGCTCAAGAAGGTGAGGAGCTGAAGGCTAAAGAAGGTGAGGAGCTGAAGGCTCAAGAAGGTGAGGAGCTGATGGGTCAAGAAGGTGAGGAGCTGAAGGCTCAAGAAGGTGAGGAGCTGTAGGGTCAAGAAGGTGAGGAGCTGAAGGTGAGGAGCTGAAGGCTCAAGAAGGTGAGGAGCTGAAGGCTCAAGAAGGTGAAGAGCTGAAGGCTAAAAAGGTGAGGAGCTGAAGGCTAAAAAGGTGAGGAGCTAAAGGCTCAAGAAGGTGAGGAGCTGAAGGCTCAATAAGGTGAGAAGCTGAAGGGTCAAGAAGGTGAGGAGCTGAAGGCTCAAGAAGGTGAGGAGCTGAAGGCTAAAATGGTGAGGAGCTGAAGGCTAAAATGGTGAGGAGCTGAAGGCGCAAGAAGGTGAGGAGCTGAAGGCTCAAGAAGGTGAGAAGCTGAAGGGTCAAGAAGGTGAGGAGCTGAAGGCTCAAGAAGGTGAGGAGCTGAAGGCTAAAATGGTGAGGAGCTGAAGGCTAAAATGGTGAGGAGCTGAAGGCGCAAGAAGGTGAGGAGCTGAAGGCTCAAGAAGGTGAGGAGCTGAAGGCTAAAGAAGGTGAGGAGCTGAATGCTCAAGAAGGTGAGGAGCTGATGGGTCAAGAAGGTGAGGAGCTGAAGGCTCAAGAAGGTGAGGAGCTGAAGGTGAGGAGCTGAAGGCTCAAGAAGGTGAGGAGCTGAAGGCTCAAGAAGGTGAGGAGCTGAAGGTGAGGAGCTGAAGGCTCAAAAAGGTGAGGAGCTGAAGGCTAAAAAGGTGAGGAGCTGAAGGCGCAAGAAGGTGAGGAGCTGAAGGTGAGGAGCTGAAGGCTAAAAAGGTGAGGAGCTGAAGGATCAAGAAGTTGAGGAGCTGAAGGCTAAAAAGGTGAGGAGCTGAAGGCTCAAGAAGGTGAGGAGCTGAAGGCGCAAGAAGGTGAGGAGCTGAAGGTTTAAGAAGGTGAGGAGCTGAAGGCTCAAGAAGGTGAGGAGCTGAAGGCTCAAGAAGGTGAGGAGCTGAAGGCCAAAATGGTGAGGAGCTGAAGGCGCAAGAAGGTGAGGAGCTGAAGGCTCAAGAAGGTGAGGAGCTGAAGGCTCAAGAAGGTGAGGAGCTGAAGGCTAAAAAGGTGAGGAGCTGAAGGCTCAAGAAGGTGAGGAGCTGAAGGTGAGGAGCTGAAGGCTCAAGAAGGTGAGGAGCTGATGGGTCAAGAAGGTGAGGAGCTGAAGGGTCAAGAAGGTGAGGAGCTGAAGGCTAAAAAGGTGAGGAGCTGAAGGCTCAAGAAGGTGAGGAGCTGAAGGCTCAAGAAGGTGAGGAGCTGAAGGCTCAAGAAGGTGAGGAGCTGAAGGCTCAAAAGGTGAGGAGCTGAAGGCGCAAGAAGGTGAGGAGCTGAAGGCTCAAGAAGGTGAGGAGCTGAAGGCTAAAGAAGGTGAGGAGCTGATGGCTCAAGAAGGTGAGGAGCTGAAGGGTCAAGAAGGTGGAGAGCTGAAGGCTAAAAAGGTGAGGAGCTGATGGGTCAAGAAGGTGAGGAGCTGAAGGCTAAAATGGTGAGGAGCTGAAGGCTAAAATGGTGAGGAGCTGAAGGCGCAAGAAGGTGAGGAGCTGAAGGCTCAAGAAGGTGAGAAGCTGAAGGGTCAAGAAGGTGAGGAGCTGAAGGCTCAAGAAGGTGAGGAGCTGAAGGCTAAAATGGTGAGGAGCTGAAGGCTAAAATGGTGAGGAGCTGAAGGCGCAAGAAGGTGAGGAGCTGAAGGCTCAAGAAGGTGAGGAGCTGAAGGCTAAAGAAGGTGAGGAGCTGAATGCTCAAGAAGGTGAGGAGCTGATGGGTCAAGAAGGTGAGGAGCTGAAGGCTCAAGAAGGTGAGGAGCTGAAGGTGAGGAGCTGAAGGCTCAAGAAGGTGAGGAGCTGAAGGCTCAAGAAGGTGAGGAGCTGAAGGTGAGGAGCTGAAGGCTCAAAAAGGTGAGGAGCTGAAGGCTAAAAAGGTGAGGAGCTGAAGGCGCAAGAAGGTGAGGAGCTGAAGGTGAGGAGCTGAAGGCTAAAAAGGTGAGGAGCTGAAGGATCAAGAAGTTGAGGAGCTGAAGGCTAAAAAGGTGAGGAGCTGAAGGCTCAAGAAGGTGAGGAGCTGAAGGCGCAAGAAGGTGAGGAGCTGAAGGCGCAAGAAGGTGAGGAGCTGAAGGCTCAAGAAGGTGAGGAGCTGAAGGCTCAAGAAGGTGAGGAGCTGAAGGCTAAAAAGGTGAGGAGCTGAAGGCTCAAGAAGGTGAGGAGCTGAAGGTGAGGAGCTGAAGGCTCAAGAAGGTGAGGAGCTGATGGGTCAAGAAGGTGAGGAGCTGAAGGGTCAAGAAGGTGAGGAGCTGAAGGCTAAAAAGGTGAGGAGCTGAAGGCTCAAGAAGGTGAGGAGCTGAAGGCTCAAGAAGGTGAGGAGCTGAAGGCTCAAGAAGGTGAGGAGCTGAAGGCTCAAAAGGTGAGGAGCTGAAGGCGCAAGAAGGTGAGGAGCTGAAGGCTCAAGAAGGTGAGGAGCTGAAGGCTAAAGAAGGTGAGGAGCTGATGGCTCAAGAAGGTGAGGAGCTGAAGGGTCAAGAAGGTGGAGAGCTGAAGGCTAAAAAGGTGAGGAGCTGATGGGTCAAGAAGGTGAGGAGCTGAAGGCTCAAGAAGGTGAGGGGCTGTAGGCTCAAGAAGGTGAGGAGCTGAAGGCTCAAGAAGGTGAGGAGTAGAAGGCTAAAAAGGTGAGGAGCTGAAGGCGCAAGAAGGTGAGGAGCTGAAGGCTCAAGAAGGTGAGGAGCTGAAGGCTCAAGAAGGTGAGGAGCTGAAGTGTAAAATGATGAGGAGCTGAAGGCTAAAATGATGAGGAGCTGAAGGCGCAAGAAGGTGAGGAGCTGAAGGTGAGGAGCTGAAGGCTCAAGAAGGTGAGGAGCTGAAGGCTCAAGAAGGTGAGGAGCTGAAGGCTAAAAAAGGTGAGGAGCTGAAGGCGCAAGAAGGTGAGGAGCTGAAGGCTAAAAAGGTGAGGAGCTGAAGGCTCAAGAAGGTGAGGAGCTGAAGGCTCAAAAAGGTGAGGAGCTGAAGGCTCAAGAAGGTGAGGAGCTGAAGGCTCAAGAAGGTGAGGAACTGAAGGCTAAAAAGGTGAGGAGCTGAAGGCTCAAGAAGGTGAGGAGCTGAAGGCTAAAAAGGTGAGGAGCTGAAGGCTAAAAAGGTGAGGAGCTTAAGGCTCAACAAGGTGAGGAGCTGAAGGCTCAAGAAGGTGAGGAGCTGAAGGCTCAAGAAGGTGGGGAGCTGAAGGCTAAAATGGTGAGGAGCTGAAGGCGCAAGAAGGTGAGGAGCTGAAGACTAAAAAGGTGAGGAGCTGAAGGCTAAAAAGGTGAGGAGCTGAAGGCTAAAAAGGTGAGGAGCTGAAGGGTCAAGAAGGTGAGGAGCTGAAGGCTCAAGAAGGTGAGGAGCTGATGGGTCAAGATGGTGAGGAGCTGTAGGGTCAAGAAGGTGAGGAGCTGAAGGCTCAAGAAGGTGAGGAGCTGATGGGTCAAGAAGGTGAGGAGCTGAAGGCTCAAGAAGGTGAGGAGCTGATGGGTCAAGAAGGTGAGGAGCTGAAGGCTAAAATGGTGAGGAGCTGAAGGCGCAAGAAGGTGAGGAGCTGAAGGCTCAAGAAGGTGAGGAGCTGAAGGCTCAAGAAGGTGAGGAGCTGAAGGCTCAAGAAGGTGAGGAGCTGAAGGCTCAAAAGGTGAGGAGCTGAAGGCTCAAGAAGTTGAGGAGCTGAAGGCTAAAAAGGTGAGGAGCTGAAGGCTCAAGAAGGTGAGGAGCTGAAGGCTCAAGAAGGTGAGGAGCTGAAGGGTCAAGAAGGTGAGGAGCTGAAGGGTCAAGAAGGTGAGGAGCTGAAGGGTCAAGAAGGTGAGGAGCTGAAGTGTAAAAAGGTGAGGAGCTGAAGGGTCAAGAAGGTGAGGAGCTGAAGGGTCAAGAAGGTGAGGAGCTGAAGGGTCAAGAAGGTGAGGAGCTGAAGTGTAAAAAGGTGAGGAGCTGAAGGCTCAAGAAGGTGAGGAGCTGAAGGCTCAAGAAGGTGAGGAGCTGAAGGCTCAAGAAGGTGAGGAGCTGATGGGTCAAGATGGTGAGGAGCTGTAGGGTCAAGAAGGTGAGGAGCTGAAGGCTCAAGAAGGTGAGGAGCTGATGGGTCAAGAAGGTGAGGAGCTGAAGGCTCAAGAAGGTGAGGAGCTGATGGGTCAAGAAGGTGAGGAGCTGAAGGCTAAAATGGTGAGGAGCTGAAGGCGCAAGAAGGTGAGGAGCTGAAGGCTCAAGAAGGTGAGGAGCTGAAGGCTCAAGAAGGTGAGGAGCTGAAGGCTCAAGAAGGTGAGGAGCTGAAGGTGCAAGAAGGTGAGGAGCTGAAGGCTCAAGAAGGTGAGGAGCTGAAGGCTAAAATGGTGAGGAGCTGAAGGTGCAAGAAGGTGAGGAGCTGAAGGCTAAAATGGTGAGGAGCTGAAGGTGCAAGAAGGTGAGGAGCTGAAGGCTCAAGAAGGTGAGGAGCTGAAGGCTCAAGAAGGTGAGGAGCTGAAGGCTCAAGAAGGTGAGGAGCTGAAGGCTCAAGAAGGTGAGGAGCTGAAGGGTCAAGAAGGTGAGGAGCTGAAGGCTCAAGAAGGTGATGAGCTGAAGGCTCAAGAAGGTGAGGAGCTGAAGGCTAAAAAGGTGAGGAGCTGAAGGTGCAAGAAGGTGAGGAGCTGAAGGCTAAAAAGGTGAGGAGCTGAAGGTGCAAGAAGGTGAGGAGCTGAAGGCTCAAGAAGGTGAGGAGCTGAAGGCTAAAATGGTGAGGAGCTGAAGGTGCAAGAAGGTGAGGAGCTGAAGGCTAAAAAGGTGAGGAGCTGAAGGTGCAAGAAGGTGAGGAGCTGAAGGCTAAAAAGGTGAGGAGCTGAAGGTGCAAGAAGGTGAGGAGCTGAAGGCTCAAGAAGGTGAGGAGCTGAAGTGTAAAAAGGTGAGGAACTGAAGGTGCAAGAAGGTGAGGAGCTGAAGGCTAAAAAGGTGAGGAGCTGAAGGTGCAAGAAGGTGGTGAGCTGAAGGCTCAAGAAGGTGAGGAGCTGAAGGCTAAAAAGGTGAGGAGCTGAAGGTGCAAGAAGGTGAGGAGCTGAAGGTGCAAGAAGGTGAGGAGCTGAAGGCTCAAGAAGGTGATGAGCTGAAGGCTCAAGAAGGTGAGGAGCTGAAGGCTCAAGAAGGTGAGGAGCTGAAGGGTCAAGAAGGTGAGGAGCTGAAGGCTAAAATGGTGAGGAGCTGAAGGCTCAAGAAGGTGAGGAGCTGAAGGCTCAAGAAGGTGAGGAGCTGAAGGCTAAAGTGGTGAGGAGCTTAAGGCTCAAGAAGGTGAGGAGCTGAAGGCTTAAGAAGGTGAGGAGCTGAAGGCTTAAGAAGTTGACGAGCTGAAGGCTAAAAAGGTGAGGAGCTGAAGGCTAAAAAGGTGAGGAGCTGAAGGCGCAAGAAGGTGAGGAGCTGAAGGCTCAAGAAGGTGAGGAATTGAAGGCTCAAAAAGGTGAGGAGCTGAAGGCTCAAGAAGGTGAGGAGCTGAAGGCTCAAGAAGGTGAGGAGCTGAAGGCTCAAGAAGGTGAGGAGCTGAAGGGTCAAGAAGGTGAGGAGCTGAAGGCTCAAGAAGGTGATGAGCTGAAGGCTCAAGAAGGTGAGGAGCTGAAGGCTAAAAAGGTGAGGAGCTGAAGGTGCAAGAAGGTGAGGAGCTGAAGGCTAAAAAGGTGAGGAGCTGAAGGTGCAAGAAGGTGAGGAGCTGAAGGCTCAAGAAGGTGAGGAGCTGAAGGCTAAAATGGTGAGGAGCTGAAGGTGCAAGAAGGTGAGGAGCTGAAGGCTAAAAAGGTGAGGAGCTGAAGGTGCAAGAAGGTGAGGAGCTGAAGGCTAAAAAGGTGAGGAGCTGAAGGTGCAAGAAGGTGAGGAGCTGAAGGCTCAAGAAGGTGAGGAGCTGAAGTGTAAAAAGGTGAGGAACTGAAGGTGCAAGAAGGTGAGGAGCTGAAGGCTAAAAAGGTGAGGAGCTGAAGGTGCAAGAAGGTGGTGAGCTGAAGGCTCAAGAAGGTGAGGAGCTGAAGGCTAAAAAGGTGAGGAGCTGAAGGTGCAAGAAGGTGAGGAGCTGAAGGTGCAAGAAGGTGAGGAGCTGAAGGCTCAAGAAGGTGAGGAGCTGAAGGCTAAAATGGTGAGGAGCTGAAGGTGCAAGAAGGTGAGGAGCTGAAGGCTCAAGAAGGTGATGAGCTGAAGGCTCAAGAAGGTGAGGAGCTGAAGGCTCAAGAAGGTGAGGAGCTGAAGGGTCAAGAAGGTGAGGAGCTGAAGGCTAAAATGGTGAGGAGCTGAAGGTGCAAGAAGGTGAGGAGCTGAAGGCTCAAGAAGGTGATGAGCTGAAGGCTCAAGAAGGTGAGGAGCTGAAGGCGCAAGAAGGTGAGGAGCTGAAGGCTCAAGAAGGTGAGGAGCTGAAGGCTCAAGAAGGTGAGGAGCTGAAGGCTCAAGAAGGTGAGGAGCTGAAGGTGAGGAGCTGAAGGCAAAAAAGGTGAGGAGCTGAAGGCTAAAATGGTGAGGAGCTTAAGGCTCAAGAAGGTGAGGAGCTGAAGGCTTAAGAAGGTGAGGAGCTGAAGGCTAAAATGGTGAGGAGCTGAAGGTGCAAGAAGGTGAGGAGCTGAAGGCTCAAGAAGGTGAGGAGCTGAAGGCTCAAGAAGGTGAGGAGCTGAAGGCTAAAAAGGTGAGGAGCTGAAGGCTAAAATGGTGAGGAGCTTAAGGCTCAAGAAGGTGAGGAGCTGAAGGCTCAAGAAGGTGAGGAGCTGAAGGCTAAAATGGTGAGGAGCTGAAGGTGCAAGAAGGTGAGGAGCTGAAGGCTCAAGAAGGTGATGAGCTGAAGGCTCAAGAAGGTGAGGAGCTGAAGGCGCAAGAAGGTGAGGAGCTGAAGTGTAAAAAGGTGAGGAGCTGAAGTGTAAAAAGGTGAGGAGCTGAAGGGTAAAAAGGTGAGGAGCTTAAGGTGCAAGAAGGTGAGGAGCTGAAGGCTCAAGAAGGTGAGGAGCTGAAGGCTAAAATGGTGAGGAGCTTTAGGTGCAAGAAGGTGAGGAGCTGAAGGCTAAAGTGGTGAGGAGCTTAAGGCTCAAGAAGGTGAGGAGCTGAAGGCTTAAGAAGGTGAGGAGCTGAAGGCTTAAGAAGTTGACGAGCTGAAGGCTAAAAAGGTGAGGAGCTGAAGGCTAAAAAGGTGAGGAGCTGAAGGCGCAAGAAGGTGAGGAGCTGAAGGCTCAAGAAGGTGAGGAATTGAAGGCTCAAAAAGGTGAGGAGCTGAAGGCTCAAGAAGGTGAGGAGCTGAAGGCTAAAATGGTGAGGAGCTGAAGGCGCAAGAAGGTGAGGAGCTGAAGGCTCAAGAAGGTGAGGAGCTGAAGGGTCAAGAAGGTGAGGAGCTGAAGGGTCAAGAAGGTGAGGAGCTGAAGTGTAAAAAGGTGAGGAGCTGAAGTGTAAAAAGGTGAGGAGCTGAAGGGTAAAAAGGTGAGGAGCTGAAGGCTCAAGAAGGTGAGGAGCTAAAGGCTCAAGAAGGTGAGGAGCTGAAGGCTCAGAAGGTGAGGAGCTGAAGGGTCAAGAAGGTGAGGAGCTGAAGGCTCAAGTAGGTGAGGAGCTGAAGGCTAAAATGGTGAGGAGCTGATGGGTCAAGAAGGTGAGGAGCTGAAGGGTCAAGAAGGTGAGGAGCTGAAGGGTCAAGAAGGTGAGGAGCTGAAGGGTCAAGAAGGTGAGGAGATGAAGGGTAAAAAGGTGAGGAGCTGAAGGCTCAAGAAGGTGATGAGCTGAAGGCTCAAGAAGGTGAGGAGCTGAAGGCTAAAATGGTGAGGAGCTGAAGGTGCAAGAAGGTGAGGAGCTGAAGGCTCAAGAAGGTGAGGAGCTGAAGGCTCAAGAAGGTGAGGAGCTGAAGGCTAAAAGGGTGAGGAGCTGAAGGTGCAAGAAGGTGAGGAGCTGAAGGCTCAAGAAGGTGAGGAGCTGAAGGCTCAAGAAGGTGAGGAGCTGAAGGCTAAAGTGGTGAGGAGCTTAAGGCTCAAGAAGGTGAGGAGCTGAAGGCTTAAGAAGGTGAGGAGCTGAAGGCTAAAATGGTGAGGAGCTGAAGGTGCAAGAAGGTGAGGAGCTGAAGGCTCAAGAAGGTGATGAGCTGAAGGCTCAAGAAGGTGAGGAGCTGAAGGCTCAAGAAGGTGAGGAGCTGAAGGCTAAAATGGTGAGGAGCTGAAGGCGCAAGAAGGTGAGGAGCTGAAGGCTCAAGAAGGTGATGAGCTGAAGGGTCAAGAAGGTGAGGAGCTGAAGGCTCAAGAAGGTGAGGAGCTGAAGGCTCAAGAAGGTGAGGAGCTGAAGGCTAAAATGGTGAGGAGCTTTAGGTGCAAGAAGGTGAGGAGCTGAAGGCTTAAGAAGGTGAGGAGCTGAAGGCTTAAGAAGGTGAGGAGCTGAAGGCTAAAAAGGTGAGGAGCTGAAGGCTAAAATGGTGAGGAGCTGAAGGTGCAAGAAGGTGAGGAGCTGAAGGCTCAAGAAGGTGAGGAGCTGAAGGCTCAAGAAGGTGAGGAGCTGAAGGCTAAAATGGTGAGGAGCTGAAGGTGCAAGAAGGTGAGGAGCTGAAGGCGCAAGAAGGTGAGGAGCTGAAGGCTCAAGAAGGTGAGGAGCTGAAGGCTCAAGAAGGTGAGGAGCTGAAGGCTCAAGAAGGTGAGGAGCTGAAGGCTCAAGAAGGTGAGGAGCTGAAGGCTCAAGAAGGTGAGGAGCTGAAGGCTAAAAAGGTGAGGAGCTGAAGGCTAAAATGGTGAGGAGCTTAAGGCTCAAGAAGGTGAGGAGCTGAAGGGTCAAGAAGGTGAGGAGCTTTAGGTGCAAGAAGGTGAGGAGCTGAAGGCTCAAGAAGGTGAGGAGCTGAAGGTGAGGAGCTGAAGGCTAAAATGGTGAGGAGCTTTAGGTGCAAGAAGGTGAGGAGCTGAAGGCTTAAGAAGGTGAGGCGCTGAAGGCTAAAATGGTGAGGAGCTGAAGGTGCAAGAAGGTGAGGAGCTGAAGGCTCAAGAAGGTGAGGAGCAGAAGGCTCAAGAAGGTGAGGAGCTGAAGGCTTAAGAAGGTGAGGAGCTGAAGGCTAAAATGGTGAGGAGCTGAAGGCGCAAGAAGGTGAGGAGCTGAAGGCGCAAGAAGGTGAGGAGCTGAAGGCTCAAGAAGGTGATGAGCTGAAGGCGCAAGAAGGTGAGGAGCTGAAGGCTCAAGAAGGTGAGGAGCTGAAGGCTCAAGAAGGTGAGGAGCTGAAGGCTCAAGAAGGTGAGGAGCTTAAGGCTCAAGAAGGTGAGGAGCTGAAGGCTAAAAAGGTGAGGAGCTGAAGGCTAAAATGGTGAGGAGCTTAAGGCTCAAGAAGGTGAGGAGCTGAAGGCTTAAGAAGGTGAGGAGCTGAAGGCTAAAATGGTGAGGAGCTTAAGGCTCAAGAAGGTGAGGAGCTGAAGGCTCAAGAAGGTGAGGAGCTGAAGGCTTAAGAAGGTGATGAGCTGAAGGCTCAAGAAGGTGAGGAGCTGAAGGCTCAAGAAGGTGATGAGCTGAAGGCTCAAGAAGGTGAGGAGGTGAAGGCTTAAGAAGGTGAGGAGCTGAAGGTGCAAGAAGGTGAGGAGCTGAAGGTGCAAGAAGGTGATGAGCTGAAAGCTCAAGAAGGTGAGGAGCTGAAGGCTTAAGAAGGTGAGGAGCTGAAGGCTAAAATGGTGAGGAGCTGAAGGCTTAAGAAGGTGAGGAGCTGAAGGCTCAAGAAGGTGAGGAGCTGAAGGTGCAAGAAGGTGAGGAGCTGAAGGCTCAAGAAGGTGATGAGCTGAAGGGTCAAGAAGGTGAGGAGCTGAAGGGTCAAGAAGGTGAGGAGCTGAAGGGTCAAGAAGGTGAGGAGCTAAAGGCTAAAATGGTGAGGAGCTGAAGGGTCAAGAAGGTGAGGAGCTGAAGGGTCAAGAAGGTGAGGAGCTGAAGTGTAAAAAGGTGAGGAGCTGAAGGGTAAAAAGGTGAGGAGCTTAAGGTGCAAGAAGGTGAGGAGCTGAAGGCTCAAGAAGGTGAGGAGCTGAAGGCTAAAATGGTGAGGAGCTGAAGGTGCAAGAAGGTGAGGAGCTGAAGGCTCAAGAAGGTGAGGAGCTGAAGGCTAAAATGATGAGGAGCTTAAGGCTCAAGAAGTTGACGAGCTGAAGGCTAAAAAGGTGAGGAGCTGAAGGCTCAAGAAGGTGAGGAGCTGAAGGCGCAAGAAGGTGAGGAGCTGAAGGCTCAAGAAGGTGAGGAATTGAAGGCTCAAAAAGGTGAGGAGCTGAAGGCTCAAGAAGGTGAGGAGCTGAAGGCTCAAGAAGGTGATGAGCTGAAGGCTCAAGAAGGTGAGGAGCTGAAGGCTCAAGAAGGTGAGGAGCTGAAGGCTCAAGAAGGTGAGGAGCTGAAGGCTCAGAAGGTGAGGAGCTGAAGGGTCAAGAAGGTGAGGAGCTGAAGTGTAAAAAGGTGAGGAGCTGAAGGGTAAAAAGGTGAGGAGCTTAAGGTGCAAGAAGGTGAGGAGCTGAAGGCTCAAGAAGGTGAGGAGCTGAAGGCTAAAATGGTGAGGAGCTGAAGGTGCAAGAAGGTGAGGAGCTGAAGGCTCAAGAAGGTGAGGAGCTGAAGGCTAAAATGATGAGGAGCTTAAGGCTCAAGAAGTTGACGAGCTGAAGGCTAAAAAGGTGAGGAGCTGAAGGCTCAAGAAGGTGAGGAGCTGAAGGCGCAAGAAGGTGAGGAGCTGAAGGCTCAAGAAGGTGAGGAGCTGAAGGCTCAAGAAGGTGAGGAATTGAAGGCTCAAAAAGGTGAGGAGCTGAAGGCTCAAGAAGGTGAGGAGCTGAAGGCTCAAGAAGGTGATGAGCTGAAGGCTCAAGAAGGTGAGGAGCTGAAGGCTCAAGAAGGTGAGGAGCTGAAGGCTCAAGAAGGTGAGGAGCTGAAGGCTCAGAAGGTGAGGAGCTGAAGGGTCAAGAAGGTGAGGAGCTGAAGGCTCAAGTAGGTGAGGAGCTGAAGGCTAAAATGGTGAGGAGCTGATGGGTCAAGAAGGTGAGGAGCTGAAGGCTCAAGAAGGTGAGGAGCTGAAGGGTCAAGAAGGTGAGGAGCTGAAGGGTCAAGAAGGTGAGGAGCTGAAGGGTAAAAAGGTGAGGAGCTGAAGGGTAAAAAGGTGAGGAGCTGAAGGGTAAAAAGGTGAGGAGCTGAAGGGTAAAAAGGTGAGGAGCTGAAGGGTCAAGAAGGTGAGGAGCTGAAGGCTCAAGAAGGTGAGGAGCTGAAGGCTCAAGAAGGTGAGGAGCTGAAGGGTAAAAAGGTGAGGAGCTGAAGGGTAAAAAGGTGAGGAGCTGAAGGGTAAAAAGGTGAGGAGCTGAAGGGTAAAAAGGTGAGGAGCTGAAGGCTAAAAAGGTGAGGAGCTGAAGGCTAAAAAGGTGAGGAGCTGAAGGCTAAAAAGGTGAGGAGCTGAAGGCTAAAATGGTGAGGAGCTCAAGGTGCAAGAAGGTGAGCTGAAGGCTAAAAAGGTGAGGAGCTGAAGGCTCAAGAAGGTGAGGAGCTGAAGGCTCAAGAAGGTGAGGAGCTGAAGGCTCAAGAAGGTGAGGAGCTGAAGGCTCAAGAAGGTGAGGAGCTGAAGGGGCAAGAAGGTGAGGAGCTGAAGGCTCAAGAAGGTGAGGAGCTGAAGGCAAAAATGGTGAGGAGCTTTAGGTGCAAAAAGGTGAGGAGCTGAAGGGTCAAGAAGGTGAGGAGCTGAAGGCTCAAGAAGGTGATGAGCTGAAGGCTCAAGAAGGTGAGGAGCTGAAGGCTAAAAAGGTGAGGAGCTGAAGGTGCAAGAAGGTGAGGAGCTGAAGGCTCAAGAAGGTGATGAGCTGAAGGCTCAAGAAGGTGAGGAGCTAAAGGCTCAAGAAGGTGAGGAGCTGAAGGCTAAAATGGTGAGGAGCTGAAGGTGCAAGAAGGTGAGGAGCTGAAGGCTAAAAAGGTGAGGAGCTGAAGGCTAAAATGGTGAGGAGCTGAAGGCTCAAGAAGGTGAGGAGCTGAAGGCTAAAAAGGTGAGGAGCTGAAGGCTAAAATGGTGAGGAGCTGAAGGGTCAAGAAGGTGAGGAGCTGAAGGCTAAAAAGGTGAGGAGCTGAAGGCTAAAATGGTGAGGAGCTGAAGGCTCAAGAAGGTGAGGAGCTGAAGGCTAAAATGGTGAGGAGCTGAAGGTGCAAGAAGGTGAGGAGCTGAAGGCTCAAGAAGGTGAGGAGCTGAAGGCTGAAGAAGGTGAGGAGCTGAAGGCTCAAGAAGGTGAGGAGCTGAAGGCTCCAGAAGGTGAGGAGCTGAAGGCTAAAATGGTGAGGAGCTGAAGGCGCAAGAAGGTGAGGAGCTGAAGGGTCAAGAAGGTGAGGAGCTGAAGGCTCAAGAAGGTGAGGAGCTGAAGGCTCAAGAAGGTGATGAGCTGAAGGGTCAAGAAGGTGAGGAGCTGAAGGGTCAAGAAGGTGAGGAGCTGAAGGGTCAAGAAGGTGAGGAACTGAAGGCTAAAATGGTGAGGAGCTGAAGGGTAAAAAGGTGAGGAGCTTAAGGTGCAAGAAGGTGAGGAGCTGAAGGCTCAAGAAGGTGAGGAGCTGAAGGCTAAAATGGTGAGGAGCTTTAGGTGCAAGAAGGTGAGGAGCTGAAGGCTTAAGAAGGTGAGGAGCTGAAGGCTAAAATGGTGAGGAGCTGAAGGCGCAAGAAGTTGACGAGCTGAAGGCTAAAAAGGTGAGGAGCTGAAGGCTCAAGAAGGTGAGGAGCTGAAGGCTAAAAAGGTGAGGATCTGAAGGCTAAAAAGGTGAGGAGCTGAAGGCGCAAGAAGGTGAGGAGCTGAAGGCTCAAGAAGGTGAGGAATTGAAGGCTCAAAAAGGTGAGGAGCTGAAGGCTCAAGAAGGTGAGGAGCTGAAGGCTCAAGAAGGTGAGGAGCTGAAGGCTCAAGAAGGTGAGGAGCTGAAGGGTCAAGAAGGTGAGGAGCTGAAGTGTAAAAAGGTGAGGAGCTGAAGTGTAAAAAGGTGAGGAGCTGAAGGGTAAAAAGGTGAGGAGCTTTAGGTGCAAGAAGGTGAGGAGCTGAAGGGTCAAGAAGGTGAGGAGCTGAAGGGTCAAGAAGGTGAGGAGCTGAAGTGTAAAAAGGTGAGGAGCTGAAGTGTAAAAAGGTGAGGAGCTGAAGGGTAAAAAGGTGAGGAGCTTTAGGTGCAAGAAGGTGAGGAGCTGAAGGGTCAAGAAGGTGAGGAGCTGAAGGGTCAAGAAGGTGAGGAGCTGAAGTGTAAAAAGGTGAGGAGCTGAAGTGTAAAAAGGTGAGGAGCTGAAGTGTAAAAAGGTGAGGAGCTGAAGTGTAAAAAGGTGAGGAGCTGAAGGGTAAAAAGGTGAGGAGCTTTAGGTGCAAGAAGGTGAGGAGCTGAAGGCTCAAGAAGGTGAGGAGCTGAAGGCTAAAATGGTGAGGAGCTGAAGGTGCAAGAAGGTGAGGAGCTGAAGGCTCAAGAAGGTGAGGAGCTGAAGGCGAAAGAAGGTGAGGAGCTGAAGGCTCAAGAAGGTGATGAGCTGAAGGGTCAAGAAGGTGAGGAGCTGAAGGCTCAAGAAGGTGAGGAGCTGAAGGGTCAAGAAGGTGAGGAGCTGAAGGGTCAAGAAGGTGAGGAGCTGAAGTGTAAAAAGGTGAGGAGCTGAAGGGTAAAAAGGTGAGGAGCTGAAGGCTCAAGAAGGTGAGGAGCTGAAGGCTCAAGAAGGTGAGGAGCTGAAGGGTCAAGAAGGTGAGGAGCTGAAGGGTCAAGAAGGTGAGGAGCTGAAGGTGAGGAGCTGAAGGCTCAAGAAGGTGAGGAGCTGAAGGCTCAAGAAGGTGAGGAGCTGAAGGCTCAAGAAGGTGAGGAGCTGAAGGCTCAAGAAGGTGAGGAGCTGAAGGCTCAAGAAGGTGAGCAGCTGAAGGGTCAAGAAGGTGAGGAGCTGAAGGCTCAAGTAGGTGAGGAGCTAAAGGCTAAAATGGTGAGGAGCTGATGGGTCAAGAAGGTGAGGAGCTGAAGGCTCAAGAAGGTGAGGAGCTGAAGGGTCAAGAAGGTGAGGAGCTGAAGGGTCAAGAAGGTGAGGAGCTGAAGGGTAAAAAGGTGAGGAGCTGAAGGGTAAAAAGGTGAGGAGCTGAAGGGTCAAGAAGGTGAGGAGCTGAAGGTGAGGAGCTGAAGGCTCAAGAAGGTGAGGAGCTGAAGGCTCAAGAAGGTGAGGAGCTGAAGGCTCAAGAAGGTGAGCAGCTGAAGGGTCAAGAAGGTGAGGAGCTGAAGGCTCAAGTAGGTGAGGAGCTAAAGGCTAAAATGGTGAGGAGCTGATGGGTCAAGAAGGTGAGGAGCTGAAGGCTCAAGAAGGTGAGGAGCTGAAGGGTCAAGAAGGTGAGGAGCTGAAGGGTCAAGAAGGTGAGGAGCTGAAGGGTAAAAAGGTGAGGAGCTGAAGGGTAAAAAGGTGAGGAGCTGAAGGGTAAAAAGGTGAGGAGCTGAAGGGTAATAAGGTGAGGAGCTGAAGGGTCAAGAAGGTGAGGAGCTGAAGGCTCAAGAAGGTGAGGAGCTGAAGGCTCAAGAAGATGAGGAGCTGAAGGCTAAAAAGGTGAGGAGCTGAAGGCTAAAAAGGTGAGGAGCTGAAGGCTAAAATGGTGAGGAGCTCAAGGTGCAAGAAGGTGAGGAGCTGAAGGCTAAAAAGGTGAGGAGCTGAAGGCTCAAGAAGGTGAGGAGCTGAAGGCTCAAGAAGGTGAGGAGCTGAAGGTGCAAGAAGGTGAGGAGCTGAAGGCAAAAATGGTGAGGAGCTTTAGGTGCAAAAAGGTGAGGAGCTGAAGGCTTAAGAAGGTGAGGAGCTGAAGGCTCAAGAAGGTGAGGAGCTGAAGGCTCAAGAAGGTGAGGAGCTTAAGGCTCAAGAAGGTGAGGAGCTGAAGGCTGAAGAAGGTGAGGAGCTGAAGGCTCAAGAAGGTGAGGAGCTGAAGGCTAAAATGGTGAGGAGCTGAAGGCGCAAGAAGGTGAGGAGCTGAAGGCTCAAGAAGGTGAGGAGCTGAAGGCTCAAGAAGGTGAGGAGCTGAAGGCTCAAGAAGGTGAGGAGCTGAAGGCTAAAATGGTGAGGAGCTGAAGGCGCAAGAAGGTGAGGAGCTGAAGGCTCAAGAAGGTGAGGAGCTGAAGGGTCAAGAAGGTGAGGAGCTGAAGTGTAAAAAGGTGAGGAGCTGAAGTGTAAAAAGGTGAGGAGCTGAAGGGTAAAAAGGTGAGGAGCTTAAGGTGCAAGAAGGTGAGGAGCTGAAGGCTCAAGAAGGTGAGGAGCTGAAGGTGAGGAGCTGAAGGCTCAAGAAGGTGAGGAGCTGAAGGCTCAAGAAGGTGAGGAGCTGAAGGCTCAAGAAGGTGAGCAGCTGAAGGGTCAAGAAGGTGAGGAGCTGAAGGCTCAAGTAGGTGAGGAGCTAAAGGCTAAAATGGTGAGGAGCTGATGGGTCAAGAAGGTGAGGAGCTGAAGGCTCAAGAAGGTGAGGAGCTGAAGGGTCAAGAAGGTGAGGAGCTGAAGGGTCAAGAAGGTGAGGAGCTGAAGGGTAAAAAGGTGAGGAGCTGAAGGGTAAAAAGGTGAGGAGCTGAAGGGTAAAAAGGTGAGGAGCTGAAGGGTAATAAGGTGAGGAGCTGAAGGGTCAAGAAGGTGAGGAGCTGAAGGCTCAAGAAGGTGAGGAGCTGAAGGCTCAAGAAGATGAGGAGCTGAAGGCTAAAAAGGTGAGGAGCTGAAGGCTAAAAAGGTGAGGAGCTGAAGGCTAAAATGGTGAGGAGCTCAAGGTGCAAGAAGGTGAGGAGCTGAAGGCTAAAAAGGTGAGGAGCTGAAGGCTCAAGAAGGTGAGGAGCTGAAGGCTCAAGAAGGTGAGGAGCTGAAGGTGCAAGAAGGTGAGGAGCTGAAGGCAAAAATGGTGAGGAGCTTTAGGTGCAAAAAGGTGAGGAGCTGAAGGCTTAAGAAGGTGAGGAGCTGAAGGCTCAAGAAGGTGAGGAGCTGAAGGCTCAAGAAGGTGAGGAGCTTAAGGCTCAAGAAGGTGAGGAGCTGAAGGCTGAAGAAGGTGAGGAGCTGAAGGCTCAAGAAGGTGAGGAGCTGAAGGCTAAAATGGTGAGGAGCTGAAGGCGCAAGAAGGTGAGGAGCTGAAGGCTCAAGAAGGTGAGGAGCTGAAGGCTCAAGAAGGTGAGGAGCTGAAGGCTCAAGAAGGTGAGGAGCTGAAGGCTAAAATGGTGAGGAGCTGAAGGCGCAAGAAGGTGAGGAGCTGAAGGCTCAAGAAGGTGAGGAGCTGAAGGGTCAAGAAGGTGAGGAGCTGAAGTGTAAAAAGGTGAGGAGCTGAAGTGTAAAAAGGTGAGGAGCTGAAGGGTAAAAAGGTGAGGAGCTTAAGGTGCAAGAAGGTGAGGAGCTGAAGGCTCAAGAAGGTGAGGAGCTGAAGGCTAAAATGGTGAGGAGCTTTAGGTGCAAGAAGGTGAGGAGCTGAAGGCTTAAGAAGGTGAGGAGCTGAAGGGTCAAGAAGGTGATGAGCTGAAGGGTCAAGAAGGTGAGGAGCTGAAGGCTAAAGTGGTGAGGAGCTTAAGGCTCAAGAAGGTGAGGAGCTGAAGGCTTAAGAAGGTGAGGAGCTGAAGGCTTAAGAAGGTGAGGAGCTGAAGGCTCAAGAAGGTGAGGAGCTGAAGGCTTAAGAAGGTGATGAGCTGAAGGGTCAAGAAGGTGAGGAGCTGAAGGCTAAAGTGGTGAGGAGCTTAAGGCTCAAGAAGGTGAGGAGCTGAAGGCTTAAGAAGGTGAGGAGCTGAAGGCTCAAGAAGGTGAGGAGCTGAAGGCTTAAGAAGGTGATGAGCTGAAGGGTCAAGAAGGTGAGGAGCTTAAGGCTCAAGAAGGTGAGGAGCTGAAGGCTTAAGAAGGTGAGGAGCTGAAGGCTAAAATGGTGAGGAGCTGAAGGTGCAAGAAGGTGAGGAGCTGAAGGCTCAAGAAGGTGATGAGCTGAAGGCTCAAGAAGGTGAGGAGCTGAAGGCTCAAGAAGGTGAGGAGCTGAAGGCTAAAATGGTGAGGAGCTGAAGGCGCAAGAAGGTGAGGAGCTGAAGGCTCAAGAAGGTGAGGAGCTGAAGGCTCAAGAAGGTGAGGAGCTGAAGGCTCAAGAAGGTGAGGAGCTGAAGGCTCAAGAAGGTGAGGAGCTGAAGGCTCAAGAAGGTGAGGAGCTGAAGGCTAAAATGGTGAGGAGCTTTAGGTGCAAGAAGGTGAGGAGCTGAAGGCTTAAGAAGGTGAGGAGCTGAAGGCTAAAAAGGTGAGGAGCTGAAGGCTAAAATGGTGAGGAGCTGAAGGTGCAAGAAGGTGAGGAGCTGAAGGGTCAAGAAGGTGAGGAGCTGAAGGCTCAAGAAGGTGAGGAGCTGAAGGCTAAAATGGTGAGGAGCTGAAGGGTCAAGAAGGTGAGGAGCTGAAGGGTCAAGAAGGTGAGGAGCTGAAGTGTAAAAAGGTGAGGAGCTGAAGTGTAAAAAGGTGAGGAGCTGAAGGGTAAAAAGGTGAGGAGCTTAAGGTGCAAGAAGGTGAGGAGCTGAAGGCTCAAGAAGGTGAGGAGCTGAAGGATAAAATGGTGAGGAGCTGAAGTGTAAAAAGGTGAGGAGCTGAAGTGTAAAAAGGTGAGGAGCTGAAGTGTAAAAAGGTGAGGAGCTTTAGGTGCAAGAAGGTGAGGAGCTGAAGGCTCAAGAAGGTGAGGAGCTGAAGGCTAAAATGGTGAGGAGCTTTAGGTGCAAGAAGGTGAGGAGCTGAAGGCTCAAGAAGGTGAGGAGCTGAAGGCTCAAGAAGGTGAGGAGCTGAAGGCTCAAGAAGGTGAGGAGCTGAAGGCTAAAATGGTGAGGAGCTGAAGGCGCAAGAAGGTGAGGAGCTGAAGGCTCAAGAAGGTGAGGAGCTGAAGGGTCAAGAAGGTGAGGAGCTGAAGTGTAAAAAGGTGAGGAGCTGAAGTGTAAAAAGGTGAGGAGCTGAAGGGTAAAAAGGTGAGGAGCTTAAGGTGCAAGAAGGTGAGGAGCTGAAGGCTCAAGAAGGTGAGGAGCTGAAGGCTAAAATGGTGAGGAGCTTTAGGTGCAAGAAGGTGAGGAGCTGAAGGCTTAAGAAGGTGAGGAGCTGAAGGGTCAAGAAGGTGATGAGCTGAAGGGTCAAGAAGGTGAGGAGCTGAAGGCTAAAGTGGTGAGGAGCTTAAGGCTCAAGAAGGTGAGGAGCTGAAGGCTTAAGAAGGTGAGGAGCTGAAGGCTTAAGAAGGTGAGGAGCTGAAGGCTCAAGAAGGTGAGGAGCTGAAGGCTTAAGAAGGTGATGAGCTGAAGGGTCAAGAAGGTGAGGAGCTGAAGGCTAAAGTGGTGAGGAGCTTAAGGCTCAAGAAGGTGAGGAGCTGAAGGCTTAAGAAGGTGAGGAGCTGAAGGCTCAAGAAGGTGAGGAGCTGAAGGCTTAAGAAGGTGATGAGCTGAAGGGTCAAGAAGGTGAGGAGCTTAAGGCTCAAGAAGGTGAGGAGCTGAAGGCTTAAGAAGGTGAGGAGCTGAAGGCTAAAATGGTGAGGAGCTGAAGGTGCAAGAAGGTGAGGAGCTGAAGGCTCAAGAAGGTGATGAGCTGAAGGCTCAAGAAGGTGAGGAGCTGAAGGCTCAAGAAGGTGAGGAGCTGAAGGCTAAAATGGTGAGGAGCTGAAGGCGCAAGAAGGTGAGGAGCTGAAGGCTCAAGAAGGTGAGGAGCTGAAGGCTCAAGAAGGTGAGGAGCTGAAGGCTCAAGAAGGTGAGGAGCTGAAGGCTCAAGAAGGTGAGGAGCTGAAGGCTCAAGAAGGTGAGGAGCTGAAGGCTAAAATGGTGAGGAGCTTTAGGTGCAAGAAGGTGAGGAGCTGAAGGCTTAAGAAGGTGAGGAGCTGAAGGCTAAAAAGGTGAGGAGCTGAAGGCTAAAATGGTGAGGAGCTGAAGGTGCAAGAAGGTGAGGAGCTGAAGGGTCAAGAAGGTGAGGAGCTGAAGGCTCAAGAAGGTGAGGAGCTGAAGGCTAAAATGGTGAGGAGCTGAAGGGTCAAGAAGGTGAGGAGCTGAAGGGTCAAGAAGGTGAGGAGCTGAAGTGTAAAAAGGTGAGGAGCTGAAGTGTAAAAAGGTGAGGAGCTGAAGGGTAAAAAGGTGAGGAGCTTAAGGTGCAAGAAGGTGAGGAGCTGAAGGCTCAAGAAGGTGAGGAGCTGAAGGATAAAATGGTGAGGAGCTGAAGTGTAAAAAGGTGAGGAGCTGAAGTGTAAAAAGGTGAGGAGCTGAAGTGTAAAAAGGTGAGGAGCTTTAGGTGCAAGAAGGTGAGGAGCTGAAGGCTCAAGAAGGTGAGGAGCTGAAGGCTAAAATGGTGAGGAGCTTTAGGTGCAAGAAGGTGAGGAGCTGAAGGCTCAAGAAGGTGAGGAGCTGAAGGCTCAAGAAGGTGAGGAGCTGAAGGCTCAGAAGGTGAGGAGCTGAAGGGTCAAGAAGGTGAGGAGCTGAAGGCTCAAGTAGGTGAGGAGCTGAAGGCTAAAATGGTGAGGAGCTGATGGGTCAAGAAGGTGAGGAGCTGAAGGCTCAAGAAGGTGAGGAGCTGAAGGGTCAAGAAGGTGAGGAGCTGAAGGGTCAAGAAGGTGAGGAGCTAAAGGGTCAAGAAGGTGAGGAGCTGAAGGGTAAAAAGGTGAGGAGCTGAAGGGTAAAAAGGTGAGGAGCTGAAGGGTAAAAAGGTGAGGAGCTGAAGGGTAAAAAGGTGAGGAGCTGAAGGGTCAAGAAGGTGAGGAGCTGAAGGCTCAAGAAGGTGAGGAGCTGAAGGCTCAAGAAGGTGAGGAGCTGAAGGCTCAAGAAGGTGAGGAGCTGAAGGGTAAAAAGGTGAGGAGCTGAAGGGTAAAAAGGTGAGGAGCTGAAGGGTAAAAAGGTGAGGAGCTGAAGGCTAAAAAGGTGAGGAGCTGAAGGCTAAAAAGGTGAGGAGCTGAAGGGTAAAAAGGTGAGGAGCTGAAGGCTCAAGAAGGTGAGGAGCTGAAGGGTCAAGAAGGTGAGGAGCTGAAGGTGAGGAGCTGAAGGCTCAAAAAGGTGAGGAGCTGAAGGCTAAAAAGGTGAGGAGCTGAAGGCTCAAGAAGGTGAGGAGCTGAAGGCGCAAGAAGGTGAGGAGCTGAAGGCTCAAGAAGGTGAGGAGCTGAAGGGTCAAGAAGGTGAGGAGCTGAAGGCTCAAGAAGGTGAGGAGCTGAAGGCCAAAATGGTGAGGAGCTGAAGGCGCAAGAAGGTGAGGAGCTGAAGGCTCAAGAAGGTGAGGAGCTGAAGGCTCAAGAAGGTGAGGAGCTGAAGGCTAAAATGGTGAGGAGCTGAAGGCTCAAGAAGGTGAGGAGCTGAAGGCTCAAGAAGGTGATGAGCTGAAGGCTCAAGAAGGTGATGAGCTGAATGCTCAAGAAGGTGATGAGCTGAAGGCTCAAGAAGGTGATGAGCTGAATGCTCAAGAAGGTGAGGAGCTGAAGGCGCAAGAAGGTGAGGAGCTGAAGGCTAAAATGGTGAGGAGCTGAAGGCGCAAGAAGGTGAGGAGCTGAAGGCTCAAGAAGGTGAGGAGCTGAAGGGTCAAGAAGGTGAGGAGCTGAAGGCTCAAGAAGGTGAGGAGCTGAAGGCTAAAGTGGTGAGGAGCTTAAGGCTCAAGAAGGTGAGGAGCTGAAGGCTTAAGAAGGTGAGGAGCTGAAGGCTCAAGAAGGTGATGAGCTGAAGGCTCAAGAAGGTGAGGAGCTGAAGGCTAAAATGGTGAGGAGCTGAAGGCGCAAGAAGGTGAGGAGCTGAAGGGTCAAGAAGGTGAGGAGCTGAAGGCTCAAGAAGGTGAGGAGCTGAAGGCTCAAGAAGGTAAGGAGCTGAAGGCTAAAAAGGTGAGGAGCTGAAGGCTAAAATGGTGAGGAGCTTAAGGCTCAAGAAGGTGAGGAGCTGAAGGCTAAAATGGTGAGGAGCTGAAGGTGCAAGAAGGTGAGGAGCTGAAGGCTCAAGAAGGTGATGAGCTGAAGGCTCAAGAAGGTGAGGAGCTGAAGGCTCAAGAAGGTGATGAGCTGAAGGCTCAAGAAGGTGAGGAGCTGAAGGCTCAAGAAGGTGAGGAGCTGAAGGCTAAAATGGTGAGGAGCTGAAGGGTCAAGAAGGTGAGGAGCTGAAGGGTCAAGAAGGTGAGGAGCTGAAGTGTAAAAAGGTGAGGAGCTGAAGTGTAAAAAGGTGAGGAACTGAAGGCTAAAATGGTGAGGAGCTGAAGGGTCAAGAAGGTGAGGAGCTGAAGGGTAAAAAGGTGAGGAGCTTAAGGTGCAAGAAGGTGAGGAGCTGAAGGCTCAAGAAGGTGAGGAGCTGAAGGCTCAAGAAGGTGAGGAGCTGAAGGCTCAAGAAGGTGAGGAGCTGAAGGCTAAAAAGGTGAGGAGCTGAAGGCTAAAATGATGAGGACCTTAAGGCTCAAGAAGGTGAGGAGCTGAAGGCTAAAATGGTGAGGAGCTGAAGGGTCAAGAAGGTGAGGAGCTGAAGGGTCAAGAAGGTGAGGAGCTGAAGTGTAAAAAGGTGAGGAGCTGAAGTGTAAAAAGGTGAGGAGCTGAAGGGTAAAAAGGTGAGGAGCTTAAGGTGCAAGAAGGTGAGGAGCTGAAGGCTCAAGAAGGTGAGGAGCTGAAGGCTCAAGAAGGTGAGGAGCTGAAGGCTCAAGAAGGTGAGGAGCTGAAGACTAAAATGGTGAGGAGCTGAAGGCGCAAGAAGGTGAGGAGCTGAAGGCTCAAGAAGGTGAGGAGCTGAAGGCTCAAGAAGGTGAGGAGCTGAAGGCTAAAATGGTGAGGAGCTGAAGGCGCAAGAAGGTGAGGAGCTGAAGGCTCAAGAAGGTGAGGAGCTGAAGGGTCAAGAAGGTGAGGAGCTGAAGGGTCAAGAAGGTGAGGAGCTGAAGTGTAAAAAGGTGAGGAGCTGAAGTGTAAAAAGGTGAGGAGCTGAAGGGTAAAAAGGTGAGGAGCTTTAGGTGCAAGAAGGTGAGGAGCTGAAGGCTCAAGAAGGTGAGGAGCTGAAGGCTAAAATGGTGAGGAGCTTTAGGTGCAAGAAGGTGAGGAGCTGAAGGCTTAAGAAGGTGAGGAGCTGAAGGCTAAAATGGTGAGGAGCTGAAGGTGCAAGAAGGTGAGGAGCTGAAGGCTCAAGAAGGTGAGGAGCTGAAGGCTCAAGAAGGTGAGGAGCTGAAGGCTCAAGAAGGTGAGGAGCTGAAGGCTCAGAAGGTGAGGAGCTGAAGGGTCAAGAAGGTGAGGAGCTGAAGGGTCAAGAAGGTGAGGAGCTGAAGGCTCAAGTAGGTGAGGAGCTGAAGGCTAAAATGGTGAGGAGCTGATGGGTCAAGAAGGTGAGGAGCTGAAGGCTCAAGAAGGTGAGGAGCTGAAGGGTCAAGAAGGTGAGGAGCTGAAGGGTCAAGAAGGTGAGGAGCTAATGGGTCAAGAAGGTGAGGAGCTGAAGGGTAAAAAGGTGAGGAGCTGAAGGGTAAAAAGGTGAGGAGCTGAAGGGTCAAGAAGGTGAGGAGCTGAAGGCTCAAGAAGGTGAGGAGCTGAAGGCTCAAGAAGGTGAGGAGCTGAAGGCTCAGAAGGTGAGGAGCTGAAGGGTCAAGAAGGTGAGGAGCTGAAGGCTCAAGTAGGTGAGGAGCTGAAGGCTAAAATGGTGAGGAGCTGATGGGTCAAGAAGGTGAGGAGCTGAAGGCTCAAGAAGGTGAGGAGCTGAAGGGTCAAGAAGGTGAGGAGCTGAAGGGTCAAGAAGGTGAGGAGCTAAAGGGTCAAGAAGGTGAGGAGCTGAAGGGTAAAAAGGTGAGGAGCTGAAGGGTAAAAAGGTGAGGAGCTGAAGGGTAAAAAGGTGAGGAGCTGAAGGGTAAAAAGGTGAGGAGCTGAAGGGTCAAGAAGGTGAGGAGCTGAAGGCTCAAGAAGGTGAGGAGCTGAAGGGTAAAAAGGTGAGGAGCTGAAGGGTAAAAAGGTGAGGAGCTGAAGGCTAAAAAGGTGAGGAGCTGAAGGCTAAAAAGGTGAGGAGCTGAAGGCTAAAATGGTGAGGAGCTCAAGGTGCAAGAAGGTGAGGAGCTGAAGGCTAAAAAGGTGAGGAGCTGAAGGCTCAAGAAGGTGAGGAGCTGAAGGCTCAAGAAGGTGATGAGCTGAAGGCTCAAGAAGGTGATGAGCTGAATGCTCAAGAAGGTGATGAGCTGAAGGCTCAAGAAGGTGATGAGCTGAATGCTCAAGAAGGTGAGGAGCTGAAGGCGCAAGAAGGTGAGGAGCTGAAGGCTAAAATGGTGAGGAGCTGAAGGCGCAAGAAGGTGAGGAGCTGAAGGCTCAAGAAGGTGAGGAGCTGAAGGGTCAAGAAGGTGAGGAGCTGAAGGCTCAAGAAGGTGAGGAGCTGAAGGCTAAAGTGGTGAGGAGCTTAAGGCTCAAGAAGGTGAGGAGCTGAAGGCTTAAGAAGGTGAGGAGCTGAAGGCTCAAGAAGGTGATGAGCTGAAGGCTCAAGAAGGTGAGGAGCTGAAGGCTAAAATGGTGAGGAGCTGAAGGCGCAAGAAGGTGAGGAGCTGAAGGGTCAAGAAGGTGAGGAGCTGAAGGCTCAAGAAGGTGAGGAGCTGAAGGCTCAAGAAGGTAAGGAGCTGAAGGCTAAAAAGGTGAGGAGCTGAAGGCTAAAATGGTGAGGAGCTTAAGGCTCAAGAAGGTGAGGAGCTGAAGGCTAAAATGGTGAGGAGCTGAAGGTGCAAGAAGGTGAGGAGCTGAAGGCTCAAGAAGGTGATGAGCTGAAGGCTCAAGAAGGTGAGGAGCTGAAGGCTCAAGAAGGTGATGAGCTGAAGGCTCAAGAAGGTGAGGAGCTGAAGGCTCAAGAAGGTGAGGAGCTGAAGGCTAAAATGGTGAGGAGCTGAAGGGTCAAGAAGGTGAGGAGCTGAAGGGTCAAGAAGGTGAGGAGCTGAAGTGTAAAAAGGTGAGGAGCTGAAGTGTAAAAAGGTGAGGAACTGAAGGCTAAAATGGTGAGGAGCTGAAGGGTCAAGAAGGTGAGGAGCTGAAGGGTAAAAAGGTGAGGAGCTTAAGGTGCAAGAAGGTGAGGAGCTGAAGGCTCAAGAAGGTGAGGAGCTGAAGGCTCAAGAAGGTGAGGAGCTGAAGGCTCAAGAAGGTGAGGAGCTGAAGGCTAAAAAGGTGAGGAGCTGAAGGCTAAAATGATGAGGACCTTAAGGCTCAAGAAGGTGAGGAGCTGAAGGCTAAAATGGTGAGGAGCTGAAGGGTCAAGAAGGTGAGGAGCTGAAGGGTCAAGAAGGTGAGGAGCTGAAGTGTAAAAAGGTGAGGAGCTGAAGTGTAAAAAGGTGAGGAGCTGAAGGGTAAAAAGGTGAGGAGCTTAAGGTGCAAGAAGGTGAGGAGCTGAAGGCTCAAGAAGGTGAGGAGCTGAAGGCTCAAGAAGGTGAGGAGCTGAAGGCTCAAGAAGGTGAGGAGCTGAAGACTAAAATGGTGAGGAGCTGAAGGCGCAAGAAGGTGAGGAGCTGAAGGCTCAAGAAGGTGAGGAGCTGAAGGCTCAAGAAGGTGAGGAGCTGAAGGCTAAAATGGTGAGGAGCTGAAGGCGCAAGAAGGTGAGGAGCTGAAGGCTCAAGAAGGTGAGGAGCTGAAGGGTCAAGAAGGTGAGGAGCTGAAGGGTCAAGAAGGTGAGGAGCTGAAGTGTAAAAAGGTGAGGAGCTGAAGTGTAAAAAGGTGAGGAGCTGAAGGGTAAAAAGGTGAGGAGCTTTAGGTGCAAGAAGGTGAGGAGCTGAAGGCTCAAGAAGGTGAGGAGCTGAAGGCTAAAATGGTGAGGAGCTTTAGGTGCAAGAAGGTGAGGAGCTGAAGGCTTAAGAAGGTGAGGAGCTGAAGGCTAAAATGGTGAGGAGCTGAAGGTGCAAGAAGGTGAGGAGCTGAAGGCTCAAGAAGGTGAGGAGCTGAAGGCTCAAGAAGGTGAGGAGCTGAAGGCTCAAGAAGGTGAGGAGCTGAAGGCTCAGAAGGTGAGGAGCTGAAGGGTCAAGAAGGTGAGGAGCTGAAGGGTCAAGAAGGTGAGGAGCTGAAGGCTCAAGTAGGTGAGGAGCTGAAGGCTAAAATGGTGAGGAGCTGATGGGTCAAGAAGGTGAGGAGCTGAAGGCTCAAGAAGGTGAGGAGCTGAAGGGTCAAGAAGGTGAGGAGCTGAAGGGTCAAGAAGGTGAGGAGCTAATGGGTCAAGAAGGTGAGGAGCTGAAGGGTAAAAAGGTGAGGAGCTGAAGGGTAAAAAGGTGAGGAGCTGAAGGGTCAAGAAGGTGAGGAGCTGAAGGCTCAAGAAGGTGAGGAGCTGAAGGCTCAAGAAGGTGAGGAGCTGAAGGCTCAGAAGGTGAGGAGCTGAAGGGTCAAGAAGGTGAGGAGCTGAAGGCTCAAGTAGGTGAGGAGCTGAAGGCTAAAATGGTGAGGAGCTGATGGGTCAAGAAGGTGAGGAGCTGAAGGCTCAAGAAGGTGAGGAGCTGAAGGGTCAAGAAGGTGAGGAGCTGAAGGGTCAAGAAGGTGAGGAGCTAAAGGGTCAAGAAGGTGAGGAGCTGAAGGGTAAAAAGGTGAGGAGCTGAAGGGTAAAAAGGTGAGGAGCTGAAGGGTAAAAAGGTGAGGAGCTGAAGGGTAAAAAGGTGAGGAGCTGAAGGGTCAAGAAGGTGAGGAGCTGAAGGCTCAAGAAGGTGAGGAGCTGAAGGGTAAAAAGGTGAGGAGCTGAAGGGTAAAAAGGTGAGGAGCTGAAGGCTAAAAAGGTGAGGAGCTGAAGGCTAAAAAGGTGAGGAGCTGAAGGCTAAAATGGTGAGGAGCTCAAGGTGCAAGAAGGTGAGGAGCTGAAGGCTAAAAAGGTGAGGAGCTGAAGGCTCAAGAAGGTGAGGAGCTGAAGGCTAAAAAGGTGAGGAGCTGAAGGCTAAAAAGGTGAGGAGCTGAAAGGTCAAGAAGGTGAGGAGCTGAAGGCTAAAATGGTGAGGAGCTCTCAAGGTGCAAGAAGGTGAGGAGCTGAAGGCTCAAGAAGGTGAGGAGCTGAAGGCTCAAGAAGGTGAGGAGCTGAAGGCTAAAAAGGTGAGGAGCTGAAGGCTAAAATGGTGAGGAGCTGAAGGCTAAAATGGTGAGGAGCTGAAGAATAAAAAGGTGAGGAGCTGAAGAATAAAAAGGTGAGGAGCTGAAGGGTCAAGAAGGTGAGGAGCTGAAGGGTCAAGAAGGTGAGGAGCTGAAGGGTCAAGAAGGTGAGGAGCTGAAGGCTCAAGAAGGTGAGGAGCTGAAGGCTGAAGAAGGTGAGGAGCTGAAGGCTAAAAAGGTGAGGAGCTGAAGGCTAAAAAGGTGAGGAGCTGAAGGGTCAAGAAGGTGAGGAGCTGAAGGCTAAAAAGGTGAGGAGCTGAAGGCTCAGAAGGTGAGGAGCTGAAGGCGCAAGAAGGTGAGGAGCTGAAGGCTAAAATGGTGAGGAGCTGAAGGGTCAAGAAGGTGAGGAGCTGAAGGCTAAAAAGGTGAGGAGCTGAAGGCGCAAGAAGGTGAGGAGCTGAAGGCTCAAGAAGGTGAGGAATTGAAGGCTCAAAAAGGTGAGGAATTGAAGGCTCAAAAAGGTGAGGAGCTGAAGGCTCAAGAAGGTGAGGAGCTGAAGGCTCAAGAAGGTGAGGAGCTGATGGCTCAAGAAGGTGAGGAGCTGAAGGCTAAAATGGTGAGGAGCTGAAGGCGCAAGAAGGTGAGGAGCTGAAGGCTAAAATGGTGAGGAGCTGAAGGCGCAAGAAGGTGAGGAGCTGAAGGCTCAAGAAGGTGAGGAGCTGAAGGGTCAAGAAGGTGAGGAGCTGAAGGGTCAAGAAGGTGAGGAGCTGAAGTGTAAAAAGGTGAGGAGCTGAAGTGTAAAAAGGTGAGGAGCTGAAGGGTAAAAAGGTGAGGAGCTTTAGGTGCAAGAAGGTGAGGAGCTGAAGGCTCAAGAAGGTGAGGAGCTGAAGGCTAAAATGGTGAGGAGCTTTAGGTGCAAGAAGGTGAGGAGCTGAAGGCTTAAGAAGGTGAGGAGCTGAAGGCTAAAATGGTGAGGAGCTGAAGGTGCAAGAAGGTGAGGAGCTGAAGGCTCATGAAGGTGAGGAGCTGAAGGCTCAAGAAGGTGAGGAGCTGAAGGCTCAAGAAGGTGAGGAGCTGAAGGCTCAGAAGGTGAGGAGCTGAAGGGTCAAGAAGGTGAGGAGCTGAAGGGGCAAGAAGGTGAGGAGCTGAAGGCTCAAGTAGGTGAGGAGCTGAAGGCTAAAATGGTGAGGAGCTGATGGGTCAAGAAGGTGAGGAGCTGAAGGCTCAAGAAGGTGAGGAGCTGAAGGGTCAAGAAGGTGAGGAGCTGAAGGGTCAAGAAGGTGAGGAGCTAAAGGGTCAAGAAGGTGAGGAGCTGAAGGGTAAAAAGGTGAGGAGCTGAAGGGTAAAAAGGTGAGGAGCTGAAGGGTAAAAAGGTGAGGAGCTGAAGGGTCAAGAAGGTGAGGAGCTGAAGGCTCAAGAAGGTGAGGAGCTGAAGGCTCAAGAAGGTGAGGAGCTGAAGGCTCAAGAAGGTGAGGAGCTGAAGGCTCAGAAGGTGAGGAGCTGAAGGGTCAAGAAGGTGAGGAGCTGAAGGCTCAAGTAGGTGAGGAGCTGAAGGCTAAAATGGTGAGGAGCTGATGGGTCAAGAAGGTGAGGAGCTGAAGGCTCAAGAAGGTGAGGAGCTGAAGGGTCAAGAAGGTGAGGAGCTGAAGGGTCAAGAAGGTGAGGAGCTAAAGGGTCAAGAAGGTGAGGAGCTGAAGGGTAAAAAGGTGAGGAGTTGAAGGGTAAAAAGGTGAGGAGCTGAAGGGTAAAAAGGTGAGGAGCTGAAGGGTAAAAAGGTGAGGAGCTGAAGGGTCAAGAAGGTGAGGAGCTGAAGGCTCAAGAAGGTGAGGAGCTGAAGGGTAAAAAGGTGAGGAGCTGAAGGGTAAAAAGGTGAGGAGCTGAAGGGTAAAAAGGTGAGGAGCTGAAGGCTAAAAAGGTGAGGAGCTGAAGGCTAAAAAGGTGAGGAGCTGAAGGCTAAAATGGTGAGGAGCTCAAGGTGCAAGAAGGTGAGGAGCTGAAGGCTAAAAAGGTGAGGAGCTGAAGGCTCAAGAAGGTGAGGAGCTGAAGGCTAAAAAGGTGAGGAGCTGAAGGCTAAAAAGGTGAGGAGCTGAAAGGTCAAGAAGGTGAGGAGCTGAAGGCTAAAATGGTGAGGAGCTCTCAAGGTGCAAGAAGGTGAGGAGCTGAAGGCTAAAAAGGTGAGGAGCTGAAGGCGCAAGAAGGTGAGGAGCTGAAGGCTCAAGAAGGTGAGGAATTGAAGGCTCAAAAAGGTGAGGAATTAAAGGCTCAAAAAGGTGAGGAGCTGAAGGCTCAAGAAGGTGAGGAGCTGAAGGCTCAAGAAGGTGAGGAGCTGATGGCTCAAGAAGGTGAGGAGCTGAAGGCTCAAGAAGGTGAGGAGCTGAAGGCTAAAATGGTGAGGAGCTGAAGGCTAAAATGGTGAGGAGCTGAAGGCGCAAGAAGGTGAGGAGCTGAAGGCTCAAGAAGGTGAGGAGCTGAAGGGTCAAGAAGGTGAGGAGCTGAAGGGTCAAGAAGGTGAGGAGCTGAAGTGTAAAAAGGTGAGGAGCTGAAGTGTAAAAAGGTGAGGAGCTGAAGGGTAAAAAGGTGAGGAGCTTTAGGTGCAAGAAGGTGAGGAGCTGAAGGCTCAAGAAGGTGAGGAGCTGAAGGCTAAAATGGTGAGGAGCTTTAGGTGCAAGAAGGTGAGGAGCTGAAGGCTTAAGAAGGTGAGGAGCTGAAGGCTTAAGAAGGTGAGGAGCTGAAGGTGCAAGAAGGTGAGGAGCTGAAGGCTCAAGAAGGTGAGGAGCTGAAGGCTCAAGAAGGTGAGGAGCTGAAGGCTCAAGAAGGTGAGGAGCTGAAGGCTCAAGAAGGTGAGGAGCTGAAGGCTCAGAAGGTGAGGAGCTGAAGGGTCAAGAAGGTGAGGAGCTGAAGGGTCAAGAAGGTGAGGAGCTGAAGGGTCAAGAAGGTGAGGAGCTGAAGGCTCAAGTAGGTGAGGAGCTGAAGGCTAAAATGGTGAGGAGCTGATGGGTCAAGAAGGTGAGGAGCTGAAGGCTCAAGAAGGTGAGGAGCTGAAGGGTCAAGAAGGTGAGGAGCTGAAGGGTCAAGAAGGTGAGGAGCTAATGGGTCAAGAAGGTGAGGAGCTGAAGGGTAAAAAGGTGAGGAGCTGAAGGGTAAAAAGGTGAGGAGCTGAAGGGTCAAGAAGGTGAGGAGCTGAAGGCTCAAGAAGGTGAGGAGCTGAAGGCTCAAGAAGGTGAGGAGCTGAAGGCTCAAGAAGGTGAGGAGCTGAAGGCTCAGAAGGTGAGGAGCTGAAGGGTCAAGAAGGTGAGGAGCTGAAGGCTCAAGTAGGTGAGGAGCTGAAGGCTAAAATGGTGAGGAGCTGATGGGTCAAGAAGGTGAGGAGCTGAAGGCTCAAGAAGGTGAGGAGCTGAAGGGTCAAGAAGGTGAGGAGCTGAAGGGTCAAGAAGGTGAGGAGCTAAAGGGTCAAGAAGGTGAGGAGCTGAAGGGTAAAAAGGTGAGGAGCTGAAGGGTAAAAAGGTGAGGAGCTGAAGGGTAAAAAGGTGAGGAGCTGAAGGGTAAAAAGGTGAGGAGCTGAAGGGTCAAGAAGGTGAGGAGCTGAAGGCTCAAGAAGGTGAGGAGCTGAAGGGTAAAAAGGTGAGGAGCTGAAGGGTAAAAAGGTGAGGAGCTGAAGGCTAAAAAGGTGAGGAGCTGAAGGCTAAAAAGGTGAGGAGCTGAAGGCTAAAATGGTGAGGAGCTCAAGGTGCAAGAAGGTGAGGAGCTGAAGGCTAAAAAGGTGAGGAGCTGAAGGCTCAAGAAGGTGAGGAGCTGAAGGCTAAAAAGGTGAGGAGCTGAAGGCTAAAAAGGTGAGGAGCTGAAAGGTCAAGAAGGTGAGGAGCTGAAGGCTAAAATGGTGAGGAGCTCTCAAGGTGCAAGAAGGTGAGGAGCTGAAGGCTCAAGAAGGTGAGGAGCTGAAGGCTCAAGAAGGTGAGGAGCTGAAGGCTAAAAAGGTGAGGAGCTGAAGGCTAAAATGGTGAGGAGCTGAAGGCTAAAATGGTGAGGAGCTGAAGAATAAAAAGGTGAGGAGCTGAAGAATAAAAAGGTGAGGAGCTGAAGGGTCAAGAAGGTGAGGAGCTGAAGGGTCAAGAAGGTGAGGAGCTGAAGGGTCAAGAAGGTGAGGAGCTGAAGGCTCAAGAAGGTGAGGAGCTGAAGGCTGAAGAAGGTGAGGAGCTGAAGGCTAAAAAGGTGAGGAGCTGAAGGCTAAAAAGGTGAGGAGCTGAAGGGTCAAGAAGGTGAGGAGCTGAAGGCTAAAAAGGTGAGGAGCTGAAGGCTCAGAAGGTGAGGAGCTGAAGGCGCAAGAAGGTGAGGAGCTGAAGGCTAAAATGGTGAGGAGCTGAAGGGTCAAGAAGGTGAGGAGCTGAAGGCTAAAAAGGTGAGGAGCTGAAGGCGCAAGAAGGTGAGGAGCTGAAGGCTCAAGAAGGTGAGGAATTGAAGGCTCAAAAAGGTGAGGAATTGAAGGCTCAAAAAGGTGAGAAGCTGAAGGCTCAAGAAGGTGAGGAGCTGAAGGCTCAAGAAGGTGAGGAGCTGATGGCTCAAGAAGGTGAGGAGCTGAAGGCTAAAATGGTGAGGAGCTGAAGGCGCAAGAAGGTGAGGAGCTGAAGGCTAAAATGGTGAGGAGCTGAAGGCGCAAGAAGGTGAGGAGCTGAAGGCTCAAGAAGGTGAGGAGCTGAAGGGTCAAGAAGGTGAGGAGCTGAAGGGTCAAGAAGGTGAGGAGCTGAAGTGTAAAAAGGTGAGGAGCTGAAGTGTAAAAAGGTGAGGAGCTGAAGGGTAAAAAGGTGAGGAGCTTTAGGTGCAAGAAGGTGAGGAGCTGAAGGCTCAAGAAGGTGAGGAGCTGAAGGCTAAAATGGTGAGGAGCTGAAGGTGCAAGAAGGTGAGGAGCTGAAGGCTCAAGAAGGTGAGGAGCTGAAGGCTCAAGAAGGTGAGGAGCTGAAGGCTCAAGAAGGTGAGGAGCTGAAGGCTCAGAAGGTGAGGAGCTGAAGGGTCAAGAAGGTGAGGAGCTGAAGGGGCAAGAAGGTGAGGAGCTGAAGGCTCAAGTAGGTGAGGAGCTGAAGGCTAAAATGGTGAGGAGCTGATGGGTCAAGAAGGTGAGGAGCTGAAGGCTCAAGAAGGTGAGGAGCTGAAGGGTCAAGAAGGTGAGGAGCTGAAGGGTCAAGAAGGTGAGGAGCTAAAGGGTCAAGAAGGTGAGGAGCTGAAGGGTAAAAAGGTGAGGAGCTGAAGGGTAAAAAGGTGAGGAGCTGAAGGGTAAAAAGGTGAGGAGCTGAAGGGTAAAAAGGTGAGGAGCTGAAGGGTCAAGAAGGTGAGGAGCTGAAGGCTCAAGAAGGTGAGGAGCTGAAGGCTCAAGAAGGTGAGGAGCTGAAGGCTCAAGAAGGTGAGGAGCTGAAGGCTCAGAAGGTGAGGAGCTGAAGGTATAAGAAGGTGAGGAGCTGAAGGCTCAAGTAGGTGAGGAGCTGAAGGCTAAAATGGTGAGGAGCTGATGGGTCAAGAAGGTGAGGAGCTGAAGGCTCAAGAAGGTGAGGAGCTGAAGGGTCAAGAAGGTGAGGAGCTGAAGGGTCAAGAAGGTGAGGAGCTGAAGGGTAAAAAGGTGAGGAGCTGAAGGCTCAGAAGGTGAGGAGCTGAAGGTATAAGAAGGTGAGGAGCTGAAGGCTCAAGTAGGTGAGGAGCTGAAGGCTAAAATGGTGAGGAGCTGATGGGTCAAGAAGGTGAGGAGCTGAAGGCTCAAGAAGGTGAGGAGCTGAAGGGTCAAGAAGGTGAGGAGCTGAAGGGTCAAGAAGGTGAGGAGCTGAAGGGTAAAAAGGTGAGGAGTTGAAGGGTAAAAAGGTGAGGAGTTGAAGGGTAAAAAGGTGAGGAGCTGAAGGGTAAAAAGGTGAGGAGCTGAAGGGTAAAAAGGTGAGGAGCTGAAGGGTCAAGAAGGTGAGGAGCTGAAGGCTCAAGAAGGTGAGGAGCTGAAGGGTAAAAAGGTGAGGAGCTGAAGGGTAAAAAGGTGAGGAGCTGAAGGGTAAAAAGGTGAGGAGCTGAAGGCTAAAAAGGTGAGGAGCTGAAGGCTAAAAAGGTGAGGAGCTGAAGGCTAAAATGGTGAGGAGCTCAAGGTGCAAGAAGGTGAGGAGCTGAAGGCTAAAAAGGTGAGGAGCTGAAGGCTCAAGAAGGTGAGGAGCTGAAGGCTAAAAAGGTGAGGAGCTGAAGGCTAAAAAGGTGAGGAGCTGAAAGGTCAAGAAGGTGAGGAGCTGAAGGCTAAAATGGTGAGGAGCTCTCAAGGTGCAAGAAGGTGAGGAGCTGAAGGCTCAAGAAGGTGAGGAGCTGAAGGCTCAAGAAGGTGAGGAGCTGAAGGCTAAAAAGGTGAGGAGCTGAAGGCTAAAATGGTGAGGAGCTGAAGGCTAAAATGGTGAGGAGCTGAAGAATAAAAAGGTGAGGAGCTGAAGAATAAAAAGGTGAGGAGCTGAAGGGTCAAGAAGGTGAGGAGCTGAAGGGTCAAGAAGGTGAGGAGCTGAAGGCTCAAGAAGGTGAGGAGCTGAAGGCTAAAAAGGTGAGGAGCTGAAGGCTAAAAAGGTGAGGAGCTGAAGGGTCAAGAAGGTGAGGAGCTAAAGGGTCAAGAAGGTGAGGAGCTGAAGGGTAAAAAGGTGAGGAGCTGAAGGGTAAAAAGGTGAGGAGCTGAAGGGTAAAAAGGTGAGGAGCTGAAGGCTCAAGAAGGTGAGGAGCTGAAGGCTCAAGAAGGTGAGGAGCTGAAGGCTCAAGAAGGTGAGGAGCTGAAGGCTCAAGAAGGTGAGGAGCTGAAGGCTAAAATGGTGAGGAGCTTTAGGTGCAAGAAGGTGAGGAGCTGAAGGCTTAAGAAGGTGAGGAGCTGAAGGCTAAAATGGTGAGGAGCTGAAGGTGCAAGAAGGTGAGGAGCTGAAGGCTCAAGAAGGTGAGGAGCTGAAGGCTCAAGAAGGTGAGGAGCTGAAGGCTCAAGAAGGTGAGGAGCTGAAGGCTCAGAAGGTGAGGAGCTGAAGGGTCAAGAAGGTGAGGAGCTGAAGGGGCAAGAAGGTGAGGAGCTGAAGGCTCAAGTAGGTGAGGAGCTGAAGGCTAAAATGGTGAGGAGCTGATGGGTCAAGAAGGTGAGGAGCTGAAGGCTCAAGAAGGTGAGGAGCTGAAGGGTCAAGAAGGTGAGGAGCTGAAGGGTCAAGAAGGTGAGGAGCTAAAGGGTCAAGAAGGTGAGGAGCTGAAGGGTAAAAAGGTGAGGAGCTGAAGGGTAAAAAGGTGAGGAGCTGAAGGGTAAAAAGGTGAGGAGCTGAAGGGTCAAGAAGGTGAGGAGCTGAAGGCTCAAGAAGGTGAGGAGCTGAAGGCTCAAGAAGGTGAGGAGCTGAAGGCTCAGAAGGTGAGGAGCTGAAGGGTCAAGAAGGTGAGGAGCTGAAGGCTCAAGTAGGTGAGGAGCTGAAGGCTAAAATGGTGAGGAGCTGATGGGTCAAGAAGGTGAGGAGCTGAAGGCTCAAGAAGGTGAGGAGCTGAAGGCTCAAGAAGGTGGGGAGCTGAAGGCTCAAGAAGGTGAGGAGCTGAAGGCTCAAGAAGGTGGGGAGCTGAAGGCTCAAGAAGGTGAGGAGCTGAAGGCTAAAAAGGTGAGGATCTGAAGGCTCAAGAAGGTGAGGAGCTGAAGGGTCAAGAAGGTGAGGAGCTGAAGGCTCAAGAAGGTGAGGAGCTGAAGGCTGAAGAAGGTGAGGAGCTGAAGGCTAAAAAGGTGAGGAGCTGAAGGCTAAAAAGGTGAGGAGCTGAAGGCTAAAAAGGTGAGGAGCTGAAGGGTCAAGAAGGTGAGGAGCTGAAGGCTGAAGAAGGTGAGGAGCTGAAGGCTGAAGAAGGTGAGGAGCTGAAGGCTAAAAAGGTGAGGAGCTGAAGGCTAAAAAGGTGAGGAGCTGAAGGCTAAAAAGGTGAGGAGCTGAAAGGTCAAGAAGGTGAGGAGCTGAAGGCTCAAGAAGGTGAGGAGCTGAAGGCTAAAATGGTGAGGAGCTGAAGGCTCAAGAAGGTGAGGAGCTGAAGGCTAAAAAGGTGAGGAGCTGAAGGCTAAAATGGTGAGGAGCTGAAGGTGCAAGAAGGTGAGGAGCTGAAGAATAAAAAGGTGAGGAGCTGAAGGGTCAAGAAGGTGAGGAGCTGAAGGGTCAAGAAGTTGAGGAGCTGAAGGCTCAAGAAGGTGAGGAGCTGAAGGCTGAAGAAGGTGAGGAGCTGAAGGCTAAAAAGGTGAGGAGCTGAAGGCTAAAAAAGTGAGGAGCTGAAGGGTCAAGAAGGTGAGGAGCTGAAGGCTAAAAAGGTGAGGAGCTGAAGGCTCAGAAGGTGAGGAGCTGAAGGCGCAAGAAGGTGAGGAGCTGATGGGTCAAGAAGGTGAGGAGCTGAAGGGTCAAGAAGGTGAGGAGCTGAAGGCTAAAAAGGTGAGGAGCTGAAGGCTCAGAAGGTGAGGAGCTGAAGGCGCAAGAAGGTGAGGAGCTGAAGGCTCAAGAAGGTGAGGAGCTGAAGGCTCAAGAAGGTGAGGAGCTGAAGGCTGAAGAAGGTGAGGAGCTGAAGGCTAAAAAGGTGAGGAGCTGAAGGCTAAAAAGGTGAGGAGCTGAAGGGTCAAGAAGGTGAGGAGCTGAAGGCTCAAGAAGGTGAGGAGCTGAAGGCTCAAGAAGGTGAGGAGCTGAAGGCTCAAGAAGGTGAGGAGCTGAAGGCTAAAATGGTGAGGAGCTTTAGGTGCAAGAAGGTGAGGAGCTGAAGGCTTAAGAAGGTGAGGAGCTGAAGGCTAAAATGGTGAGGAGCTGAAGGTGCAAGAAGGTGAGGAGCTGAAGGCTCAAGAAGGTGAGGAGCTGAAGGCTCAAGAAGGTGAGGAGCTGAAGGCTCAAGAAGGTGAGGAGCTGAAGGCTCAGAAGGTGAGGAGCTGAAGGGTCAAGAAGGTGAGGAGCTGAAGGGGCAAGAAGGTGAGGAGCTGAAGGCTCAAGTAGGTGAGGAGCTGAAGGCTAAAATGGTGAGGAGCTGATGGGTCAAGAAGGTGAGGAGCTGAAGGCTCAAGAAGGTGAGGAGCTGAAGGGTCAAGAAGGTGAGGAGCTGAAGGGTCAAGAAGGTGAGGAGCTAAAGGGTCAAGAAGGTGAGGAGCTGAAGGGTAAAAAGGTGAGGAGCTGAAGGGTAAAAAGGTGAGGAGCTGAAGGGTAAAAAGGTGAGGAGCTGAAGGGTCAAGAAGGTGAGGAGCTGAAGGCTCAAGAAGGTGAGGAGCTGAAGGCTCAAGAAGGTGAGGAGCTGAAGGCTCAAGAAGGTGAGGAGCTGAAGGCTCAGAAGGTGAGGAGCTGAAGGGTCAAGAAGGTGAGGAGCTGAAGGCTCAAGTAGGTGAGGAGCTGAAGGCTAAAATGGTGAGGAGCTGATGGGTCAAGAAGGTGAGGAGCTGAAGGCTCAAGAAGGTGAGGAGCTGAAGGCTCAAGAAGGTGGGGAGCTGAAGGCTCAAGAAGGTGAGGAGCTGAAGGCTCAAGAAGGTGGGGAGCTGAAGGCTCAAGAAGGTGAGGAGCTGAAGGCTAAAAAGGTGAGGATCTGAAGGCTCAAGAAGGTGAGGAGCTGAAGGGTCAAGAAGGTGAGGAGCTGAAGGCTCAAGAAGGTGAGGAGCTGAAGGCTGAAGAAGGTGAGGAGCTGAAGGCTAAAAAGGTGAGGAGCTGAAGGCTAAAAAGGTGAGGAGCTGAAGGCTAAAAAGGTGAGGAGCTGAAGGGTCAAGAAGGTGAGGAGCTGAAGGCTGAAGAAGGTGAGGAGCTGAAGGCTGAAGAAGGTGAGGAGCTGAAGGCTAAAAAGGTGAGGAGCTGAAGGCTAAAAAGGTGAGGAGCTGAAGGCTAAAAAGGTGAGGAGCTGAAAGGTCAAGAAGGTGAGGAGCTGAAGGCTCAAGAAGGTGAGGAGCTGAAGGCTAAAATGGTGAGGAGCTGAAGGCTCAAGAAGGTGAGGAGCTGAAGGCTAAAAAGGTGAGGAGCTGAAGGCTAAAATGGTGAGGAGCTGAAGGTGCAAGAAGGTGAGGAGCTGAAGAATAAAAAGGTGAGGAGCTGAAGGGTCAAGAAGGTGAGGAGCTGAAGGGTCAAGAAGTTGAGGAGCTGAAGGCTCAAGAAGGTGAGGAGCTGAAGGCTGAAGAAGGTGAGGAGCTGAAGGCTAAAAAGGTGAGGAGCTGAAGGCTAAAAAAGTGAGGAGCTGAAGGGTCAAGAAGGTGAGGAGCTGAAGGCTAAAAAGGTGAGGAGCTGAAGGCTCAGAAGGTGAGGAGCTGAAGGCGCAAGAAGGTGAGGAGCTGATGGGTCAAGAAGGTGAGGAGCTGAAGGGTCAAGAAGGTGAGGAGCTGAAGGCTAAAAAGGTGAGGAGCTGAAGGCTCAGAAGGTGAGGAGCTGAAGGCGCAAGAAGGTGAGGAGCTGAAGGCGCAAGAAGGTGAGGAGCTGAAGGCTAAAAAGGTGAGGAGCTGAAGGCTAAAATGGTGAGGAGCTCAAGGTGCAAGAAGGTGAGGAGCTGAAGGCTAAAAAGGTGAGGAGCTGAAGGCTCAAGAAGGTGAGGAGCTGAAGGCTAAAATGGTGAGGAGCTGAAGGCTCAAGAAGGTGAGGAGCTGAAGGCTAAAAAGGTGAGGAGCTGAAGGCTAAAATGGTGAGGAGCTGAAGGTGCAAGAAGGTGAGGAGCTGAAGAATAAAAAGGTGAGGAGCTGAAGGGTCAAGAAGGTGAGGAGCTGAAGGGTCAAGAAGTTGAGGAGCTGAAGGCTCAAGAAGGTGAGGAGCTGAAGGCTGAAGAAGGTGAGGAGCTGAAGGCTAAAAAGGTGAGGAGCTGAAGGCTAAAAAAGTGAGGAGCTGAAGGGTCAAGAAGGTGAGGAGCTGAAGGCTAAAAAGGTGAGGAGCTGAAGGCTCAGAAGGTGAGGAGCTGAAGGCGCAAGAAGGTGAGGAGCTGATGGGTCAAGAAGGTGAGGAGCTGAAGGGTCAAGAAGGTGAGGAGCTGAAGGCTAAAAAGGTGAGGAGCTGAAGGCTCAGAAGGTGAGGAGCTGAAGGCGCAAGAAGGTGAGGAGCTGAAGGCTCAAGAAGGTGAGGAGCTGAAGGCTCAAGAAGGTGAGGAGCTGAAGGCTGAAGAAGGTGAGGAGCTGAAGGCTAAAAAGGTGAGGAGCTGAAGGCTAAAAAGGTGAGGAGCTGAAGGGTCAAGAAGGTGAGGAGCTGAAGGCTCAAGAAGGTGAGGAGCTGAAGGCTCAAGAAGGTGAGGAGCTGAAGGCTCAAGAAGGTGAGGAGCTGAAGGCTAAAATGGTGAGGAGCTTTAGGTGCAAGAAGGTGAGGAGCTGAAGGCTTAAGAAGGTGAGGAGCTGAAGGCTAAAATGGTGAGGAGCTGAAGGTGCAAGAAGGTGAGGAGCTGAAGGCTCAAGAAGGTGAGGAGCTGAAGGCTCAAGAAGGTGAGGAGCTGAAGGCTCAAGAAGGTGAGGAGCTGAAGGCTCAGAAGGTGAGGAGCTGAAGGGTCAAGAAGGTGAGGAGCTGAAGGGGCAAGAAGGTGAGGAGCTGAAGGCTCAAGTAGGTGAGGAGCTGAAGGCTAAAATGGTGAGGAGCTGATGGGTCAAGAAGGTGAGGAGCTGAAGGCTCAAGAAGGTGAGGAGCTGAAGGGTCAAGAAGGTGAGGAGCTGAAGGGTCAAGAAGGTGAGGAGCTAAAGGGTCAAGAAGGTGAGGAGCTGAAGGGTAAAAAGGTGAGGAGCTGAAGGGTAAAAAGGTGAGGAGCTGAAGGGTAAAAAGGTGAGGAGCTGAAGGGTCAAGAAGGTGAGGAGCTGAAGGCTCAAGAAGGTGAGGAGCTGAAGGCTCAAGAAGGTGAGGAGCTGAAGGCTCAAGAAGGTGAGGAGCTGAAGGCTCAGAAGGTGAGGAGCTGAAGGGTCAAGAAGGTGAGGAGCTGAAGGCTCAAGTAGGTGAGGAGCTGAAGGCTAAAATGGTGAGGAGCTGATGGGTCAAGAAGGTGAGGAGCTGAAGGCTCAAGAAGGTGAGGAGCTGAAGGCTCAAGAAGGTGGGGAGCTGAAGGCTCAAGAAGGTGAGGAGCTGAAGGCTCAAGAAGGTGGGGAGCTGAAGGCTCAAGAAGGTGAGGAGCTGAAGGCTAAAAAGGTGAGGATCTGAAGGCTCAAGAAGGTGAGGAGCTGAAGGGTCAAGAAGGTGAGGAGCTGAAGGCTCAAGAAGGTGAGGAGCTGAAGGCTGAAGAAGGTGAGGAGCTGAAGGCTAAAAAGGTGAGGAGCTGAAGGCTAAAAAGGTGAGGAGCTGAAGGCTAAAAAGGTGAGGAGCTGAAGGGTGAAGAAGGTGAGGAGCTGAAGGCTGAAGAAGGTGAGGAGCTGAAGGCTGAAGAAGGTGAGGAGCTGAAGGCTAAAAAGGTGAGGAGCTGAAGGCTAAAAAGGTGAGGAGCTGAAAGGTCAAGAAGGTGAGGAGCTGAAGGCTCAAGAAGGTGAGGAGCTGAAGGCTAAAATGGTGAGGAGCTGAAGGCTCAAGAAGGTGAGGAGCTGAAGGCTAAAAAGGTGAGGAGCTGAAGGCTAAAATGGTGAGGAGCTGAAGGTGCAAGAAGGTGAGGAGCTGAAGAATAAAAAGGTGAGGAGCTGAAGGGTCAAGAAGGTGAGGAGCTGAAGGGTCAAGAAGTTGAGGAGCTGAAGGCTCAAGAAGGTGAGGAGCTGAAGGCTGAAGAAGGTGAGGAGCTGAAGGCTAAAAAGGTGAGGAGCTGAAGGCTAAAAAAGTGAGGAGCTGAAGGGTCAAGAAGGTGAGGAGCTGAAGGCTAAAAAGGTGAGGAGCTGAAGGCTCAGAAGGTGAGGAGCTGAAGGCGCAAGAAGGTGAGGAGCTGATGGGTCAAGAAGGTGAGGAGCTGAAGGGTCAAGAAGGTGAGGAGCTGAAGGCTAAAAAGGTGAGGAGCTGAAGGCTCAGAAGGTGAGGAGCTGAAGGCGCAAGAAGGTGAGGAGCTGAAGGCTCAAGAAGGTGAGGAGCTGAAGGCTCAAGAAGGTGAGGAGCTGAAGGCTGAAGAAGGTGAGGAGCTGAAGGCTAAAAAGGTGAGGAGCTGAAGGCTAAAAAGGTGAGGAGCTGAAGACTCAGAAGGTGAGGAGCTGAAGGCTCAGAAGGTGAGGAGCTGAAGGCGCAAGAAGGTGAGGAGCTGAAGGCTGAAGAAGGTGAGGAGCTGAAGGCTCAAGAAGGTGAGGAGCTGAAGGCTAAAAAGGTGAGGAGCTGAAGGGTCAAGAAGGTGAGGAGCTGAAGGGTCAAGAAGGTGAGGAGCTGATGGGTCAAGAAGGTGAGGAGCTGAAGGGTCAAGAAGGTGAGGAGCTGAAGGCTAAAAAGGTGAGGAGATGAAGGCTCAAGAAGGTGAGGAGCTAAAGGCTCAAGAAGGTGAGGAGCTGAAGGGTCAAGAAGGTGAGGAGCTGAAGGCTAAAAAGGTGAGGAGCTGAAGGGTCAAGAAGGTGAGGAGCTGAAGGCTCAAGAAGGTGAGGAGCTGAAGGGTCAAGAAGGTGAGGAGCTGAAGGCTCAAGAAGGTGAGGAGCTGAAGGGTCAAGAAGGTGAGGAGCTGAAGGCTGAAGAAGGTGAGGAGCTGAAGGCTCAAGAAGGTGAGGAGCTGAAGGCTCAGAAGGTGAGGAGCTGAAGGCTCAAGAAGGTGAGGAGCTGAAGGGTCAAGAAGGTGAGGAGCTGAAGGCTGAAGAAGGTGAGGAGCTGAAGGCTCAAGAAGGTGAGGAGCTGAAGGCTCAGAAGGTGAGGAGCTGAAGGCTCAAGAAGGTGGGGAGCTGAAGGCTCAAGAAGGTGAGGAGCTGAAGGCTCAAGAAGGTGAGGAGCTGAAGGCTCAAGAAGGTGAGGAGCTGAAGGCTCAAGAAGGTGAGGAGCTGAAGGGTCAAGAAGGTGAGGAGCTGAAGGGTCAAGAAGGTGAGGAGCTGAAGGCTCAAGAAGGTGAGGAGCTGAAGGCTAAAAAGGTGAGGAGCTGAAGGCTCAAGAAGGTGAGGAGCTGAAGGCTAAAAAGGTGAGGAGCTGAAGGGTCAAGAAGGTGAGGAGCTGAAGGGTCAAGAAGGTGAGGAGCTGAAGGGTCAAGAAGTTGAGGAGCTGAAGGCTCAAGTAGGTGAGGAGCTGAAGGCTAAAAAGGTGAGGAGCTGAAGGCGCAAGAAGTTGAGGAGCTGAAGGCTCAAGTAGGTGAGGAGCTGAAGGCTAAAATGGTGAGGAGCTGAAGGGTCAAGAAGGTGAGGAGCTGAAGGCTCAAGAAGGTGAGGAGCTGAAGGCTCAAGAAGGTGAGGAGCTGAAGGCTCAAGAAGGTGAGGAGCTGAAGGGTCAAGAAGGTGAGGAGCTGAAGGCTCAAGAAGGTGAGGAGCTGAAGGCTGAAGAAGGTGAGGAGCTGAAGGCTAAAAAGGTGAGGAGCTGAAGGCTAAAAAAGTGAGGAGCTGAAGGGTCAAGAAGGTGAGGAGCTGAAGGCTAAAAAGGTGAGGAGCTGAAGGCTCAGAAGGTGAGGAGCTGAAGGCGCAAGAAGGTGAGGAGCTGATGGGTCAAGAAGGTGAGGAGCTGAAGGGTCAAGAAGGTGAGGAGCTGAAGGCTAAAAAGGTGAGGAGCTGAAGGCTCAGAAGGTGAGGAGCTGAAGGCGCAAGAAGGTGAGGAGCTGAAGGCTCAAGAAGGTGAGGAGCTGAAGGCTCAAGAAGGTGAGGAGCTGAAGGCTGAAGAAGGTGAGGAGCTGAAGGCTAAAAAGGTGAGGAGCTGAAGGCTAAAAAGGTGAGGAGCTGAAGACTCAGAAGGTGAGGCGCTGAAGGCTCAGAAGGTGAGGAGCTGAAGGCGCAAGAAGGTGAGGAGCTGAAGGCTGAAGAAGGTGAGGAGCTGAAGGCTCAAGAAGGTGAGGAGCTGAAGGCTAAAAAGGTGAGGAGCTGAAGGCTCAAGAAGGTGAGGAGCTGAAGGCTAAAAAGGTGAGGAGATGAAGGCTCAAGAAGGTGAGGAGCTAAAGGCTCAAGAAGGTGAGGAGCTGAAGGGTCAAGAAGGTGAGGAGCTGAAGGCTAAAAAGGTGAGGAGCTGAAGGGTCAAGAAGGTGAGGAGCTGAAGGCTCAAGAAGGTGAGGAGCTGAAGGCTCAAGAAGGTGAGGAGCTGAAGGCTGAAGAAGGTGAGGAGCTGAAGGCTAAAAAGGTGAGGAGCTGAAGGCTAAAAAGGTGAGGAGCTGAAGGCTAAAAAGGTGAGGAGCTGAAGGGTCAAGAAGGTGAGGAGCTGAAGGCTGAAGAAGGTGAGGAGCTGAAGGCTGAAGAAGGTGAGGAGCTGAAGGCTAAAAAGGTGAGGAGCTGAAGGGTCAAGAAGGTGAGGAGCTGAAGGGTCAAGAAGGTGAGGAGCTGAAGGGTCAAGAAGGTGAGGAGCTGAAGGCTCAAGTAGGTGAGGAGCTGAAGGCTCAAGTAGGTGAGGAGCTGAAGGCTAAAAAGGTGAGGAGCTGAAGGCGCAAGAAGTTGAGGAGCTGAAGGCTCAAGTAGGTGAGGAGCTGAAGGCTAAAATGGTGAGGAGCTGAAGGGTCAAGAAGGTGAGGAGCTGAAGGCTCAAGAAGGTGAGGAGCTGAAGGCTCAAGAAGGTGAGGAGCTGAAGGCTCAAGAAGGTGAGGAGCTGAAGGGTCAAGAAGGTGAGGAGCTGAAGGCTCAAGAAGGTGAGGAGCTGAAGGCTGAAGAAGGTGAGGAGCTGAAGGCTAAAAAGGTGAGGAGCTGAAGGCTAAAAAAGTGAGGAGCTGAAGGGTCAAGAAGGTGAGGAGCTGAAGGCTAAAAAGGTGAGGAGCTGAAGGCTCAGAAGGTGAGGAGCTGAAGGCGCAAGAAGGTGAGGAGCTGATGGGTCAAGAAGGTGAGGAGCTGAAGGGTCAAGAAGGTGAGGAGCTGAAGGCTAAAAAGGTGAGGAGCTGAAGGCTCAGAAGGTGAGGAGCTGAAGGCGCAAGAAGGTGAGGAGCTGAAGGCTCAAGAAGGTGAGGAGCTGAAGGCTCAAGAAGGTGAGGAGCTGAAGGCTGAAGAAGGTGAGGAGCTGAAGGCTAAAAAGGTGAGGAGCTGAAGGCTAAAAAGGTGAGGAGCTGAAGACTCAGAAGGTGAGGAGCTGAAGGCTCAGAAGGTGAGGAGCTGAAGGCGCAAGAAGGTGAGGAGCTGAAGGCTGAAGAAGGTGAGGAGCTGAAGGCTCAAGAAGGTGAGGAGCTGAAGGCTAAAAAGGTGAGGAGCTGAAGGGTCAAGAAGGTGAGGAGCTGAAGGGTCAAGAAGGTGAGGAGCTGATGGGTCAAGAAGGTGAGGAGCTGAAGGGTCAAGAAGGTGAGGAGCTGAAGGCTAAAAAGGTGAGGAGATGAAGGCTCAAGAAGGTGAGGAGCTAAAGGCTCAAGAAGGTGAGGAGCTGAAGGGTCAAGAAGGTGAGGAGCTGAAGGCTAAAAAGGTGAGGAGCTGAAGGGTCAAGAAGGTGAGGAGCTGAAGGCTAAAATGGTGAGGAGCTGAAGGCTCAAGAAGGTGAGGAGCTGAAGGCTAAAAAGGTGAGGAGCTGAAGGCTAAAATGGTGAGGAGCTGAAGGTGCAAGAAGGTGAGGAGCTGAAGAATAAAAAGGTGAGGAGCTGAAGGGTCAAGAAGGTGAGGAGCTGAAGGCTCAAGAAGGTGAGGAGCTGAAGGCTGAAGAAGGTGAGGAGCTGAAGGCTAAAAAGGTGAGGAGCTGAAGGCTAAAAAGGTGAGGAGCTGAAGGCTAAAAAGGTGAGGAGCTGAAGGGTCAAGAAGGTGAGGAGCTGAAGGCTGAAGAAGGTGAGGAGCTGAAGGCTAAAAAGGTGAGGAGCTGAAGGCTAAAAAGGTGAGGAGCTGAAGGCTAAAAAGGTGAGGAGCTGAAAGGTCAAGAAGGTGAGGAGCTGAAGGCTCAAGAAGGTGAGGAGCTGAAGGCTAAAATGGTGAGGAGCTGAAGGCTCAAGAAGGTGAGGAGCTGAAGGCTAAAAAGGTGAGGAGCTGAAGGCTAAAATGGTGAGGAGCTGAAGGTGCAAGAAGGTGAGGAGCTGAAGAATAAAAAGGTGAGGAGCTGAAGGGTCAAGAAGGTGAGGAGCTGAAGGCTCAAGAAGGTGAGGAGCTGAAGGCTGAAGAAGGTGAGGAGCTGAAGGCTAAAAAGGTGAGGAGCTGAAGGCTAAAAAAGTGAGGAGCTGAAGGGTCAAGAAGGTGAGGAGCTGAAGGCTAAAAAGGTGAGGAGCTGAAGGCTCAGAAGGTGAGGAGCTGAAGGCGCAAGAAGGTGAGGAGCTGATGGGTCAAGAAGGTGAGGAGCTGAAGGGTCAAGAAGGTGAGGAGCTGAAGGCTAAAAAGGTGAGGAGCTGAAGGCTCAGAAGGTGAGGAGCTGAAGGCGCAAGAAGGTGAGGAGCTGAAGGCTCAAGAAGGTGAGGAGCTGAAGGCTCAAGAAGGTGAGGAGCTGAAGGCTGAAGAAGGTGAGGAGCTGAAGGCTAAAAAGGTGAGGAGCTGAAGGGTCAAGAAGGTGAGGAGCTGAAGGGTCAAGAAGGTGAGGAGCTGATGGGTCAAGAAGGTGAGGAGCTGAAGGGTCAAGAAGGTGAGGAGCTGAAGGCTAAAAAGGTGAGGAGATGAAGGCTCAAGAAGGTGAGGAGCTAAAGGCTCAAGAAGGTGAGGAGCTGAAGGGTCAAGAAGGTGAGGAGCTGAAGGCTAAAAAGGTGAGGAGCTGAAGGGTCAAGAAGGTGAGGAGCTGAAGGCTCAAGAAGGTGAGGAGCTGAAGGGTCAAGAAGGTGAGGAGCTGAAGGCTCAAGAAGGTGAGGAGCTGAAGGGTCAAGAAGGTGAGGAGCTGAAGGCTGAAGAAGGTGAGGAGCTGAAGGCTCAAGAAGGTGAGGAGCTGAAGGCTCAGAAGGTGAGGAGCTGAAGGCTCAAGAAGGTGAGGAGCTGAAGGGTCAAGAAGGTGAGGAGCTGAAGGCTGAAGAAGGTGAGGAGCTGAAGGCTCAAGAAGGTGAGGAGCTGAAGGCTCAGAAGGTGAGGAGCTGAAGGCTCAAGAAGGTGGGGAGCTGAAGGCTCAAGAAGGTGAGGAGCTGAAGGCTCAAGAAGGTGAGGAGCTGAAGGCTCAAGAAGGTGAGGAGCTGAAGGCTCAAGAAGGTGAGGAGCTGAAGGGTCAAGAAGGTGAGGAGCTGAAGGCTCAAGAAGGTGAGGAGCTGAAGGCTAAAAAGGTGAGGAGCTGAAGGCTCAAGAAGGTGAGGAGCTGAAGGCTAAAAAGGTGAGGAGCTGAAGGGTCAAGAAGGTGAGGAGCTGAAGGGTCAAGAAGGTGAGGAGCTGAAGGGTCAAGAAGTTGAGGAGCTGAAGGCTCAAGTAGGTGAGGAGCTGAAGGCTAAAAAGGTGAGGAGCTGAAGGCGCAAGAAGTTGAGGAGCTGAAGGCTCAAGAAGGTGAGGAGCTGAAGGCTAAAATGGTGAGGAGCTGAAGGGTCAAGAAGGTGAGGAGCTGAAGGCTCAAGAAGGTGAGGAGCTGAAGGCTCAAGAAGGTGAGGAGCTGAAGGCTCAAGAAGGTGAGGAGCTGAAGGGTCAAGAAGGTGAGGAGCTGAAGGCTCAAGAAGGTGAGGAGCTGAAGGGTCAAGAAGGTGAGGAGCTGAAGGGTCAAGAAGGTGAGGAGCTGAAGTGTAAAAAGGTGAGGAGCTGAAGGGTAAAAAGGTGAGGAGCTGAAGGGTCAAGAAGGTGAGGAGCTGAAGGCTCAAGAAGGTGAGGAGCTGAAGGGTCAAGAAGGTGAGGAGCTGAAGGGTCAAGAAGGTGAGGAGCTGAAGGGTCAAGAAGGTGAGGAGCTGAAGTGTAAAAAGGTGAGGAACTGAAGGTGCAAGAAGGTTAGGAGCTGAAGGCTAAAAAGGTGAGGAGCTGAAGGCTCAAGAAGGTGAGGAGCTGAAGTCTCAGAAGGTGAGGAGCTGAAGGCTCAAGAAGGTGAGGAGATGAAGGCTAAAAAGGTGAGGAGCTGAAGGCTAAAATGGTGAGGAGCTGAAGGCTAAAAAGGTGAGGAGCTGAAGGCTAAAAAGGTGAGGAGCTGAAGGGTCAAGAAGGTGAGGAGCTGAAGGCTCAAGAAGGTGAGGAGCTGAAGGGTCAAGAAGGTGAGGAGCTGAAGGCTCAAGAAGGTGAGGAGCTGAAGGCTAAAAAGGTGAGGAGCTGAAGGCTCAAGAAGGTGATGAGCTGAAGGCTAAAAAGGTGAGGAGCTGAAGGGTCAAGAAGGTGAGGAGCTGAAGGGTCAAGAAGGTGAGGAGCTGAAGGGTCAAGAAGTTGAGGAGCTGAAGGCGCAAGAAGTTGAGGAGCTGAAGGCTCAAGTAGGCTAGGAGCTGAAGGCTAAAATGGTGAGGAGCTGAAGGGTCAAGAAGGTGAGGAGCTGAAGTGTAAACAGGTGAGGAGCTGAAGGGTAAAAAGGTGAGGAGCTGAAGGGTCAAGAAGGTGAGGAGCTGAAGGCTCAAGAAGGTGAGGAGCTGAAGGGTCAAGAAGATGAGGAGCTGAAGGGTCAAGAAGGTGAGGAGCTGAAGGGTCAAGAAGGTGAGGAGCTGAAGGGTCAAGAAGGTGAGGAGCTGAAGTGTAAAAAGGTGAGGAGCTGAAGGGTAAAAAGGTGAGGAGCTGAAGGGTCAAGAAGGTGAGGAGCTGAAGGCTCAAGAAGGTGAGGAGCTGAAGGGTCAAGAAGGTGAGGAGCTGAAGGCTCAAGAAGGTGAGGAGCTTGAAGGCTCAAGAAGGTGAGGAGCTGAAGGGTAAAGAAGGTGAGGAGCTGAAGGGTCAAGAAGGTGAGGAGCTGAAGTGTAAAAAGGTGAGGAGCTGAAGGCTAAAAAGGTGAGGAGCTGAAGGCTCAAGAAGGTGAGGAGCTGAAGGCTCAAGAAGGTGAGGAGATGAAGGCTAAAAAGGTGAGGAGCTGAAGGCTAAAATGGTGAGGAGCTGAAGGTGCAAGAAGGTGAGGAGCTGAAGAATAAAAAGGTGAGGAGCTGAAGGCTCAAGAAGGTGAGGAGCTGAAGGCTAAAAAGGTGAGGAGCTGAAGGCTAAAAAGGTGAGGAGCTGAAGGGTCAAGAAGGTGAGGAGCTGAAGGCTCAAGAAGGTGAGGAGCTGAAGGCTCAAGAAGGTGAGGAGCTGAAGGCTGAAGAAGGTGAGGAGCTGAAGGGTCAAGAAGGTGAGGAGCTGAAGGCTAAAAAGGTGAGGAGCTGAAGGCTGAAGAAGGTGAGGAGCTGAAGGCTAAAAAGGTGAGGAGCTGAAGGGTAAAAAGGTGAGGAGCTGAAGGGTCAAGAAGGTGAGGAGCTGAAGGCTCAAGAAGGTGAGGAGCTGAAGGGTCAAGAAGGTGAGGAGCTGAAGGGTCAAGAAGGTGAGGAGCTGAAGGGTCAAGAAGGTGAGGAGCTGAAGTGTAAAAAGGTGAGGAACTGAAGGTGCAAGAAGGTTAGGAGCTGAAGGCTAAAAAGGTGAGGAGCTGAAGGCTCAAGAAGGTGAGGAGCTGAAGGCTCAGAAGGTGAGGAGCTGAAGGCTCAAGAAGGTGAGGAGATGAAGGCTAAAAAGGTGAGGAGCTGAAGGCTAAAATGGTGAGGAGCTGAAGGTGCAAGAAGGTGAGGAGCTGAAGAATAAAAAGGTGAGGAGCTGAAGGCTCAAGAAGGTGAGGAGCTGAAGGCTAAAAAGGTGAGGAGCTGAAGGCTAAAAAGGTGAGGAGCTGAAGGGTCAAGAAGGTGAGGAGCTGAAGGCTCAAGAAGGTGAGGAGCTGAAGGCTCAAGAAGGTGAGGAGCTGAAGGGTCAAGAAGGTGAGGAGCTGAAGGCTCAAGAAGGTGAGGAGCTGAAGGCTAAAAAGGTGAGGAGCTGAAGGCTCAAGAAGGTGAGGAGCTGAAGGCTAAAAAGGTGAGGAGCTGAAGGGTCAAGAAGGTGAGGAGCTGAAGGGTCAAGAAGGTGAGGAGCTGAAGGGTCAAGAAGTTGAGGAGCTGAAGGCGCAAGAAGTTGAGGAGCTGAAGGCTCAAGTAGGTGAGGAGCTGAAGGCTAAAATGGTGAGGAGCTGAAGGGTCAAGAAGGTGAGGAGCTGAAGTGTAAACAGGTGAGGAGCTGAAGGGTAAAAAGGTGAGGAGCTGAAGGGTCAAGAAGGTGAGGAGCTGAAGGGTCAAGAAGATGAGGAGCTGAAGGGTCAAGAAGATGAGGAGCTGAAGGGTCAAGAAGGTGAGGAGCTGAAGGGTCAAGAAGGTGAGGAGCTGAAGTGTAAAAAGGTGAGGAGCTGAAGGGTAAAAAGGTGAGGAGCTGAAGGGTCAAGAAGGTGAGGAGCTGAAGGCTCAAGAAGGTGAGGAGCTGAAGGGTCAAGAAGATGAGGAGCTGAAGGCGCAAGAAGTTGAGGAGCTGAAGGCTCAAGAAGGTGAGGAGCTGAAGGCTAAGAAGGTGAGGAGCTGAAGGCTGAAGAAGGTGAGGAGCTGAAGGCTAAAAAGGTGAGGAGCTGAAGGCTAAAAAGGTGAGGAGCTGAAGGCTAAAATGGTGAGGAGCTCTCAAGGTGCAAGAAGGTGAGGAGCTGAAGGCTCAAGAAGGTGAGGAGCTGAAGGCTAAAATGGTGAGGAGCTGAAGGCTCAAGAAGGTGAGGAGCTGAAGGCTAAAAAGGTGAGGAGCTGAAGGCTAAAATGGTGAGGAGCTGAAGGTGCAAGAAGGTGAGGAGCTGAAGAATAAAAAGGTGAGGAGCTGAAGGCTCAAGAAGGTGGGGAGCTGAAGGCTAAAAAGGTGAGGAGCTGAAGGCTCAAGAAGGTGAGGAGCTGAAGGGTCAAGAAGGTGAGGAGCTGAAGGGTCAAGAAGGTGAGAAGCTGAAGGCTCAAGAAGGTGAGGAGCTGAAGGCTGAAGAAGGTGAGGAGCTGAAGGCTAAAAAGGTGAGGAGCTGAAGGCTAAAAAGGTGAGGAGCTGAAGGGTCAAGAAGGTGAGGAGCTGAAGGCTAAAAAGGTGAGGAGCTGAAGGCTCAGAAGGTGAGGAGCTGAAGGCGCAAGAAGGTGAGGAGCTGAAGGCGCAAGAAGGTGAGGAGCTGATGGGTCAAGAAGGTGAGGAGCTGAAGGGTCAAGAAGGTGAGGAGCTGAAGGCTAAAAAGGTGAGGAGCTGAAGGCTCAGAAGGTGAGGAGCTGAAGGCGCAAGAAGGTGAGGAGCTGAAGGCGCAAGAAGGTGAGGAGCTGAAGGCTCAAGAAGGTGAGGAGCTGAAGGCTGAAGAAGGTGAGGAGCTGAAGGCTAAAAAGGTGAGGAGCTGAAGGCTAAAAAGGTGAGGAGCTGAAGGCTAAAAAGGTGAGGAGCTGAAGGCTCAGAAGGTGAGGAGCTGAAGGGTCAAGAAGGTGAGGAGCTGAAGTGTAAAAAGGTGAGGAACTGAAGGTGCAAGAAGGTTAGGAGCTGAAGGCTAAAAAGGTGAGGAGCTGAAGGCTCAAGAAGGTGAGGAGCTGAAGTCTCAGAAGGTGAGGAGCTGAAGGCTCAAGAAGGTGAGGAGATGAAGGCTAAAAAGGTGAGGAGCTGAAGGCTAAAATGGTGAGGAGCTGAAGGCTAAAAAGGTGAGGAGCTGAAGGCTAAAAAGGTGAGGAGCTGAAGGGTCAAGAAGGTGAGGAGCTGAAGGCTCAAGAAGGTGAGGAGCTGAAGGGTCAAGAAGGTGAGGAGCTGAAGGCTCAAGAAGGTGAGGAGCTGAAGGCTAAAAAGGTGAGGAGCTGAAGGCTCAAGAAGGTGATGAGCTGAAGGCTAAAAAGGTGAGGAGCTGAAGGGTCAAGAAGGTGAGGAGCTGAAGGGTCAAGAAGGTGAGGAGCTGAAGGGTCAAGAAGTTGAGGAGCTGAAGGCGCAAGAAGTTGAGGAGCTGAAGGCTCAAGTAGGCTAGGAGCTGAAGGCTAAAATGGTGAGGAGCTGAAGGGTCAAGAAGGTGAGGAGCTGAAGTGTAAACAGGTGAGGAGCTGAAGGGTAAAAAGGTGAGGAGCTGAAGGGTCAAGAAGGTGAGGAGCTGAAGGCTCAAGAAGGTGAGGAGCTGAAGGGTCAAGAAGATGAGGAGCTGAAGGGTCAAGAAGGTGAGGAGCTGAAGGGTCAAGAAGGTGAGGAGCTGAAGTGTAAAAAGGTGAGGAGCTGAAGGGTAAAAAGGTGAGGAGCTGAAGGGTCAAGAAGGTGAGGAGCTGAAGGCTCAAGAAGGTGAGGAGCTGAAGGGTCAAGAAGGTGAGGAGCTGAAGGCTCAAGAAGGTGAGGAGCTTGAAGGCTCAAGAAGGTGAGGAGCTGAAGGGTAAAGAAGGTGAGGAGCTGAAGGGTCAAGAAGGTGAGGAGCTGAAGTGTAAAAAGGTGAGGAGCTGAAGGCTAAAAAGGTGAGGAGCTGAAGGCTCAAGAAGGTGAGGAGCTGAAGGCTCAAGAAGGTGAGGAGATGAAGGCTAAAAAGGTGAGGAGCTGAAGGCTAAAATGGTGAGGAGCTGAAGGTGCAAGAAGGTGAGGAGCTGAAGAATAAAAAGGTGAGGAGCTGAAGGCTCAAGAAGGTGAGGAGCTGAAGGCTAAAAAGGTGAGGAGCTGAAGGCTAAAAAGGTGAGGAGCTGAAGGGTCAAGAAGGTGAGGAGCTGAAGGCTCAAGAAGGTGAGGAGCTGAAGGCTCAAGAAGGTGAGGAGCTGAAGGCTGAAGAAGGTGAGGAGCTGAAGGGTCAAGAAGGTGAGGAGCTGAAGGCTAAAAAGGTGAGGAGCTGAAGGCTGAAGAAGGTGAGGAGCTGAAGGCTAAAAAGGTGAGGAGCTGAAGGGTAAAAAGGTGAGGAGCTGAAGGGTCAAGAAGGTGAGGAGCTGAAGGCTCAAGAAGGTGAGGAGCTGAAGGGTCAAGAAGGTGAGGAGCTGAAGGGTCAAGAAGGTGAGGAGCTGAAGTGTAAAAAGGTGAGGAACTGAAGGTGCAAGAAGGTTAGGAGCTGAAGGCTAAAAAGGTGAGGAGCTGAAGGCTCAAGAAGGTGAGGAGCTGAAGGCTCAGAAGGTGAGGAGCTGAAGGCTCAAGAAGGTGAGGAGATGAAGGCTAAAAAGGTGAGGAGCTGAAGGCTAAAATGGTGAGGAGCTGAAGGTGCAAGAAGGTGAGGAGCTGAAGAATAAAAAGGTGAGGAGCTGAAGGCTCAAGAAGGTGAGGAGCTGAAGGCTCAAGAAGGTGAGGAGCTGAAGGCTAAAAAGGTGAGGAGCTGAAGGCTAAAAAGGTGAGGAGCTGAAGGGTCAAGAAGGTGAGGAGCTGAAGGCTCAAGAAGGTGAGGAGCTGAAGGCTCAAGAAGGTGAGGAGCTGAAGGCTCAAGAAGGTGAGGAGCTGAAGGGTCAAGAAGGTGAGGAGCTGAAGGCTCAAGAAGGTGAGGAGCTGAAGGCTAAAAAGGTGAGGAGCTGAAGGCTCAATAAGGTGAGGAGCTGAAGGCTAAAAAGGTGAGGAGCTGAAGGGTCAAGAAGGTGAGGAGCTGAAGGGTCAAGAAGGTGAGGAGCTGAAGGGTCAAGAAGTTGAGGAGCTGAAGGCGCAAGAAGTTGAGGAGCTGAAGGCTCAAGTAGGTGAGGAGCTGAAGGCTAAAATGGTGAGGAGCTGAAGGGTCAAGAAGGTGAGGAGCTGAAGTGTAAACAGGTGAGGAGCTGAAGGGTAAAAAGGTGAGGAGCTGAAGGGTCAAGAAGGTGAGGAGCTGAAGGCTCAAGAAGGTGAGGAGCTGAAGGGTCAAGAAGATGAGGAGCTGAAGGGTCAAGAAGGTGAGGAGCTGAAGGGTCAAGAAGGTGAGGAGCTGAAGTGTAAAAAGGTGAGGAGCTGAAGGGTAAAAAGGTGAGGAGCTGAAGGGTCAAGAAGGTGAGGAGCTGAAGGCTCAAGAAGGTGAGGAGCTGAAGGGTCAAGAAGATGAGGAGCTGAAGGCGCAAGAAGTTGAGGAGCTGAAGGCTCAAGAAGGTGAGGAGCTGAAGGCTAAGAAGGTGAGGAGCTGAAGGCTGAAGAAGGTGAGGAGCTGAAGGCTAAAAAGGTGAGGAGCTGAAGGCTAAAAAGGTGAGGAGCTGAAGGCTAAAATGGTGAGGAGCTCTCAAGGTGCAAGAAGGTGAGGAGCTGAAGGCTCAAGAAGGTGAGGAGCTGAAGGCTAAAATGGTGAGGAGCTGAAGGCTCAAGAAGGTGAGGAGCTGAAGGCTAAAAAGGTGAGGAGCTGAAGGCTAAAATGGTGAGGAGCTGAAGGTGCAAGAAGGTGAGGAGCTGAAGAATAAAAAGGTGAGGAGCTGAAGGCTCAAGAAGGTGGGGAGCTGAAGGCTAAAAAGGTGAGGAGCTGAAGGCTCAAGAAGGTGAGGAGCTGAAGGGTCAAGAAGGTGAGGAGCTGAAGGGTCAAGAAGGTGAGAAGCTGAAGGCTCAAGAAGGTGAGGAGCTGAAGGCTGAAGAAGGTGAGGAGCTGAAGGCTAAAAAGGTGAGGAGCTGAAGGCTAAAAAGGTGAGGAGCTGAAGGCTAAAAAGGTGAGGAGCTGAAGGGTCAAGAAGGTGAGGAGCTGAAGGGTCAAGAAGGTGAGGAGCTGAAGGCTAAAAAGGTGAGGACCTGAAGGCTCAGAAGGTGAGGAGCTGAAGGCGCAAGAAGGTGAGGAGCTGAAGGCGCAAGAAGGTGAGGAGCTGATGGGTCAAGAAGGTGAGGAGCTGAAGGGTCAAGAAGGTGAGGAGCTGAAGGCTAAAAAGGTGAGGAGCTGAAGGCTCAGAAGGTGAGGAGCTGAAGGCTCAGAAGGTGAGGAGCTGAAGGCTCAGAAGGTGAGGAGCTGAAGGCGCAAGAAGGTGAGGAGCTGAAGGCTGAAGAAGGTGAGGAGCTGAAGGCTCAAGAAGGTGAGGAGCTGAAGGCTAAAAAGGTGAGGAGCTGAAGGGTCAAGAAGGTGAGGAGCTGAAGGGTCAAGAAGGTGAGGAGCTGATGGGTCAAGAAGGTGAGGAGCTGAAGGGTCAAGAAGGTGAGGAGCTGAAGGCTAAAAAGGTGAGGAGATGAAGGCTCAAGAAGGTGAGGAGCTAAAGGCTCAAGAAGGTGAGGAGCTGAAGGGTCAAGAAGGTGAGGAGCTGAAGGCTAAAAAGGTGAGGAGCTGAAGGCTCAAGAAGGTGGGGAGCTGAAGGCTCAAGAAGGTGAGGAGCTGAAGGGTCAAGAAGGTGAGGAGCTGAAGGCTCAGAATGTGAGGAGCTGAAGGCTCAAGAAGGTGAGGAGCTGAAGGCTCAAGAAGGTGAGGAGCTGAAGGCTCAAGAAGGTGAGGAGCTGAAGGCTAAAAAGGTGAGGAGCTGAAGGCTCAAGAAGGTGAGGAGCTGAAGGCTAAAAAGGTGAGGAGCTGAAGGGTCAAGAAGGTGAGGAGCTGAAGGGTCAAGAAGGTGAGGAGCTGAAGGCTCAAGTAGGTGAGGAGCTGAAGGCTAAAATGGTGAGGAGCTGAAGGGTCAAGAAGGTGAGGAGCTGAAGTGTAAACAGGTGAGGAGCTGAAGGGTAAAAAGGTGAGGAGCTGAAGGGTCAAGAAGGTGAGGAGCTGAAGGCTAAAAAGGTGAGGAGCTGAAGGCGCAAGAAGTTGAGGAGATGAAGGATGAAAAGGTGAGGAGCTGATGGGTCAAGAAGGTGAGGAGCTGAAGGCTCAAGAAGGTGAGGAGCAGAAGGCTAAAAAGGTGAGGAGCTGAAGGCTCAAGAAGGTGAGGAGCTGAAGGCGCAAGAAGGTGAGGAGCTGAAGGCTAAAATGGTGAGGAGCTGATGGGTCAAGAAGGTGAGGAGCAGAAGGCTAAAAAGGTGAGGAGCTGAAGGCTCAAGAGGGTGAGCAGCTGAAGGCTCAAGAAGGTGAGGAGCTGAAGGATCAAGAAGGTGAGGAGCTGAAGCCTAAAAAGGTGAGGAGCTGAATGCTCAAGAAGGTGAGGAGCTGAAGGCTAAAAAGGTGAGAAGCTAAAGGCTAAAAAGGTGAGGAGCTGAAGGCTAAAAAGATGAGGAGCTGAAGGCTAAAAAGGTGAGGAGCTGAAGGCTCAGAAGGTGAGGAGCTGAAGGGTCAAGCAGGTGAGGAGCTGAAGTGTAAAAAGGTGAGGAGCTGAAGTGTAAAAAGGTGAGGAGCTGAAGGGTAAAAAGGTGAGGAGCTGAAGGGTCAAGAAGGTGAGGAGCTGAAGGCTCAAGAAGGTGAGGAGCTGAAGGCTCAAAAAGGTGAGGAGCTGAAGGCTCAAGAAGGTGAGGAGTTGAAGGCTCAAGAAGGTGACGAGCTGAAGGCTCAAGAAGGTGAGGAGCTGAAGGCTAAAAAGGTGAGGAGCTGAAGGCTAAAAAGGTGAGGAGCTGAAGGCTCAAGAAGGTGAGGAGCTGAAGGCTCAAAAAGGTGAGGAGCTGAAGGCTCAAGAAGGTGAGGAGCTGAAGGCTCAAGAATGTGAGGAGCTGATGGGTCAAGAAGGTGAGGAGCTGAAGGCTAAAATGGTGAGAGCTGAAGGCGCAAGAAGGTGAGGAGCTGAAGGCTCAAGAAGGTGAGGAGCTGAAGGCTCAAGAAGGTGAGGAGCTGAAGGCAAAAAAGGTGAGGAGCTGAAGGCTCAAGAAGGTGAGGAGCTGAAGGCAAAAAAGGTGAGGAGCTGAAGGCTCAAGAAGGTGAGGAGCTGAAGGCTCAAGAAGGTGAGGAGCTGAAGGCTCAAGAAGGTGAGGAGCTGAAGGCTCAAGAAGGTGAGGAGCTGAAGGCTAAAAAGGTGAGGAGCTGAAGGCTAAAATGGTGAGGAGCTGAAGGCTCAAGAAGGTGAGGAGCTGAAGGCTCAAGAAGGTGAGGAGCTGAAGGCTCAAGAAGGTGAGGAGCTGAAGGCTAAACAGGTGAGGAGCTGAAGGCTCAAGAAGGTGAGGAGCTGAAGGCTCAAGAAGGTGAGGAGCTGAAGGCTCAAGAAGGTGAGGAGCAGAAGGCTCAAGAAGGTGAGGAGCAGAAGGCTCAAGAAGTTGAGGAGCAGAAGGCTCAAGAAGGTGAGGAGCTGAAGGCTCAAGAAGGTGAGGAGCTGAAGGCTCAAGAGGGTGAGGAGCTGAAGGCTCAAGAGGGTGAGGAGCTGAAGGCTCAAGAAGGTGAGGAGCTGAAGGCTCAAGAAGGTGAGGAGCTGAAGGCTAAAAAGGTGAGGAGCTGAAGGCTCAAGAAGGTGAGGAGCTGAAGGCTCAAGAGGGTGAGGAGCTGAAGGCTAAAAAGGTGAGGAGCTGAAGGCTCAAGAAGGTGAGGAGCTGAAGGCTCAAGAAGGTGAGGAGCTGAAGGCTAAAAAGGTGAGGAGCTGAAGGATGAAAAGGTGAGGAGCTGAAGGCTAAAATGGTGAGGAGCTGATGGGTCAAGAAGGTGAGGAGCTGAAGGGTCAAGTAGGTGAGGAGCTGAAGGCTAAAATGGTGAGGAGCTGATGGGTCAAGAAGGTGAGGAGCTGAAGGGTCAAGAAGGTGAGGAGCTGAAGGGTCAAGAAGGTGAGGAGCTGAAGGCTCAAGAAGGTGAGGAGCTGAAGGCTCAAGAGGGTGAGCAGCTGAAGGCTCAAGAAGGTGAGGAGCTGAAGGATGAAGAAGGTGAGGAGCTGAAGGCTAAAAAGGTGAGGAGCTGAAGGCTCAAGAAGGTGAGGAGCTGAAGGCTCAAGAAGGTGAGGAGCTGAAGGCTCAAGAGGGTGAGCAGCTGAAGGCTCAAGAAGGTGAGGAGCTGAAGGATGAAGAAGGTGAGGAGCTGAAGGCAAAAAAGGTGAGGAGCTGAAGGCTCAAGAAGGTGAGGAGCTGAAGGCTCAAGAAGGTGAGGAGCTGAAGGCTCAAGAAGGTGAGGAGCTGAAGGCTAAAAAGGTGAGGAGCTGAAGGCTAAAATGGTGAGGAGCTGAAGGCTCAAGAAGGTGAGGAGCTGAAGGCTCAAGAAGGTGAGGAGCTGAAGGCTCAAGAAGGTGAGGAGCTGAAGGCTAAAAAGGTGAGGAGCTGAAGGCTCAAGAAGGTGAGGAGCTGAAGGCTCAAGAAGGTGAGGAGCTGAAGGCTCAAGAAGGTGAGGAGCAGAAGGCTCAAGAAGGTGAGGAGCAGAAGGCTCAAGAAGTTGAGGAGCAGAAGGCTCAAGAAGGTGAGGAGCTGAAGGCTCAAGAAGGTGAGGAGCTGAAGGCTCAAGAGGGTGAGGAGCTGAAGGCTCAAGAGGGTGAGGAGCTGAAGGCTCAAGAAGGTGAGGAGCTGAAGGCTCAAGAAGGTGAGGACCTGAAGGCTAAAAAGGTGAGGAGCTGAAGGCTCAAGAAGGTGAGGAGCTGAAGGCTCAAGAGGGTGAGGAGCTGAAGGCTAAAAAGGTGAGGAGCTGAAGGCTCAAGAAGGTGTGGAGCTGAAGGCTCAAGAAGGTGAGGAGCTGAAGGCTCAAGAAGGTGAGGAGCTGAAGGCTAAAAAGGTGAGGAGCTGAAGGATGAAAAGGTGAGGAGCTGAAGGCTAAAATGGTGAGGAGCTGATGGGTCAAGAAGGTGAGGAGCTGAAGGGTCAAGTAGGTGAGGAGCTGAAGGCTAAAATGGTGAGGAGCTGATGGGTCAAGAAGGTGAGGAGCTGAAGGGTCAAGAAGGTGAGGAGCTGAAGGGTCAAGAAGGTGAGGAGCTGAAGGCTCAAGAAGGTGAGGAGCTGAAGGCTCAAGAGGGTGAGCAGCTGAAGGCTCAAGAAGGTGAGGAGCTGAAGGATGAAGAAGGTGAGGAGCTGAAGGCTAAAAAGGTGAGGAGCTGAAGGCTCAAGAAGGTGAGGAGCTGAAGGCTCAAGAAGGTGAGGAGCTGAAGGCTCAAGAGGGTGAGCAGCTGAAGGCTCAAGAAGGTGAGGAGCTGAAGGATGAAGAAGGTGAGGAGCTGAAGGCTAAAAAGGTGAGGAGCTGAAGGCTCAAGAAGGTGAGGAGCTGAAGGCTCAAGAAGGTGAGGAGCTGAAGGCTCAAGAAGGTGAGGAGCTGAAGGCTCAAGAAGGTGAGGAGCAGCGGAGCTAACCAGGCTACCAGCATCGGAACTAACCATACTACCAGCATCGGAGCCAGCCAGGCAACCGACATCAGAGCTAACCAGGCTACCAACATGGGATTTAACCATGCTACCAACTTCAGAGCTAGCCAGGCTACCAGCATCGGAGCTAGCCAGGCTACCAGCATCGGAGCTAACCATGCTACCAGCTTCAGAGCTAACCAGGCTACCAGCTTCAGAGCGAACCAGGCTACCAGCATCAGTGCGAACCAGGCTTCCAGCATCGGAGCTAACCCAGCTACCATCATCAGAGCTAGCCAGGCTACCTGAATCGGAGTTAACTAAGCTACCAGCATCGGAGCTAAATAGGCTACCAGCATGGGAGCTAATCAGGCTACCTGCATGGGAGCTAACCATGCTACCAGCTTCAGAGCTAACCAGGCTACCAGCATTGGACACAGAGAGAGCCACACCCCCAACCCAGAGAGAGCCACACGCCCAACCCAGGTAGCACCAGAGGGAGAATGCAGAGAAGACCCCCCCAGCCTGGAGGAGCCCACAAGAGAAGGGCCGCAGGGCTCCAGGCCCCGCCCCAAGCCGCCAAGCTGAGTCCAGATGAGGAATCCTGCTGCGCCCTCTGGGGCTTTCCCCCTTTCACACCCCAAACCACCCACCTCCAAACCCCTAGATCAGAGAAGACCCCAGCTGCTGTGCCCTGGACTAGCGCCCCCCCCAGGCCAGAAAGAAGGAAGGCCTGGCCGGGTCCGGTTGGAAGACAGCCAAGTCCCCGCCCTCAGATGCCCTGCCTCCCTACCACCTGCGTCCATAATGTATTGTTGCTCGTCCGGGACTCAGATTTCTTCGCTGTAAGACTGCGATCTGTTTGACCATTTGGTTTTCAGGAGGCTTTACTCTCCATCCAAACACTTCATGACAAACGTGAGCAATAAGGCAGAAGAAGTCATCTGAACATGAGATGTACCTCATAGTGTTATGCTCTCCTCCACACATGAAAAAATACAGCGCAATCTACTTCAAGCTTTTTAGCGTGAGCATCCAGTTGACCATGTTTCCTGTAGATCAGCGTTGCTGACGCCGTTACAAGTCTCTCGTCTCTTTCACATCCCGACAACCACTTCCACACTCTTTGGCTTTTGTTCATTTCCATCTTTTCAAGCAGCTGGAACATGAATTCACTCTCATCCTCAGAGGCTCCAGCATCACAGAAAACACTTCAGCGCCTCCACAATGTCTTTCAACAAGAAAACACGTTTCAGGATGAACTTCCTCACTGCTCTTCTTTTAGTCACATTTCACATCCAGTTGTTTTGAGGCTGAGTTTCCTCCGTGTGAGTGTGTTTCATGTTGGAATATGAGTTCATCGCCGTGACGACAGGAGGAGTTCTGCTTCCATCACTTCCTGTTTCTGCATCATTATTAAGCTTAATGTTCCAGATCAACCCTCGTGGAGCGAAACAGATTTGGAACAAGTCCAGAACCAGAACGTCCATAGTTCAGTGACCAGGATTTATTTGATTATGTCAAAAAGATTGTTCTAGATACTTTCTCCTCTCCTCTCCACTGCAGCTCAGCCCTGAACCTGACCACCAATCACCATCATTTAAGAACGGGCAGGTCATTGCACAAATTAAAATGCTGTAGAAATTGTAAAAGAACCGGAGAGGCGACAATTTCTAACTTTGATCACACAAGTGTGTGCATCGTTTATTTTACTCTAGAACAGTAAAGTGCTAAAAACAATATGGCGACTGCCATAAACAACATAACCCGCAAGGCTTCAGGTCCTTAAAGGGACCGCAACTTCCAATGACATACATACAATAATGAACATGAACCTAAACTGCTTTAAATGCCACCCTGTCGGTTTAGCAGTAAGCAATAACATTGCATGTAAATCACATGTTATAAACAAGGCCATCTCTGGCTTAAGGTGAATTATGTCGCTTCTGTAGTTGTGGTAAATGCAGTCACTACAATACTTCTATTTCAAATGTCATGTGTGGGGCTTTGGACAAATCGGCTGTTGTAAAAGTTTATTTTCCCACAAGTTTTGTCTTTGAAAAGCCAGTCAATGTCCCAAGTTGTAAAAGTTTTCTAAATATCTTGTGGAGGAACATGTAGCAGGCGGTTTATACTTTTAAAACTATCATGCCTCCACAGAATATATGTACCCATTCTATTACTTTGTGCTTCTGTTCCACCTGCACACCTTCTATTTAACAGTGTTATTCTGACCTCTAGTGGGAACATGTGGAAACACATTCCAGTGAAGCCACACGGAAATGAGAGGAATTTCCTCAGGCGTTTTCTTTACTTTGAATCAAAACCTCCTTCATGCGTATCAAACTGTGTTTATTGTTTCATTACTGTTTTTATGCTTCTTTGTGATGCTTTTGGGAAATTATGCACCTTAAAGTTTGGCTCAATGCTTTTGATTAATCAAAAATTCAATGTTTCAATCCTTTACCCTATACAACAAAATGTCTATGATGCATTCTTTTAAACACCGGTCCATGTTACACATTCAAACTGTTTATTTTTCACTCTTATTCATCTCAAACGGGGCCTTTGAATCTTTGAATTGTTGGTTTTTGCGGCACAATAACCATTTTTACTTGTTTTCAGATTGTAAATATGTGCAGTTTGCATGTTCTCCCTGTCCATGTGTTTTATTTTCTCCTTTATTCCTCCCAGTGTAAAATCATGCAAACAGGGTTGATCAGTGATTCTGAACTTGCTGAAATTCATCTTTTCTGCTCATCTTCAGTTGTAGAGGAATATTATTTGCATTAAAACCTTATATGTTGGGCCCCAACATGACAAGCACTAAGCTTCATGGGATTCCAAGTTCTTTGCACACATCAAAATCATGTGTTGTATATGTGACATGGCGGGAAATAAATGAAATGTAAAGTATTCAGTGTGATTTATGTGACATAAATAAAAACACACAAAGAGTTTCAGTTCAGAAAAACCAAAAGTGTTTAAAGTGTGCAGATGGACACTCAGGAATACAACCAGGTTCAGACCAAGTCTCGTTTAAAGGCTCATCTAAATGTTGTTAACAGGAATTACAACACAAGGACGAGTAAACAACTTGAGGTCATGTTAAAACAAAAAGCACGTAAAAACTAAGCAGGTTGTCATGTTTGCTCCTTTTGACACGACGGGTGAAAAGTAAGTCTGACAACAATAAATATCATTTTTAAAGTTTCCCATTGAAGTAAAAATAGGAGTTTAGGATGTTCATCACTCTTTGGTTGTATTGATCCCAAACGAGACGTTAGGAAGGTAAAGAAGGTCCAGAATCCAAAGAAGTGATGCTGAAGGGGAAGAAATAAAAATGAAACCTGGATGATCGGATAATGAGGAAGTGGGATTCTCCAGAAAATCAATGTAAAAGCACAAACGAGTCCACCTCACAAAACCACATCACTTCTAATGGATTGAGGGAAGAGCTTCGACAGAAATATCCTATTAAAGCATAAATATGCTTATTCTAAGTTCAGACGCTAAATGTAATCATATGTAATATACAGTGTAATAGTTTGGTTTGTAAACATCATGTTAGCGTTCAGCAAGCAGAAAAGGCTTCAGGTGACTCCAAACTGAACCACAGAGAAAAACAACCTGAGAGCTTTTTGTCAAATCCCATCATTTCCCATCAAGGTCATGTCAGTTTGAAGTGTTGAACTACTGGAATGGAGAGACGTTCAGCAGTGTGACTCTACGCCAGATGTCTCCACGTCTCCTGGCATCTGGTGTTTTGTTGGAAGCTGCTCTCCCAGACCCGGAGCCTCGGGCCCAGACGTCTCAATCACAGGAATAGGTCTGCAGGAAGATGTGGTCTGGGCCCCGGGAGACGGAAATGAGGGCCTGGAGAAGCTGGCTCTTCATGGTGCAGGAGGGAAATGGTGAGATGGAGCTTCAATGTTCCTTTGACCAGCGTTAAGAGTCCAACGTGCCAAAAACAACATGGACACCATGGAGAATTTAAGAGAGGGCCGTGAAACATGACACCTTTGGGCCAAAGCGGCCTGAAAGAGGCTCCAATACAGACTAAATGCAAGAAAACGGATTAGATTTTTTAACCCTATCAGGTCGGCCGTCATTGTGCGAACACCTTGTTGTTCATTGTGTAGCAACAAGAATCCTCCTCGCTGAAACATCATTCCCCCAACGCCTGGAAGGTCGCAGTTTAAGCTTTTTAACAGTTTTAATTGGCCAAGTAAAACCAGAGTTATGATCAAAAAGATCAAGGTCATATGTTGGGCCGGGTTTGGTTGGAGCTGTTGGGTCAATGTTTTATTTTTCATTGTAAAATGGCTTTCTATGCATCTTGATTCTATGCAGGTAGATCTATGGCCCTGCGAGCTCGACTCAATAGTTCTAAATAGTTACAGAAAAAACATCATCTAAAGAAATTTATATTCTAAATATTCCTTAAAACTCATAGAAACACTAAAGATACCCACTGAAACTCTTCAAATGTAACGTGGGAGTGAAAAAAAAGTGAAATATATTTTCATGACTTTTAAAGTCACAAAAATCATCATTACTAAAGACTTTGATATGAGGCATTTGCATCATTTTGGTTGTTTTGAACACAAAATGTGTTTGAAAACAACCAATAAAAAACACATGGATGTATTTAGTTTGAAATGTGTATATTTGGAAGCTTGGCGGCCGAATTGGAGCCTCTTGCGGCTCAGCTCTGGCCCACGGGCTTTATGTTTGAAACCTCTACTTTAAGCCAACACCCACATTAAATCATTGACATGAGTCCAGAAAGTAATTTCACTTGGCAAGAGAACTAAAAACAAATGGAATATATTTCCATTAGCAGTTCTTATTGCCTTTAAATCAAGTTGACAGAAGCATATTTTGGACACAAACACGTATTAGTAAAAGGTGAAAAGGCCTCCAGACGTCCGTCTTCACCTTCAGAGAAGAAGAAGGTGTAGAACGACGCCCTCACAGCCCAGGTGGAATGGACCATTCCGGACTTTTCCATCCACTGGAAGGGGCTTTTCTCCGGATGCCACTGCACCGCGGAGAACGGGTAGTGTTTGGCTGGACACAACAAAAACACTCCTTCTCTTTATAATCCATAGAATTGTAAAAGTCACAATTGGAGGACGATCACGTGTCAAAGTTTGAGTAAAACCAGCAAAGCTTCAATACAGCAGATGGGATGAGGAGGGTCAATCTAATAACTCTTAAGAGGTGGAGGTTATAAGGTGGTGCTGCCATCTGGTGGACTCTGGTGTAAATGCAGTTCATGGCTTTCTTCTTTGTTGGTTTCTTTCTATGGCGTCATGGTTTTCTACAGCGAGCCGTCCAGCCGCCATCTGGACGCTCAATGTTCAGAAAAGATGGCTGAACAAATAGCGAGGTGTTGCTAAAAGCCTCTTGCCTCAACTCATATGTTTTTGAACAAACTCTAGCAAATGATTGTCTGGAGTATACAACTCATAGGTATACAACACTAGAGGCCTCATGTGCCGCCTGTGACGTGTCTCCAGCGCTGCCATCTTGGGGAGGTTACCCTCTTGTGCAAAACATAAAGATCCCAGGCGAGAAAATTCACAAACACATTCGTAGCTCGCTTGCTAGTCCACATAGCAACACAAGTCATACCTTCATTTAAAGCTGAGGAAAAGCTCTATCCCGTAGAAACCTCGTGGGAAAACTATTGGCATTTGCGTTCAAATGCTGAAGCAGAGAGGAGGAATTTTGGAAAGATTATACATTTAATAATTCAAAATGCTGATGAATTCTATCTGCAGAATATCTATAGACCTGTGATCGAGCTGATTTTTCATTTACAAATGAATGAGCTAAACCGGAAGTGTGTATACGTGCATGGCGCAGGTCACGCAAACGTCCGGAATAAGGTCAAAAAGTAGTGTGCTGAATGGCAGGACCAAACTACATCAACTTTTATTTTGAATTCCAACAAGGACGTTATAAGAGGACTCCACTCAACATATCTCTCACTCCAGGTTGCACACAAGTATCCAACAAACAGACCTAAACAAGACGAAATAATAACTATCTGAACCGAGGAACAAAAACACAACACAACAAGCCCAGCAATAACCCTCACTAACCTCCGACATCACCTAAGCTGAACTCCCATCATGCCCTGCGGCGACCAACTCCGTAAACGCTACAATACTCTTCGCCACTAGATGGCAGCACAGAACGTGCACTAACGACAGTGAAATAGAAACCTAACAACAAAACCACTTTTTTTTCCCACATTCGAAAAACGTACTTTTTAGCTCAGTTGGCTAGCACGTGGTGCTCGTAAGTTCAAGGTCGCGGGTTTGATCCCCGTTACGGGCCACACAGTTTTTTGTTTTTTTTAAACTTAACTAAAACTAGATAGAGACTAGATAAAGGTTACCACGATACAACGCTACCTTCTGTAAATTTATTCTTCATTCAAAAAATCCAGCGGCCTCCGCTCAACACGTGACATTTGGTGACACCAATCACAGTGAATTAAACGCACAAAAGCAACGTTTTTCCAACCACTGTGCCGCTGAACACCGAGACGCGCTCAGGTGTGCCGTGTGAACTCTCCAATTTCGGTAGTGGGTGTGAGGACCCCGTCCCTCAGCCCGTCGGAGGACATAAACGTCTCCGTTAGGAATATCAAGGATATCGTTCGGATCGCGACGATGACAAATTACGCACTCCCAGTCGTCGCTCTCGGGCACCGCAGGACGAGGATGATGTCTCAAGCAATGTCTCAGAAGAGACAACACCAGGACCAAGCCATGGAGCACAGTCCAAGAAGGGGCGTGGGCGGCGACTGAGGGCTTCTCCGCCAACACCAAATCAAGCTCAGTTTGAACATGAAGAGGACACTGTGGATGACAGAGAGGGCTGTGGACCCCACTGGACCGCGTGGGACACTATATTGATAAAGACTTGATAAATGGTTGCTGATTGCTCCAATGCTACATCACTAGCCAGAAGTTGAGACGCAATCAACACGTCAACTCATGAAATATGTCGTTTTTTTGGTGCTTCTATTTTGATGTCTTGTGTCCAGTGTCCTGCAGTCAGGATGTATTGGTCCAGCACTTTGACACTTCCTGCCCTCACAGAAAAGTCCACACGTGACAGATCTTTCAGACTGAGGAAATGACTGAATGTGGTCATTGTTGATGACGTTCTAGACGTCACTGAAGGGGCGTGATGCATTCTGGAAAGTGAGGCCTTTTCTGCACCGCATTCTGAAAGGTGGCAGGTCCCAGGCTCCCCCACCATGTGTTTCTGTTGACGAGCAGATGATTCCATTCACAGGAGCTTGTCCATGGTGACAATATCTGCCAATGACGGGACGAGAAACTGAAAAGATATGTAACCATCTCGTGACCAAGAATTATCCGTGAGTACAACTCCAAGATGGGTGGAGTTGACCTCGTCGATAGAAGGATGAGCGACGACAGCACGGATGGCCACGCAAAGAAATGGACACTGCGGATGCTAATGCTCTTTACTGATCTGGCTTTAGCCCCCAGCTGGTTCCTGTGCCGTGAAGACCTCCGTGTATTGGCTACTTCAAAGAAGAACGTCATGCAGTTCTTAAAAATTCAGATGAAGTGGCCATAACCTTCTAGGGTCATCATGACAATGACAACTCTGACTTTTGTTTTCATTGTCATTTTATTTTTGCACTAAGCAAAAATGAGAAGTTATTTATTTGGGGGATTTTGTGCGGAGAAAAAGCACACAATCACTGCTTATGTTTTGGTTTTTGCACTTAGAGAAATGGACAGTAGCTTCCTACTTTGGTTTTGCACTCAGGAAACAATGTCGCCATGTTCAGGTACCAAATATAGAGTTTTGTACATCATTACTCAATTGTGACTTTATTGTGTTTTATTGGAATATAAAACGAAGGTCCACATATGCGGACATCACTTTTCTCAGAAATTACATCGTGTAATAAGATCATTCTCTGTTTTAGACACTCATCAGGTCCCAATAAGGCCAAATAGCAAAGAGAAATTCAAATTGAATGCCATTTAAGAGTCCGGGTCCTAGGAGGTGTTAAAATTGTTTTGATTTTGGGCTGTAGTTGTCCTGGCTGGGGCCTGCTAAAATTGATAAGAACCGGTGCAAACCAGCTTACTCCTCCATTTTGATGTCCCGTGACTGGAGAAGCACGGGCGGGGACAGGAGGAAGACCTTGGAGGAGATAGAGAAAAGGAGGCAGTCATTCTGAGCCGGGGCTCTTTTCCCATTCTTCTTCCGCTGTATTCGCTTGGGCCCGGTTTTTGTTTCTGAGAAGCAAGATCCACCTGTGTGGTGAACGGCTCTTTGAACCCAGAAATATTTCTGTAAGTGTTTTGAGGTAGGTTGCTTTGTAATAAAACTCATATGTTGATTTCATTCTCAAGTTTCATGTTTGGTGGCTTCAACTCACTGTGGTTTTCCATTTTCCTTACACGGGGAGCGAGCTGTCCCTCCTCGGGGGAGCGGGCCCCCAAACAGGACAGAGGTTAAATTGCAAACAATTAAACAGAGGGGTATCGCACACCAAGTAGGCCGGAGCCAAACCGGAAGTGTGACGACGTGCATGGCGCAGGTCACGCAAACTTCCGGAATAAGGTCAAACAGATGAGTGGCGAACGGCGGGAGCAAGCTGCTTCGGCTTTCATTGTGTCATGAACGAGCCCATCCCGTGACATTATAACAGGACACCACCCGACACGTGTCTCAGTCACGGTCGCACACAAGTATCCAACAAACAGAACAAAACAACACGAAATAACTATCTGAAGCGAGGAACAAAAACACAACACTAGCACAAATCAACAACACAACAAGCCCAGCAATAACCCCCACTAACCTCCTACAACCCCTAACCTGAACTCCCATCATGCCCTGCGGCGACCAACTCCGTGATCGCCGCAATACTTTTCGCCACTAGATGGCAGCACAGAGTGTTGACAATGGAAAAAACAAAACCCCTTTTTTTCCCACACCTGAAAAACGCACCTTTTAGCTCAGTCGGTAAGTGATAAGTGCTCGTAAGTTCAAGGTCGCGGGTTCGATCCCCGCTATGGGCCACACAGTTTTTTTTTTTTGTTGTTTTTTTTTTTTAAACTTAACTAAAACTAGATAAAGACTAGATAACGGTTACCACTATACAACGCTACCTTCTGTAAATGAATTTTTCATTCCAAAAATCCAGCGGCCTCCGCTCAACACGTGACATTTGGTGACACCGATCACAGTGACTGAAACACATTAAGAGCAACGTTTTTTCAACCACTGTGCCGCTGGACACCGAGACGCGCTCAGGTGTGCAATTTCAGCAGTGGGTGTGAGCACCCCGTTCCTCAGCCTGTCAGAGGACGTAAACGTCTCCGTTAGGAATATCAAGGATATGGTTCGCACTCCCAGTCGTCGCTCTCGGGCACCGCAGGACGAGGATGATGTCTCAAGCAATGTCTCAGAAGAGACGACACCGGGACCGAGCCGTCGAGCACAGTCCAAGAAGGGGCGTGGGCGGCGACGGAGGGCTCCTCCGCCGACACCAAATCAAGTTCAGTTTGAGCATGAAGAGGACACTGTGGATGACAGAGAGGGCTGTGGACCCCACTGGACCGCGTGGGACACTATATTGATAAAGACTTGATAAATGGTTGCTGATTGCTCCAATGCTACATCACTAGCCAGAAGTTGAGACGCAATCAACACGTCAACTCATGAAGTCTGTCGTTTTTTTGGTGCTTCTATTTTGATGTCTTGTGTCCAGTGTCCTGCAGTCAGGATGTATTGGTCCAGCACTTTGACACTTCCTGCCCTCACAGAAAAGTCCACACGTGACAGATCTTTCAGACTGAGGAAATGACTGAATGTGGTCATTGTTGATGACGTTCCAGACGTCACTGAAGGGGCGTGATGCATTCTGGAAAGTGAGGCCTTTTCTGCACCGCATTCTGAAAGGTGGCAGGTCCCAGGCTCCCCCACCATGTGTTTCTGTTGACGAGCAGATGACAAAGACTTGCCGGTCCATCAACACAAACTCCTTAAACGACAGACTTGCCGGGCCATCAACACGAACTTCTGAAAGGACAAATAATTGCCACTTATCCGGTCCATCAAGACAAACCCCTGAAAGGACAAATACTTACCGCTCAGCCGTACAGTAAAACATAGGGTTTCAAACAACCTCCAGGGATTACAGGGTTAAAAGTCCCCCCTCCCCTACACGCTCACACTCATTCCGAGGAGCAGCCCCTCCCCTACCCATGCACTCCCTTTAATTATCAGCTGCACGTGCAGGACATTCATAGCGCCTCAGACAGACTGAGAGAACACTGCTGCTTGAGCCACAGCCTTCATTTGAGAGTTTTTTTCACCTTTTTCTTTTATAGAATGTGCATATTGTGCCTGAGGAAGACCTATTAAGGTCGAAATGTTGCACGTGGCACGTTTTTTTTGGGAGTAACCCAAGTTGGGGATACCATTATGATTTTTTTTCTTTTTCTTTTAAAATAACCTAGTGGGTTTTATTGAGAACGCATAATTATATCAAACCGATCACGGTATTTATTTTCATAATACAACTAGACTTTTATAATATTGTGTATATACACAATCAATATTTTTTTCTTTTCATTATTTTCAAACAAAAAACAAAACAAAACATTCCTTCGTGCAAAAGAAGCTGTGGGAAGAGGGAAACGGCTTCTTTTGGCAAAATGGGGGAATATGGAGAGTAGACAACGGTGCGTTATGGAAGGCGCAAAAACAGGGACCACGGATCTCCAACATTGACAACAGGAGCCCTGGTCAACAATATGGGCAGAAAAATGATGGGTACCGGGGGAGGGCTGGTACATTTACCCGATGGATGGACTTCCCCCCCCCCCCAACCCCAACGACTTACCCCCCTCAGAGAAAACAAAACCACAGAAATAATAAAACCCATTTAAACAAAAAACTGTTCAACCACCATGCATTGGACATTTGTTCCCCATGTCAACCAACGAGTCAACATTAGGGGATGGAGTCTAAGATTGTCTAAACCCAACAGCATGCAATGTACAGACAAAAAACACTTTACAATACCCTCATGTTTATTGTTCTGCCAAAAGTTTTTACCCTTTGTTGACTCTACATTTCCCCCAACATATTTGCACAGAGTTGTACCACAGATTTGACTAAACATAGGTGACCGATTGTAGTTGAAAGCCCAGGAAGCATAAATTGCAGGCTTCAAGTGGGACACAAGTCCTACTTGGCACACAACACAGATGGAACATGCATTAACACTACAAGAAACAATTCAACCCACTTTGTTCAACCACCATGTATTTGACATTTGTTCCCCATGTCAACCAACGAGTCAACATTAGGGGATGGAGTCTGAAGCCCCGTCTCCACCGCACACAAGTGCCGGGGCGGAGTGGAGCGGTTCGGAGCAGTTCGGAAGCACAACCCCGACCGAAATTTTGGGTCGTGTCTCCACTGCAGAGAGGAGCATGAAAAGTGGGCGGGGCTTATGAGCTCCGCAGAAATGTGACATTATAACAGAAAAGAACGTCGTCAGATGTAGATCTTATGAATCCTCTGTTGTTTAAATTCTCCACTTTGCACTGTTATTTTTTGCAGCGGAAAAAAAAAAAGTTATTTTTGGCAGCAGTCATTTTTGCAGTGGAGAGCTGCAGCGCAACTTCCGTGTTTGTTTTGAGAGAGCGAGTCGCTCGGCCGCTTGGCCAGCGACTTGCCTCGCACTCGAGCGCTCGGGTGCGGGGCAAGTGGCCGGAGCGTTCCCCCCGGTTGGTTGAGGCACAGACACGGGAGTCTGAGCTTTCTGCTCAAACCCAGGAGGTTTTCCACTCCGGCGCCGCACAGCGCCGCACAGCGCAGCGCCGCACAGCGCAGCGCCGCACAGCGCAGCGCCGCACAGCGCAGCGCAGCGCCGGAACACGGAGGCGCCGAGCTCCGAGCTACTTTTCATCGCTTCCGCGGTCCGTCCCCGCGATAAAGCGCCACTGATCGCGGCTGAACAGAACCCTGACCGCCTCTGGAAAGCAGAGCTGCCGGAGCGCGGGCAGCGCCGGAGACGAAAGCTCCAGACTCCGGTGTCCCAGACGCACATCAGCGCCACGGCGAGCGCTATGCTGCAAACAGACAACTCCAACGCGATGCAAAGTCCCTTCCCCCGGTCTCCCCCTGCCTCAAGTCGCTCTTTCACAACAAACACTAAAGTTGAGCAGCCAAGAAAAGAAAATGAAAATAAAAACAACCAGTGCACAGCTGACCACACTGACAGCAGAGGCTTCATCCAGCCAGCACATTAAAATATTGAGGGCGTGTAGTAAATCACTGACCAATCAGCAGACAGCAGCTCAACCTCAGACCCGTTCCATGGTCCTGGTACCCCAACGGATGGGTAGCGGAAAAGCGGTCGCCTTTGGAGCGGTCTAGAGCGGTTTAGACTGCTTTACATGTCGTGAGACGCGAGCCGGAGCGGTTTAAACCCGTCTCGGCTGGTACTTTCTGTGCGGTGGAGACGGGGCTTGAGATTGTCTAAACCCAACAGCATGCAATGTACGGACAAAAAACACTTTACAATACCCTCATGTTTATTGTTCTGCCAAAAGTTTTTACCCTTTACTGACTCTACATTTACCACATGTTTGCACAGAGTTGTACCACAGATTTGACTAAACGTAGGCGGCCGATCGTAGTTGAAAGCCCAGGCAGCATAAATTGCAGGCTTCAAGTGGGACACAAGACCTGCTTGGCACACAACATGCAGAACAATTCAACCACCATGCATTTAACATTTGTTCCCCATGTCAACCAACGAGTCAACATTAGGGGATAGAGTCTAAGATTGTCTAAACCCAACAGCCTGCAAACAGATGCATGGAACAAAAAATCTTAAAACTTCTTGGAATTTTCTAAAACAGTGTTCATTCAGCTCAAGTACACTTGGAGTCATTAAATTGACAGTGAAAAGTGGCAGTGCATCATCCTCAATTGTACCAAAGATGGCCCATCTTAGTTTAAAGCCCACTCACCACCACAAGGTGTAGGCCTCAAGTGGGGACACGAGACAAGACATTTGGCGCACAAGACAAACTCAGAGGACAACACATCAAGACTACAAAGCAATCCCAATTCAAACAACTTTATATTTGTCATTTTCATAGTTTAAAAAAAAAATTGATCAATCATTAACTTTTTAACCAACAACATACATGGAGACCACAAAACCAGTCAGACAACCGTTTTTGTGGCTTTATGTTATGTATAACAATGGGACAATTAACTTATTAAGTAGCATATGAAATGACAACTAGGAGAATCTGCCATGTTCAGAATTTTCCAATTGATCCAGATATTTCCACTAAGAGTCAGATGTTTCCATTGAGTCAAGGCTTTTCCATGAGATCCAGGGCTTTGTTTTAATTAAGTTGAGGTGCTGGATTTTACACATTTCCCCATTTATTTGCCAGCATTGGAAAAACCATTATGTGCATCACCTTCAATGTTTGAAACCCATGGTTGCACCTCAGAAATGAATTTCTTGTTGACTATCATTGTTGCATTGGAACAAGTTTCAGGTTTCTTTTTTATCAGGTGACATGAAACCCAATCATCTCATGCATGCATTTGGCATCATTGCACACCTCGATGTCCATGTATTTCCACAGTGGAGTTGCTTTTGAGGTTCGAACAGTACCGTTTTACTTTTCCCCAAATAAGAGCTCATTGATTTTGAAGAGGATTGGGAAGGATGTCCAGCATCGGTGGCATTTCACGGATTTTGCAGTTTCAGGATATTTTGCTTCCAAGTCAAGAGGCCCTTCCTCAATTACTCTTCCAGCTCCTCCAAAGCATGCTTTTCCTTTAAAACTCCAAGACAAGCAATGCATCCAACCTTTTCTGCTTTGGCTCTTAATGCAACAAAAGATTGTGAATTTTACACTTTTATCCATTGATCATTTTCCAAAAACATTTCAAACACCATAATTGTCATGTGCGTCGCCATTGTTTGAAACTGAGTTGCACTTCAAACACATTTTTTGTTGAACACCTTTTATTAAACAACTTTCAGGTTTATTCTTTATCAGGCAACATGAAACCCAGCAAACTTTCATGTAGGCATTCATCATTGCACAGCCAACCCAGCTCACACCACTTTTTTACAATGAATTTGTTGTTTGACATGAAACCTTGGATACTGGCTCTGAGGTTCAGCTTAGTTTGTAGCTCAATGTGAAAGGGTGAGAACTGTCAAACCCCTCAGCAGTCAGTTGAATTGTTTTTTCAGTGTTTATTCCCAACCCATCGCAGTCGGCAGCGGATGCACCAGTCAATGGTGATGCCAGACATAGTGCAGCGTGTCTCCATGGTAACCAGTAAAGTTCAGTGTCAAAGTCAGCACAGTCAGTCAAAATGGTTAATTTGTGACTCACTACAGCAACCAATGCATTGGATTAGCAACTATACTTCAAAATGCATGTGCACATGATTTTTATTTGGTCATCTATTGTGTGACGTGACACAATCCTACCTCCTTGCATTGGATGCTGTGCCTGCAGTGATTCTCAGGTCCAACCGCGCTCCAAGAATGGTCCAATACTGCTTCAACATGGCTCCACAAACCAGTCCTGTGTCATGTGGGAAGTAAGAGTTAAAATGACACTGCCACCATTGAAATGCACATCCAATAGAAACACTTACCTGGTTCCAAACCATTGGCCAAAAGGCTGATGTCATCTGTAGAACTGCAAACAATTCTAACAATCACCAAGTAGAAAGACTCACCTGACTAAACAGTTTGGCCTCCACAGAGTAGAATCAGTCATCTGGCTCCAAACTGTTGGGCTGATGACATCTAGAGAACAGAGGAGGAAAAGTAAACATTTTACCATTGAAATATAGATCCAGTAGAAACACTGACCTGGCTGCAAACTGTTGGCCAAAAGTCTGATGACACCTGGAGAAAAGAGCAACATTTTTAAAACATGTTTTCACCAAATATATATATCCAGGAGATACTTACCACAACTGATGACTTCCCAAGGTTCAAATTGCTTAGGTGTCTCTGTATCACTCAGATCAACCACTCCCTTGATGTGTGGGATTGGAATGTTTGATATATTGTAAGAAGCTTTAATTATTCACAAGACTGATAGTGCATACAATAAATGTATAGTGTCAGTAATACTAAAATGTTCAAAATAGCAAGACAATTACATGAAATATGAAAGTACAGCCACAGAGTACATGAAAGATAAGGGTCAAAAAACAAACTAAAATAAGTTGGGTAAAACAGTGACTTGTTTCCAACTGGTGTAAAGGGCCCCAAACTCTCCCTGTGAGACCAGCCCCGAGTTTTAAATCATTCTGTAAAGTATTCCATGAATATGAAGAACGCATGAAGGCTTTTATGCCCAGTTCCATATGAATTGTTGGAATTGTGAGTACAAATAAGTCTTTATACCTGTCAGGTTTAGGCTACAGACAATTAAATCTGCAAGAAAGAAGAAGACAACAAGAATGAGCTTTGATTACTCGCGAGGAGAATGACCAGGAGCGTGCCCAAGTTCACCTCCTACCCACTCTGAGCTTCAGACCATTTCTCCTGCGTCTTTATTTCATTTAACAAAGGGGGAGGGTTCACAGGATATACATCATAGAAACAAACATTTTGTATGCTTAGCAGTTTATCAACCATAAGTACAATCTCAGGACATCCCGCGCGCATGGGACACCGAGACGGCAGCTGTGTGGAAGATGCGGCTTTCTCTGTTAATCAGTCTCGGTCAGGGTGACCTGCTCAGAACATATGATTAGTGAGCGGCGCTGCACAAGAAATAAGACTGAATTTAAGCATGAATATAATTAAGCACGAATATGGCAACTATATATAAAAACACTAACAATACCACAGACTGTAGTTATTTTAGTTTCTGCATCATAACTGCAATGGTACAGAGGCAGCAAACCAAGAAGTGCTTTAGACAAAACTAAGCCAGTGAATGTGTCTGCATAGAGATCGAGCTGTTGTAGCAACTGCCCCCCCCCCCCCCCCGGGGTTTCAGCATATCCTCAATGGTACCACAGATTTCACAAAACATTTGAACACAAGTGTCCCATCTTCGTTGAAAGCAGCTCACCACAATAAGGTGCAGGCCTCAACTGGGGACACGACACTTTATGCACATGACAAACTCAGACAGAACATAAGACTACAAAAAATGATTCAAACAACTTTTGTATTTGTTTCTTGGGGATTTTTCTAGTTTGTCAAAAACAAAGTACAATCAACTTTATAGCAAACATGACATTCCTTAATCAGGAGAATCAGACAGGCAGGCTTTTCCTGAGACCGTTTTTTTAAAACCACAACAGAAGAGGCATTGGATTTAATACTTATTTGCTCACAACATTGAAAACGCCACCATAATGTTCATCATGTGCTTCAACATCATTCGTTGATCCTAACTGACCCATCATTGGTTTCACAAATGCATTTCAACTGAACACAATTTCTGCTTTGAACCAAGCTTCAGGTTTCTCTTTATCAGCTGACATGAAACCCAACAAACTTTCATGTACACATTTGGTGTCATTGCACATCCAAATCAGCCCATTTTGTACCCTTCATTGGTTGTTTGCCATGAAACCTTGGATGCGATCCCTTACACCTGCTGCTAGGTCAAGCTTAGCCTTTGAGTTTGTAGCCCCCACAACCATGACAAGGTGCCGGCCTCAAGTAGGGACAAGACATACTTTGCACACAAGACAAACCCAGACAGGACAGCATACAGGAACAAGACTAACAAATGGTACTGCAGCTGTGAAATCTTGACAATTAAAATGTCAACCAATATGAAATAACTTATGAGAATCTACTAAATCCAGGCTTTTCCATTGAATCAAGGTTTTTTTTTCTTTACTACAATAAAAAGGTGCTGATTTAACCCGTTTCCCCATTGATTTGCCAACAACATTGTAAACGCCACCATAACTTTCATAATGTGCATCACCATTGTTTGAAACTCAAAGTTGCATCTCAGAAATGCATTTCTTTTTGAACACCATTTTTACCTTGAAACAAGTTGCAGCCCTTTGTTTAATCAGCTGACATGAAACCCAACAAACTTTCATGTATGCATTTGGCATCATTGCACACCTGAACCAGGTCTGTCAAACCATTTTGTACCACTGATTTGTTGTTCGGCATGAAACTTTGGATGTGATCTTATGGTGGCTGTAGGTCCAGCTTTGCATTTATGATCCGTGGATGAAAAACAGTTTGCCTGCTTTCCTTTTCCTCCTTGTGGTCATGACTGGTTGGTTGAGAGAGTTCACTCCATTGGATATTTCCTTCAGTCTCACATCCTCCTGTTCATTATGCGATGGTTTGAGTCCTCCATGTCCAGGCATTTCCAAGGTTGAGTTGCTGGATTTAAGGTTCCGACAGATGTCCATTTTACTTTTCACAATAAGAGCTCATTGGTTTTTAAGAGGCTTGGGAACATCAGTTTCTCTGGCATTTGACTGGTTGTTTTGCAGATTGTTGCAGCAAGGTTTGCTTCCAGGTCAAGCAGCTCTTCCTCCGTTATTCTTTCTGCTCCTCCAAAGCATCTTCCTTTACAAATGCAGCCTTTTCAGCATCTGCTCTTACTGCAGTAGAAGAGGGGCTGGATTTATACTTTTTATCTATTGATTTGTCAACATTTGATCCACCACCATAATTATGTGCATCACCATTGTTTGCAACCCAGTTGCACCTCAGAAATACATTTCATGTTGAACACCATTTCTTTCAACAACTTTCAGGTTCTGTTTTTAAATCAGGGGAACCTTAAACCAAAGAAACTTTCATGTATGCATGTGACATTGCACAACCGAGCCAGCTCCGTCACCATTTCTTTTTAACAAATTATTGTTTGACATGAAACCTTGGATGCCATCCCCTATGCTGGCTGCTAGGTTCAGTTGAACCTTGACAGTTTTCAGCCCTTCACATTTAACCACGAACCTTCAGCAGTCAGTTGAATAATTAGTTTTTTCATTGTTTATTCCCACACCATCACTGCAATCAGCGGCAGACACCAGAGTCAATGGGGACATCAATCATAGCGCTGCATGCCCTCCATGGTAACCGGGAAGTAAAGTTCAGTGTCAAAAAGTCCTGCAACTTGCTATAGCACCAATGTATTGGATTAACAACTATTCTTCAAAATACAAGTGCATATGATTTTTATTTAGACATGTATTGTGTGACCCTACATGGAAATCTACCTCCTTGCGTTGGGCGCCATGCATGCAGTGATTTTCAAGTCCAACGTGGCTCCAAGAACACTCCAACAGCTCCACACCAACTACAAAGCCCAGCATAGGATGAGAAGTAAAATATGTAAGCCAACATGCTGTCACCATTGAAATACTGATCTAGTAGAAACACTCACCTGGCTCCAAACTGTTTGGCCTTGATGTCCATGAGAAACATCCATGTGGCTCTAAATCATTGGTCATGAGGCTGATGTCACCTGGAGAATAGAATAAATATTTAGTCAACATATCATTGAAGCAAACATCCAGTTGAAACACTCACCTGGCTCCAAACGGTTGGCCATTGGTCTGTTGACACAAGAACAGAAAATAATGCAAGTTAAAATATCACCATTGAAATACACATCCAGAAGAAACTCACCTGGCACCAAAGTATTTGGCCTTGACATGCAGTATAAAAACACACCTGGCTGAATAGCGTTGGCCTTTCAGCTGATGTCACCTGGAGAAAAGAAATTAAGTCAAATATCATTGAAACACCTCCATTAGAAACGCTCACCTGGCTCCAAACGGTTGGCCTCCACCTCCAGTAGAAACTCATCTGGCGCCAAACTGTTGGCCATAAGGCTGATGTCACCTGGAGAACAGAAAAAATGTTTTCAGTCATTGAAATAAACATCCAGTAGAAACACTCACCTGACTCCAAAGCATTTAAGCTCGACAACTCGAAATTGTAGGCCATTCGGGTGATGGCACCTGGAGAACAGAAGGAATCAAGTCAAAATATCACCATGGAAATAAACATCCAGTAGAAACGCTCACCTGGCTCCAGACCGCTTGACCTTGATTTCTAAGAGAAACACCCACATGGCCATTAGGTTGATGATCTAAAGACTTAGGAGAAACCTTTTTCAAACATATTGTCACTGTAGTGACTCAAAAGTCTTGCTGAAGTTCAAGTTATGACAATATGGATATGAATATATGATACAATACGGATATAAATTCTGTTCAACAAAAATATGCAACCCCAATTCACCTCTGCCACATAGGATAAAATAAAACCTTCCAGTCAAGCCACAAGTGACATTAGCAAAAAGGCATTGCAGGATAGAGTTCCTACAGTCATCAAAATACACATCCAGGAGATGCACTCGCACCTGATGACCTACGGTTCCAATGCCTTAGGCATCTCTGCACCACTCAGCAGGACAACACCTGCCTTAATACATGGGATTTGAATCTTGGTTATATTTGGCCATTTTGCCAGCCCATCTGGCGTTACCATGCATTCAATGATAACCTGCATATTCTCCCATTTCAGAACCTCTTGAACAGGACAGAAGTTATTGCTGCCCAAACCAGCCATCTGCAAACCAGTTGAGCAGCCTGGAATCACTGCCTCCCACCCCATGGATAAAAAGGAAGATTTCACTCCAGTGATGTTCACCTTCTGCATTTGATGACCAGAGTAAAATGTGGACAAGCTTCCCTAGTCAGAGAAGGCAAAAGTTCCCATCATGACATTTCCAAGTTGTTTGCACTCTCATGGAGGAATGGATGGGATACACCAGTCCTCTAACTCCTTTATGTCCACATGCCTTGGGTGAAAATTGTTGGTCTGCTTTCCTTTTCCTCCATGTGGTCATGAGATTCACTCCATTGGATATTTTCCTTCATTCTCACATCCTCCCATTTGTGTGACAGTTTGCGTCCTCCATGTCCAGGAATTTCCAAGGTTGAGTTGCTGAATTTAAGGCTCTGACTGATGTCATTTTACTTCAAATGATAGCTCATTACTTTTTAAGCAGCTTGGGAACATCCAGTATCTGGCATTTGATGAATCATTTTGCAGTTGTTGCAGTAAGGTTTGCTTCCAAGTCAAGCAGCTCTTCCACCTTAGTTATTCTTCCTGCTCCTCCAAAGCAGACCTTTATTTAAAAATGCAGCATGATAAATGCATGCGGCAGTGCTGCATTTTACACATTTGCCAATTGGTTGTTTGTCAACAACATTTGAAACACCATAATGTGCATCACCTTCATTGTTTGAAACCCAGTTGCACCTCAAACACATTCCTTGTTGAACACTATTTTTACGCATGCAGTATCATTGCACAAACGAACCAGGTCCGTCACCATTTTCTTTTTAACAATTTGTTGTTTGACGTGAAACCTTGGCTGCCATCCCCTATGCTGGCTGCTAGGTTCAGCTGAGCCTTTCACATTTAGCCACAGACCTCTCAGCAGTCAGTTGACTGTTTTTTCAGTGTTTATTCCCACACCATCAGCGATGGACACACCAGAGTCAATAGGGACATTAGACATAGCGCTGCATGCCTCCATGATAACCAGGAAGTAAAAGTTCAGTGTCAAGTCAGTCGAAAAGGTCCATTTGTAACTTGCTACAGCAACCAATGCCCCATAACCCTATTAACAACTATTCTTCAAAATACAAGTGCATATGATTTTTATTTGGACATTTATTGTGCGACGCTACATGGAATTCTACCTCCTTGCATTGGGCACCATGCATAAAGTGATTTTCCAGTCCAACACTACTCCAACTCCAAAGCCCAGCATAGGAGGAGAAGTGAAAGATTTAAATGAAAATGCTGTGACCATTTAAATACACATCTAGTAGATCGACTCACCTGACTCCAAATCATTGGCCATTAGACTGATGTCACCTGGAAAACAGAAAAGGAATCAAGTCAAATTCTTAACCATTTAAATGCATATCCAGTAGAAACACTCACCTGGCTCCAAACGGTTGGCCATTGGTCTGGTAACACCTGAAGAACAGAAAATAATGCAAGTTTAAATATCACCATTGAAATACACATCCGGAAGAAACACTCACCTGGCTCAAGTATTTGGCTTTGACATACAGTATAAAAACACACCTGGCTGAACAGCATTGGCCTTTCAGCTGATGTCACCTGGAGAAAAGAAATCAAGTCAAATATCATTGAAACACCTCCAGTAGAAACACTCACCTGGCTCCAAGTGGTTGGCCTCCACCTCCAGTAGAAACTCCTGTGGCTCCAAACTGTTGGCCATTAGGGGCACCTGGAGAACAGAGGAAGAGAACTTTTTACCAAGATACTCTCACCATTGAAATGCACATCCAACTGAAACACTCACCTGGCTCCAAACAGTTTGGTCTTGATGTCCATGAGAAACACCCATGTGGCTGTAAATCATTGGTCATTAGGCTGATGTCACCTGGAGAACAGAACAAATGTTTGGTCAACAGTCATTGAAATAAACATCCAGTAGAAACACTCACCTGACTCCAAAGCATTTAAGCTCCATGTCTTAAACACCAACTCGAAATTTTTTCCCATTAGCATGATGACACCTGGAGAACAGAAAAGAAATGGAGTCATAATATCACCATTGAAATGCATATCCAGTAGAAACACTCACCTGGCTCAAAATCATTGGCTGACGACACCTGAAGTAAAGACTTGAGAAACAGTTTGACAACATCATCACCGTCGCGACTTCTAACCAACAAAAATCAGAGGCTGAAGTTGGAATTCTGCACCGCTGACTCGTTCCACAGAACACCCCACTTGTGTTCTTTAGTGTACAGGTTTATTTGGACTGTCAGGCAGAGAAGGAACATCTTTCTCACTGAAGCTTAAATGACGACAATATGGATATTTGAATATACAATGATACTATATCGATATACAATACATTCAACAAAAATATGCAATCCCATGTCATCCTCATCTACCTCTGCCACACAGGACAATATAAACCTTCCAATCAACCCACATGACATCAGCAATAAAAAAACATTGCAGTATACGGCTCCTACAGTCACCATCAAAATACACATCAAGGAGATACTGAACTGATGACTGAGAAGGTGGACGAACTTCCTGGGTCTGAGAATGCAGAAGTTCCCATGATGTCACTTCCAAGTTGTTTTCACTCATGGAAGAATGGATGGGATACACCAGTCCTCTCCAACTCCTTTATGTCCACATGCCTGGGGTGAAAATTGTTGGTCTGCTTTCCTTTTCCTCCATGTGGTCATGAGATTCACTCCATTGGATATTTTCCTTCATTCTCACATCCTCCTGTTCGTGTGATAGTTTGAGTCCTCCATGTCCAGGAATTTCCAAGGTTGAGTTGCTGGATTTAAGGTTCCGATAGATGTCAGTTTACTTTTCAAAATAAAAGCTCATTGCATTTTAAGAGGCTTAGGAACATCCAGTTCCTGTGGCATTTGACGGACCATTTTGCAGTTGTTGCAGTAAGGTTTGCTTCCAAGTCAAGCAGCTCTTCCTCACATATTCTCCCTGCTCCTCCAAAGCATGCCTTTCCTTTAAAAATGCAGCACAAGCAATGCATGCGGCCTTTTCTGCATCTGCTCTTACTGCAGTAGAAGAGGGGCTGGATTTTATGCTTGTATCCATTGATTGGTCAACATTTAAAACATCACCATAATTATGTGCCTCACCTTCATTGTTTGCAACCCAGTTGCACCTCAGAAATACATTTGTTGAACACCGTTGTTGCTTTCAAACATCTTTCAGGTTCTCTTTTTTAAATAAGGTCAAATTAAACCCAACAAACTTTCATGTATGCATGTGGCATCATCGCACAACCAAAGCAGCTCTGTCACCATTTTTGTTTTAACAAATCGTTCAACACAAAACCTTGGATGCCATCCCCGATGCTGGCTGCTAGGTTCAGTTTAGCATTTGCTGAGGGGTTTGTGGCCAAATGTGAAAGGCGGACAACTGTCAGTGGAATAATTAGTTTTTTCAGTGTTTATTCCCACACCACAACTGCCATCAGTGGCAGACACACCAGAGTCAATGGGGACATCAATTATAGCGCTGCATGTCTCCATGGTACCCGGAAGTAAAAGTACAGTGTCAAGTCAGTCGAAAAGGTCCATTTGTAACTTGTCATTGTCCGTACAATGTCCATTACTGAAGGGCCTGTTTCTCCATGTCCAGGACTAAAGGGCCAGTTCCTGTTCCTCCATCTCCAGTACTGAAGGGCCTGTTCCTGCTCCTCCATGGCCAGTACTGAAGGGCCTGTTCCTGCTCCCTCATGTCCAGTACGAAAGGGCCTGTTCCTCCATGTGCAGTACTGAAGGGCCTGTTCCTGCTTCTCCATGTCCCGAACTGAAGGGCCTGTTCCTGTTCCTCCATGTCCAGTGCTAAGGGGCCTGTTCCTGCTCCTCCATGTCCAGTACTGAAAGGTCTGTTCCTGTTTCTGCATGTCCAGTACTGAAGGTCCTGTTCCTCAATGTCCAGTACTGAAGGGCCTGTTCCTGTTTCTCCATGTCCAGTATTGAAGGGCCTGTTCCTCCATGTCCAGTACTGAAGGTCCTGTTCCTGCTCCCTCATGTCCACTACTTAAGGGACTTTTCCTGCTCCTCCATGTCCAGTACTGAAGGGCCTGTTCCTCCATGTGCAGTACTGAAGGGCCTGTTCCACCATGTCCAGTACTAAAGGGCCCGTTCCTGTTCCTACATGTCCAGTACTAAAGGGCCTGTTACTCCATGTGCAGTACTGAAGGGCCTGTTCCTGCTCCTCCATGTCCAGTACTGAAGGGCCTGTTCTTGTTCCTCCATGTCCAGTACTGAAGGGCCTGTTTGTCCATGTGCAGTACTGAAGGGCCTGTTCCTGCTCCTCCATGTCCAGTACTGAAGGGCCTGTTCCTGTTCCTACATGGCCAGTACTGAAGGGCCTGTTCCTGTTCCTACATGTCCAGTACTGAAGGGCCTGTTCCTGCTCCCTAATGTCCATTACTGAAGGGCCTGTTTCTCCATGTCCAGGACTAAAGGGCCAGTTCCTGTTCCTCCATCTCCAGTACTGAAGGGCCTGTTCCTGCTCCTCCATGGCCAGTACTGAAGGGCCTGTTCCTGCTCCCTCATGTCCAGTACGAAAGGGCCTGTTCCTCCATGTGCAGTACTGAAGGGCCTGTTCCTGCTTCTCCATGTCCCGAACTGAAGGGCCTGTTCCTGTTCCTCCATGTCCAGTGCTAAGGGGCCTGTTCCTGCTCCTCCATGTCCAGTACTGAAAGGTCTGTTCCTGTTTCTGCATGTCCAGTACTGAAGGTCCTGTTCCTCAATGTCCAGTACTGAAGGGCCTGTTCCTGTTTCTCCATGTCCAGTATTGAAGGGCCTGTTCCTCCATGTCCAGTACTGAAGGTCCTGTTCCTGCTCCCTCATGTCCACTACTTAAGGGACTTTTCCTGCTCCTCCATGTCCAGTACTGAAGGGCCTGTTCCTCCATGTGCAGTACTGAAGGGCCTGTTCCACCATGTCCAGTACTAAAGGGCCCGTTCCTGCTCCTCCATGTCCAGTACTAAAGGGCCCGTTCCTGTTTCTCCATGTCCAGTACTAAAGGGCCTGTTCCTCCATGTACAGTACAAAGGGACCTGTTCCTGCTCCTCCATGTCCAGTACTGAAGGTCCTGCTCCCTCATGTCCAGTACTAAAGGGCCTGCTCCTCCATGTCTAGTACTAAAGGGCCTGCTCCTCCATGTCCAGTACTAAAGGGCCTGTTCCTGCTCCTCCATGTCCAGTACTTAAGGACCTGTTCCTCCATGTCCAGTATTGAATGCCATTTTCTCCATGTCCAGTACTGAAGGGCCTGTTCCTGCTCACTCATGTCCACTTCTAAGGGGCCTGTTCTTGCTCCTCCATGTCCAGTTCTGAAGGTCCTGTTCCTCCATGTCCAGTACTAAAGGTCCTGTTCCTCCATGTCCAGTACTGAAGGGCCTGTTTGTCCATGTCCAGTACTGAAGGGCCTGTTTGTCCATGTCCAGAACTGAAGGGCCTGTTCCTGCTCCCTCACGTCCACTACTTAAGGGCCTGTTCCTGCTCCTCCATTTCCAGTACTGAAGGGCCTGTTTCTCCATGTCCAGTACGGAAGGGCCTGTTCCTGCTCCCGCATGTCCAGTACTAAAGGGCCTGTTCCTCCATGTCCAGTACTAAGGGGCCTGTTCCTGTTTCTGCATGTCCAGTACTGAAGGTCCTGTTCCTCAATGTCCAGTACTGAAGGGCCTGTTCCTCCATGTGCAGTACTGAAGGGCCTGTTCCTCCATGTCCAGTACTAAAGGGCCTGTTCCTGCTCCTCCATGTCCACTACTAAAGGGCCTGTTCCTATTCCTCCATGTCCAATACTGAATGGCCTGTTCCTGTTTCTCCATGTCCAGTACTAAAGGGCCTGTTCCTCCATGTCCAGCACAAAGGGACCTGCTCCTGCTCCTCCATGTCCAGTACTAAAGGGCCTGTTCCTCTATGTCAAGTACTGAAAGGCCTGTTCCTCCATGTCCAGTACTAAAGAGCCTGTTCCTCCCTGTACAGTACTGAAGGGCCTGTTCCTCCATGTACAGTATTGAAGGGCCTGTTCCTGCTCTTCTATTTCCAGGACTAAAGGGCCTGTTCCTCCATGTCCAGTACTAAAGGGCCTGTTCCTCCATGTCCAGTACTAAAGGGCCTGCTCCTCCATGTCTAGTACTAAAGGGCCTGTTCGTCCATGTCCAGTATTGAAGTGCCTGTTCCTCCATGTCCAGTACTGAAGGGCCCTTTCCTGCTCCTCCATGTCCAGTACTGAAGGGCCTGTTCCTCCATGTCCAGTACTTAAGGACCTGTTCCTCCATGTCCAGTATTGAATGCCATTTTCTCCATGTCCAGTACTGAAGGGCCTGTTCCTGCTCCTCCATGTCCAGCACTGAAGGACCTGTTCCTCCATGTCCAGTACTGAAGGGCCTGTTCCTGCTCCTCCATGTCCAGTACTGATGGGCCTGTTCCTGCTCCTCCATGTCCAGTACTGAAGGGCCTGTTCCTCCATGTCCAGTACTGAAGGCCTGTTCCTGCTCCTCCATGTCCAGTATTGAAGGGCCTGTTCCTGCTCCTCCATGTCCAGTACTGAAGGGCCTGTTCCTGTTCCACCATGTCCAGTATTGAAGGGCCTGTTTCTCCATGTCCAGTACTGAAGGGCCTCTTCCTCCATGTCCAGTATTGAAGGGCCTGTTTCTCCATATCCAGTACTGAAGGGCCTGTTTCTCCATGTCCAGTACCGAAGGGCCTGTTCCTCCATGTCCAGTACTAAAGGGCCTGTTCCTGTTCCTACATGTCCAGTACTAAAGGGCCTGTTACTCCATGTGCAGTACTGAAGGGCCTGTTCCTGCTCCTCCATGTCCAGTACTGAAGGGCCTGTTCTTGTTCCTCCATGTCCAGTACTGAAGGGCCTGTTTGTCCATGTCCAGTACTGAAGGGCCTGTTCCTGCTCCTCCATGTCCAGTACTGAAGGGCCTGTTCCTGTTCCTACATGTCCAGTACTGAAGGGCCTGTTCCTGTTCCTACATGTCCAGTACTGAAGGGCCTGTTCCTGCTCCCTAATGTCCATTACTGAAGGGCCTGTTTCTCCATGTCCAGGACTAAAGGGCCAGATCCTGTTCCACCATCTCCAGTACTGAAGGGCCTGTTCCTCCATGTCCAGTACTAAAGGGTCTGTTTGTCCATGTCCAGTACTGAAGGGCCTGTTCCTGCTCCTCCATGTCCAGTACTGAAGGGCCTGTTCCTGTTCCTACATGTCCAGTACTAAAGGGCCTGTTCCTCCATGTGCAGTACTGAAGGGCCTGTTCCTGCTCCTCCATGTCCAGTACTGAAGGGCCTGTTCCTGTTCCTCCATGTCCAGTACTGAAGGGCCTGTTCTTGTTCCTCCATGTCCAGTACTGAAGGGCCTGTTTGTCCATGTCCAGTACTGAAGGGCCTGTTCCTGCTCCTCCATGTCCAGTACTGAAGGGCCTGTTCTTGTTCCTCCATGTCCAGTACTGAAAGGCCTGTTTGTCCATGTCCAGTACTGAAGGGCCTGTTCCTGCTCCTCCATGTCCAGTACTGAAGGGCCTGTTCCTGTTCCTACATGTCCAGTACTGAAGGGCCTGTTCCTGCTCCTCCATGGCCAGTACTGAAGGGCCTGTTCCTGCTCCCTCATGTCCAGTACGAAAGGGCCTGTTCCTCCATGTGCAGTACTGAAGGGCCTGTTCCTGCTTCTCCATGTCCCGAACTGAAGGGCCTGTTCCTGTTCCTCCATGTCCAGTACTAAGGGGCCTGTTCCTGCTCCTCCATGTCCAGTACTGAAAGGTCTGTTCCTTTTTCTGCATGTCCAGTACTGAAGGTCCTGTTCCTCAATGTCCAGTACTGAAGGGCCTGTTCCTGTTTCTCCATGTCCAGTATTGAAGGTCCTGTTCCTGCTCCCTCATGTCCACTACTTAAGGGACTTTTCCTGCTCCTCCATGTCCAGTACTGAAGGGCCTGTTCCTCCATGTGCAGTACTGAAGGGCCTGTTCCTCTATGTCCAGTACTAAAGGGCCCGTTCCTGCTCCTCCATGTCCAGTACTAAAGGGCCCGTTCCTGTTTCTCCATGTCCAGTACTAAAGGGCCTGTTCCTCCATGTACAGTACAAAGGGACCTGTTCCTGCTCCTCCATGTCCAGTACTGAAGGTCCTGCTCCCTCATGTCAAGTACTAAAGGCCCTGTTCCTCTATGTCCAGTACTAAAGAGCCTGTTCCTCCCTGTACAGTACTGAAGGGCCTGTTCCTGCTCTTCTATTTCCAGTACTAAAGGGCCTGTTCCTCCATGTCCAGTACTAAAGGGCCTGCTCCTCCATGTCTAGCACTAAAGGGCCTGCTCCTCCATGTCCAGTACTAAAGGGCCTGTTCCTGCTCCTCCATGTCCAGTACTTAAGGACCTGTTCCTCCATGTCCAGTATTGAATGCCATTTTCTCCATGTCCAGTACTGAAGGGCCTGTTCCTGCTCACTCATGTCCACTTCTAAGGGGCCTGTTCTTGCTCCTCCATGTCCATTTCTGAAGGTCCTGTTCCTCCATGTCCAGTACTAAAGGTCCTGTTCCTCCATGTCCAGTACTGAAGGGCCTGTTTGTCCATGTCCAGTACTGAAGGGCCTGTTTGTCCATGTCCAGAACTGAAGGGCCTGTTCCTGCTCCCTCACGTCCACTACTTAAGGGCCTGTTCCTGCTCCTCCATTTCCAGTACTGAAGGGCCTGTTTCTCCATGTCCAGTACTGAAGGGCCTCTTCCTCCATGTCCAGTATCGAAGGGCCTGTTTCTCCAAATCCAGTACTGAAGGGCCTGTTTCTCCATGTCCAGTACCGAAGGGCCTGTTCCTCCATGTCCAGTACTAAAGGGCCTGTTCCTGTTCCTACATGTCCAGTACTAAAGGGCCTGTTCCTCCATGTGCAGTACTGAAGGGCATGTTCCTGCTCCTCCATATCCAGCACTGAAGGGCCTGTTCCTGCTCCTCCATGTCCAGTACTGAAGGGCCTGTTCCTGCTCCTCCATGTCCAGCACTGAAGGGCCTGTTCCTGCTCCTCCATGTCCAGTACTGAAGTGCCTGTTCCTGCTCCTCCATATCCAGTACTGAAGGGCCTGTTCCTGCTCCCTAATGTCCATTACTGAAGGGCCTGTTTCTCCATCTCCAGTACTGAAGGGCCTGTTCCTGCTCTCTCATTTCCAGTACTGAAGGGCCTGTTCCTGCTCCCTCATGTCCAGTACTAAAGGGCCTGTTCCTGCTCCTCCATGGCCAGAACTGAAGGGCCTGTTCCTCCATGTCCAGTACTGAAGAGCCTGTTTCTCCATGTCCAGTACTGAAGTGCCTGTTCCTGCTCCCTCATGTCCAGTACTAAAGGGCCTGTTCCTACTCCTCCATTTCCAGTACTAAAGGGCCTGTTCCTGCTCCCTCATGTCCAGTACTGAAGGGCCTGTTCCTGCTCCTCCATGTCAAGTACTGAAGGGCCTGTTCCTGCTCCTCCATGTCCAGTACTGAAGGGCCTGTTCCTGCTCCTCCATTTCCAGTACTGAAGGGCCTGTTCCTGCTCCCTCATGTCCAGTACTAAAGGGCCTGTTCCTGCTCCTCCATTTCCAGTACTGAAGGTCCTGTTCCTGCTCCCTCATGTCCAGTACTGAAGGTCCTGTTCCTGCTCCCTCATGTCCAGAACTGAAGGGCCTGTTCCTGCTCCTCCATGTCCAGTACTGAAGGGCCTGTTCCTGCTCCTCCATGTCCAGTCCTGAAGGGCCTGTTCCTGCTCCCTCATGTCCAGTACTAAAGGGCATGTTCCTGCTCCTCCATTTCCAGTACTGAAGGTCCTGTTCCTGCTCCCTCATGTCCAGTACTGAATGTCCTGTTCCTGCTCCCTCATGTCCAGAACTGAATGGCCAGTTCCCTCTCCTCCATAACCAATACTGAAGGGCCTGTTTCTCCATGTCCAGTACTGAAGGGCCTGTTCCTGCTCTCTCATTTCCAGTACTGAAGGGCCTGTTCCTGCTCTCTCATTTCCAGTACTGAAGGGCCTGTTACTGCTCCCTCATGTCGAGAACTGAAGGTCCTGCTCCTCCATGTCCAGTACTAAAGGGCCTGTTCCTGCTCCTCCATTTACAGTACTAAAGGGCCTGTTTTTCCATGTCCAATACTAAGGGGCCTGTTCCTGCTCCTCCATGTCCAGTACTGAAGGGCCTGTTCCTGCTTCTCCATGTCCCGTACTGAAGGGCCTGTTCCTGTTCCTCCATGTCCAGTACTAAGGGGCCTGTTCCTGCTGCCTCATGTCCAGTACTGAAGGGCCTGTTACTGCTCCCTCATGTCGAGTACTGAAGGTCCTGCTCCTCCATGTCCAGTACTGAAGGGCCTGTTCCTGCTCCTCCATGTCCAGTACTGAGGGGCCTGTTCTTGTTCCTCCATGTCCAGTACTGAAGGGCCTGTTTGTCCATGTCCAGTACTGAAGGGCCTGTTCCTGCTCCTCCATGTCCAGTACTGAAGGGCCTGTTCCTGCTCCTCCATTTCCAGTACTGAAGGGCCTGTTCCTGCTCCCTCATGTCCAGTACTAAAGGGCCTGTTCCTGCTCCTCCATTTCCAGTACTGAAGGTCCTGTTCCTGCTCCCTCATGTCCAGAACTGAAGGGCCTGTTCCTGCTCCTCCATGTCCAGTACTGAAGGGCCTGTTCCTGCTCCTCCATGTCCACTACTGAATGGCCTGTTCCCTCTCCTCCATAACCAATACTGAAGGGCCTGTTTCTCCATGTCCAGTACTGAAGGGCCTGTTCCTGCTCTCTCATTTCCAGTACTGAAGGGCCTGTTCCTGCTCTCTCATTTCCAGTACTGAAGGGCCTGTTACTGCTCCCTCATGTCGAGTACTGAAGGTCCTGCTCCTCCATGTCCAGTACTAAAGGGCCTGTTCCTGCTCCTCCATTTACAGTACTAAAGGGCCTGTTTTTCCATGTCCAGTACTGAAGGGCCTGTTCCTGCTCCTCCATGTCCAGTACTGACGGGCCTGTTTCTCCATGTCCAGCACTGAAGGGTCTGTTCCTCCATGTCCAGCACTGAAGGGCCTGTTCCTCTTCCTCCATGTCCAGTACTGAAGGGCCTGTTCCTGCTCCTCCATGTCCAGTACTGACGGGCCTGTTCCTGCTACTACATGTCCAGTACTAAAGGGCCTGTTACTCCATGTGCAGTACTGAAGGGCCTGTTCCTGCTCCTCCATGTCCAGTACTGAAGGGCCTGTTCTTGTTCCTCCATGTCCAGTACTGAAGGGCCTGTTTGTCCATGTCCAGTACTGAAGGGCCTGTTCCTGCTCCTCCATGTCCAGTACTGAAGGGCCTGTTCCTGTTCCTACATGTCCAGTACTGAAGGGCCTGTTCCTGTTCCTACATGGCCAGTACTGAAGGGCCTGTTCCTGCTCCCTAATGTCCATTACTGAAGGGCCTGTTTCTCCATGTCCAGGACTAAAGGGCCAGTTCCTGTTCCTCCATCTCCAGTACTGAAGGGCCTGTTCCTCCATGTCCAGTACTAAAGGGCCTGTTTGTCCATGTCCAGTACTGAAGGGCCTGTTCCTGCTCCTCCATGTCCAGTACTGAAGGGCCTGTTCCTGCTCCTCCATGTCCAGTACTGAAGGGCCTGTTCTTGTTCCTCCATGTCCAGTACTGAAGGGCTTGTTTGTCCATGTCCAGTACTGAAGGGCCTGTTCCTGCTCCTCCATGTCCAGTACTGAAGGGCCTGTTCTTGTTCCTCCATGTCCAGTACTGAAGGGCCTGTTTGTCCATGTCCAGTACTGAAGGGCCTGTTCCTGCTCCTCCATGTCCAGTACTGAAGGGCCTGTTCCTGTTCCTACATGTCCAGTACTGAAGGGCCTGTTCCTGCTCCTCCATGGCCAGTACTGAAGGGCCTGTTCCTGCTCCTCCATTTCCAGTACTGAAGGGGCTGTTCCTGCTCCCTCATGTCCAGTACTAAAGGGCCTGTTCCTGCTCCTCCATTTCCAGTACTGAAGGTCCTGTTCCTGCTCCCTCATGTCCAGTACTGAAGGTCCTGTTCCTGCTCCCTCATGTCCAGAACTGAAGGGCCTGTTCCTGCTCCTCCATGTCCAGTACTGAAGGGCCTGTTCCTGCTCCTCCATGTCCAGTCCCGAAGGGCCTGTTCCTGCTCCCTCATGTCCAGTACTAAAGGGCATGTTCCTGCTCCTCCATTTCCAGTACTGAAGGTCCTGTTCCTGCTCCCTCATGTCCAGTACTGAATGTCCTGTTCCTGCTCCCTCATGTCCAGAACTGAATGGCCAGTTCCCTCTCCTCCATAACCAATACTGAAGGGCCTGTTTCTCCATGTCCAGTACTGAAGGGCCTGTTCCTGCTCTCTCATTTCCAGTACTGAAGGGCCTGTTCCTGCTCTCTCATTTCCAGTACTGAAGGGCCTGTTACTGCTCCCTCATGTCGAGAACTGAAGGTCCTGCTCCTCCATGTCCAGTACTAAAGGGCCTGTTCCTGCTCCTCCATTTACAGTACTAAAGGGCCTGTTTTTCCATGTCCAATACTAAGGGGCCTGTTCCTGCTCCTCCATGTCCAGTACTGAAGGGCCTGTTCCTGCTTCTCCATGTCCCGTACTGAAGGGCCTGTTCCTGTTCCTCCATGTCCAGTACTAAGGGGCCTGTTCCTGCTGCCTCATGTCCAGTACTGAAGGGCCTATTACTGCTCCCTCATGTCGAGTACTGAAGGTCCTGCTCCTCCATGTCCAGTACTGAAGGGCCTGTTCCTGCTCCTCCATGTCCAGTACTGAGGGGCCTGTTCTTGTTCCTCCATGTCCAGTACTGAAGGGCCTGTTTGTCCATGTCCAGTACTGAAGGGCCTGTTCCTGCTCCTCCATGTCCAGTACTGAAGGGCCTGTTCCTGCTCCTCCATTTCCAGTACTGAAGGGCCTGTTCCTGCTCCCTCATGTCCAGTACTAAAGGGCCTGTTCCTGCTCCTCCATTTCCAGTACTGAAGGTCCTGTTCCTGCTCCCTCATGTCCAGAACTGAAGGGCCTGTTCCTGCTCCTCCATGTCCAGTACTGAAGGGCCTGTTCCTGCTCCTCCATGTCCACTACTGAATGGCCTGTTCCCTCTCCTCCATAACCAATACTGAAGGGCCTGTTTCTCCATGTCCAGTACTGAAGGGCCTGTTCCTGCTCTCTCATTTCCAGTACTGAAGGGCCTGTTCCTGCACTCTCATTTCCAGTACTGAAGGGCCTGTTACTGCTCCCTCATGTCGAGTACTGAAGGTCCTGCTCCTCCATGTCCAGTACTAAAGGGCCTGTTCCTGCTCCTCCATTTACAGTACTAAAGGGCCTGTTTTTCCATGTCCAGTACTGAAGGGCCTGTTCCTGCTCCTCCATGTCCAGTACTGAAGGGCCTGTTCTTGTTCCTCCATGTCCAGTACTGAAGGGCCTGTTTGTCCATGTCCAGTACTGAAGGGCCTGTTCCTGCTCCTCCATGTCCAGTACTGAAGGGCCTGTTCCTGTTCCTACATGTCCAGTACTGAAGGGCCTGTTCCTGTTCCTACATGGCCAGTACTGAAGGGCCTGTTCCTGCTCCCTAATGTCCATTACTGAAGGGCCTGTTTCTCCATGTCCAGGACTAAAGGGCCAGTTCCTGTTCCTCCATCTCCAGTACTGAAGGGCCTGTTCCTCCATGTCCAGTACTAAAGGGCCTGTTTGTCCATGTCCAGTACTGAAGGGCCTGTTCCTGCTCCTCCATGTCCAGTACTGAAGGGCCTGTTCCTGCTCCTCCATGTCCAGTACTGAAGGGCCTGTTCTTGTTCCTCCATGTCCAGTACTGAAGGGCTTGTTTGTCCATGTCCAGTACTGAAGGGCCTGTTCCTGCTCCTCCATGTCCAGTACTGAAGGGCCTGTTCTTGTTCCTCCATGTCCAGTACTGAAGGGCCTGTTTGTCCATGTCCAGTACTGAAGGGCCTGTTCCTGCTCCTCCATGTCCAGTACTGAAGGGCCTGTTCCTGTTCCTACATGTCCAGTACTGAAGGGCCTGTTCCTGCTCCTCCATGGCCAGTACTGAAGGGCCTGTTCCTGCTCCCTCATGTCCAGTACGAAAGGGCCTGTTCCTCCATGTGCAGTACTGAAGGGCCTGTTCCTGCTTCTCCATGTCCCGAACTGAAGGGCCTGTTCCTGTTCCTCCATGTCCAGTACTAAGGGGCCTGTTCCTGCTCCTCCATGTCCAGTACTGAAAGGTCTGTTCCTGTTTCTGCATGTCCAGTACTGAAGGTCCTGTTCCTCAATGTCCAGTACTGAAGGGCCTGTTCCTGTTTCTCCATGTCCAGTATTGAAGGGCCTGTTCCTCCATGTCCAGTACTGAAGGTCCTGTTCCTGCTCCCTCATGACCACTACTTAAGGGACTTTTCCTGCTCCTCCATGTCCAGTACTGAAGGGCCTGTTCCTCCATGTGCAGTACTGAAGGGCCTGTTCCTCCATGTCCAGTACTAAAGGGCCCGTTCCTGCTCCTCCATGTCCAGTACTAAAGGGCCCGTTCCTGTTTCTCCATGTCCAGTACTAAAGGGCCTGTTCCTCCATGTACAGTACAAAGGGACCTGTTCCTGCTCCTCCATGTCCAGTACTGAAGGTCCTGCTCCTCTATGTCCAGTACTAAAGAGCCTGTTCCTCCCTGTACAGTACTGAAGGGCCTGTTCCTCCATGTACAGTATTGAAGGGCCTGTTCCTGCTCTTCTATTTCCAGTACTAAAGGCCCTGTTCCTCTATGTCCAGTACTAAAGAGCCTGTTCCTCCCTGTACAGTACTGAAGGGCCTGTTCCTCCATGTACAGTATTGAAGGGCCTGTTCCTGCTCTTCTATTTCCAGTACTAAAGGGCCTGTTCCTCCATGTCCAGTACTAAAGGGCCTGCTCCTCCATGTCTAGTACTAAAGGGCCTGCTCCTCCATGTCCAGTACTAAAGGGCCTGTTCTTGCTCCTCCATGTCCATTTCTGAAGGTCCTGTTCCTCCATGTCCAGTAGTAAAGGTCCTGTTCCTCCATGTCCAGTACTGAAGGGCCTGTTTGTCCATGTCCAGTACTGAAGGGCCTGTTTGTCCATGTCCAGAACTGAAGGGCCTGTTCCTGCTCCCTCACGTCCACTACTTAAGGGCCTGTTCCTGCTCCTCCATTTCCAGTACTGAAGGGCCTGTTTCTCCATGTCCAGTACTGAAGGGCCTCTTCCTCCATGTCCAGTATCGAAGGGCCTGTTTCTCCATATCCAGTACTGAAGGGCCTGTTTCTCCATGTCCAGTACCGAAGGGCCTGTTCCTCCATGTCCAGTACTAAAGGGCCTGTTCCTGTTCCTACATGTCCAGTACTAAAGGGCCTGTTCCTCCATGTGCAGTACTGAAGGGCATGTTCCTGCTCCTCCATATCCAGCACTGAAGGGCCTGTTCCTGCTCCTCCATGTCCAGTACTGAAGGGCCTGTTCCTGCTCCTCCATGTCCAGCACTGAAGGGCCTGTTCCTGCTCCTCCATGTCCAGTACTGAAGTGCCTGTTCCTACTCCTCCATATCCAGTACTGAAGGGCCTGTTCCTGCTCCCTAATGTCCAATACTGAAGGGCCTGTTTCTCCATGTCCAGGACTAAAGGGCCAGTTCCTGTTCCTCCATCTCCAGTACTGAAGGGCCTGTTCCTGCTCCTCCATGGCCAGTACTGAAGGGCCTGTTCCTGCTCCCTCATGTACAGTACTAAAGGGCCTGTTCCTGCTCCTCCATGTCCACTACTGAATGGCCTGTTCCCTCTCCTGCATAACCAATACTGAAGGGCCTGTTTCTCCATGTCCAGTACTGAAGGGCCTGTTCCTTCTCTCTCATTTCCAGTACTGAAGGGCCTGTTCCTGCTCCCTCATGTCCAGTACTAAAGGGCCTGTTCCTGCTCCTCCATGTCCAGAACTGAAGGGCCATTTTCTCCATGTCCAGTACTGAAGAGCCTGTTTCTCCATGTCCAGTACTGAAGTGCCTGTTCCTGCTCCTCCATGTCCAGTACTGAAGGGCCTGTTCCTGCTCCTCCATTTCCAGTACTGAAGGGCCTGTTCCTGCTCCCTCATGTCCAGTACTAAAGGGCCTGTTCCTGCTCCTCCATTTCCAGTACTGAAGGTCCTGTTCCTGCTCCCTCATGTCCAGTACTGAAGGTCCTGTTCCTGCTCCCTCATGTCCAGAACTGAAGGGCCTGTTCCTGCTCCTCCATGTCCAGTACTGAAGGGCCTGTTCCTGCTCCTCCATGTCCACTACTGAATGGCCTGTTCCCTCTCCTCCATAACCAATACTGAAGGGCCTGTTTCTCCATGTCCAGTACTGAAGGGCCTGTTCCTGCTCTCTCATTTCCAGTACTGAAGGGCCATTTCCTGCTCTCTCATTTCCAGTACTGAAGGGCCTGTTACTACTCCCTCATGTCGAGTACTGAAGGTCCTGCTCCTCCATGTCCAGTACTAAAGGGCCTGTTCCTGCTCCTCCATTTACAGTACTAAAGGGCCTGTTTTTCCATGTCCAATACTAAGGGGCCTGTTCCTGCTCCTCCATGTCCAGTACTGAAGGGCCTGTTCCTGCTTCTCCATGTCCCGTACTGAAGGGCCTGTTCCTGTTCCTCCATGTCCAGTACTAAGGGGCCTGTTCCTGCTGCCTCATGTCCAGTACTGAAGGGCATGTTACTTTTCCTCCATGTCCAATACTAAGGGGCCTGTTCCTGCTCCTCCATGTCCAGTATTGAAGTGCCTGTTCCTCCATGTCCAGTACTGAAGGGCCCTTTCCTGCTCCTCCATGTCCAGTACTGAAGGGCCTGTTCCTCCATGTCCAGTGCTTAAGGACCTGTTCCTCCATGTCCAGTATTGAATGCCATTTTCTCCATATCAAGTACTAAAGTGCCTGTTCCTGCTCACTCATGTCCACTTCTAAGGGGCCTGTTCCTGCTCCTCCATGTCCAGTTCTGAAGGTCCTGTTCATCCATGTCCAGTACTGAAGGGCCTATTCCTGCTTCTCCATGTCCCGTACTGAAGGGCCTGTTCCTGTTCCTCCATGTCCAGTACTAAGGGGCCTGTTCCTGCTCCTCCATGTCCAGTACTGAAGGTCCTGTTCCTCAATGTCCAGTACTGAAGGGCCTGTTCCTGTTTCTCCATGTCCAGTATTGAAGGGCCTGTTCCTCCATGTCCAGTACTGAAGGGCCTGTTCCTGCTCCTCCATGTCCAGTACTGAAGTTCCTGCTCCCTCATGTCCAGTATTAAAGGCCCTGTTCCTCTATGTCAAGTACTGAAAGGCCTGTTCCTCCATGTCCAGTACTAAAGAGCCTGTTCCTCCCTGTACAGTACTGAAGGGCCTGTTCCTGCTCTTCTATTTCCAGTACTAAAAGGCCTGTTCCTCCATGTCCAGTACTAAAGGGCCTGCTCCTCCATGTCTAGTACTAAAGGGCCTGATCCTCCATGTCCAGTACTAAAGGGCCTGTTCCTGCTCCTCCATGTCCAGTACTGAAGGGCCTGTTCCTCCATGTCCAGTACTTAAGGACCTGTTCCTCCATGTCCAGTACTTAAGGACCTGTTCCTCCATGTCCAGTATTGAATGCCATTTTCTCCATGTCCAGTACTGAAGGGCCTGTTCCTGCTCACTCATGTCCACTTCTAAGGGGCCTGTTCCTGCTCCTCCATGTCCAGTTCTGAAGGTCCTGTTCCTCCATGTCCAGTACAAAAGGTCCTGTTTGTCCATGTCCAGTACTGAAGGGCCTGTTTGTCCATGTCCAGAACTGAAGGGCCTGTTCCTGCTCCCTCACGTCCACTATTTAAGGGCCTGTTCCTGCTCCTCCATTTCCAGTACTGAAGGGCCTGTTTCTCCATGTCCAGTACTGAAGGGCCTCTTCCTCCATGTCCAGTATTGAAGGGCCTGTTTCTCCATATCCAGTACTGAAGGGCCTGTTTCTCCATGTCCAGTACCGAAGGGCCCGTTCCTCCATGTCCAGTACTAAAGGGCCTGTTCCTGTTCCTACATGTCCAGTACTAAAGGGCCTGTTCCTCCATGTGCAGTACTGAAGGGCATGTTCCTGCTCCTCCATGTCCAGCACTGAAGGGCCTGTTCCTGCTCCTCCATGTCCAGTACTGAAGGGCCTGTTCCTGCTCCTCCATGTCCAGTACTGAAGGGCCATTTCCTGCTCCTCCATGTCCAGCACTGAAGGGCCTGTTCCTGCTCCTCCATGTCCAGTACTGAAGTGCCTGTTCCTGCTCCTCCATATCCAGTACGGAAGGGCCTGTTCCTGCTCCTCCATGTCCAGTACTGAAGGGCCTGTTCCTCCATGTCCAGTATTGAAGGGCCTGTTCCTGCTCCTCCATGTCCAGTACTGACGGGCCTGTTTCTCCATGTCCAGTACTGAAGGGCCTGTTCCTCCATGTCCAGCACTGAAGGGCCTGTTCCTGCTCCTCCATGTCCAGTACTGAAGGGCCTGTTCCTGTTCCCTCATGTCCTGTACTGAAGGGCCTGTTCCTGCTCTTCCATGTCTAGTGCTGAAGTGCCTGTTTCTCCATGTCCAGTACTGAAGGGCCTGTTCCTGTTTCTCCATGTCCAGTACTGAAGGGCCTGTTCCTGTTTCTCCATGTCCAGCACTGAAGGGCCTGTTCCTGCTCCTCCATGTCCACTACTGAAGGGCCTGTTCCTGCTCCTCCATGTCCAGTACTGAAGGGCCTGTTCCTGCTTCTCCATGTCCAGTACTGAAGGGCCTGTTCCTCCATGTCCAGTACTGAAGGGTCTTTTCCTGCTTCTCCATGTCCAGTACTGAAGTACCTGTTCCTGCTCCTCCATGTCAAGTACTGAAGGGCCTGTTCCTCCATGTCCAGTACTGAAGGGCCTGTTCCTGCTCTTCCATGTCCAGTGCTGACGGGCCTGTTTCTCCATGTCCAGCACTGAAGGGCCTGTTCCTCCATGTCCAGCACTGAAGGGCCTGTTCCTGTTCCTCCATGTCCAGTACTGAAGGGCCTGTTCCTGCTCCTCCATGTCCAGTACTGACGGGCCTGTTTCTCCATGTCCAGTACTGAAGTGCCTGTTCCTCCATGTCCAGCACTGAAGGGCCTGTTCCTGCTCCTCCATGTCCAGTACTGAAGGGCCTGTTCCTGCTCCTCCATGTCCAGTACTGAAGGGCCTGTTTCTCCATGTCCAGTACTGAAGGGCCTGTTCCTCCATGTCCAGTACTGAAGGGCCTGTTTTTCCATGTCCAGTAACGAAGAGCCTGTTCCTCCATGTCCAGTAGTAAAGATCCTGTTCCTCCCTGTACAGTACTGAAGGGCCTGTTCCTCCATGTACAGTATTGAAGGGCCTGTTCCTGCTCTTCTATTTCCAGTACTAAAGGGCCTGTTCCTCCATATCTAGTACTAAAGGGCCTGGTCGTCCATGTCCAGTACTGAAGGGCCTGCTTTTTCATGTCCAGTACTGAAGGGCCTGTTCCTGCTCCCTCATGTCCAGTACTAAAGGACCTGTTCATGCTCCTCCATGTCCAGTCCTAAAGGGCCTGTTCCTGCTTCTCCATGTCCAGTACTGAAAAGCCTGTTCCTCCATGTCCAGTATTGAAGCGCCTGTTCCTCCATGTGCAGTACTGAAGGGCCTGTTCCTCCATGTGCAGTACTGAAGGGCCTGTTCCTCCATGTCCAGTACTAAAGGGCCTGTTCCTGCTCTTCCATGTCCAGTGCTGACGGGCCTGTTTCTCCATGTCCAGCACTGAAGGGCCTGTTCCTCCATGTCCAGCACTGAAGGGCCTGTTCCTGTTCCTCCATGTCCAGTACTGAAGGGCCTGTTCCTGCTCCTCCATGTCCAGTACTGACGGGCCTGTTTCTCCATGTCCAGTACTGAAGGGCCTGTTCCTCCATGTCCAGCACTGAAGGGCCTGTTCCTGTTCCTCCATGTCCAGTACTGAAGGGCCTGTTCCTGCTCCTCCATGTCCAGTACTGACGGGCCTGTTTCTCCATGTCCAGTACTGAAGGGCCTGTTCCTCCATGTCCAGCACTGAAGGGCCTGTTCCTGCTCCTCCATGTCCAGTACTGAAGGGCCTGTTCCTGCTCCTCCATGTCCAGTACTGAAGGGCCTGTTTCTCCATGTCCAGTACTGAAGGGCCTGTTCCTCCATGTCCAGTACTAAAGGGCCTGTTCCTGCTCCTCCATGTCCAGTACTGAAGGGCCTGTTCCTCCATGTCCAGTACTTAAGGACCTGTTCCTCCATGTCCAGTATTGAATGCCATTTTCTCCATGTCCAGTACTGAAGGGCCTATTCCTGCTCACTCATGTCCACTTCTTAAGGGCCTGTTCCTGCTCCTCCATGTCCAGTTCTGAAGGTCCTGTTCCTCCATGTCCAGTACTGAAGGGCCTGTTTCTCCATGTCCAGTACTGAAGGGCCTATTCCTGCTCCTCCATGTCCAGTACTGAAGGGCCTGTTTGTCCATGTCCAGAACTGAAGGGCCTGTTCCTGCTCCTCCATGTCCAGTACTAAAGGGCATGTTCCTGCTCCTCCATGTCCAGTACTGAAGGGCCTGTTCCTGCTTCTCCATGTCCAGTACTGAAGGGCCTGTTCCTCCATGTCCAGTACTGAAGGGTCTTTTCCTGCTTCTCCATGTCCAGTACTGAAGTACCTGTTCCTGCTCCTCCATGTCAAGTACTGAAGGGCCTGTTCCTCCATGTCCAGTACTGAAGGGCCTGTTCCTGCTCTTCCATGTCCAGTGCTGACGGGCCTGTTTCTCCATGTCCAGCACTGAAGGGCCTGTTCCTCCATGTCCAGCACTGAAGGGCCTGTTCCTGTTCCTCCATGTCCAGTACTGAAGGGCCTGTTCCTGCTCCTCCATGTCCAGTACTGACGGGCCTGTTTCTCCATGTCCAGTACTGAAGGGCCTGTTCCTCCATGTCCAGCACTGAAGGGCCTGTTCCTGCTCCTCCATGTCCAGTACTGAAGGGCCTGTTCCTGCTCCTCCATGTCCAGTACTGAAGGGCCTGTTTCTCCATGTCCAGTACTGAAGGGCCTGTTCCTCCATGTCCAGTATTGAAGGGCCAGTTTCTGCTACTCCATGTCCAGAACTGAAGGGCTTTTTACTGCTCCTCCATGTCCAGTATTGAAGGGCCTGTTTCTCCATATCCAGTACTGAAGGGCCTGTTTCTCCATATCCAGTACTGAAGGGCCTGTTTTTCCATGTCCAGTAACGAAGAGCCTGTTCCTCCATGTCCAGTAGTAAAGATCCTGTTCCTCCCTGTACAGTACTGAAGGGCCTGTTCCTCCATGTACAGTATTGAAGGGCCTGTTCCTGCTCTTCTATTTCCAGTACTAAAGGGCCTGTTCCTCCATATCTAGTACTAAAGGGCCTGTTCGTCCATGTCCAGTACTGAAGGGCCTGCTTTTTCATGTCCAGTACTGAAGGGCCTGTTCCTGCTCCCTCATGTCCAGTACTAAAGGACCTGTTCCTGCTCCTCCATGTCCAGTCCTAAAGGGCCTGTTCCTGCTTCTCCATGTCCAGTATTGAAGCGCCTGTTCCTCCATGTGCAGTACTGAAGGGCCTGTTCCTCCATGTCCAGTACTAAAGGGCCTGTTCCTGCTCTTCCATGTCCAGTGCTGACGGGCCTGTTTCTCCATGTCCAGCACTGAAGGGCCTGTTCCTCCATGTCCAGCACTGAAGGGCCTGTTCCTGTTCCTCCATGTCCAGTACTGAAGGGCCTGTTCCTGCTCCTCCATGTCCAGTACTGACGGGCCTGTTTCTCCATGTCCAGTACTGAAGGGCCTGTTCCTCCATGTCCAGCACTGAAGGGCCTGTTCCTGTTCCTCCATGTCCAGTACTGAAGGGCCTGTTCCTGCTCCTCCATGTCCAGTACTGACGGGCCTGTTTCTCCATGTCCAGTACTGAAGGGCCTGTTCCTCCATGTCCAGCACTGAAGGGCCTGTTCCTGCTCCTCCATGTCCAGTACTGAAGGGCCTGTTCCTGCTCCTCCATGTCCAGTACTGAAGGGCCTGTTTCTCCATGTCCAGTACTGAAGGGCCTGTTCCTCCATGTCCAGTACTAAAGGGCCTGTTCCTGCTCCTCCATGTCCAGTACTGAAGGGCCTGTTCCTCCATGTCCAGTACTTAAGGACCTGTTCCTCCATGTCCAGTATTGAATGCCATTTTCTCCATGTCCAGTACTGAAGGGCCTATTCCTGCTCACTCATGTCCACTTCTTAAGGGCCTGTTCCTGCTCCTCCATGTCCAGTTCTGAAGGTCCTGTTCCTCCATGTCCAGTACTGAAGGGCCTGTTTCTCCATGTCCAGTACTGAAGGGCCTATTCCTGCTCCTCCATGTCCAGTACTGAAGGGCCTGTTTGTCCATGTCCAGTACTGAAGGGCCTGTTCCTGCTCCTCCATGTCCAGTACTAAAGGGCATGTTCCTGTTTCTCCATGTCCAGTACTGAAGGGCCTATTCCTGCTCCTCCATGTCCAGTACTGAAGGGCCTGTTTGTCCATGTCCAGTACTGAAGGGCCTGTTCCTGCTCCTCCATGTCCAGTACTGAAGGGCCTGTTCCTCCATGTCCAGTACTTAAGGACCTGTTCCTCCATGTCCAGTATTGAATGCCATTTTCTCCATGTCCAGTACTGAAGGGCCTATTCCTGCTCACTCATGTCCACTTCTTAAGGGCCTGTTCCTGCTCCTCCATGTCCAGTTCTGAAGGTCCTGTTTCTCCATGTCCAGTACTGAAGGGCCTGTTCCTGCTCCTCCATGTCCAGTACTGAAGGGCCTGTTCCTGCTCCTCCATGTCCAGTACTGAAGGGCATGTTCCTGCTCCTCCATGTCCAGTACTGAAGGGCCTGTTCTTTCATGTGTAGTACTGAAGAGCCTGTCCCTGTTTCTCCATGTCCAGTATTGAAGGGCCTGCTCCTCCATGTCTAGTACTGAAGGGCCTGTTCCTGCTCCCTCATGTACAGTACTAAAGGACCTGTTCCTGCTCCTCCATGTCCAGTCCTAAAGGGCCTGTTCCTGCTTCTCCATGTCCAGTACTGAATAGCCTGTTCCTCCATGTCCAGTATTGAAGTGCCTGTTCCTCCATGTGCAGTACTGAAGGGCCTGTTCCTCCATGTCCAGTACTAAAGGGCCTGTTCCTGCTCCTCCATATGCAGTACTGAAGGGCCTGTTCCTCCATGTCCAGTACTAAAGGGCCTGTTCCTGCTCCTCCATGTCCAGTACTGAAGGGCCTGTTCCTGCTCACTCATCTCCACTTCTTAAGGGCCTGTTCCTGCTTTTCCATGTCCAGTTCTGAAGGTCCTGTTCCTCCATGTCCAGTACTGAAGGGCCTGTTTCTCCATGTCCAGTACTGAAGGGCCTATTCCTGCTCCTCCATGTCCAGTACTGAAGGGCCTGTTTGTCCATGTCCAGTACTGAAGGGCCTGTTCCTGCTCCTCCATGTCCAGTACTAAAGGGCATGTTCCTGTTTCTCCATGTCCAGTACTGAAGGGCCTGTTCCTGCTCCTCCATTTCCAATACTGAAGGGCCTGTTCCTGCTCCTCCATGTCCAATATTGATGGGCCTGTTTCTCCATGTCCAGTACTGAAGGGCTTGTTCCTGTTTCTCCATGTCCAGCACTGAAGGGCCTGTTCCTGCTCCTCCATGTCCAGTACTGAAGGGCCTGTTCCTGCTCCTCCATGTCCAGTACTGAAGGGCCTGTTCCTGCTCCTCCATGTCCAGTACTGAAGGGACTGTTCCTGCTCCTCCATGTCCAGTACTGAAGGGCCTGTTCCTGCTCCCTCATGTCCAGTACTAAAGGGCCTGCTCCCTCATGTCCAATACTAAATGGCCTGTTCCTGCTCCTACATTTCCAGTACTGAAGGGCCTGTTCCTGCTCCCTCATGTCCAGTACTAAAGGGCCTGTTCCTCCATGTCCATTACTGAAGGGCCTGTTCCTGCTCCCTCATGTCCAATACAAAAGGGCCTGTTCCTGCTCCTCCATGTCCAGTACTGAAGGGCCTGTTCCTGCTCCCTCATGTCCAGTACTAAAGGGCCTGTTCCTCCATGTCAAGTAGTAAGGGGCCTGTTCCTGCTCCTCCATGTCCAGTATTGAAGGGCCTGTTTCTCCATGTCCATTACTGAAGGGCCTGTTCCTGCTCCCTCATGTCCAATACTAAAGGGCCTGTTCCTGCTCCTCCATTTCCAGTACTGAAGGGCCTGTTCCTGCTCCCTCATTTAGTACTGTACATGAGGGAACAGGAACAGTCCCTTTAGTACTGGACATGGAGAAGCAGGAACAGGCACTTCAGTACTGGACATGGAGGAACAGGGACAGGCCCTTCAGTACCGGACATGGAGGAACAGGCCCTTCAGTACTGGACATGGAGGAGCAGTTACAGTACTGAAGGGCCTGTTCCTGCTCCCTCTTGTCCATCACTGAAGGGCCTGTTCCTGTTCCTCCTAGTCCACTACTAAAGGGACTGTTTCTCCATGTCCACTACTTAAGGGCCTGTTCCTACTTCTCCATGTCCAGTACTGAAGGGCCTGTTTCTCCATGTCCAATACTGAAGGGTCTGTTCATGCTCCATTATGTCCAGTGCCAAAGGGCCTGTTCCTGCTCCTCCTATTCCAGTACTGAAGGGCCTGTTCCTGCTCCCTTATGTCCATCACTGAAGGGCCTGTTACTTCTCCCTTATTTCCATCACTGAAGGGCCTGTTCCTGTTCCTCCATGTCCAGTACTAAAGGGCCTGTTCCTGCTCCTCCATGTCCAGTACTGAAGGTCCTGTTCCTGTTTCTCCATGTCCAGTACTAAAGGGCCTGTTCGTCCATGTGCAGTCCTGAAGGGCCTGTTCCTGCTTCTCCATGTCCAGTACAGAAGGGCCTGTTCCTACATGTCCAGTACTGAAGGTCCTGTTCCTGCTCCTCCATGTCCAGTACTGAAGGGCCTGTTCCTGTTTCTGCATGTCCAGTACTGATGGTCCTGCACCCTCATGTCCACAATTGAAGGGCCTGTCCCTGCTCCTCCATGTCAAGTACTGAAGGGCCTGTTCCTCCATGTCCAGAACTGAAGTGCCTGTTCCTGCTCACTCATGTCCACTTCTTTAGGGCCTGTTCCTGCTTTTCCATGTCCAGTTCTGAAGGTCCTGTTCCTCCATGTCCAGTACTGAAGGGCCTGTTTCTCCATGTCCAGTACTGAAGGGCCTATTCCTGCTCCTCCATGTCCAGTACTGAAGGGCCTGTTTTTCCATGTCCAGTACTGAAGGGCCTGTTCCTGCTCCTCCATGTCCAGTACTAAAGGGTGTGTTCCTGTTTCTCCATGTCCAGTACTGAAGGGCCTGTTCCTGCTCCTCCATTTCCAATACTGAAGGGCATGTTCCTGCTCCTCCATGTCCAATATTGATGGGCCTGTTTCTCCATGTCCAGTACTGAAGGGCCTGTTCCTGTTTCTCCATGTCCAGCACTGAAGGGCCTGTTCCTGCTCCTCCATGTCCAGTACTGAAGGGCCTGTTCCTGCTCCTCCATGTCCAGTACTGAAGGGCCTGTTCCTGCTCCTCCATGTCCAGTACTGAAGGGCCTGTCCCTGTTCCTCCATGTCCAGTGTTGAAGGGCCTGCTCCTCCATGTCCAGTACTGAAGGGCCTGTTCCTGCTCCCTCATGTCCAGTACTAAAGGGCCTGTTCCTCAATGTCCAGTATTAAGGGGCCTGTTCCTGCTCCTCCATGTCCAGCATTGAAGGGCCTGTTTCTCAATGTCCAGTACTGAAGGGCCTGTTCCTGCTCCCTTATGTCCACTACTAACGGGCCTGTTCCTGCTCCTCCATTTCCAGTACTTATGGGCCTGTTCCTGCTCCCTCATGTCCAGTACTAAAGGGCCTGTTCCTCCATGTCCAGTAGTAAGGGCCCTTTCCTGCTCCTCCATGTTCAGTATTGAAGGGCCTGTTTCTCCATGTCCATTACTGAAGGGCCTGTTCCTGCTCCCTCATGTCCAATACTAAAGGGCCTGTTCCTGCTCCTACATTTCCAGTACTGAAGGGCCTGTTCCTGCTCCCTCATGTCCAGTACTTAAGGGCCTGTTCCTCCATGTCAAGTAGTAAGGAGCCTGTTCCTGCTCCTCCATGTCCAGTATTGAAGGGCCTGTTTCTCCATGTCCATTACTGAAGGGCCTGTTCCTGCTCCCTCATGTCCAATACAAAAGGGCCTGTTCCTGCTCCTCCATGTCCAGTATTGAAGGGCCTGTTTCTCCATGTCCATTACTGAAGGGCCTGTTCCTGCTCCCTCATGTCCAATACTAAAGGGCCTGTTCCTGCTCCTCCAAGTCCACTACTAAAGGGACTGTACTTGTTTCTCCATGTCCAGTACTGAAGGGCCTGTTTCTCCATGTCCAATACTGAAGGGTCTGTTCATGCTCCATTATGTCCAGTGCCAAAGGGCCTGTTCCTGCTCCTCCTATTCCAGTACTGAAGGGCCTGTTCCTGCTCCCTTATGTCCATCACTGAAGGGCCTGTTACTTCTCCCTTATTTCCATCACTGAAGGGCCTGTTCCTGTTCCTCCATGTCCAGTACTAAAGGGCCTGTTACTTCTCCCTTATTTCCATCACTGAAGGGCCTGTTCCTGTTCCTCCATGTCCAGTACTGAAGGTCCTGTTCCTGATTCTCCATGTCCAGTACTAAAGGGCCTGTTCGTCCATGTGCAGTCCTGAAGGGCCTGTTCCTGCTTCTCCATGTCCAGTACAGAAGGGCCTGTTCCTACATGTCCAGTACTGAAGGTCCTGTTCCTGCTCCTCCATGTCCAGTACTGAAGGGCCTGTTCCTGTTTCTGCATGTCCAGTACTGATGGTCCTGCACCCTCATGTCCACAATTGAAGGGCCTGTCCCTGCTCCTCCATGTCAAGTACTGAAGGGCCTGTTCCTCCATGTCCAGAACTGAAGTGCCTGTTCCTCCATGTCCAGTATTGAATGCCATTTTCTCCATGTCCAGTACTGAAGGGCCTGTTCCTGCTCACTCATGTCCACTTCTTAAGGGCCTGTTCCTGCTTTTCCATGTCCAGTTCTGAAGGTCCTGTTCCTCCATGTCCAGTACTGAAGGGCCTGTTTCTCCATGTCCAGTACTGAAGGGCCTATTCCTGCTCCTCCATGTCCAGTACTGAAGGGCCTGTTTTTCCATGTCCAGTACTGAAGGGCCTGTTCCTGCTCCTCCATGTCCAGTACTAAAGGGCATGTTCCTGTTTCTCCATGTCCAGTACTGAAGGGCCTGTTCCTGCTCCTCCATTTCCAATACTGAAGGGCCTGTTCCTGCTCCTCCATGTCCAATATTGATGGGCCTGTTTCTCCATGTCCAGTACTGAAGGGCCTGTTCCTGTTTCTCCATGTCCAGCACTGAAGGGCCTGTTCCTGCTCCTCCATTTCCAATACTGAAGGGCCTGTTCCTGCTCCTCCATGTCCAATATTGATGGGCCTGTTTCTCCATGTCCAGTACTGAAGGGCCTGTTCCTGTTTCTCCATGTCCAGCACTGAAGGGCCTGTTCCTGCTCCTCCATGTCCAGTACTGAAGGGCCTGTTCCTGCTCCTCCATGTCCAGTACTGAAGGGCCTGTTCCTGCTCCTCCATGTCCAGTTCTGAAGGGCCTGTTCCTGCTCCTCCATGTCCAGTACTGAAGGGCCTGTTCTTTCATGTGCAGTACTGAAGGGCCTGTCCCTGTTCCTCCATGTCCAGTGTTGAAGGGCCTGCTCCTCCATGTCCAGTACTGAAGGGCCTGTTCCTGCTCCCTCATGTCCAGTACTAAAGGGCCTGTTCCTGCTCCTCCATTTCCAGTACTTATGGGCCTGTTCCTGTTTCTCCACATCCAGTATTGAACGGCCTGTTCCTGCTCCTCCATGTCCAGCATTGAAGGGCCTGTTTCTCAATGTCCAGTACTGAAGGGCCTGTTCCTGCTCCCTTATGTCCACTACTAACGGGCCTGTTCCTGCTCCTCCATTTCCAGTACTTATGGGCCTGTTCCTGCTCCCTCATGTCCAGTACTAAAGGGCCTGTTCCTCCATGTCCAGTAGTAAGGGCCCTTTCCTGCTCCTCCATGTTCAGTATTGAAGGGCCTGTTTCTCCATGTCCATTACTGAAGGGCCTGTTCCTGCTCCCTCATGTCCAATACTAAAGGGCCTGTTCCTGCTCCTACATTTCCAGTACTGAAGGGCCTGTTCCATCTCCCTCATGTCCAGTACTTAAGGGCCTGTTCCTCCATGTCAAGTAGTAAGGGGCCTGTTCCTGCTCCTCCATGTCCAGTATTGAATGGCATGTTCCTGTTTCTCCACATCCAGTATTGAACGGCCTGTTCCTGCTCCTCCATGTCCAGCATTGAAGGGCCTGTTTCTCAATGTCCAGTAGTGAAGGGCCTGTTCCTGCTCCCTTATGTCCACTACTAACGGGCCTGTTCCTGCTCCTCCATTTCCAGTACTTATGGGCCTGTTCCTGCTCCCTCATATCCAGTACTAAAGGGCCTGTTCCTCCATGTCCAGTAGTAAGGGCCCTTTCCTGCTCCTCCATGTCCAGTATTGAAGGGCCTGTTTCTCCATGTCCATTACTGAAGGGCCTGTTCCTGCTCCCTCATGTCCAGTACTTAAGGGCCTGTTCCTCCATGTCAAGTAGTAAGGGGCCTGTTCCTGCTCCTCCATGTCCAGTATTGAAGGGCCTGTTTCTCCATGTCCATTACTGAAGGGCCTGTTCCTGCTCCCTCATGTCCAATACTAAAGGGCCTGTTCCTGCTCCTCCATGTCCAGTTCTGAAGGGCCTGTTCCTGCTCCTCCATGTCCAGTACTGAAGGGCCTGTTCTTTCATGTGCAGTACTGAAGGGCCTGTCCCTGTTCCTCCATGTCCAGTGTTGAAGGGCCTGCTCCTCCATGTCCAGTACTGAAGGGCCTGTTCCTCCATGTCCAGTACTGAAGGGCTTGTTCCTGCTCCCTCATGTCCAGTACTAAAGGGCCTGTTCCTCAATGTCCAGTATTAAGGGGCCTGTTCCTGCTCCTCCATGTCCAGCATTGAAGGGCCTGTTTCTCAATGTCCAGTACTGAAGGGCCTGTTCCTGCTCCCTTATGTCCACTACTAACGGGCCTGTTCCTGCTCCTCCATTTCCAGTACTTATGGGCCTGTTCCTGCTCCCTCATGTCCAGTACTAAAGGGCCTGTTCCTCCATGTCCAGTAGTAAGGGCCCTTTCCTGTTCCTCCATGTTCAGTATTGAAGGGCCTGTTTCTCCATGTCCATTACTGAAGGGCCTGTTCCTGCTCCCTCATGTCCAATACTAAAGGGCCTGTTCCTGCTCCTACATTTCCAGTACTGAAGGGCCTGTTCCTGCTCCCTCATGTCCAGTCCTGAAGGGCCTGTTCCTCCATGTCAAGTAGTAAGGGGCCTGTTCCTGCTCCTCCATGTCCAGTATTGAAGGGCCTGTTTCTCCATGTCCAATACTGAAGGGCCTGTTCCTGCTCCCTCATGTCCAATACTAAAGGGCCTGTTCCTGCTCCTCCATTTCCAGTACTGAAGGGCCTGTTCCTGCTCCCTCATTTAGTACTGTACATGAGGGAACAGGAACAGTCCCTTTAGTACTGGACATGGAGAAGCAGGAACAGGCACTTCAGTACTGGACATGGAGGAACAGGGACAGGCCCTTCAGTACTGGACATGGAGGAACAGGCCCTTCAGTACTGGACATGGAGGAGCAGATACAGTACTGAAGGGCCTGTTCCTGCTCCCTCTTGTCCATCACTGAAGGGCCTGTTCCTGTTCCTCCAAGTCAACTACTAAAGGGACTGTACTTGTTTCTCCCTGTCCAGTACTGAAGGGCCTGTTTCTCTATGTCCAATACTGAAGGGTCTGTTCATGCTCCATTTTGTCCAGTGCCAAAGGGCCTGTTCCTGCTCCTCCTATTCCAGTACTGAAGGGCCTGTTCATGCTCCCTTATGTCCATCACTGAAGGGCCTGTTACTTCTCCCTTATGTCCATCACTGAAGGGCCTGTTCCTGTTCCTCCATGTCCAGTACTAAATGGCCTGTTCCTGCTCCTCCATGTCCAGTACTGAAGGTCCTGTTCCTGTTTCTCCATGTCCAGTACTAAAGGGCCTGTTCGTCCATGTGCAGTCCTGAAGGGCCTGTTCCTGCTTCTCCATGTCCAGTACTGAAGGGCCTGTTCCTACATGTCCAGTACTGAAGGCCCTGTTCCTGCTCCTCCATGTCCAGTACTGAAGGGCCTGTTCCTGTTTCTGCATGTCCAGTAGTGATGGTCCTGCACCCTCATGTCCACAACTGAAGGGCCTGTCCCTGCTCCTCCATGTCAAGTACTGAAGGGCCTGTTCCTCCATGTCCAGAACTGAAGTGCCTGTTCCTCCATGTCCAGAACTGAAGGACCTGTTCCTCCAAATCCAGTATTGAAGGCCATTTTCTCTATGTCCAGTACTGAAGAGCCTTTTTCTCCATGTCCAGTACTGAAGTGCCTGTTCCTGCTCCCTCATGTCCAGTACTAAAGGGCCTGTTCCTGCTCCTCCATTTCCAGTACTGAAGGGCCTGTTCCTGCTCCCTCATGTCCAATACTGAAGGCCCTGTTCCTGTTCCTCCATGTCAAGTACTGAAGGGCCTGTTCCTGCTCCCTCATGCCCAGTACTGAAGGCCCTGTTCCTGTTCCTCCATGTCAAGTACGGAAGGGCCTGTTCCTGCTCCTCCATTTCCAGTACTGAAGGGCCTGTTCCTGCTCCCTCATGTCCAGTACTAAAGGGCCTGTTCCTGCTCCTCCATTTCCAGTACTGAAGGTCCTGTTCCTGCTCCCTCATGTCCAGTACTGAAGGTCCTGTTCCTGCTCCCTCATGTCCAGAACTGAAGGGCCTGTTCCTGCTCCTCCATGTCCAGTACTGAAGGGCCTGTTCCTGCTCCTCCATGTCCACTACTGAATGGCCTGTTTCTCAATGTCCAGAACTGAAGGGCCTGTTCCTGCTCCTCCATGTCCAGTACTGAAGGGCCTGTTCCTGCTCCTCCATAACCAATACTGAAGGGCCTGTTTCTCCATGTCCAGTACTGAAGGGCCTGTTCCTGCTCCTCCATGTCCACTACTAAATGGCCTGTTCCCTCTCCTCCATATCCAATACTGAAGGGCCTGTTTCTCCATGTCCAGTACTGAAGGGCCTGTTCCTGCTCTCTCATTTCCAGTACTGAAGGGCCTGTTCCTGCTCCCTCATGTCCAGTACTAAAGGGCCTGTTCCTGCTCCTCCATGTCCAGAACTGAAGGGCCTGTTCCTCCATGTCCAGAACTGAAGGGCCTGTTCCTCCAAATCCAGTATTGAAGGCCGTTTTCATCATGTCCAGTACTGAAGAGCCTGTTTCTCCATGTCCAGTACTGAAGTGCCTGTTCCTGCTCCCTCATGTCCAGTACTAAAGGGCCTGTTCCTACTCCTCCATTTCCAGTACTAAAGGGCCTGTTTGTCCATGTCCAGTACTGAAGGGCCTGTTCCTGCTCCTCCATGTCCAGTACTGAAGGGCCTGTTTGTCCATGTCCAGTACTGAAGGGCCTGTTCCTGCTCCTCCATGTCCAGTACTAAAGGGCATGTTCCTGTTTCTCCATGTCCAGTACTGAAGGGCCTGTTCCTGCTCCTCCATTTCCAATACTGAAGGGCCTGTTCCTGCTCCTCCATGTCCAATATTGATGGGCCTGTTTCTCCATGTCCAGTACTGAAGGGCCTGTTCCTGTTTCTCCATGTCCATCACTTTAGGGCCGGTTCCTGCTCCTCCATGTCCAGTATTGAAGGGCCTGTTTCTCCATGTCCATTACTGAAGGGCCTGTTCCTGCTCCCTCATGTCCAGTACTTAAGGGCCTGTTCCTCCATGTCAAGTAGTAAGGGGCCTGTTCCTGCTCCTCCATGTCCAGTATTGAAGGGCCTGTTTCTCCATGTCCATTACTGAAGGGCCTGTTCCTGCTCCCTCATGTCCAATACTAAAGGGCCTGTTCCTGCTCCTCCATGTCCAGTTCTGAAGGGCCTGTTCCTGCTCCTCCATGTCCAGTACTGAAGGGCCTGTTCTTTCATGTGCAGTACTGAAGGGCCTGTCCCTGTTCCTCCATGTCCAGTGTTGAAGGGCCTGCTCCTCCATGTCCAGTACTGAAGGGCCTGTTCCTCCATGTCCAGTACTGAAGGGCTTGTTCCTGCTCCCTCATGTCCAGTACTAAAGGGCCTGTTCCTCAATGTCCAGTATTAAGGGGCCTGTTCCTGCTCCTCCATGTCCAGCATTGAAGGGCCTGTTTCTCAATGTCCAGTACTGAAGGGCCTGTTCCTGCTCCCTTATGTCCACTACTAACGGGCCTGTTCCTGCTCCTCCATTTCCAGTACTTATGGGCCTGTTCCTGCTCCCTCATGTCCAGTACTAAAGGGCCTGTTCCTCCATGTCCAGTAGTAAGGGCCCTTTCCTGTTCCTCCATGTTCAGTATTGAAGGGCCTGTTTCTCCATGTCCATTACTGAAGGGCCTGTTCCTGCTCCCTCATGTCCAATACTAAAGGGCCTGTTCCTGCTCCTACATTTCCAGTACTGAAGGGCCTGTTCCTGCTCCCTCATGTCCAGTCCTGAAGGGCCTGTTCCTCCATGTCAAGTAGTAAGGGGCCTGTTCCTGCTCCTCCATGTCCAGTATTGAAGGGCCTGTTTCTCCATGTCCATTACTGAAGGGCCTGTTCCTGCTCCCTCATGTCCAATACTAAAGGGCCTGTTCCTGCTCCTCCATTTCCAGTACTGAAGGGCCTGTTCCTGCTCCCTCATTTAGTACTGTACATGAGGGAACAGGAACAGTCCCTTTAGTACTGGACATGGAGAAGCAGGAACAGGCACTTCAGTACTGGACATGGAGGAACAGGGACAGGCCCTTCAGTACTGGACATGGAGGAACAGGCCCTTCAGTACTGGACATGGAGGAGCAGTTACAGTACTGAAGGGCCTGTTCCTGCTCCCTCTTGTCCATCACTGAAGGGCCTGTTCCTGTTCCTCCAAGTCAACTACTAAAGGGACTGTACTTGTTTCTCCCTGTCCAGTACTGAAGGGCCTGTTTCTCTATGTCCAATACTGAAGGGTCTGTTCATGCTCCATTATGTCCAGTGCCAAAGGGCCTGTTCCTGCTCCTCCTATTCCAGTACTGAAGGGCCTGTTCATGCTCCCTTATGTCCATCACTGAAGGGCCTGTTACTTCTCCCTTATGTCCATCACTGAAGGGCCTGTTCCTGTTCCTCCATGTCCAGTACTAAATGGCCTGTTCCTGCTCCTCCATGTCCAGTACTGAAGGTCCTGTTCCTGTTTCTCCATGTCCAGTACTAAAGGGCCTGTTCGTCCATGTGCAGTCCTGAAGGGCCTGTTCCTGCTTCTCCATGTCCAGTACTGAAGGGCCTGTTCCTACATGTCCAGTACTGAAGGCCCTGTTCCTGCTCCTCCATGTCCAGTACTGAAGGGCCTGTTCCTGTTTCTGCATGTCCAGTAGTGATGGTCCTGCACCCTCATGTCCACAACTGAAGGGCCTGTCCCTGCTCCTCCATGTCAAGTACTGAAGGGCCTGTTCCTCCATGTCCAGAACTGAAGTGCCTGTTCCTCCATGTCCAGAACTGAAGGACCTGTTCCTCCAAATCCAGTATTGAAGGCCATTTTCTCTATGTCCAGTACTGAAGAGCCTTTTTCTCCATTTCCAGTACTGAAGGGCCTGTTCCTGCTCCCTCATGTCCAATACTGAAGGCCCTGTTCCTGTTCCTCCATGTCAAGTACTGAAGGGCCTGTTCCTGCTCCCTCATGCCCAGTACTGAAGGCCCTGTTCCTGTTCCTCCATGTCAAGTACGGAAGGGCCTGTTCCTGCTCCTCCATTTCCAGTACTGAAGGGCCTGTTCCTGCTCCCTCATGTCCAGTACTAAAGGGCCTGTTCCTGCTCCTCCATTTCCAGTACTGAAGGTCCTGTTCCTGCTCCCTCATGTCCAGTACTGAAGGTCCTGTTCCTGCTCCCTCATGTCCAGAACTGAAGGGCCTGTTCCTGCTCCTCCATGTCCAGTACTGAAGGGCCTGTTCCTGCTCCTCCATGTCCACTACTGAATGGCCTGTTTCTCAATGTCCAGAACTGAAGGGCCTGTTCCTGCTCCTCCATGTCCAGTACTGAAGGGCCTGTTCCTGCTCCTCCATAACCAATACTGAAGGGCCTGTTTCTCCATGTCCAGTACTGAAGGGCCTGTTCCTGCTCCTCCATGTCCACTACTAAATGGCCTGTTCCCTCTCCTCCATATCCAATACTGAAGGGCCTGTTTCTCCATGTCCAGTACTGAAGGGCCTGTTCCTGCTCTCTCATTTCCAGTACTGAAGGGCCTGTTCCTGCTCCCTCATGTCCAGTACTAAAGGGCCTGTTCCTGCTCCTCCATGTCCAGAACTGAAGGGCCTGTTCCTCCATGTCCAGAACTGAAGGGCCTGTTCCTCCAAATCCAGTATTGAAGGCCGTTTTCATCATGTCCAGTACTGAAGAGCCTGTTTCTCCATGTCCAGTACTGAAGTGCCTGTTCCTGCTCCCTCATGTCCAGTACTAAAGGGCCTGTTCCTACTCCTCCATTTCCAGTACTAAAGGGCCTGTTTGTCCATGTCCAGTACTGAAGGGCCTGTTCCTGCTCCTCCATGTCCAGTACTGAAGGGCCTGTTTGTCCATGTCCAGTACTGAAGGGCCTGTTCCTGCTCCTCCATGTCCAGTACTAAAGGGCATGTTCCTGTTTCTCCATGTCCAGTACTGAAGGGCCTGTTCCTGCTCCTCCATTTCCAATACTGAAGGGCCTGTTCCTGCTCCTCCATGTCCAATATTGATGGGCCTGTTTCTCCATGTCCAGTACTGAAGGGCCTGTTCCTGTTTCTCCATGTCCATCACTTTAGGGCCGGTTCCTGCTCCTCCATGTCCAGTACTGAAGGGCCTGTTCCTGCTCCTCCATGTCCAGTACTGAAGGGCCTGTTCCTGCTCCTCCATGTCCAGTACTGAAGGGCCTGTTCCTGCTCCTCCATGTCCAGTTCTGAAGGGCCTGTTCCTGCTCCTCCATGTCCAGTACTGAAGGGCCTGTTTTTCCATGTCCAGTACTGAAGGGCCTGTTCCTGCTCCTCCATGTCCAGTACTGAAGGGCCTGTTCCTCCTCCTCCATGCCCAAAATTGATGGGCCTGTTTCTCCATGTCCAGTACTGAAGGGCCTGTTCCTGCTCCTCCATGTCCAGTACTGAAGGGCCTGTTCCTGCTCCTCCATGTCCAGTACTGAAGGGCCTGTTCCTCCTCCTCCATGCCCAAAATTGATGGGCCTGTTTCTCCATGTCCAGTACTGAAGGGCCTGTTCCTGTTTCTCCATGTCCAGCACTGAAGGGCCTGTTCCTGCTCCTCCATGTCCAGTACTGAAGGGCCTGTTCCTGCTCCTCCATGTCCAGTACTGAAGGGCCTGTTCCTGCTCCTCCATGTCCAGTACTGAAGGCCCTATTTGTCCATGTCCAGTACTGAAGGGCCTGTTCCTGTTCCTACATGTCCAGTACTGAAGGGCCTGTTCCTGCTCCCTAATGTCTATTACTGAAGGGCCTGTTTCTCCATGTCCAGGACTAAAGGGCCAGTTCCTGTTCCTCCATCTCCAGTACTGAAGGGCCTGTTCCTGCTCCTCCATGTCCAGTACTGAAGGGCCTGTTCCTGCTCCCTCATGTCCAGTACTAAAGGGCCTGTTCCTCCATGTGCAGTACTGAAGGGCCTGTTCCTGCTTCTCCATGTCCCGTACTGAAGGGCCTGTACCTGCTTCTCCATGTCCCGTACTGAAGGGCCCGTTCCTGCTCCTCCATGTCCAGTACTGAAAGGTCTGTTCCTGTTTCTGCATGTCCAGTACTGAAGGTCCTGTTCCTCAATGTCCAGTACTGAAGGGCCTGTTCCTGTTTCTCCATGTCCAGTATTGAAGGGCCTGTTCCTCCATGTCCAGTACTGAAGGGCCTGTTCCTTCTCCCTCATGTCCACTACTTAAGGGACTTTTCCTGCTCCTCCATGTCCAGTACTGAAGGGCCTGTTCCTCCATGTGCAGTACTGAAGGGCCTGTTCCTCCATGTCCAGTGCTAAAGGGCCCGTTCCTGCTCCTCCATGTCCAGTACTAAAGGGCCTGTTCCTGTTCCTCCATGTCCAATACTGAATGGCCTGTTCCTGTTTCTCCATGTCCAGTACTAAAGGGCCTGTTCCTCCATGTCCAGTACAAAGGGACCTGTTCCTGCTCCTCCATGTCCAGTACTGAAGGTCCTGCTCCCTCATGTCCAGTACTAAAGGCCCTGTTCCTCTATGTCAAGTACTGAAAGAATTGTTCCTCCATGTCCAGTACTAAAGAGCCTGTTCCTCCCTGTACAGTACTGAAGGGCCTGTTCCTCCATGTACAGTATTGAAGGGCCTGTTCCTGCTCTTCTATTTCCAGTACTAAAGGGCCTGTTCCTCCATGTCCAGTACTAAAGAGCCTGTTCCTCCTTGTACAGTACTGAAGGGCCTGTTCCTCCATGTACAGTATTAAAGGGCCTGTTCCTGCTCTTCTATTTCCAGTACTAAAGGGCCTGTTCCTCCATGTCCAGTACTAAAGGGCCTGCTCCTCCATGTCTAGTACTAAAGGGCCTGCTCCTCCATGTCCAGTACTAAAGGGCCTGTTCCTGCTCCTCCATGTCCAGTACTGAAGGGCCTGTTCCTCCATGTCCAGTATTGAATGCCATTTTCTCCATGTCCAGTACTAAAGGGCCTGTTTCTCCATGTCCAGTACTGAAGGGCCTGTTCCTGTTTCTCCATGTCCAGCACTGAAGGGTCTGTTCCTGCTCCTCCATGTCCAGTACTGAAGGGCCTGTTCCTGCTCCTCCATGTCCAGTACTGAAGGGCCTGTTCCTGCTCCTCCATGTCCAGTACTGACGGGCCTGTTTCTCCATGTCCAGTACTGAAGGGCCTGTTCCTCCATATCCAGTACTGAAGGGCCTGTTCCTGCTCCTCCATGTCCAGTACTGAAGGGCCTGTTCCTGCTCCTCCATGTCCAGTACTGAAGGGCCTGTTCCTCCATATCCAGTACTGAAGGGCCTGTTCCTGCTCCTCCATGTTCAGTACTGAAGAGCCTGTTCCTGCTCTTCCATGTCTAGTACTAAAGTGCCTGTTTCTCCATGTCCAGTACTGAAGGGCCTGTTCCTGTTCCTCCATTTCCAGTACTGAAGGGCCTGTTCCTGCTCCTCCATGCCCAATATTGATGGGCCTGTTTCTCCATGTCCAGTACTGAAGGGCCTGTTCCTGTTTCTCCATGTCCAGCACTGAAGGGCCTGTTCCTGCTCCTCCATGTCCAGTACTGAAGGGCCTGTTCCTGCTCCTCCATGTCCAGTACTGAAGGGCCTGTTCCTGCTTCTCCGTGTCCAGTACTGAAGTACCTGTTCCTGCTCCTCCATGTCCAGTACTGAAGGGCCTGTTCCTGCTCCTCCTTGTCCAGCACTGAAGGGCCTGTTCCTCCATGTCCAGTACTGAAGGGCCTGTTCCTGCTCCTCCATGTCCAGTACTGAAGGGCCTGTTCCTGCTCCTCCATGTCCAGTACTGACGGGCCTGTTCCTCCATGTCCAGTGCTGAAGGGCCTGTTCCTGCTCCTCCATGTCCAGTACTGACGGGCCTGTTCCTCCATGTCCAGTACTGAAGGGCCTGTTCCTCCATGTCCAGTACTGGAGGGCCTGTTCCTGCTCCTCCATGTCCAGTACTGACGGGCCTGTTTATCCATGTCCAGTACTGAAGGGCCTGTTCCTCCATGTCCAGCACTGAAGGGCCTGTTCCTGCTCCTCCATGTCCAGTACTGAAGGGCCTGTTCCTGCTCCTCCATGTCCTGTACTGAAGGGCCTGTTTCTCCATGTCCAGTACTGAAGGGCTTGTTCCTCCATGTCCAGTATTGAAGGGCCAGTTTCTGCTACTCCATGTCCAGAACTGAAGGGCCTGTTTCTCCATATCCAGTACTGAAGGGCCTGTTTTTCCATGTACAGTACTGAAGGGCCTGTTCCTCCATGTCCAGTACTGAAGGGCCTGTTCCTGCTCCTCCATTTCCAATACTGAAGGGCCTGTTCATGCTCCTCCATGTCCAATATTGATGGGCCTGTTTCTCCATGTCCAGTACTGAAGGGCCTGTTCCTGTTTCTCCATGTCCAGCACTGAAGGGCCTGTTCCTCCATGTCCAGTACAAAGGGACCTGTTCCTGCTCCTCCATGTCCAGTACTGAAGGTCCTGCTCCCTCATGTCCAGTACTAAAGGCCCTGTTCCTCTATGTCAAGTACTGAAGGGCCTGTTCCTCCATGTGCAGTACTGAAGGGCCTGTTCCTCCATGTCCAGTGCTAAAGGGCCTGTTCCTGTTCCTCCATGTCCAATACTGAATGGCCTGTTCCTGCTCCTCCATGTCCAGTACTAAAGGGCCTGTTCCTGTTCCTCCATGTCCAATACTGAATGGCCTGTTCCTGCTCCTCCATGTCCAGTACTGAAGTGCCTGTTCCTGCTCCTCCATGTCCAGTACTGAAGGGCCTGTTCCTGCTCCTCCATGTCCAGTACTGAAGGGCCTGTTCCTGCTCCCTCATGTCCAGTACTAAAGGGCCTGTTCCTCCATGTGCAGTACTGAAGGGCCTGTTCCTGCTTCTCCATGTCCAGCACTGAAGGGCCTGTTCCTGCTCCTCCATGTCCAGTACTGAAGGGCCTGTTCCTGCTCTTACATGTCCAGTACTGAAGGGCCTGTTCCTGCTCCTCCATGTCCAGTACTGAAGGGCCTGTTCCTGCTCCTCCATGTCCAGCACTGAAGGGCCTGTTCCTGCTCCTCCATGTCCAGTACTGAAGGGCCTGTTCCTGCTCCTCCATGTCCAGTACTGAAGGGCCTGTTCCTGCTCCTCCATGTCCAGTACTGAAGGGCCTGTTTGTCCATGTCCAGTACTGAAGGGCCTGTTCCTGCTCCTCCATGTCCAGTACTGAAGGGCCTGTTCCTGTTCCTACATGTCCAGTACTGAAGGGCCTGTTCCTGTTCCTACATGTCCAGTACTGAAGGGCCTGTTCCTGCTCCCTAATGTCCATTACTGAAGGGCCTGTTTCTCCATGTCCAGGACTAAAGGGCCAGTTCCTGTTCCTCCATCTCCAGTACTGAAGGGCCTGTTCCTGCTCCTCCATGTCCAGTACTGAAGGGCCTGTTCCTGCTCCCTCATGTCCAGTACTAAAGGGCCAGTTCCTGTTCCTCCATGTGCAGTACTGAAGGGCCGGTTCCTGCTCCTCCATGTCCAGTACTGAAGGGCCTGTTCCTGCTCCCTCATGTCCAGTACTAAAGGGCCTGTTCCTCCATGTGCAGTACTGAAGGGCCTGTTCCTGCTTCTCCATGTCCAGTACTGAAGGGCCTGTTCCTGCTCCTCCATGTCCAGTACTGAAGGGCCTGTGCCTGCTCCTCCATGTCCAGCACTGAAGGGCCTGTTCCTGCTCCTCCATGTCCAGTACTGAAGTGCCTGTTCCTGCTCCTCCATGTCCAATACTGAAGGGCCTGTTCCTGCTCCTCCATGTCCAGTACTGAAGGGCCTGTTCCTGCTCCTCCATGTCCAGTACTGATGGGCCTGTTTCTCCATGTCAAGTACTGAAGGGCCTGTTCCTCCATATCCAGTACTGAAGGGCCTGTTCCTGCTCCTCCATGTCCAGTACTGAAGGGCCTGTTCCTGTTCCCTCATGTCCTGTACTGAAGAGCCTGTTCCTGCTCTTCCATGTCTAGTACTAAAGTGCCTGTTTCTCCATGTCCAGTACTGAAGGGCCTGTTCCTGTTTCTCCATGTCCAGTACTGAAGGGCGTGTTCCTGTTCCTCCATTTCCAGTACTGAAGGGCCTGTTCCTGCTCCTCCATGCCCAATATTGATGGGCCTGTTTCTCCATGTCCAGTACTGAAGGGCCTGTTCCTGTTTCTCCATGTCCAGCACTGAAGGGCCTGTTCCTGCTCCTCCATGTCCAGTACTGAAGGGCCTGTTCCTGCACCTCCATGTCCAGTACTGAAGGGCCTGTTCCTGCTCCTCCATGTCCAGCACTGAAGGGCCTGTTCCTCCATGTCCAGTACTGAAGGGCCTGTTCCTGCTCCTCCATGTCCAGTACTGAAGGGCCTGTTCCTCCATGTCCAGTACTGAAGGGCCTGTTCCTCCATGTCCAGCACTGAAGGGCCTGTTCCTGTTCCTCCATGTCCAGTACTGAAGGGCCTGTTCCTGTTCCTCCATGTCCAGTACTGAAGGGCCTGTTCCTCCTCCTCCATGCCCAAAATTGATGGGCATTTTTCTCCATGTCCAGTACTGAAGGGCCTGTTCCTGCTCATCCATGTCCAGTACTGAAGGGCCTGTTCCTGCTCCTCCATGTCCAGTACTGAAGGGCCTGTTCCTCCTCCTCCATGCCCAAAATTGATGGGCCTGTTTCTCCATGTCCAGTACTGAAGGGCCTGTTCCTGTTTCTCCATGTCCAGCACTGAAGGGCCTGTTCCTGCTCCTCCATGTCCAGTACTGAAGGGCCTGTTCCTGCTCCTCCATGTCCAGTACTGAAGGGCCTGTTCCTGCTCCTCCATGTCCAGTACTGAAGGCCCTATTTGTCCATGTCCAGTACTGAAGGGCCTGTTCCTGCTCCTCCATGTCCAGTACTGAAGGGCCTGTTCCTGTTCCTACATGTCCAGTACTGAAGGGCCTGTTCCTGTTCCTACATGTCCAGTACTGAAGGGCCTGTTTCTCCATGTCCAGGACTAAAGGGCCAGTTCCTGTTCCTCCATCTCCAGTACTGAAGGGCCTGTTCCTGCTCCTCCATGTCCAGTACTGAAGGGCCTGTTCCTGCTCCCTCATGTCCAGTACTGAAGGGCCTGTTCCTGTTCCTACATGTCCAGTACTGAAGGGCCTGTTCCTGTTCCTACATGTCCAGTACTGAAGGGCCTGTTCCTGCTCCCTAATGTCCATTACTGAAGGGCCTGTTTCTCCATGTCCAGGACTAAAGGGCCAGTTCCTGTTCCTCCATGTGCAGTACTGAAGGGCCTGTTCCTGCTTCTCCATGTCCCGTACTGAAGGGCCTGTACCTGCTTCTCCATGTCCCGTACTGAAGGGCCTGTTCCTGCTCCTCCATGTCCAGTACTGAAAGGTCTGTTCCTGTTTCTGCATGTCCAGTACTGAAGGTCCTGTTCCTCAATGTCCAGTACTGAAGGGCCTGTTCCTGTTTCTCCATGTCCAGTATTGAAGGGCCTGTTCCTCCATGTCCAGTGCTAAAGGGCCCGTTCCTGCTCCTCCATGTCCAGTACTAAAGGGCCTGTTCCTGTTCCTCCATGTCCAATACTGAATGGCCTGTTCCTGTTTCTCCATGTCCAGTACTAAAGGGCCTGTTCCTCCATGTCCAGTACAAAGGGACCTGTTCCTGCTCCTCCATGTCCAGTACTGAAGGTCCTGCTCCTCTATGTCAAGTACTGAAAGGCCTGTTCCTCTATGACAAGTACTGAAAGGCCTGTTCCTCCATGTCCAGTACTAAAGAGCCTGTTCCTCCCTGTACAGTACTGAAGGGCCTGTTCCTCCATGTACAGTATTGAAGGGCCTGTTCCTGCTCTTCTATTTCCAGTACTAAAGGGCCTGTTCCTCCATGTCCAGTACTAAAGAGCCTGTTCCTCCCTGTACAGTACTGAAGGGCCTGTTCCTCCATGTACAGTATTAAAGGGCCTGTTCCTGCTCTTCTATTTCCAGTACTAAAGGGCCTGTTCCCCCATGTCCAGTACTAAAGGGCCTGCTCCTCCATGTCTAGTACTAAAGGGCCTGCTCCTCCATGTCCAGTACTAAAGGGCCTGTTCCTGCTCCTCCATGTCCAGTACTGAAGGGCCTGTTCCTCCATGTCCAGTATTGAATGCCATTTTCTCCATGTCCAGTACTAAAGGGCCTGTTTCTCCATGTCCAGCACTGAAGGGTCTGTTCCTGCTCCTCCATGTCCAGTACTGAAGGGCCTGTTCCTGCTCCTCCATGTCCAGTACTGAAGGGCCTGTTCCTGCTCCTCCATGTCCAGTACTGAAGGGCCTGTTTGTCCATGTCCAGTACTGAAGGGCCTGTTCCTGCTCCTCCATGTCCAGTACTGAAGGGCCTGTTCCTGCTCCTCCATGTCCAGTACTGACGGGCCTGTTTCTCCATGTCCAGTACTGAAGGGCCTGTTCCTCCATATCCAGTACTGAAGGGCCTGTTCCTGCTCCTCCATGTCCAGTACTGAAGGGCCTGTTCCTGCTCCTCCATGTCCAGTACTGACGGGCCTGTTTCTCCATGTCCAGTACTGAAGGGCCTGTTCCTCCATATCCAGTACTGAAGGGCCTGTTCCTGCTCCTCCATGTTCAGTACTGAAGAGCCTGTTCCTGCTCTTCCATGTCTAGTACTAAAGTGCCTGTTTCTCCATGTCCAGCACTGAAGGGCCTGTTCCTGCTCCTCCATGTCCAGTACTGAAGGGCCTGTTCCTGCTCCTCCATGTCCAGTACTGAAGGGCCTGTTCCTGCTTCTCCGTGTCCAGTACTGAAGTACCTGTTCCTGCTCCTCCATGTCCAGTACTGAAGGGCCTGTTCCTCCATATCCAGTACTGAAGGGCCTGTTGCTGCTCCTCCATGTTCAGTACTGAAGAGCCTGTTCCTGCTCTTCCATGTCTAGTACTAAAGTGCCTGTTTCTACATGTCCAGTACTGAAGGGCCTGTTCCTGTTTCTCCATGTCCAGTACTGAAGGGCCTGTTCCTGTTCCTCCATTTCCAGTACTGAAGGGCCTGTTCCTGCTCCTCCATGCCCAATATTGATGGGCCTGTTTCTCCATGTCCAGTACTGAAGGGCCTGTTCCTGTTTCTCCATGTCCAGCACTGAAGGGCCTGTTCCTGCTCCTCCATGTCCAGTACTGAAGGGCCTGTTCCTGCTCCTCCATGTCCAGTACTGAAGGGCCTGTTCCTGCTTCTCCGTGTCCAGTACTGAAGTACCTGTTCCTGCTCCTCCATGTCCAGTACTGAAGGGCCTGTTCCTGCTCCTCCTTGTCCAGCACTGAAGGGCCTGTTCCTCCATGTCCAGTACTGAAGGGCCTGTTCCTGCTCCTCCATGTCCAGTACTGACGGGCCTGTTTCTCCATGTCCAGTACTGAAGGGCCTGTTCCTCCATGTCCAGCACTGAAGGGCCTGTTCCTGTTCCTCCATGTCCAGTACTGAAGGGCCTGTTCCTGCTCCTCCATGTCCAGTACTGACGGGCCTGTTTCTCCATGTCCAGTACTGAAGGGCCTGTTCCTCCATGTCCAGCACTGAAGGGCCTGTTCCTGCTCCTCCATGTCCAGTACTGAAGGGCCTGTTCCTGCTCCTCCATGTCCTGTACTGAAGGGCCTGTTTCTCCATGTCCAGTACTGAAGGGCTTGTTCCTCCATGTCCAGTATTGAAGGGCCAGTTTCTGCTACTCCATGTCCAGAACTGAAGGGCCTGTTCCTCCATGTCCAGAACTGAAGGGCCTGTTTCTCCATATCCAGTACTGAAGGGCCTGTTTTTCCATGTACAGTACTGAAGGGCCTGTTCCTCCATGTCCAGTACTGAAGGGCCTGTTCCTGCTCCTCCATTTCCAATACTGAAGGGCCTGTTCATGCTCCTCCATGTCCAATATTGATGGGCCTGTTTCTCCATGTCCAGTACTGAAGGGCCTGTTTCCTGTTTCTCCATGTCCAGCACTGAAGGGCCTGTTCCTCCATGTCCAGTACAAAGGGACCTGTTCCTGCTCATCCATGTCCAGTACTGAAGGTCCTGCTCCCTCATGTCCAGTACTAAAGGCCCTGTTCCTCTATGTCAAGTACTGAAGGGCCTGTTCCTGCTCCCTCATGTCCACTACTTAAGGGACTTTTCCTGCTCCTCCATGTCCAGTACTGAAGGGCCTGTTCCTCCATGTGCAGTACTGAAGGGCCTGTTCCTCCATGTCCAGTGCTAAAGGGCCCGTTCCTGCTCCTCCATGTCCAGTACTAAAGGGCCTGTTCCTGTTCCTCCATGTCCAATACTGAATGGCCTGTTCCTGCTCCTCCATGTCCAGTACTGAAGTGCCTGTTCCTGCTCCTCCATGTCCAGTACTGAAGGGCCTGTTCCTGCTCCTCCATGTCCAGTACTGAAGGGCCTGTTCCTGCTCCCTCATGTCCAGTACTAAAGGGCCTGTTCCTCCATGTGCAGTACTGAAGGGCCTGTTCCTGCTCCTCCATGTCCAGTACTGAAGGGCCTGTTCCTGCTCCTCCATGTCCAGTACTGAAGGGCCTGTTCCTGCTCCCTCATGTCCAGTACTAAAGGGCCTGTTCCTCCATGTGCAGCACTGAAGGGCCTGTTCCTGCTCCTCCATGTCCAGTACTGAAGGGCCTGTTCCTGCTCTTACATGTCCAGTACTGAAGGGCCTGTTCCTGCTCCTCCATGTCCAGTACTGAAGGGCCTGTTCCTGCTCCTCCATGTCCAGCACTGAAGGGCCTGTTCCTGCTCCTCCATGTCCAGTACTGAAGGCCCGGTTCCTGCTCCTCCATGTCCAGTACTGAAGGGCCTGTTCCTGCTCCTCCATGTCCAGTACTGAAGGGCCTGTTTGTCCATGTCCAGTACTGAAGGGCCTGTTCCTGCTCCTCCATGTCCAGTACTGAAGGGCCTGTTCCTGTTCCTACATGTCCAGTACTGAAGGGCCTGTTCCTGTTCCTACATGTCCAGTACTGAAGGGCCTGTTCCTGCTCCCTAATGTCCATTACTGAAGGGCCTGTTTCTCCATGTCCAGGACTAAAGGGCCAGTTCCTGTTCCTCCATCTCCAGTACTGAAGGGCCTGTTCCTGCTCCTCCATGTCCAGTACTGAAGGGCCTGTTCCTGCTCCCTCATGTCCAGTACTAAAGGGCCTGTTCCTCCATGTGCAGTACTGAAGGGCCTGTTCCTGCTTCTCCATGTCCAGTACTGAAGGGCCTGTTCCTGCTCCTCCATGTCCAGTACTGAAGGGCCTGTGCCTGCTCCTCCATGTCCAGCACTGAAGGGCCTGTTCCTGCTCCTCCATGTCCAGTACTGAAGTGCCTGTTCCTGCTCCTCCATGTCCAGTACTGAAGGGCCTGTTCCTGCTCCTCCATGTCCAGCACTGAAGGGCCTGTTCCTCCATGTCCAGTACTGAAGGGCCTGTTCCTGCTCCTCCATGTCCAGTACTGACGGGCCTGTTTCTCCATGTCCAGTACTGAAGGGCCTGTTTCTCCATGTCCAGCACTGAAGGGCCTGTTCCTGTTCCTCCATGTCCAGTACTGAAGGGCCTGTTCCTGCTCCTCCATGTCCAGTACTGAAGGGCCTGTTCCTCCTCCTCCATGCCCAAAATTGATGGGCCTGTTTCTCCATGTCCAGTACTGAAGGGCCTGTTCCTACTCCTCCATGTCCAGTACTGAAGGGCCTGTTCCTGCTCCTCCATGTCCAGTACTGAAGGGCCTGTTCCTCCTCCTCCATGCCCAAAATTGATGGGCCTGTTTCTCCATGTCCAGTACTGAAGGGCCTGTTCCTGTTTCTCCATGTCCAGCACTGAAGGGCCTGTTCCTGCTCCTCCATGTCCAGTACTGAAGGGCCTGTTCCTGCTCCTCCATGTCCAGTACTGAAGGGCCTGTTCCTGCTCCTCCATGTCCAGTACTGAAGGCCCTATTTGTCCATGTCCAGTACTGAAGGGCCTGTTCCTGCTCCTCCATGTCCAGTACTGAAGGGCCTGTTCCTGTTCCTACATGTCCAGTACTGAAGGGCCTGTTCCTCCATATCCAGTACTGAAGGGCCTGTTCCTGTTCCTACATGTCCAGTACTGAAGGGCCTGTTCCTGTTCCTACATGTCCAGTACTGAAGGGCCTGTTCCTCCATATCCAGTACTGAAGGGCCTGTTCCTGCTCCTCCATGTCCAGTACTGAAGGGCCTGTTCCAGTTCCCTCATGTCCTGTACTGAAGAGCCTGTTCCTGCTCTTCCATGTCTAGTACTAAAGTGCCTGTTTCTCCATGTCCAGTACTGAAGGGCCTGTTCCTGTTTCTCCATGTCCAGTACTGAAGGGCCTGTTCCTGTTCCTCCATTTCCAGTACTGAAGGGCCTGTTCCTGCTCCTCCATGCCCAATATTGATGGGACTGTTTCTCCATGTCCAGTACTGAAAGGCCTGTTCCTGTTTCTCCATGTCCAGCACTGAAGGGCCTGTTCCTGCTCCTCCATGTCCAGTACTGAAGGGCCTGTTCCTGCACCTCCATGTCCAGTACTGAAGGGCCTGTTCCTGCTCCTCCATGTCCAGCACTGAAGGGCCTGTTCCTCCATGTCCAGTACTGAAGGGCCTGTTCCTGCTCCTCCATGTCCAGTACTGACGGGCCTGTTTCTCCATGTCCAGTACTGAAGGGCCTGTTCCTCCATGTCCAGCACTGAAGGGCCTGTTCCTGTTCCTCCATGTCCAGTACTGAAGGGCCTGTTCCTGCTCCTCCATGTCCAGTACTGAAGGGCCTGTTCCTCCTCCTCCATGCCCAAAATTGATGGGCCTGTTTCTCCATGTCCAGTACTGAAGGGCCTGTTCCTGCTCCTCCATGTCCAGTACTGAAGGGCCTGTTCCTCCTCCTCCATGCCCAAAATTGATGGGCCTATTTCTCCATGTCCAGCACTGAAGGGCCTTTTCCTGCTCCTCCATGTCCAGTACTGAAGGGCCTGTTCCTGCTCCTCCATGTCCAGTACTGAAGGGCCTGTTCCTGCTCCTCCATGTCCAGTACTGAAGGCCCTATTTGTCCATGTCCAGTACTGAAGGGCCTGTTCCTGCTCCTCCATGTCCAGTACTGAAGGGCCTGTTCCTGTTCCTACATGTCCAGTACTTAAGGGCCTGTTCCTGTTCCTACATGTCCAGTACTGAAGGGCCTGTTCCTGCTCCCTAATGTCCATTACTGAAGGGCCTGTTTCTCCATGTCCAGGACTAAAGGGCCAGTTCCTGTTCCTCCATCTCCAGTACTGAAGGGCCTGTTCCTGCTCCTCCATGTCCAGTACTGAAGGGCCTGTTCCTGCTCCCTCATGTCCAGTACTGAAGGGCCTGTTCCTGTTCCTACATGTCCAGTACTGAAGGGCCTGTTCCTGTTCCTACATGTCCAGTACTGAAGGGCCTGTTCCTGCTCCCTAATGTCCATTACTGAAGGGCCTGTTTCTCCATGTCCAGGACTAAAGGGCCAGTTCCTGTTCCTCCATGTGCAGTACTGAAGGGCCTGTTCCTGCTTCTCCATGTCCCGTACTGAAGGGCCTGTTCCTGCTCCTCCATGTCCAGTACTGAAAGGTCTGTTCCTGTTTCTGCATGTCCAGTACTGAAGGTCCTGTTCCTCAATGTCCAGTACTGAAGGGCCTGTTCCTGTTTCTCCATGTCCAGTATTGAAGGGCCTGTTCCTCCATGTCCAGTGCTAAAGGGCCCGTTCCTGCTCCTCCATGTCCAGTACTAAAGGGCCTGTTCCTGTTCCTCCATGTCCAATACTGAATGGCCTGTTCCTGTTTCTCCATGTCCAGTACTAAAGGGCCTGTTCCTCCATGTCCAGTACAAAGGGACCTGTTCCTGCTCCTTCATGTCCAGTACTGAAGGTCCTGCTCCCTCATGTCCAGTACTAAAAGCCCTGTTCCTCTATGTCAAGTACTGAAAGGCCTGTTCCTCCATGTCCAGTACTAAAGAGCCTGTTCCTCCCTGTACAGTACTGAAGGGCCTGTTCCTCCATGTACAGTATTGAAGGGCCTGTTCCTGCTCTTCTATTTCCAGTACTAAAGGGCCTGTTCCTCCATGTCCAGTACTAAAGAGCCTGTTCCTCCCTGTACAGTACTGAAGGGCCTGTTCCTCCATGTACAGTATTAAAGGGCCTGTTCCTGCTCTTCTATTTCCAGTACTAAAGGGCCTGCTCCTCCATGTCCAGTACTAAAGGGCCTGCTCCTCCATGTCTAGTACTAAAGGGCCTGCTCCTCCATGTCCAGTACTAAAGGGCCTGTTCCTGCTCCTCCATGTCCAGTACTGAAGGGCCTGTTCCTCCATGTCCAGTATTGAATGCCATTTTCTCCATGTCCAGTACTAAAGGGCCTGTTTCTCCATGTCCAGCACTGAAGGGTCTGTTCCTGCTCCTCCATGTCCAGTACTGAAGGGCCTGTTCCTGCTCCTCCATGTCCAGTACTGAAGGGCCTGTTCCTGCTCCTCCATGTCCAGTACTGAAGGGCCTGTTTGTCCATGTCCAGTACTGAAGGGCCTGTTCCTGCTCCTCCATGTCCAGTACTGAAGGGCCTGTTCCTGCTCCTCCATGTCCAGTACTGACGGGCCTGTTTCTCCATGTCCAGTACTGAAGGGCCTGTTCCTCCATATCCAGTACTGAAGGGCCTGTTCCTGCTCCTCCATGTCCAGTACTGAAGGGCCTGTTCCTGCTCCTCCATGTCCAGTACTGACGGGCCTGTTTCTCCATGTCCAGTACTGAAGGGCCTGTTCCTCCATATCCAGTACTGAAGGGCCTGTTCCTGCTCCTCCATGTTCAGTACTGAAGAGCCTGTTCCTGCTCTTCCATGTCTAGTACTAAAGTGCCTGTTTCTCCATGTCCAGTACTGAAGGGCCTGTTCCTGTTTCTCCATGTCCAGTACTGAAGGGCCTGTTCCTGTTCCTCCATTTCCAGTACTGAAGGGCCTGTTCCTGCTCCTCCATGCCCAATATTGATGGGCCTGTTTCTCCATGTCCAGTACTGAAGGGCCTTTTCCTGTTTCTCCATGTCCAGCACTGAAGGGCCTGTTCCTGCTCCTCCATGTCCAGTACTGAAGGGCCTGTTCCTGCTCCTCCATGTCCAGTACTGAAGGGCCTGTTCCTGCTTCTCCGTGTCCAGTACTGAAGTACCTGTTCCTGCTCCTCCATGTCCAGTACTGAAGGGCCTGTTCCTGCTCCTCCTTGTCCAGCACTGAAGGGCCTGTTCCTCCATGTCCAGTACTGAAGGGCCTGTTCCTGCTCCTCCATGTCCAGTACTGACGGGCCTGTTTCTCCATGTGCAGTACTGAAGGGCCTGTTCCTCCATGTCCAGCACTGAAGGGCCAGTTCCTGTTCCTCCATGTCCAGTACTGAAGGGCCTGTTCCTGCTCCTCCATGTCCAGTACTAAAGAGCCTGTTCCTCCCTGTACAGTACTGAAGGGCCTGTTCCTCCATGTACAGTATTGAAGGGCCTGTTCCTGCTCTTCTATTTCCAGTACTAAAGGGCCTGTTCCTCCATGTCCAGTACTAAAGAGCCTGTTCCTCCCTGTACAGTACTGAAGGGCCTGTTCCTCCATGTACAGTATTAAAGGGCCTGTTCCTGCTCTTCTATTTCCAGTACTAAAGGGCCTGCTCCTCCATGTCCAGTACTAAAGGGCCTGCTCCTCCATGTCTAGTACTAAAGGGCCTGCTCCTCCATGTCCAGTACTAAAGGGCCTGTTCCTGCTCCTCCATGTCCAGTACTGAAGGGCCTGTTCCTCCATGTCCAGTATTGAATGCCATTTTCTCCATGTCCAGTACTAAAGGGCCTGTTTCTCCATGTCCAGCACTGAAGGGTCTGTTCCTGCTCCTCCATGTCCAGTACTGAAGGGCCTGTTCCTGCTCCTCCATGTCCAGTACTGAAGGGCCTGTTTGTCCATGTCCAGTACTGAAGGGCCTGTTCCTGCTCCTCCATGTCCAGTACTGAAGGGCCTGTTCCTGCTCCTCCATGTCCAGTACTGACGGGCCTGTTTCTCCATGTCCAGTACTGAAGGGCCTGTTCCTCCATATCCAGTACTGAAGGGCCTGTTCCTGCTCCTCCATGTCCAGTACTGAAGGGCCTGTTCCTGCTCCTCCATGTCCAGTACTGACGGGCCTGTTTCTCCATGTCCAGTACTGAAGGGCCTGTTCCTCCATATCCAGTACTGAAGGGCCTGTTCCTGCTCCTCCATGTTCAGTACTGAAGAGCCTGTTCCTGCTCTTCCATGTCTAGTACTAAAGTGCCTGTTTCTCCATGTCCAGTACTGAAGGGCCTGTTCCTGTTTCTCCATGTCCAGTACTGAAGGGCCTGTTCCTGTTCCTCCATTTCCAGTACTGAAGGGCCTGTTCCTGCTCCTCCATGCCCAATATTGATGGGCCTGTTTCTCCATGTCCAGTACTGAAGGGCCTTTTCCTGTTTCTCCATGTCCAGCACTGAAGGGCCTGTTCCTGCTCCTCCATGTCCAGTACTGAAGGGCCTGTTCCTGCTCCTCCATGTCCAGTACTGAAGGGCCTGTTCCTGCTTCTCCGTGTCCAGTACTGAAGTACCTGTTCCTGCTCCTCCATGTCCAGTACTGAAGGGCCTGTTCCTGCTCCTCCTTGTCCAGCACTGAAGGGCCTGTTCCTCCATGTCCAGTACTGAAGGGCCTGTTCCTGCTCCTCCATGTCCAGTACTGACGGGCCTGTTTCTCCATGTCCAGTACTGAAGGGCCTGTTCCTCCATGTCCAGCACTGAAGGGCCTGTTCCTGTTCCTCCATGTCCAGTACTGAAGGGCCTGTTCCTGCTCCTCCATGTCCAGTACTGACGGGCCTGTTTCTCCATGTCCAGTACTGAAGGGCCTGTTCCTCCATGTCCAGCACTGAAGGGCCTGTTCCTGCTCCTCCATTTCCAATACTGAAGGGCCTGTTCATGCTCCTCCATGTCCAATATTGATGGGCCTGTTTCTCCATGTCCAGTACTGAAGGGCCTGTTCCTGTTTCTCCATGTCCAGCACTGAAGGGCCTGTTCCTCCATGTCCAGTACTGAAGGGCCTGTTCCTGCTCCTCTATGTCCAGTACTGAAGGTCCTGCTCCCTCATGTCCAGTACTAAAGGCCCTGTTCCTCTATGTCAAGTACTGAAAGGCCTGTTCCTCCATGTCCAGTACTAAAGAGCCTGTTCCTCCCTGTACAGTACTGAAGGGCCTGTTCCTCCATGTACAGTATTGAAGGGCCTGTTCCTGCTCTTCTATTTCCAGTACTAAAGGGCCTGTTCCTCCATGTCCAGTACTAAAGAGCCTGTTCCTCCCTGTACAGTACTGAAGGGCCTGTTCCTCCATGTACAGTATTAAAGGGCCTCTTCCTGCTCTTCTATTTCCAGTACTAAAGGGCCTGTTCCTCCATGTCCAGTACTAAAGGGCCTGCTCCTCCATGTCTAGTACTAAAGGGCCTGCTCCTCCATGTCCAGTACTAAAGGGCCTGTTCCTGCTCCTCCATGTCCAGTACTGAAGGGCCTGTTCCTCCATGTCCAGTACTTAAGGACCTGTTCCTCCATGTCCAGTACTTAAGGACCTGTTCCTCCATGTCCAGTATTGAATGCAATTTTCTCCATGTCCAGTACTAAAGTGCCTGTTCCTGCTCTTCTATTTCCAGTACTAAAGGGCCTGTTCCTCCATGTCCAGTACTAAAGGGCCTGCTCCTCCATGTCCAGTACTAAAGGGCCTGCTCCTCCATGTCTAGTACTAAAGGGCCTGCTCCTCCATGTCCAGTACTAAAGGGCCTGTTCCTGCTCCTCCATGTCCAGTACTGAAGGACCTGTTCCTCCATGTCCAGTACTTAAGGACCTGTTCCTCCATGTCCAGTACTGAAGGGCCTGTTCCTCCATGTACAGTATTAAAGGGCCTCTTCCTGCTCTTCTATTTCCAGTACTAAAGGGCCTGTTCCTCCATGTCCAGTACTAAAGGGCCTGCTCCTCCATGTCTAGTACTAAAGGGCCTGCTCCTCCATGTCCAGTACTAAAGGGCCTGTTCCTGCTCCTCCATGTCCAGTACTGAAGGGCTCGTTCCTGCTCCTCCATGTCCAGTACTGAAGGGCCTGTTCCTGCTCCTCCATGCCCAAAATTGATGGGCCTGTTTCTCCATGTCCAGTACTGAAGGGCCTGTTCCTGTTTCTCCATGTCCAGCACTGAAGGGCCTGTTCCTGCTCCTCCATGTCCAGTACTGAAGGGCCTGTTCCTGCTCTTACATGTCCAGTACTGAAGGGCCTGTTCCTGCTCCTCCATGTCCAGTACTGAAGGGCCTGTTCCTGCTCCTCCATGTCCAGCACTGAAGGGCCTGTCCCTGCTCCTCCATGTCCAGTACTGAAGTGCCTGTTCCTGCTCCTCCATGTCCAGTACTGAAGGGCCTGTTCCTGCTCCTCCATGTCCAGTACTGAAGGGCCTGTTCCTGCTCCTCCATGTCCAGTACTGATGGGCCTGTTCCTCCATGTCCAGTACTGAAGGGCCTGTTCCTGCTCCTCCATGTCCAGTACTGAAGGGCCTGTTCCTGTTCCCTCATGTCCAGTACTGAAGGGCCTGTTCCTGTTCCCTCATGTCCTGTACTGAAGGGCCTGTTCCTGCTCCTCCATGTCCAGTACTGATGGGCCTGTTTCTCCATGTCCAGTACTGAAGGGCCTGTTCCTATTTCTCCATGTCCAGTACTGAAGGGCCTGTTCCTGTTTCTCCATGTCCAGCACTGAAGGGCCTGTTCCTGCTCCTCCATGTCCAGTACTGAAGGGCCTGTTCCTGCTCCTCCATGTCCAGTACTGAAGGGCCTGTTCCTGCTTCTCCATGTCCAGTACTGAAGTACCTGTTCCTGCTTCTCCATGTCCAGTACTGAAGGGCCTGTTCCTGCTCCTCCATGTCCAGCACTGAAGGGCCTGTTCCTCCATGTCCAGTACTGAAGGGCCTGTTCCTGCTCCTCCATGTCCAGTACTGACGGGCCTGTTTCTCCATTTCCAGTACTGAAGGGCATGTTCCTCCATGTCCAGCACTGAAGGGCCTGTTCCTGCTCTTACATGTCCAGTACTGAAGTGCCTGTTCCTGCTCCTCCATGTCCAGTACTGACGGGCCTGTTTCTCCATGTCCAGTACTGAAGGGCCTGTTCCTCCATGTCCAGTACTGAAGGGCCTGTTCCTGCTCCTCCATGTCCAGTACTGAAGGGCCTGTTCCTGTTCCCTCATGTCCTGTACTGAAGAGCCTGTTCCTGCTCTTCCATGTCTAGTACTAAAGTGCCTGTTTCTCCATGTCCAGTACTGAAGGTCCTGTTCCTGTTTCTCCATGTCCAGTACTGAAGGGCCTGTTCCTGTTTGTCCAGTACTAAAGGGCCTGTTCCTGCTCCTCCATTTCCAGTACCAAATGGCCTGTTTCTCCATGTCCAATACTAAGGGGCCTGTTCCTGCTCAACCATGTCCAGTACTGAAGGGCCTGTTCCTGTTTCTGCATGTCTAGTACTGAAGGTCCTGCTCCCTCATGTCCAGTACTGAAGGGCCTGTTACTGCTCCCTCATGTCCAGTACTAAAGGGCCTGTTCCTCCATGTCCAGTACTGAAGGGCCTGTTCCTGTTCCTCCATGTCCAGTACTGATGGGCCTGTCCCTGTTCCTCCATGTCATGCACTGAAGGGCCTGTTCCTCCATGTCCAGTACTGAAGGGCCTGTTTCTCCATGTCCAGTACTGAAGGTCCTGTTACTGCTCCCTCATGTCGAGTACTGAAGGGCCTGTTTCTCCATGTTCAGTACTAAAGGGCCTGTTCCTGCTCCTCCATTTCCAGTACTAAATGGCCTGTTTCTCCATGTCCAATACTAAGGGGCCTGTTCCTGCTCCTCCATGTCCAGTACTGAAGGGCCTGTTCCTGCTCCCTCATGTCCAGTACTAAAGGGCCTGTTCCTGCTCCTCCATTTCCAGTACTGAAGGGCCTGTTCCTGCTCCCTCATGTCCAGTACTGAAGGGCCTGTTCATGCTCCTCCATGTCCAATATTGATGGGCCTGTTTCTCCATGTCCAGTACTGAAGGGCCTGTTCCTGTTTCTCCATGTCCAGCACTGAAGGGCCTGTTCCTCCATGTCCAGTACTGAAGGGCCTGTTCCTGCTCCTCTATGTCCAGTACTGAAGGTCCTGCTCCCTCATGTCCAGTACTAAAGGCCCTGTTCCTCTATGTCAAGTACTGAAAGGCCTGTTCCTCCATGTCCAGTACTAAAGAGCCTGTTCCTCCCTGTACAGTACTGAAGGGCCTGTTCCTCCATGTACAGTATTGAAGGGCCTGTTCCTGCTCTTCTATTTCCAGTACTAAAGGGCCTGTTCCTCCATGTCCAGTACTAAAGAGCCTGTTCCTCCTTGTACAGTACTGAAGGGCCTGTTCCTCCATGTACAGTATTAAAGGGCCTCTTCCTGCTCTTCTATTTCCAGTACTAAAGGGCCTGTTCCTCCATGTCCAGTACTAAAGGGCCTGCTCCTCCATGTCTAGTACTAAAGGGCCTGCTCCTCCATGTCCAGTACTAAAGGGCCTGTTCCTGCTCCTCCATGTCCAGTACTGAAGGGCCTGTTCCTCCATGTCCAGTACTTAAGGACCTGTTCCTCCATGTCCAGTACTTAAGGACCTGTTCCTCCATGTCCAGTATTGAATGCCATTTTCTCCATGTCCAGTACTAAAGTGCCTGTTCCTGCTCTTCTATTTCCAGTACTAAAGGGCCTGTTCCTCCATGTCCAGTACTAAAGGGCCTGCTCCTCCATGTCCAGTACTAAAGGGCCTGCTCCTCCATGTCTAGTACTAAAGGGCCTGCTCCTCCATGTCCAGTACTAAAGGGCCTGTTCCTGCTCCTCCATGTCCAGTACTGAAGGACCTGTTCCTCCATGTCCAGTACTTAAGGACCTGTTCCTCCATGTCCAGTACTGAAGGGCCTGTTCCTCCATGTACAGTATTAAAGGGCCTCTTCCTGCTCTTCTATTTCCAGTACTAAAGGGCCTGTTCCTCCATGTCCAGTACTAAAGGGCCTGCTCCTCCATGTCTAGTACTAAAGGGCCTGCTCCTCCATGTCCAGTACTAAAGGGCCTGTTCCTGCTCCTCCATGTCCAGTACTGAAGGGCTCGTTCCTGCTCCTCCATGTCCAGTACTGAAGGGCCTGTTCCTGCTCCTCCATGCCCAAAATTGATGGGCCTGTTTCTCCATGTCCAGTACTGAAGGGCCTGTTCCTGTTTCTCCATGTCCAGCACTGAAGGGCCTGTTCCTGCTCCTCCATGTCCAGTACTGAAGGGCCTGTTCCTGCTCTTACATGTCCAGTACTGAAGGGCCTGTTCCTGCTCCTCCATGTCCAGTACTGAAGGGCCTGTTCCTGCTCCTCCATGTCCAGCACTGAAGGGCCTGTCCCTGCTCCTCCATGTCCAGTACTGAAGTGCCTGTTCCTGCTCCTCCATGTCCAGTACTGAAGGGCCTGTTCCTGCTCCTCCATGTCCAGTACTGAAGGGCCTGTTCCTGCTCCTCCATGTCCAGTACTGATGGGCCTGTTCCTCCATGTCCAGTACTGAAGGGCCTGTTCCTGCTCCTCCATGTCCAGTACTGAAGGGCCTGTTCCTGTTCCCTCATGTCCTGTACTGAAGAGCCTGTTCCTGCTCTTCCATGTCTAGTACTAAAGTGCCTGTTTCTCCATGTCCAGTACTGAAGGGCCTGTTCCTATTTCTCCATGTCCAGTACTGAAGGGCCTGTTCCTGTTTCTCCATGTCCAGCACTGAAGGGCCTGTTCCTGCTCCTCCATGTCCAGTACTGAAGGGCCTGTTCCTGCTCCTCCATGTCCAGTACTGAAGGGCCTGTTCCTGCTTCTCCATGTCCAGTACTGAAGTACCTGTTCCTGCTTCTCCATGTCCAGTACTGAAGGGCCTGTTCCTGCTCCTCCATAACCAGCACTGAAGGGCCTGTTCCTCCATGTCCAGTACTGAAGGGCCTGTTCCTGCTCCTCCATGTCCAGTACTGACGGGCCTGTTTCTCCATTTCCAGTACTGAAGGGCATGTTCCTCCATGTCCAGCACTGAAGGGCCTGTTCCTGCTCTTACATGTCCAGTACTGAAGTGCCTGTTCCTGCTCCTCCATGTCCAGTACTGACGGGCCTGTTTCTCCATGTCCAGTACTGAAGGGCCTGTTCCTCCATGTCCAGTACTGAAGGGCCTGTTCCTGCTCCTCCATGTCCAGTACTGAAGGTCCTGTTCCTGTTTCTCCATGTCCAGTACTGAAGGGCCTGTTCCTGTTTGTCCAGTACTAAAGGGCCTGTTCCTGCTCCTCCATTTCCAGTACCAAATGGCCTGTTTCTCCATGTCCAATACTAAGGGGCCTGTTCCTGCTCAACCATGTCCAGTACTGAAGGGCCTGTTCCTGTTTCTGCATGTCTAGTACTGAAGGTCCTGCTCCCTCATGTCCAGTACTGAAGGGCCTGTTACTGCTCCCTCATGTCCAGTACTAAAGGGCCTGTTCCTCCATGTCCAGTACTGAAGGGCCTGTTCCTGTTCCTCCATGTCCAGTACTGATGGGCCTGTCCCTGTTCCTCCATGTCATGCACTGAAGGGCCTGTTCCTCCATGTCCAGTACTGAAGGGCCTGTTTCTCCATGTCCAGTACTGAAGGTCCTGTTACTGCTCCCTCATGTCGAGTACTGAAGGGCCTGTTTCTCCATGTTCAGTACTAAAGGGCCTGTTCCTGCTCCTCCATTTCCAGTACTGAAGGGCCTGTTCCTGCTCCCTCATGTCCAGTACTAAAGGGCCTGTTCCTGCTCCTCCATTTCCAGTACTGAAGGGCCTGTTCCTGCTCCCTCATGTCCAGTACTGAAGGGCCTGTTTCTCCATGTCCAGTACTGAAGGGCCTGTTCCTGCTCTTCCATGTCTAGTATTGTTGGGCCTGTACCTGCTCCTCCATGTCCACTACTGAAGGGCCTGTTTCTCCATGTCCACTACTGAAGGGCCTGTACCTGTTCCTCCATGTCCACTACTGAAGGGCCTGTTCCTGCTCCTCCATGTCCAGTACTGAAGGGCCTGTTCCTGCTCCTCCATGTCCAGTACTGACGGGCCTGTTTCTCCATGTCCAGTACTGAAGGGCCTGTTCCTCCATATCCAGTACTGAAGGGCCTGTTACTGCTCCTCCATGTTCAGTACTGAAGAGCCTGTTCCTGCTCTTCCATGTCTAGTACTAAAGTGCCTGTTTCTCCATGTCCAGTACTGAAGGGCCTGTTCCTGTTTCTCCATGTCCAGTACTGAAGGGCCTGTTCCTGTTCCTCCATTTCCAGTACTGAAGGGCCTGTTCCTGCTCCTCCATGCCCAATATTGATGGGCCTGTTTCTCCATGTCCAGTACTGAAGGGCCTGTTCCTGTTTCTCCATGTCCAGCACTGAAGGGCCTGTTCCTGCTCCTCCATGTCCAGTACTGAAGGGCCTGTTCCTGCTCCTCCATGTCCAGTACTGAAGGGCCTGTTCCTGCTCCTCCATGTCCAGTACTGAAGGGCCTGTTCCTGCTTCTCCATGTCCAGTACTGTAGGGCCTGTTCCTCCATGTCCAGCACTGAAGGGCCTGTTCCTGTTCCTCCATGTCCAGTACTGAAGGGCCTGTTCCTGTTCCTCCATGTCCAGTACTGACGGGCCTGTTTCTCCATGTCCAGTACTGAAGGGCCTTATCCTCCATGTCCAGCACTGAAGGGCCTGTTCCTGCTCCTCCATGTCCAGTACTGAAGGGCCTGTTCCTGCTCCTCCATGTCCTGTACTGAAGGGCCTGTTTCTCCATGTCCAGTACTGAAGGGCTTGTTCCTCCATGTCCAGTATTGAAGGGCCAGTTTCTGCTACTCCATGTCCAGAACTGAAGGGCCTGTTTCTCCATATCCAGTACTGAAGGGCCTGTTTTTCCATGTACAGTACTGAAGGGCCTGTTCCTCCATGTCCAGTACTGAAGGGCCTGTTCCTGCTCCTCCATTTCCAATACTGAAGGGCCTGTTCATGCTCCTCCATGTCCAATATTGATGGGCCTGTTTCTCCATGTCCAGTACTGAAGGGCCTGTTCCTGTTTCTCCATGTCCAGCACTGAAGGGCCTGTTCCTCCATGTCCAGTACAAAGGGACCTGTTCCTGCTCCTCCATGTCCAGTACTGAAGGTCCTGCTCCCTCATGTCCAGTACTAAAGGCCCTGTTCCTCTATGTCAAGTACTGAAGGGCCTGTTCCTGCTCCCTCATGTCCACTACTTAAGGGACTTTTCCTGCTCCTCCATGTCCAGTACTGAAGGGCCTGTTCCTCCATGTGCAGTACTGAAGGGCCTGTTCCTCCATGTCCAGTGCTAAAGGGCCCGTTCCTGTTCCTCCATGTCCAGTGCTAAAGGGCCCGTTCCTGCTCCTCGATGTCCAGTACTGAAGGGCCTGTTCCTGCTCCTCCATGTCAAGTACTGAAGGGCCTGTTCCTGTTCCTCCATGTCCAATACTGAATGGCCTGTTCCTGCTCCTCCATGTCCAGTACTGAAGTGCCTGTTCCTGCTCCTCCATGTCCAGTACTGAAGGGCCTGTTCCTGCTCCTCCATGTCCAGTACTGAAGGGCCTGTTCCTGCTCCTCCATGTCCAGTACTGACGGGCCTGTTTCTCCATGTCCAGTACTGAAGGGCCTGTTCCTCCATGTCCAGTACTGAAGGGCCTGTTCCTGCTCCTCCATGTCCAGTACTGAAGGGCCTGTTCCTGTTCCTCCATGCCCAATATTGATGGGCCTGTTCCTGCTTCTCCATGTCCAGTACTGAAGGTCCTGCTCCCTCATGTCCAGTACTAAAGAGCCTGTTCCTCCCTGTACAGTACTGAAGGGCCTGTTCCTCCATGTACAGTATTGAAGGGCCTGTTCCTGCTCTTCTATTTCCAGTACTAAAGGGCCTGTTCCTCCATGTCCAGTACTAAAGAGCCTGTTCCTCCCTGTACAGTACTGAAGGCCCTGTTCCTCCATGTACAGTATTAAAGGGCCTGTTCATGCTCTTCTATTTCCAGTACTAAAGGGCCTGTTCCTCCATGTCCAGTACTAAAGGGCCTGCTCCTCCATGTCTAGTACTAAAGGGCCTGCTCCTCCATGTCCAGTACTAAAGGGCCTGTTCCTGCTCCTCCATGTCCAGTACTGAAGGGCCTGTTCCTCCATGTCCAGTACTTAAGGACCTGTTCCTCCATGTCCAGTACTTAAGGACCTGTTCCTCCATGTCCAGTATTGAATGCCATTTTCTCCATGTCCAGTACTAAAGTGCCTGTTCCTGCTCCCTCCATGCCCAAAATTGATGGGCCTGTTTCTCCATGTCCAGTACTGAAGGGCCTGTTCCTGTTTCTCCATGTCCAGCACTGAAGGGCCTGTTCCTGCTCCTCCATGTCCAGTACTGAAGGGCCTGTTCCTGCTCTTACATGTCCAGTACTGAAGGGCCTGTTCCTGCTCCTCCATGTCCAGTACTGAAGGGCCTGTTCCTGCTCCTCCATGTCCAGCACTGAAGGGCCTGTTCCTGCTCCTCCATGTCCAGTACTGAAGTGCCTGTTCCTGCTCCTCCATGTCCAGTACTGACGGGCCTGTTTCTCCATGTCCAGTACTGAAGGGCCTGTTCCTCCATGTCCAGTACTGAAGGGCCTGTTCCTGCTCCTCCATGTCCAGTACTGAAGGGCCTGTTCCTGTTCCTCCATGCCCAATATTGATGGGCCTGTTCCTGCTTCTCCATGTCCAGTACTGAAGTACCTGTTCCTGCTCCTCCATGTCCAGTACTGAAGGGCCTGTTCCTGCTCCTCCATGTCCAGCACTGAAGGGCCTGTTCCTGCTCCTCCATGTCCAGTACTGAAGGGCCTGTTCCTGCTCCTCCATGTCCAGTACTAAAGGGCCTGTTCCTCCATGTCCAGTACAAAGGGACCTGTTCCTGCTCCTCCATGTCCAGTACTGAAGGTCCTGCTCCCTCATGTCCAGTACTAAAGAGCCTGTTCCTCCCTGTACAGTACTGAAGGGCCTGTTCCTCCATGTACAGTATTGAAGGGCCTGTTCCTGCTCTTCTATTTCCAGTACTAAAGGGCCTGTTCCTCCATGTCCAGTACTAAAGAGCCTGTTCCTCCCTGTACAGTACTGAAGGGCCTGTTCCTCCATGTACAGTATTAAAGGGCCTGTTCCTGCTCTTCTATTTCCAGTACTAAAGGGCCTGTTCCTCCATGTCCAGTACTAAAGGGCCTGCTCCTCCATGTCTAGTACTAAAGGGCCTGCTCCTCCATGTCCAGTACTAAAGGGCCTGTTCCTGCTCCTCCATGTCCAGTACTGAAGGGCCTGTTCCTCCATGTCCAGTACTTAAGGACCTGTTCCTCCATGTCCAGTACTTAAGGACCTGTTCCTCCATGTCCAGTATTGAATGCCATTTTCTCCATGTCCAGTACTAAAGTGCCTGTTCCTGCTCCTCCATGCCCAAAATTGATGGGCCTGTTTCTCCATGTCCAGTACTGAAGGGCCTGTTCCTGTTTCTCCATGTCCAGCACTGAAGGGCCTGTTCCTGCTCCTCCATGTCCAGTACTGAAGGGCCTGTTCCTGCTCTTACATGTCCAGTACTGAAGGGCCTGTTCCTGCTCCTCCATGTCCAGTACTGAAGGGCCTGTTCCTGCTCCTCCATGTCCAGCACTGAAGGGCCTGTTCCTGCTCCTCCATGTCCAGTACTGAAGTGCCTGTTCCTGCTCCTCCATGTCCAGTACTGAAGGGCCTGTTCCTGCTCCTCCATGTCCAGTACTGAAGGGCCTGTTCCTGCTCCTCCATGTCCAGTACTGAAGGGCCTGTTCCTGTTCCCTCATGTCCTGTACTGAAGAGCCTGTTCCTGCTCTTCCATGTCTAGTACTAAAGTGCTTGTTTCTCCATGTCCAGTACTGAAGGGCCTGTTCCTGTTTCTCCATGTCCAGTACTGAAGGGCCTGTTCCTGTTTCTCCATGTCCAGCACTGAAGGGCCTGTTCCTGCTCCTCCATGTCCAGTATTGAAGGGCCTGTTTCTCCATGTCCATTACTGAAGGGCCTGTTCCTGCTCCCTCATGTCCAATACTAAAGGGCCTGTTCCTGCTCCTCCATTTCCAGTACTGAAGGGCCTGTTCCTGCTCCCTCATTTAGTACTGTACATGAGGGAACAGGAACAGTCCCTTTAGTACTGGACATGGAGAAGCAGGCCCTTTAGTACTAGACATGGAGGAGCAGGCCCTTTAGTACTGGACATGGAGGAGCAGGAACAGGCCCTTTGGCACTGGACATAATGGAGCATGAACAGACCCTTCAGTATTGGACATGGAGAAACAGGCCCTTCAGTACTGGACATGGAGGAACAGGGACAGGCCCTTCAGTACTTGACATGGAGGAACAGGCCCTTCAGTACTGGACATGGAGGAGCAGTTACAGTACTGAAGGGCCTGTTCCTGCTCCCTCTTGTCCATCACTGAAGGGCCTGTTCCTGTTCCTCCAAGTCCACTACTAAAGGGACTGTACTTGTTTCTCCATGTCCAGTACTGAAGGGCCTGTTTCTCCATGTCCAATACTGAAGGGTCTGTTCATGCTCCATTATGTCCAGTGCCAAAGGGCCTGTTCCTGCTCCTCCTATTCCAGTACTGAAGGGCCTGTTCCTGCTCCCTTATGTCCATCACTGAAGGGCCTGTTACTTCTCCCTTATTTCCATCACTGAAGGGCCTGTTCCTGTTCCTCCATGTCCAGTACTAAAGGGCCTGTTCCTGCTCCTCCATGTCCAGTACTGAAGGTCCTGTTCCTGTTTCTCCATGTCCAGTACTAAAGGGCCTGTTCGTCCATGTGCAGTCCTGAAGGGCCTGTTCCTGCTTCTCCATGTCCAGTACAGAAGGGCCTGTTCCTACATGTCCAGTACTGAAGGTCCTGTTCCTGCTCCTCCATGTCCAGTACTGAAGGGCCTGTTCCTGTTTCTGCATGTCCAGTACTGATGGTCCTGCACCCTCATGTCCACAACTGAAGGGCCTGTCCCTGCTCCTCCATGTCAAGTACTGAAGGGCCTGTTCCTCCATGTCCAGAACTGAAGTGCCTGTTCCTCCATGTCCAGTATTGAATGCCATTTTCTCCATGTCCAGTACTGAAGGGCCTGTTCCTGCTCACTCATGTCCACTTCTTAAGGGCCTGTTCCTGCTTTTCCATGTCCAGTTCTGAAGGTCCTGTCCCTCCATGTCCAGTACTGAAGGGCCTGTTTCTCCATGTCCAGTACTGAAGGGCCTATTCCTGCTCCTCCATGTCCAGTACTGAAGGGCCTGTTTGTCCATGTCCAGTACTGAAGGGCCTGTTCCTGCTCCTCCATGTCCAGTACTAAAGGGCATGTTCCTGTTTCTCCATGTCCAGTACTGAAGGGCCTGTTCCTGCTCCTCCATTTCCAATACTGAAGGGCCTGTTCCTGCTTCTCCATGTCCCGTACTGAAGGGCCTGTACCTGCTTCTCCATGTCCCGTACTGAAGGGCCTGTTCCTGCTCCTCCATGTCCAGTACTGAAAGGTCTGTTCCTGTTTCTGCATGTCCAGTACTGAAGGTCCTGTTCCTCAATGTCCAGTACTGAAGGGCCTGTTCCTGTTTCTCCATGTCCAGTATTGAAGGGCCTGTTCCTCCATGTCCAGTGCTAAAGGGCCCGTTCCTGCTCCTCCATGTCCAGTACTAAAGGGCCTGTTCCTGTTCCTCCATGTCCAATACTGAATGGCCTGTTCCTGTTTCTCCATGTCCAGTACTAAAGGGCCTGTTCCTCCATGTCCAGTACAAAGGGACCTGTTCCTGCTCCTCCATGTCCAGTACTGAAGGTCCTGCTCCTCTATGTCAAGTACTGAAAGGCCTGTTCCTCTATGACAAGTACTGAAAGGCCTGTTCCTCCATGTCCAGTACTAAAGAGCCTGTTCCTCCCTGTACAGTACTGAAGGGCCTGTTCCTCCATGTACAGTATTGAAGGGCCTGTTCCTGCTCTTCTATTTCCAGTACTAAAGGGCCTGTTCCTCCATGTCCAGTACTAAAGAGCCTGTTCCTCCCTGTACAGTACTGAAGGGCCTGTTCCTCCATGTACAGTATTAAAGGGCCTGTTCCTGCTCTTCTATTTCCAGTACTAAAGGGCCTGTTCCCCCATGTCCAGTACTAAAGGGCCTGCTCCTCCATGTCTAGTACTAAAGGGCCTGCTCCTCCATGTCCAGTACTAAAGGGCCTGTTCCTGATCCTCCATGTCCAGTACTGAAGGGCCTGTTCCTCCATGTCCAGTATTGAATGCCATTTTCTCCATGTCCAGTACTAAAGGGCCTGTTTCTCCATGTCCAGCACTGAAGGGTCTGTTCCTGCTCCTCCATGTCCAGTACTGAAGGGCCTGTTCCTGCTCCTCCATGTCCAGTACTGAAGGGCCTGTTCCTGCTCCTCCATGTCCAGTACTGAAGGGCCTGTTTGTCCATGTCCAGTACTGAAGGGCCTGTTCCTGCTCCTCCATGTCCAGTACTGAAGGGCCTGTTCCTGCTCCTCCATGTCCAGTACTGACGGGCCTGTTTCTCCATGTCCAGTACTGAAGGGCCTGTTCCTCCATATCCAGTACTGAAGGGCCTGTTCCTGCTCCTCCATGTCCAGTACTGAAGGGCCTGTTCCTGCTCCTCCATGTCCAGTACTGACGGGCCTGTTTCTCCATGTCCAGTACTGAAGGGCCTGTTCCTCCATATCCAGTACTGAAGGGCCTGTTCCTGCTCCTCCATGTTCAGTACTGAAGAGCCTGTTCCTGCTCTTCCATGTCTAGTACTAAAGTGCCTGTTTCTCCATGTCCAGCACTGAAGGGCCTGTTCCTGCTCCTCCATGTCCAGTACTGAAGGGCCTGTTCCTGCTCCTCCATGTCCAGTACTGAAGGGCCTGTTCCTGCTTCTCCGTGTCCAGTACTGAAGTACCTGTTCCTGCTCCTCCATGTCCAGTACTGAAGGGCCTGTTCCTCCATATCCAGTACTGAAGGGCCTGTTGCTGCTCCTCCATGTTCAGTACTGAAGAGCCTGTTCCTGCTCTTCCATGTCTAGTACTAAAGTGCCTGTTTCTACATGTCCAGTACTGAAGGGCCTGTTCCTGTTTCTCCATGTCCAGTACTGAAGGGCCTGTTCCTGTTCCTCCATTTCCAGTACTGAAGGGCCTGTTCCTGCTCCTCCATGCCCAATATTGATGGGCCTGTTTCTCCATGTCCAGTACTGAAGGGCCTGTTCCTGTTTCTCCATGTCCAGCACTGAAGGGCCTGTTCCTGCTCCTCCATGTCCAGTACTGAAGGGCCTGTTCCTGCTCCTCCATGTCCAGTACTGAAGGGCCTGTTCCTGCTTCTCCGTGTCCAGTACTGAAGTACCTGTTCCTGCTCCTCCATGTCCAGTACTGAAGGGCCTGTTCCTGCTCCTCCTTGTCCAGCACTGAAGGGCCTGTTCCTCCATGTCCAGTACTGAAGGGCCTGTTCCTGCTCCTCCATGTCCAGTACTGACGGGCCTGTTTCTCCATGTCCAGTACTGAAGGGCCTGTTCCTCCATGTCCAGCACTGAAGGGCCTGTTCCTGTTCCTCCATGTCCAGTACTGAAGGGCCTGTTCCTGCTCCTCCATGTCCAGTACTGACGGGCCTGTTTCTCCATGTCCAGTACTGAAGGGCCTGTTCCTCCATGTCCAGCACTGAAGGGCCTGTTCCTGCTCCTCCATGTCCAGTACTGAAGGGCCTGTTCCTGCTCCTCCATGTCCTGTACTGAAGGGCCTGTTTCTCCATGTCCAGTACTGAAGGGCTTGTTCCTCCATGTCCAGTATTGAAGGGCCAGTTTCTGCTACTCCATGTCCAGAACTGAAGGGCCTGTTCCTCCATGTCCAGAACTGAAGGGCCTGTTTCTCCATATCCAGTACTGAAGGGCCTGTTTTTCCATGTACAGTACTGAAGGGCCTGTTCCTCCATGTCCAGTACTGAAGGGCCTGTTCCTGCTCCTCCATTTCCAATACTGAAGGGCCTGTTCATGCTCCTCCATGTCCAATATTGATGGGCCTGTTTCTCCATGTCCAGTACTGAAGGGCCTGTTTCCTGTTTCTCCATGTCCAGCACTGAAGGGCCTGTTCCTCCATGTCCAGTACAAAGGGACCTGTTCCTGCTCATCCATGTCCAGTACTGAAGGTCCTGCTCCCTCATGTCCAGTACTAAAGGCCCTGTTCCTCTATGTCAAGTACTGAAGGGCCTGTTCCTGCTCCCTCATGTCCACTACTTAAGGGACTTTTCCTGCTCCTCCATGTCCAGTACTGAAGGGCCTGTTCCTCCATGTGCAGTACTGAAGGGCCTGTTCCTCCATGTCCAGTGCTAAAGGGCCCGTTCCTGCTCCTCCATGTCCAGTACTAAAGGGCCTGTTCCTGTTCCTCCATGTCCAATACTGAATGGCCTGTTCCTGCTCCTCCATGTCCAGTACTGAAGTGCCTGTTCCTGCTCCTCCATGTCCAGTACTGAAGGGCCTGTTCCTGCTCCTCCATGTCCAGTACTGAAGGGCCTGTTCCTGCTCCCTCATGTCCAGTACTAAAGGGCCTGTTCCTCCATGTGCAGTACTGAAGGGCCTGTTCCTGCTCCTCCATGTCCAGTACTGAAGGGCCTGTTCCTGCTCCTCCATGTCCAGTACTGAAGGGCCTGTTCCTGCTCCCTCATGTCCAGTACTAAAGGGCCTGTTCCTCCATGTGCAGCACTGAAGGGCCTGTTCCTGCTCCTCCATGTCCAGTACTGAAGGGCCTGTTCCTGCTCTTACATGTCCAGTACTGAAGGGCCTGTTCCTGCTCCTCCATGTCCAGTACTGAAGGGCCTGTTCCTGCTCCTCCATGTCCAGCACTGAAGGGCCTGTTCCTGCTCCTCCATGTCCAGTACTGAAGGCCCGGTTCCTGCTCCTCCATGTCCAGTACTGAAGGGCCTGTTCCTGCTCCTCCATGTCCAGTACTGAAGGGCCTGTTTGTCCATGTCCAGTACTGAAGGGCCTGTTCCTGCTCCTCCATGTCCAGTACTGAAGGGCCTGTTCCTGTTCCTACATGTCCAGTACTGAAGGGCCTGTTCCTGTTCCTACATGTCCAGTACTGAAGGGCCTGTTCCTGCTCCCTAATGTCCATTACTGAAGGGCCTGTTTCTCCATGTCCAGGACTAAAGGGCCAGTTCCTGTTCCTCCATCTCCAGTACTGAAGGGCCTGTTCCTGCTCCTCCATGTCCAGTACTGAAGGGCCTGTTCCTGCTCCCTCATGTCCAGTACTAAAGGGCCTGTTCCTCCATGTGCAGTACTGAAGGGCCTGTTCCTGCTTCTCCATGTCCAGTACTGAAGGGCCTGTTCCTGCTCCTCCATGTCCAGTACTGAAGGGCCTGTGCCTGCTCCTCCATGTCCAGCACTGAAGGGCCTGTTCCTGCTCCTCCATGTCCAGTACTGAAGTGCCTGTTCCTGCTCCTCCATGTCCAGTACTGAAGGGCCTGTTCCTGCTCCTCCATGTCCAGCACTGAAGGGCCTGTTCCTCCATGTCCAGTACTGAAGGGCCTGTTCCTGCTCCTCCATGTCCAGTACTGACGGGCCTGTTTCTCCATGTCCAGTACTGAAGGGCCTGTTTCTCCATGTCCAGCACTGAAGGGCCTGTTCCTGTTCCTCCATGTCCAGTACTGAAGGGCCTGTTCCTGCTCCTCCATGTCCAGTACTGAAGGGCCTGTTCCTCCTCCTCCATGCCCAAAATTGATGGGCCTGTTTCTCCATGTCCAGTACTGAAGGGCCTGTTCCTACTCCTCCATGTCCAGTACTGAAGGGCCTGTTCCTGCTCCTCCATGTCCAGTACTGAAGGGCCTGTTCCTCCTCCTCCATGCCCAAAATTGATGGGCCTGTTTCTCCATGTCCAGTACTGAAGGGCCTGTTCCTGTTTCTCCATGTCCAGCACTGAAGGGCCTGTTCCTGCTCCTCCATGTCCAGTACTGAAGGGCCTGTTCCTGCTCCTCCATGTCCAGTACTGAAGGGCCTGTTCCTGCTCCTCCATGTCCAGTACTGAAGGCCCTATTTGTCCATGTCCAGTACTGAAGGGCCTGTTCCTGCTCCTCCATGTCCAGTACTGAAGGGCCTGTTCCTGTTCCTACATGTCCAGCACTGAAGGGCCTGTTCCTCCATATCCAGTACTGAAGGGCCTGTTCCTGTTCCTACATGTCCAGTACTGAAGGGCCTGTTCCTGTTCCTACATGTCCAGTACTGAAGGGCCTGTTCCTCCATATCCAGTACTGAAGGGCCTGTTCCTGCTCCTCCATGTCCAGTACTGAAGGGCCTGTTCCAGTTCCCTCATGTCCTGTACTGAAGAGCCTGTTCCTGCTCTTCCATGTCTAGTACTAAAGTGCCTGTTTCTCCATGTCCAGTACTGAAGGGCCTGTTCCTGTTTCTCCATGTCCAGTACTGAAGGGCCTGTTCCTGTTCCTCCATTTCCAGTACTGAAGGGCCTGTTCCTGCTCCTCCATGCCCAATATTGATGGGACTGTTTCTCCATGTCCAGTACTGAAAGGCCTGTTCCTGTTTCTCCATGTCCAGCACTGAAGGGCCTGTTCCTGCTCCTCCATGTCCAGTACTGAAGGGCCTGTTCCTGCACCTCCATGTCCAGTACTGAAGGGCCTGTTCCTGCTCCTCCATGTCCAGCACTGAAGGGCCTGTTCCTCCATGTCCAGTACTGAAGGGCCTGTTCCTGCTCCTCCATGTCCAGTACTGACGGGCCTGTTTCTCCATGTCCAGTACTGAAGGGCCTGTTCCTCCATGTCCAGCACTGAAGGGCCTGTTCCTGTTCCTCCATGTCCAGAACTGAAGGGCCTGTTCCTGCTCCTCCATGTCCAGTACTGAAGGGCCTGTTCCTCCTCCTCCATGCCCAAAATTGATGGGCCTGTTTCTCCATGTCCAGTACTGAAGGGCCTGTTCCTGCTCCTCCATGTCCAGTACTGAAGGGCCTGTTCCTCCTCCTCCATGCCCAAAATTGATGGGCCTATTTCTCCATGTCCAGTACTGAAGGGCCTGTTCCTGTTTCTCCATGTCCAGCACTGAAGGGCCTTTTCCTGCTCCTCCATGTCCAGTACTGAAGGGCCTGTTCCTGCTCCTCCATGTCCAGTACTGAAGGGCCTGTTCCTGCTCCTCCATGTCCAGTACTGAAGGCCCTATTTGTCCATGTCCAGTACTGAAGGGCCTGTTCCTGCTCCTCCATGTCCAGTACTGAAGGGCCTGTTCCTGTTCCTACATGTCCAGTACTTAAGGGCCTGTTCCTGTTCCTACATGTCCAGTACTGAAGGGCCTGTTCCTGCTCCCTAATGTCCATTACTGAAGGGCCTGTTTCTCCATGTCCAGGACTAAAGGGCCAGTTCCTGTTCCTCCATCTCCAGTACTGAAGGGCCTGTTCCTGCTCCTCCATGTCCAGTACTGAAGGGCCTGTTCCTGCTCCCTCATGTCCAGTACTGAAGGGCCTGTTCCTGTTCCTACATGTCCAGTACTGAAGGGCCTGTTCCTGTTCCTACATGTCCAGTACTGAAGGGCCTGTTCCTGCTCCCTAATGTCCATTACTGAAGGGCCTGTTTCTCCATGTCCAGGACTAAAGGGCCAGTTCCTGTTCCTCCATGTGCAGTACTGAAGGGCCTGTTCCTGCTTCTCCATGTCCCGTACTGAAGGGCCTGTTCCTGCTCCTCCATGTCCAGTACTGAAAGGTCTGTTCCTGTTTCTGCATGTCCAGTACTGAAGGTCCTGTTCCTCAATGTCCAGTACTGAAGGGCCTGTTCCTGTTTCTCCATGTCCAGTATTGAAGGGCCTGTTCCTCCATGTCCAGTGCTAAAGGGCCCGTTCCTGCTCCTCCATGTCCAGTACTAAAGGGCCTGTTCCTGTTCCTCCATGTCCAATACTGAATGGCCTGTTCCTGTTTCTCCATGTCCAGTACTAAAGGGCCTGTTCCTCCATGTCCAGTACAAAGGGACCTGTTCCTGCTCCTTCATGTCCAGTACTGAAGGTCCTGCTCCCTCATGTCCAGTACTAAAAGCCCTGTTCCTCTATGTCAAGTACTGAAAGGCCTGTTCCTCCATGTCCAGTACTAAAGAGCCTGTTCCTCCCTGTACAGTACTGAAGGGCCTGTTCCTCCATGTACAGTATTGAAGGGCCTGTTCCTGCTCTTCTATTTCCAGTACTAAAGGGCCTGTTCCTCCATGTCCAGTACTAAAGAGCCTGTTCCTCCCTGTACAGTACTGAAGGGCCTGTTCCTCCATGTACAGTATTAAAGGGCCTGTTCCTGCTCTTCTATTTCCAGTACTAAAGGGCCTGCTCCTCCATGTCCAGTACTAAAGGGCCTGCTCCTCCATGTCTAGTACTAAAGGGCCTGCTCCTCCATGTCCAGTACTAAAGGGCCTGTTCCTGCTCCTCCATGTCCAGTACTGAAGGGCCTGTTCCTCCATGTCCAGTATTGAATGCCATTTTCTCCATGTCCAGTACTAAAGGGCCTGTTTCTCCATGTCCAGCACTGAAGGGTCTGTTCCTGCTCCTCCATGTCCAGTACTGAAGGGCCTGTTCCTGCTCCTCCATGTCCAGTACTGAAGGGCCTGTTCCTGCTCCTCCATGTCCAGTACTGAAGGGCCTGTTTGTCCATGTCCAGTACTGAAGGGCCTGTTCCTGCTCCTCCATGTCCAGTACTGAAGGGCCTGTTCCTGCTCCTCCATGTCCAGTACTGACGGGCCTGTTTCTCCATGTCCAGTACTGAAGGGCCTGTTCCTCCATATCCAGTACTGAAGGGCCTGTTCCTGCTCCTCCATGTCCAGTACTGAAGGGCCTGTTCCTGCTCCTCCATGTCCAGTACTGACGGGCCTGTTTCTCCATGTCCAGTACTGAAGGGCCTGTTCCTCCATATCCAGTACTGAAGGGCCTGTTCCTGCTCCTCCATGTTCAGTACTGAAGAGCCTGTTCCTGCTCTTCCATGTCTAGTACTAAAGTGCCTGTTTCTCCATGTCCAGTACTGAAGGGCCTGTTCCTGTTTCTCCATGTCCAGTACTGAAGGGCCTGTTCCTGTTCCTCCATTTCCAGTACTGAAGGGCCTGTTCCTGCTCCTCCATGCCCAATATTGATGGGCCTGTTTCTCCATGTCCAGTACTGAAGGGCCTTTTCCTGTTTCTCCATGTCCAGCACTGAAGGGCCTGTTCCTGCTCCTCCATGTCCAGTACTGAAGGGCCTGTTCCTGCTCCTCCATGTCCAGTACTGAAGGGCCTGTTCCTGCTTCTCCGTGTCCAGTACTGAAGTACCTGTTCCTGCTCCTCCATGTCCAGTACTGAAGGGCCTGTTCCTGCTCCTCCTTGTCCAGCACTGAAGGGCCTGTTCCTCCATGTCCAGTACTGAAGGGCCTGTTCCTGCTCCTCCATGTCCAGTACTGACGGGCCTGTTTCTCCATGTGCAGTACTGAAGGGCCTGTTCCTCCATGTCCAGCACTGAAGGGCCAGTTCCTGTTCCTCCATGTCCAGTACTGAAGGGCCTGTTCCTGCTCCTCCATGTCCAGTACTAAAGAGCCTGTTCCTCCCTGTACAGTACTGAAGGGCCTGTTCCTCCATGTACAGTATTGAAGGGCCTGTTCCTGCTCTTCTATTTCCAGTACTAAAGGGCCTGTTCCTCCATGTCCAGTACTAAAGAGCCTGTTCCTCCCTGTACAGTACTGAAGGGCCTGTTCCTCCATGTACAGTATTAAAGGGCCTGTTCCTGCTCTTCTATTTCCAGTACTAAAGGGCCTGCTCCTCCATGTCCAGTACTAAAGGGCCTGCTCCTCCATGTCTAGTACTAAAGGGCCTGCTCCTCCATGTCCAGTACTAAAGGGCCTGTTCCTGCTCCTCCATGTCCAGTACTGAAGGGCCTGTTCCTCCATGTCCAGTATTGAATGCCATTTTCTCCATGTCCAGTACTAAAGGGCCTGTTTCTCCATGTCCAGCACTGAAGGGTCTGTTCCTGCTCCTCCATGTCCAGTACTGAAGGGCCTGTTCCTGCTCCTCCATGTCCAGTACTGAAGGGCCTGTTTGTCCATGTCCAGTACTGAAGGGCCTGTTCCTGCTCCTCCATGTCCAGTACTGAAGGGCCTGTTCCTGCTCCTCCATGTCCAGTACTGACGGGCCTGTTTCTCCATGTCCAGTACTGAAGGGCCTGTTCCTCCATATCCAGTACTGAAGGGCCTGTTCCTGCTCCTCCATGTCCAGTACTGAAGGGCCTGTTCCTGCTCCTCCATGTCCAGTACTGACGGGCCTGTTTCTCCATGTCCAGTACTGAAGGGCCTGTTCCTCCATATCCAGTACTGAAGGGCCTGTTCCTGCTCCTCCATGTTCAGTACTGAAGAGCCTGTTCCTGCTCTTCCATGTCTAGTACTAAAGTGCCTGTTTCTCCATGTCCAGTACTGAAGGGCCTGTTCCTGTTTCTCCATGTCCAGTACTGAAGGGCCTGTTCCTGTTCCTCCATTTCCAGTACTGAAGGGCCTGTTCCTGCTCCTCCATGCCCAATATTGATGGGCCTGTTTCTCCATGTCCAGTACTGAAGGGCCTTTTCCTGTTTCTCCATGTCCAGCACTGAAGGGCCTGTTCCTGCTCCTCCATGTCCAGTACTGAAGGGCCTGTTCCTGCTCCTCCATGTCCAGTACTGAAGGGCCTGTTCCTGCTTCTCCGTGTCCAGTACTGAAGTACCTGTTCCTGCTCCTCCATGTCCAGTACTGAAGGGCCTGTTCCTGCTCCTCCTTGTCCAGCACTGAAGGGCCTGTTCCTCCATGTCCAGTACTGAAGGGCCTGTTCCTGCTCCTCCATGTCCAGTACTGACGGGCCTGTTTCTCCATGTCCAGTACTGAAGGGCCTGTTCCTCCATGTCCAGCACTGAAGGGCCTGTTCCTGTTCCTCCATGTCCAGTACTGAAGGGCCTGTTCCTGCTCCTCCATGTCCAGTACTGACGGGCCTGTTTCTCCATGTCCAGTACTGAAGGGCCTGTTCCTCCATGTCCAGCACTGAAGGGCCTGTTCCTGCTCCTCCATTTCCAATACTGAAGGGCCTGTTCATGCTCCTCCATGTCCAATATTGATGGGCCTGTTTCTCCATGTCCAGTACTGAAGGGCCTGTTCCTGTTTCTCCATGTCCAGCACTGAAGGGCCTGTTCCTCCATGTCCAGTACTGAAGGGCCTGTTCCTGCTCCTCTATGTCCAGTACTGAAGGTCCTGCTCCCTCATGTCCAGTACTAAAGGCCCTGTTCCTCTATGTCAAGTACTGAAAGGCCTGTTCCTCCATGTCCAGTACTAAAGAGCCTGTTCCTCCCTGTACAGTACTGAAGGGCCTGTTCCTCCATGTACAGTATTGAAGGGCCTGTTCCTGCTCTTCTATTTCCAGTACTAAAGGGCCTGTTCCTCCATGTCCAGTACTAAAGAGCCTGTTCCTCCCTGTACAGTACTGAAGGGCCTGTTCCTCCATGTACAGTATTAAAGGGCCTCTTCCTGCTCTTCTATTTCCAGTACTAAAGGGCCTGTTCCTCCATGTCCAGTACTAAAGGGCCTGCTCCTCCATGTCTAGTACTAAAGGGCCTGCTCCTCCATGTCCAGTACTAAAGGGCCTGTTCCTGCTCCTCCATGTCCAGTACTGAAGGGCCTGTTCCTCCATGTCCAGTACTTAAGGACCTGTTCCTCCATGTCCTGTACTTAAGGACCTGTTCCTCCATGTCCAGTATTGAATGCAATTTTCTCCATGTCCAGTACTAAAGTGCCTGTTCCTGCTCTTCTATTTCCAGTACTAAAGGGCCTGTTCCTCCATGTCCAGTACTAAAGGGCCTGCTCCTCCATGTCCAGTACTAAAGGGCCTGCTCCTCCATGTCTAGTACTAAAGGGCCTGCTCCTCCATGTCCAGTACTAAAGGGCCTGTTCCTGCTCCTCCATGTCCAGTACTGAAGGACCTGTTCCTCCATGTCCAGTACTTAAGGACCTGTTCCTCCATGTCCAGTACTGAAGGGCCTGTTCCTCCATGTACAGTATTAAAGGGCCTCTTCCTGCTCTTCTATTTCCAGTACTAAAGGGCCTGTTCCTCCATGTCCAGTACTAAAGGGCCTGCTCCTCCATGTCTAGTACTAAAGGGCCTGCTCCTCCATGTCCAGTACTAAAGGGCCTGTTCCTGCTCCTCCATGTCCAGTACTGAAGGGCTCGTTCCTGCTCCTCCATGTCCAGTACTGAAGGGCCTGTTCCTGCTCCTCCATGTCCAGCACTGAAGGGCCTGTTCCTGCTCCTCCATGTCCAGTACTGAAGGGCCTGTTCCTGCTCTTACATGTCCAGTACTGAAGGGCCTGTTCCTGCTCCTCCATGTCCAGTACTGAAGGGCCTGTTCCTGCTCCTCCATGTCCAGCACTGAAGGGCCTGTCCCTGCTCCTCCATGTCCAGTACTGAAGTGCCTGTTCCTGCTCCTCCATGTCCAGTACTGAAGGGCCTGTTCCTGCTCCTCCATGTCCAGTACTGAAGGGCCTGTTCCTGCTCCTCCATGTCCAGTACTGATGGGCCTGTTCCTCCATGTCCAGTACTGAAGGGCCTGTTCCTGCTCCTCCATGTCCAGTACTGAAGGGCCTGTTCCTGTTCCCTCATGTCCTGTACTGAAGAGCCTGTTCCTGCTCTTCCATGTCTAGTACTAAAGTGCCTGTTTCTCCATGTCCAGTACTGAAGGGCCTGTTCCTATTTCTCCATGTCCAGTACTGAAGGGCCTGTTCCTGTTTCTCCATGTCCAGCACTGAAGGGCCTGTTCCTGCTCCTCCATGTCCAGTACTGAAGGGCCTGTTCCTGCTCCTCTATGTCCAGTACTGAAGGTCCTGCTCCCTCATGTCCAGTACTAAAGGCCCTGTTCCTCTATGTCAAGTACTGAAAGGCCTGTTCCTCCATGTCCAGTACTAAAGAGCCTGTTCCTCCCTGTACAGTACTGAAGGGCCTGTTCCTCCATGTACAGTATTGAAGGGCCTGTTCCTGCTCTTCTATTTCCAGTACTAAAGGGCCTGTTCCTCCATGTCCAGTACTAAAGAGCCTGTTCCTCCCTGTACAGTACTGAAGGGCCTGTTCCTCCATGTACAGTATTAAAGGGCCTCTTCCTGCTCTTCTATTTCCAGTACTAAAGGGCCTGTTCCTCCATGTCCAGTACTAAAGGGCCTGCTCCTCCATGTCTAGTACTAAAGGGCCTGCTCCTCCATGTCCAGTACTAAAGGGCCTGTTCCTGCTCCTCCATGTCCAGTACTGAAGGGCCTGTTCCTCCATGTCCAGTACTTAAGGACCTGTTCCTCCATGTCCAGTACTTAAGGACCTGTTCCTCCATGTCCAGTATTGAATGCAATTTTCTCCATGTCCAGTACTAAAGTGCCTGTTCCTGCTCTTCTATTTCCAGTACTAAAGGGCCTGTTCCTCCATGTCCAGTACTAAAGGGCCTGCTCCTCCATGTCCAGTACTAAAGGGCCTGCTCCTCCATGTCTAGTACTAAAGGGCCTGCTCCTCCATGTCCAGTACTAAAGGGCCTGTTCCTGCTCCTCCATGTCCAGTACTGAAGGACCTGTTCCTCCATGTCCAGTACTTAAGGACCTGTTCCTCCATGTCCAGTACTGAAGGGCCTGTTCCTCCATGTACAGTATTAAAGGGCCTCTTCCTGCTCTTCTATTTCCAGTACTAAAGGGCCTGTTCCTCCATGTCCAGTACTAAAGGGCCTGCTCCTCCATGTCTAGTACTAAAGGGCCTGCTCCTCCATGTCCAGTACTAAAGGGCCTGTTCCTGCTCCTCCATGTCCAGTACTGAAGGGCTCGTTCCTGCTCCTCCATGTCCAGTACTGAAGGGCCTGTTCCTGCTCCTCCATGCCCAAAATTGATGGGCCTGTTTCTCCATGTCCAGTACTGAAGGGCCTGTTCCTGTTTCTCCATGTCCAGCACTGAAGGGCCTGTTCCTGCTCCTCCATGTCCAGTACTGAAGGGCCTGTTCCTGCTCTTACATGTCCAGTACTGAAGGGCCTGTTCCTGCTCCTCCATGTCCAGTACTGAAGGGCCTGTTCCTGCTCCTCCATGTCCAGCACTGAAGGGCCTGTCCCTGCTCCTCCATGTCCAGTACTGAAGTGCCTGTTCCTGCTCCTCCATGTCCAGTACTGAAGGGCCTGTTCCTGCTCCTCCATGTCCAGTACTGAAGGGCCTGTTCCTGCTCCTCCATGTCCAGTACTGATGGGCCTGTTCCTCCATGTCCAGTACTGAAGGGCCTGTTCCTGCTCCTCCATGTCCAGTACTGAAGGGCCTGTTCCTGTTCCCTCATGTCCTGTACTGAAGAGCCTGTTCCTGCTCTTCCATGTCTAGTACTAAAGTGCCTGTTTCTCCATGTCCAGTACTGAAGGGCCTGTTCCTATTTCTCCATGTCCAGTACTGAAGGGCCTGTTCCTGTTTCTCCATGTCCAGCACTGAAGGGCCTGTTCCTGCTCCTCCATGTCCAGTACTGAAGGGCCTGTTCCTGCTCCTCCATGTCCAGTACTGAAGGGCCTGTTCCTGCTTCTCCATGTCCAGTACTGAAGTACCTGTTCCTGCTTCTCCATGTCCAGTACTGAAGGGCCTGTTCCTGCTCCTCCATGTCCAGCACTGAAGGGCCTGTTCCTCCATGTCCAGTACTGAAGGGCCTGTTCCTGCTCCTCCATGTCCAGTACTGACGGGCCTGTTTCTCCATTTCCAGTACTGAAGGGCATGTTCCTCCATGTCCAGCACTGAAGGGCCTGTTCCTGCTCTTACATGTCCAGTACTGAAGTGCCTGTTCCTGCTCCTCCATGTCCAGTACTGACGGGCCTGTTTCTCCATGTCCAGTACTGAAGGGCCTGTTCCTCCATGTCCAGTACTGAAGGGCCTGTTCCTGCTCCTCCATGTCCAGTACTGAAGGGCCTGTTCCTGTTCCCTCATGTCCTGTACTGAAGAGCCTGTTCCTGCTCTTCCATGTCTAGTACTAAAGTGCCTGTTTCTCCATGTCCAGTACTGAAGGTCCTGTTCCTGTTTCTCCATGTCCAGTACTGAAGGGCCTGTTCCTGTTTGTCCAGTACTAAAGGGCCTGTTCCTGCTCCTCCATTTCCAGTACCAAATGGCCTGTTTCTCCATGTCCAATACTAAGGGGCCTGTTCCTGCTCAACCATGTCCAGTACTGAAGGGCCTGTTCCTGTTTCTGCATGTCTAGTACTGAAGGTCCTGCTCCCTCATGTCCAGTACTGAAGGGCCTGTTACTGCTCCCTCATGTCCAGTACTAAAGGGCCTGTTCCTCCATGTCCAGTACTGAAGGGCCTGTTCCTGTTCCTCCATGTCCAGTACTGATGGGCCTGTCCCTGTTCCTCCATGTCATGCACTGAAGGGCCTGTTCCTCCATGTCCAGTACTGAAGGGCCTGTTTCTCCATGTCCAGTACTGAAGGTCCTGTTACTGCTCCCTCATGTCGAGTACTGAAGGGCCTGTTTCTCCATGTTCAGTACTAAAGGGCCTGTTCCTGCTCCTCCATTTCCAGTACTAAATGGCCTGTTTCTCCATGTCCAATACTAAGGGGCCTGTTCCTGCTCCTCCATGTCCAGTACTGAAGGGCCTGTTCCTGCTCCCTCATGTCCAGTACTAAAGGGCCTGTTCCTGCTCCTCCATTTCCAGTACTGAAGGGCCTGTTCCTGCTCCCTCATGTCCAGTACTGAAGGGCCTGTTCATGCTCCTCCATGTCCAATATTGATGGGCCTGTTTCTCCATGTCCAGTACTGAAGGGCCTGTTCCTGTTTCTCCATGTCCAGCACTGAAGGGCCTGTTCCTCCATGTCCAGTACTGAAGGGCCTGTTCCTGCTCCTCTATGTCCAGTACTGAAGGTCCTGCTCCCTCATGTCCAGTACTAAAGGCCCTGTTCCTCTATGTCAAGTACTGAAAGGCCTGTTCCTCCATGTCCAGTACTAAAGAGCCTGTTCCTCCCTGTACAGTACTGAAGGGCCTGTTCCTCCATGTACAGTATTGAAGGGCCTGTTCCTGCTCTTCTATTTCCAGTACTAAAGGGCCTGTTCCTCCATGTCCAGTACTAAAGAGCCTGTTCCTCCTTGTACAGTACTGAAGGGCCTGTTCCTCCATGTACAGTATTAAAGGGCCTCTTCCTGCTCTTCTATTTCCAGTACTAAAGGGCCTGTTCCTCCATGTCCAGTACTAAAGGGCCTGCTCCTCCATGTCTAGTACTAAAGGGCCTGCTCCTCCATGTCCAGTACTAAAGGGCCTGTTCCTGCTCCTCCATGTCCAGTACTGAAGGGCCTGTTCCTCCATGTCCAGTACTTAAGGACCTGTTCCTCCATGTCCAGTACTTAAGGACCTGTTCCTCCATGTCCAGTATTGAATGCCATTTTCTCCATGTCCAGTACTAAAGTGCCTGTTCCTGCTCTTCTATTTCCAGTACTAAAGGGCCTGTTCCTCCATGTCCAGTACTAAAGGGCCTGCTCCTCCATGTCCAGTACTAAAGGGCCTGCTCCTCCATGTCTAGTACTAAAGGGCCTGCTCCTCCATGTCCAGTACTAAAGGGCCTGTTCCTGCTCCTCCATGTCCAGTACTGAAGGACCTGTTCCTCCATGTCCAGTACTTAAGGACCTGTTCCTCCATGTCCAGTACTGAAGGGCCTGTTCCTCCATGTACAGTATTAAAGGGCCTCTTCCTGCTCTTCTATTTCCAGTACTAAAGGGCCTGTTCCTCCATGTCCAGTACTAAAGGGCCTGCTCCTCCATGTCTAGTACTAAAGGGCCTGCTCCTCCATGTCCAGTACTAAAGGGCCTGTTCCTGCTCCTCCATGTCCAGTACTGAAGGGCTCGTTCCTGCTCCTCCATGTCCAGTATTGAAGGGCCTGTTCCTGCTCCTCCATGCCCAAAATTGATGGGCCTGTTTCTCCATGTCCAGTACTGAAGGGCCTGTTCCTGTTTCTCCATGTCCAGCACTGAAGGGCCTGTTCCTGCTCCTCCATGTCCAGTACTGAAGGGCCTGTTCCTGCTCTTACATGTCCAGTACTGAAGGGCCTGTTCCTGCTCCTCCATGTCCAGTACTGAAGGGCCTGTTCCTGCTCCTCCATGTCCAGCACTGAAGGGCCTGTCCCTGCTCCTCCATGTCCAGTACTGAAGTGCCTGTTCCTGCTCCTCCATGTCCAGTACTGAAGGGCCTGTTCCTGCTCCTCCATGTCCAGTACTGAAGGGCCTGTTCCTGCTCCTCCATGTCCAGTACTGATGGGCCTGTTCCTCCATGTCCAGTACTGAAGGGCCTGTTCCTGCTCCTCCATGTCCAGTACTGAAGGGCCTGTTCCTGTTCCCTCATGTCCTGTACTGAAGAGCCTGTTCCTGCTCTTCCATGTCTAGTACTAAAGTGCCTGTTTCTCCATGTCCAGTACTGAAGGGCCTGTTCCTATTTCTCCATGTCCAGTACTGAAGGGCCTGTTCCTGTTTCTCCATGTCCAGCACTGAAGGGCCTGTTCCTGCTCCTCCATGTCCAGTACTGAAGGGCCTGTTCCTGCTCCTCCATGTCCAGTACTGAAGGGCCTGTTCCTGCTTCTCCATGTCCAGTACTGAAGTACCTGTTCCTGCTTCTCCATGTCCAGTACTGAAGGGCCTGTTCCTGCTCCTCCATAACCAGCACTGAAGGGCCTGTTCCTCCATGTCCAGTACTGAAGGGCCTGTTCCTGCTCCTCCATGTCCAGTACTGACGGGCCTGTTTCTCCATTTCCAGTACTGAAGGGCATGTTCCTCCATGTCCAGCACTGAAGGGCCTGTTCCTGCTCTTACATGTCCAGTACTGAAGTGCCTGTTCCTGCTCCTCCATGTCCAGTACTGACGGGCCTGTTTCTCCATGTCCAGTACTGAAGGGCCTGTTCCTCCATGTCCAGTACTGAAGGGCCTGTTCCTGCTCCTCCATGTCCAGTACTGAAGGTCCTGTTCCTGTTTCTCCATGTCCAGTACTGAAGGGCCTGTTCCTGTTTGTCCAGTACTAAAGGGCCTGTTCCTGCTCCTCCATTTCCAGTACCAAATGGCCTGTTTCTCCATGTCCAATACTAAGGGGCCTGTTCCTGCTCAACCATGTCCAGTACTGAAGGGCCTGTTCCTGTTTCTGCATGTCTAGTACTGAAGGTCCTGCTCCCTCATGTCCAGTACTGAAGGGCCTGTTACTGCTCCCTCATGTCCAGTACTAAAGGGCCTGTTCCTCCATGTCCAGTACTGAAGGGCCTGTTCCTGTTCCTCCATGTCCAGTACTGATGGGCCTGTCCCTGTTCCTCCATGTCATGCACTGAAGGGCCTGTTCCTCCATGTCCAGTACTGAAGGGCCTGTTTCTCCATGTCCAGTACTGAAGGTCCTGTTACTGCTCCCTCATGTCGAGTACTGAAGGGCCTGTTTCTCCATGTTCAGTACTAAAGGGCCTGTTCCTGCTCCTCCATTTCCAGTACTGAAGGGCCTGTTCCTGCTCCCTCATGTCCAGTACTAAAGGGCCTGTTCCTGCTCCTCCATTTCCAGTACTGAAGGGCCTGTTCCTGCTCCCTCATGTCCAGTACTGAAGGGCCTGTTTCTCCATGTCCAGTACTGAAGGGCCTGTTCCTGCTCTTCCATGTCTAGTATTGTTGGGCCTGTACCTGCTCCTCCATGTCCACTACTGAAGGGCCTGTTTCTCCATGTCCACTACTGAAGGGCCTGTACCTGTTCCTCCATGTCCACTACTGAAGGGCCTGTTCCTGCTCCTCCATGTCCAGTACTGAAGGGCCTGTTCCTGCTCCTCCATGTCCAGTACTGACGGGCCTGTTTCTCCATGTCCAGTACTGAAGGGCCTGTTCCTCCATATCCAGTACTGAAGGGCCTGTTACTGCTCCTCCATGTTCAGTACTGAAGAGCCTGTTCCTGCTCTTCCATGTCTAGTACTAAAGTGCCTGTTTCTCCATGTCCAGTACTGAAGGGCCTGTTCCTGTTTCTCCATGTCCAGTACTGAAGGGCCTGTTCCTGTTCCTCCATTTCCAGTACTGAAGGGCCTGTTCCTGCTCCTCCATGCCCAATATTGATGGGCCTGTTTCTCCATGTCCAGTACTGAAGGGCCTGTTCCTGTTTCTCCATGTCCAGCACTGAAGGGCCTGTTCCTGCTCCTCCATGTCCAGTACTGAAGGGCCTGTTCCTGCTCCTCCATGTCCAGTACTGAAGGGCCTGTTCCTGCTCCTCCATGTCCAGTACTGAAGGGCCTGTTCCTGCTTCTCCATGTCCAGTACTGTAGGGCCTGTTCCTCCATGTCCAGCACTGAAGGGCCTGTTCCTGTTCCTCCATGTCCAGTACTGAAGGGCCTGTTCCTGTTCCTCCATGTCCAGTACTGACGGGCCTGTTTCTCCATGTCCAGTACTGAAGGGCCTTATCCTCCATGTCCAGCACTGAAGGGCCTGTTCCTGCTCCTCCATGTCCAGTACTGAAGGGCCTGTTCCTGCTCCTCCATGTCCTGTACTGAAGGGCCTGTTTCTCCATGTCCAGTACTGAAGGGCTTGTTCCTCCATGTCCAGTATTGAAGGGCCAGTTTCTGCTACTCCATGTCCAGAACTGAAGGGCCTGTTTCTCCATATCCAGTACTGAAGGGCCTGTTTTTCCATGTACAGTACTGAAGGGCCTGTTCCTCCATGTCCAGTACTGAAGGGCCTGTTCCTGCTCCTCCATTTCCAATACTGAAGGGCCTGTTCATGCTCCTCCATGTCCAATATTGATGGGCCTGTTTCTCCATGTCCAGTACTGAAGGGCCTGTTCCTGTTTCTCCATGTCCAGCACTGAAGGGCCTGTTCCTCCATGTCCAGTACAAAGGGACCTGTTCCTGCTCCTCCATGTCCAGTACTGAAGGTCCTGCTCCCTCATGTCCAGTACTAAAGGCCCTGTTCCTCTATGTCAAGTACTGAAGGGCCTGTTCCTGCTCCCTCATGTCCACTACTTAAGGGACTTTTCCTGCTCCTCCATGTCCAGTACTGAAGGGCCTGTTCCTCCATGTGCAGTACTGAAGGGCCTGTTCCTCCATGTCCAGTGCTAAAGGGCCCGTTCCTGTTCCTCCATGTCCAGTGCTAAAGGGCCCGTTCCTGCTCCTCGATGTCCAGTACTGAAGGGCCTGTTCCTGCTCCTCCATGTCAAGTACTGAAGGGCCTGTTCCTGTTCCTCCATGTCCAATACTGAATGGCCTGTTCCTGCTCCTCCATGTCCAGTACTGAAGTGCCTGTTCCTGCTCCTCCATGTCCAGTACTGAAGGGCCTGTTCCTGCTCCTCCATGTCCAGTACTGAAGGGCCTGTTCCTGCTCCTCCATGTCCAGTACTGACGGGCCTGTTTCTCCATGTCCAGTACTGAAGGGCCTGTTCCTCCATGTCCAGTACTGAAGGGCCTGTTCCTGCTCCTCCATGTCCAGTACTGAAGGGCCTGTTCCTGTTCCTCCATGCCCAATATTGATGGGCCTGTTCCTGCTTCTCCATGTCCAGTACTGAAGGTCCTGCTCCCTCATGTCCAGTACTAAAGAGCCTGTTCCTCCCTGTACAGTACTGAAGGGCCTGTTCCTCCATGTACAGTATTGAAGGGCCTGTTCCTGCTCTTCTATTTCCAGTACTAAAGGGCCTGTTCCTCCATGTCCAGTACTAAAGAGCCTGTTCCTCCCTGTACAGTACTGAAGGCCCTGTTCCTCCATGTACAGTATTAAAGGGCCTGTTCATGCTCTTCTATTTCCAGTACTAAAGGGCCTGTTCCTCCATGTCCAGTACTAAAGGGCCTGCTCCTCCATGTCTAGTACTAAAGGGCCTGCTCCTCCATGTCCAGTACTAAAGGGCCTGTTCCTGCTCCTCCATGTCCAGTACTGAAGGGCCTGTTCCTCCATGTCCAGTACTTAAGGACCTGTTCCTCCATGTCCAGTACTTAAGGACCTGTTCCTCCATGTCCAGTATTGAATGCCATTTTCTCCATGTCCAGTACTAAAGTGCCTGTTCCTGCTCCCTCCATGCCCAAAATTGATGGGCCTGTTTCTCCATGTCCAGTACTGAAGGGCCTGTTCCTGTTTCTCCATGTCCAGCACTGAAGGGCCTGTTCCTGCTCCTCCATGTCCAGTACTGAAGGGCCTGTTCCTGCTCTTACATGTCCAGTACTGAAGGGCCTGTTCCTGCTCCTCCATGTCCAGTACTGAAGGGCCTGTTCCTGCTCCTCCATGTCCAGCACTGAAGGGCCTGTTCCTGCTCCTCCATGTCCAGTACTGAAGTGCCTGTTCCTGCTCCTCCATGTCCAGTACTGACGGGCCTGTTTCTCCATGTCCAGTACTGAAGGGCCTGTTCCTCCATGTCCAGTACTGAAGGGCCTGTTCCTGCTCCTCCATGTCCAGTACTGAAGGGCCTGTTCCTGTTCCTCCATGCCCAATATTGATGGGCCTGTTCCTGCTTCTCCATGTCCAGTACTGAAGGGCCTGTTCCTGCTCCTCCATGTCCAGCACTGAAGGGCCTGTTCCTGCTCCTCCATGTCCAGTACTGAAGGGCCTGTTCCTGCTCCTCCATGTCCAGTACTAAAGGGCCTGTTCCTCCATGTCCAGTACAAAGGGACCTGTTCCTGCTCCTCCATGTCCAGTACTGAAGGTCCTGCTCCCTCATGTCCAGTACTAAAGAGCCTGTTCCTCCCTGTACAGTACTGAAGGGCCTGTTCCTCCATGTACAGTATTGAAGGGCCTGTTCCTGCTCTTCTATTTCCAGTACTAAAGGGCCTGTTCCTCCATGTCCAGTACTAAAGAGCCTGTTCCTCCCTGTACAGTACTGAAGGGCCTGTTCCTCCATGTACAGTATTAAAGGGCCTGTTCCTGCTCTTCTATTTCCAGTACTAAAGGGCCTGTTCCTCCATGTCCAGTACTAAAGGGCCTGCTCCTCCATGTCTAGTACTAAAGGGCCTGCTCCTCCATGTCCAGTACTAAAGGGCCTGTTCCTGCTCCTCCATGTCCAGTACTGAAGGGCCTGTTCCTCCATGTCCAGTACTTAAGGACCTGTTCCTCCATGTCCAGTACTTAAGGACCTGTTCCTCCATGTCCAGTATTGAATGCCATTTTCTCCATGTCCAGTACTAAAGTGCCTGTTCCTGCTCCTCCATGCCCAAAATTGATGGGCCTGTTTCTCCATGTCCAGTACTGAAGGGCCTGTTCCTGTTTCTCCATGTCCAGCACTGAAGGGCCTGTTCCTGCTCCTCCATGTCCAGTACTGAAGGGCCTGTTCCTGCTCTTACATGTCCAGTACTGAAGGGCCTGTTCCTGCTCCTCCATGTCCAGTACTGAAGGGCCTGTTCCTGCTCCTCCATGTCCAGCACTGAAGGGCCTGTTCCTGCTCCTCCATGTCCAGTACTGAAGTGCCTGTTCCTGCTCCTCCATGTCCAGTACTGAAGGGCCTGTTCCTGCTCCTCCATGTCCAGTACTGAAGGGCCTGTTCCTGCTCCTCCATGTCCAGTACTGAAGGGCCTGTTCCTGTTCCCTCATGTCCTGTACTGAAGAGCCTGTTCCTGCTCTTCCATGTCTAGTACTAAAGTGCTTGTTTCTCCATGTCCAGTACTGAAGGGCCTGTTCCTGTTTCTCCATGTCCAGTACTGAAGGGCCTGTTCCTGTTTCTCCATGTCCAGCACTGAAGGGCCTGTTCCTGCTCCTCCATGTCCAGTATTGAAGGGCCTGTTTCTCCATGTCCATTACTGAAGGGCCTGTTCCTGCTCCCTCATGTCCAATACTAAAGGGCCTGTTCCTGCTCCTCCATTTCCAGTACTGAAGGGCCTGTTCCTGCTCCCTCATTTAGTACTGTACATGAGGGAACAGGAACAGTCCCTTTAGTACTGGACATGGAGAAGCAGGCCCTTTAGTACTAGACATGGAGGAGCAGGCCCTTTAGTACTGGACATGGAGGAGCAGGAACAGGCCCTTTGGCACTGGACATAATGGAGCATGAACAGACCCTTCAGTATTGGACATGGAGAAACAGGCCCTTCAGTACTGGACATGGAGGAACAGGGACAGGCCCTTCAGTACTTGACATGGAGGAACAGGCCCTTCAGTACTGGACATGGAGGAGCAGTTACAGTACTGAAGGGCCTGTTCCTGCTCCCTCTTGTCCATCACTGAAGGGCCTGTTCCTGTTCCTCCAAGTCCACTACTAAAGGGACTGTACTTGTTTCTCCATGTCCAGTACTGAAGGGCCTGTTTCTCCATGTCCAATACTGAAGGGTCTGTTCATGCTCCATTATGTCCAGTGCCAAAGGGCCTGTTCCTGCTCCTCCTATTCCAGTACTGAAGGGCCTGTTCCTGCTCCCTTATGTCCATCACTGAAGGGCCTGTTACTTCTCCCTTATTTCCATCACTGAAGGGCCTGTTCCTGTTCCTCCATGTCCAGTACTAAAGGGCCTGTTCCTGCTCCTCCATGTCCAGTACTGAAGGTCCTGTTCCTGTTTCTCCATGTCCAGTACTAAAGGGCCTGTTCGTCCATGTGCAGTCCTGAAGGGCCTGTTCCTGCTTCTCCATGTCCAGTACAGAAGGGCCTGTTCCTACATGTCCAGTACTGAAGGTCCTGTTCCTGCTCCTCCATGTCCAGTACTGAAGGGCCTGTTCCTGTTTCTGCATGTCCAGTACTGATGGTCCTGCACCCTCATGTCCACAACTGAAGGGCCTGTCCCTGCTCCTCCATGTCAAGTACTGAAGGGCCTGTTCCTCCATGTCCAGAACTGAAGTGCCTGTTCCTCCATGTCCAGTATTGAATGCCATTTTCTCCATGTCCAGTACTGAAGGGCCTGTTCCTGCTCACTCATGTCCACTTCTTAAGGGCCTGTTCCTGCTTTTCCATGTCCAGTTCTGAAGGTCCTGTCCCTCCATGTCCAGTACTGAAGGGCCTGTTTCTCCATGTCCAGTACTGAAGGGCCTATTCCTGCTCCTCCATGTCCAGTACTGAAGGGCCTGTTTGTCCATGTCCAGTACTGAAGGGCCTGTTCCTGCTCCTCCATGTCCAGTACTAAAGGGCATGTTCCTGTTTCTCCATGTCCAGTACTGAAGGGCCTGTTCCTGCTCCTCCATTTCCAATACTGAAGGGCCTGTTCCTGCTCCTCCATTTCCAATACTGAAGGGCCTGTTCCTGCTCCTCCATGTCCAATATTGATGGGCCTGTTTCTCCATGTCCAGTACTGAAGGGCCTGTTCCTGTTTCTCCATGTCCAGCACTGAAGGGCCTGTTCCTGCTCCTCCATGTCCAGTACTGAAGGGCCTGTTCCTGCTCCTCCATTTCCAATACTGAAGGAACTGTTCCTGCTCCTCCATGTCCAGTACTGAAGGGCCTGTTCCTGCTCCTCCATGTCCAGTTCTGAAGGGCCTGTTCCTGCTCCTCCATGTCCAGTACTGAAGTGCCTGTTCCTGCTCCTCCATGTCCAGTACTGAAGGGCCTGTTCCTGCTCCTCCATGTCCAGTACTGAAGGGCCTGTTCCTGCTCCCTCATGTCCAGTACTAAAGGGCCTGTTCCTCCATGTCCAGTACTGAAGGGCCTGTTCCTGCTCCTCCATGTCCAGTACTAAAGGGCATGTTCCTGTTTCTCCATGTCCAGTACTGAAGGGCCTGTTCCTGCTCCTCCATTTCCAATACTGAAGGGCCTGTTCCTGCTCCTCCATGTCCAATATTGATGGGTCTGTTTCTCCATGTCCAGTACTGAAGGGCCTGTTCCTGTTTCTCCATGTCCAGCACTGAAGGGCCTGTTCCTGCTCCTCCATGTCCAGTACTGAAGGGCCTGTTCCTGCTCCTCCATGTCCAGTACTGAAGGGCCTGTTCCTGCTCCTCCATGTCCAGTACTGAAGGTCCTGTTCCTGCTCCTCCATGTCCAGTTCTGAAGGGCCTGTTCCTGTTCCTCCATGTCCATTACTGAAGTGCCTGTTCCTGCTCCTCCATGTCCAGTACTGAAGGGCCTGTTCCTGCTCCTCCATGTCCAGTACTGAAGGGCCTGTTCCTGCTCCCTCATGTCCAGTACTAAAGGGCCTGTTCCTGCTCTTACATGTCCAGTACTGAAGGGCCTGTTCCTGCTCCTCCATGTCCAGTACTGAAGGGCCTGTTCCTGCTCCTCCATGTCCAGTACTGAAGGGCCTGTTCCTGCTCCTCCATGTCCAGCACTGAAGGGCCTGTTCCTGCTCCTCCATGTCCAGTACTGAAGGGCCTGTTCCTGCTCCTCCATGTCCAGTACTGAAGGGCCTGTTCCTGCTCCTCCATGTCCAGTACTGAAGGGCCTGTTTGTCCATGTCCAGTACTGAAGGGCCTGTTCCTGCTCCTCCATGTCCAGTACTGAAGGGCCTGTTCCTGTTCCTACATGTCCAGTACTGAAGGGCCTGTTCCTGTTCCTACATGTCCAGTACTGAAGGGCCTGTTCCTGCTCCCTAATGTCCATTACTGAAGGGCCTGTTTCTCCATGTCCAGGACTAAAGGGCCAGTTCCTGTTCCTCCATCTCCAGTACTGAAGGGCCTGTTCCTGCTCCTCCATGTCCAGTACTGAAGGGCCTGTTCCTGCTCCCTCATGTCCAGTACTAAAGGGCCTGTTCCTCCATGTGCAGTACTGAAGGGCCTGTTCCTGCTTCTCCATGTCCACTACTGAAGTGCCTGTTCCTGCTCCTCCATGTCCAGTACTGAAGGGCCTGTTCCTGCTCCTCCATGTCCAGTACTGAAGGGCCTGTTCCTGCTCCTCCATGTCCAGTACTGATGGGCCTGTTTCTCCATGTCCAGTACTGAAGGGCCTGTTCCTCCATATCCAGTACTGAAGGGCCTGTTCCTCCATGTCCAGTACTGAAGGGCCTGTTCCTGTTCCCTCATGTCCTGTACTGAAGAGCCTGTTCCTGCTCTTCCATGTCTAGTACTAAAGTGCCTGTTTCTCCATGTCCAGTACTGAAGGGCCTGTTCCTGTTTCTCCATGTCCAGTACTGAAGGGCCTGTTCCTGTTTCTCCATGTCCAGTACTGAAGGGCCTGTTCCTGTTCCTCCATTTCCAGTACTGAAGGGCCTGTTCCTGCTCCTCCATGCCCAATATTGATGGGCCTGTTTCTCCATGTCCAGTACTGAAGGGCCTGTTCCTGTTTCTCCATGTCCAGCACTGAAGGGCCTGTTCCTGCTCCTCCATGTCCAGTACTGAAGGGCCTGTTCCTGCTCCTCCATGTCCAGTACTGAAGGGCCTGTTCCTGCTTCTCCGTGTCCAGTACTGAAGGGCCTGTTCCTGTTTCTCCATGTCCAGCACTGAAGGGCCTGTTCCTGCTCCTCCATGTCCAGTACTGAAGGGCCTGTTCCTGCTCCTCCTTGTCCAGCACTGAAGGGCCTGTTCCTCCATGTCCAGTACTGAAGGGCCTGTTCCTGCTCCTCCATGTCCAGTACTGACGGGCCTGTTTCTCCATGTCCAGTACTGTAGGGCCTGTTCCTCCATGTCCAGCACTGAAGGGCCTGTTCCTGCTCCCTCATGTCCAGTACTGAAGGCCCTGTTCCTGTTCCTCCATGTCAAGTACTGAAGGGCCTGTTCCTGCTCCCTCATGCCCAGTACTGAAGGCCCTGTTCCTGTTCCTCCATGTCAAGTACGGAAGGGCCTGTTCCTGCTCCTCCATTTCCAGTACTGAAGGGCCTGTTCCTGCTCCCTCATGTCCAGTACTAAAGGGCCTGTTCCTGCTCCTCCATTTCCAGTACTGAAGGTCCTGTTCCTGCTCCCTCATGTCCAGTACTGAAGGTCCTGTTCCTGCTCCCTCATGTCCAGAACTGAAGGGCCTGTTCCTGCTCCTCCATGTCCAGTACTGAAGGGCCTGTTTGTCCATGTCCAGTACTGAAGGGCCTGTTCCTGCTCCTCCATGTCCAGTACTGAAGGGCCTGTTCCTGTTCCTACATGTCCAGTACTGAAGGGCCTGTTCCTGTTCCTACATGTCCAGTACTGAAGGGCCTGTTCCTGCTCCCTAATGTCCATTACTGAAGGGCCTGTTTCTCCATGTCCAGGACTAAAGGGCCAGTTCCTGTTCCTCCATCTCCAGTACTGAAGGGCCTGTTCCTGCTCCTCCATGTCCAGTACTGAAGGGCCTGTTCCTGCTCCCTCATGTCCAGTACTAAAGGGCCTGTTCCTCCATGTGCAGTACTGAAGGGCCTGTTCCTGCTTCTCCATGTCCACTACTGAAGTGCCTGTTCCTGCTCCTCCATGTCCAGTACTGAAGGGCCTGTTCCTGCTCCTCCATGTCCAGTACTGAAGGGCCTGTTCCTGCTCCTCCATGTCCAGTACTGATGGGCCTGTTTCTCCATGTCCAGTACTGAAGGGCCTGTTCCTCCATATCCAGTACTGAAGGGCCTGTTCCTCCATGTCCAGTACTGAAGGGCCTGTTCCTGTTCCCTCATGTCCTGTACTGAAGAGCCTGTTCCTGCTCTTCCATGTCTAGTACTAAAGTGCCTGTTTCTCCATGTCCAGTACTGAAGGGCCTGTTCCTGTTTCTCCATGTCCAGTACTGAAGGGCCTGTTCCTGTTTCTCCATGTCCAGTACTGAAGGGCCTGTTCCTGTTCCTCCATTTCCAGTACTGAAGGGCCTGTTCCTGCTCCTCCATGCCCAATATTGATGGGCCTGTTTCTCCATGTCCAGTACTGAAGGGCCTGTTCCTGTTTCTCCATGTCCAGCACTGAAGGGCCTGTTCCTGCTCCTCCATGTCCAGTACTGAAGGGCCTGTTCCTGCTCCTCCATGTCCAGTACTGAAGGGCCAGTTCCTGCTTCTCCGTGTCCAGTACTGAAGGGCCTGTTCCTGTTTCTCCATGTCCAGCACTGAAGGGCCTGTTCCTGCTCCTCCATGTCCAGTACTGAAGGGCCTGTTCCTGCTCCTCCTTGTCCAGCACTGAAGGGCCTGTTCCTCCATGTCCAGTACTGAAGGGCCTGTTCCTGCTCCTCCATGTCCAGTACTGACGGGCCTGTTTCTCCATGTCCAGTACTGTAGGGCCTGTTCCTCCATGTCCAGCACTGAAGGGCCTGTTCCTGCTCCCTCATGTCCAGTACTGAAGGCCCTGTTCCTGTTCCTCCATGTCAAGTACTGAAGGGCCTGTTCCTGCTCCCTCATGCCCAGTACTGAAGGCCCTGTTCCTGTTCCTCCATGTCAAGTACGGAAGGGCCTGTTCCTGCTCCTCCATTTCCAGTACTGAAGGGCCTGTTCCTGCTCCCTCATGTCCAGTACTAAAGGGCCTGTTCCTGCTCCTCCATTTCCAGTACTGAAGGTCCTGTTCCTGCTCCCTCATGTCCAGTACTGAAGGTCCTGTTCCTGCTCCCTCATGTCCAGAACTGAAGGGCCTGTTCCTGCTCCTCCATGTCCACTACTGAATGGCCTGTTTCTCAATGTCCAGAACTGAAGGGCCTGTTCCTGCTCCTCCATGTCCAGTACTGAAGGGCCTGTTCCTGCTCCTCCATAACCAATACTGAAGGGCCTGTTTCTCCATGTCCAGTACTGAAGGGCCTGTTCCTGCTCCTCCATGTCCACTACTAAATGGCCTGTTCCCTCTCCTCCATATCCAATACTGAAGGGCCTGTTTCTCCATGTCCAGTACTGAAGGGCCTGTTCCTGCTCTCTCATTTCCAGTACTGAAGGGCCTGTTCCTGCTCCCTCATGTCCAGTACTAAAGGGCCTGTTCCTGCTCCTCCATGTCCAGAACTGAAGGGCCTGTTCCTCCATGTCCAGAACTGAAGGGCCTGTTCCTCCAAATCCAGTATTGAAGGCCGTTTTCATCATGTCCAGTACTGAAGAGCCTGTTTCTCCATGTCCAGTACTGAAGTGCCTGTTCCTGCTCCCTCATGTCCAGTACTAAAGGGCCTGTTCCTACTCCTCCATTTCCAGTACTAAAGGGCCTGTTTGTCCATGTCCAGTACTGAAGGGCCTGTTCCTGCTCCTCCATGTCCAGTACTGAAGGGCCTGTTTGTCCATGTCCAGTACTGAAGGGCCTGTTCCTGCTCCTCCATATCCAGTACTAAAGGGCATGTTCCTGTTTCTCCATGTCCAGTACTGAAGGGCCTGTTCCTGCTCCTCCATTTCCAATACTGAAGGGCCTGTTCCTGCTCCTCCATGTCCAATATTGATGGGCCTGTTTCTCCATGTCCAGTACTGAAGGGCCTGTTCCTGTTTCTCCATGTCCAGCACTTTAGGGCCTGTTCCTGCTCCTCCATGTCCAGTACTGAAGGGCCTGTTCCTGCTCCTCCATGTCCAGTACTGAAGGGCCTGTTCCTGCTCCTCCATGTCCAGTTCTGAAGGGCCTGTTCCTGCTCCTCCATGTCCAGTACTGAAGGGCCTGTTTTTCCATGTCCAGTACTGAAGGGCCTGTTCCTGCTCCTCCATGTCCAGTACTGAAGGGCCTGTTCCTGCTCCTCCATGTCCAGTACTGAAGGGCCTGTTCCTGCTCCTCCATGTCCAGTTCTGAAGGGCCTGTTCCTGCTCCTCCATGTCCAGTACTGAAGGGCCTGTTTTTCCATGTCCAGTACTGAAGGGCCTGTTCCTGCTCCTCCATGTCCAGTACTGAAGGGCCTGTTCCTCCTCCTCCATGCCCAAAATTGATGGGCCTGTTTCTCCATGTCCAGTACTGAAGGGCCTGTTCCTGCTCCTCCATGTCCAGTACTGAAGGGCCTGTTCCTGCTCCTCCATGTCCAGTACTGACGGGCCTGTTTCTCCATGTCCAGTACTGAAGGGCCTTATCCTCCATGTCCAGCACTGAAGGGCCTGTTCCTGCTCCTCCATGTCCAGTACTGAAGGGCCTGTTCCTGCTCCTCCATGTCCAGTACTAAAGTGCCTGTTCCTGCTCCTCCATGCCCAAAATTGATGGGCCTGTTTCTCCATGTCCAGTACTGAAGGGCCTGTTCCTGTTTCTCCATGTCCAGCACTGAAGGGCCTGTTCCTGCTCCTCCATGTCCAGTACTGAAGGGCCTGTTCCTGCTCTTACATGTCCAGTACTGAAGGGCCTGTTACTGCTCCTCCATGTCCAGTACTGAAGGGCCTGTTCCTGCTCCTCCATGTCCAGCACTGAAGGGCCTGTTCCTGCTCCTCCATGTCCAGTACTGAAGTGCCTGTTCCTGCTCCTCCATGTCCAGTACTGAAGGGCCTGTTCCTGCTCCTCCATGTCCAGTACTGAAGGGCCTGTTCCTGCTCCTCCATGTCCAGTACTGAAGGGCCTGTTCCTGTTCCCTCATGTCCTGTACTGAAGAGCCTGTTCCTGCTCTTCCATGTCTAGTACTAAAGTGCCTGTTTCTCCATGTCCAGTACTGAAGGGCCTGTTCCTGTTTCTCCATGTCCAGTACTGAAGGGCCTGTTCCTGTTTCTCCATGTCCAGCACTGAAGGGCCTGTTCCTGCTCCTCCATGTCTAGTACTAAAGGGCCTGTTCCTCCATGTCAAGTAGTAAGGGGCCTGTTCCTGCTCCTCCATGTCCAGTATTGAAGGGCCTGTTTCTCCATGTCCATTACTGAAGGGCCTGTTCCTGCTCCCTCATGTCCAATACTAAAGGGCCTGTTCCTGCTCCTCCATTTCCAGTACTGAAGGGCCTGTTCCTGCTCCCTCATTTAGTACTGTACATGAGGGAACAGGAACAGTCCCTTTAGTACTGGACATGGAGAAGCAGGAACAGGCACTTCAGTACTGGACATGGAGGAACAGGGACAGGCCCTTCAGTACTGGACATGGAGGAACAGGCCCTTCAGTACTGGACATGGAGGAGCAGTTACAGTACGAAAGGGCCTGTTCCTGCTCCCTCTTGTCCATCACTGAAGGGCCTGTTCCTGTTCCTCCAAGTCCACTACTAAAGGGACTATACTTGTTTCTCCATGTCCAGTACTGAAGGGCCTGTTTCTCCATGTCCAATACTGAAGGGTCTGTTCATGCTCCATTATGTCCAGTGCCAAAGGGCCTGTTCCTGCTCCTCCTATTCCAGTACTGAAGGGCCTGTTCCTGTTTCTCCATGTCCAGTACTAAAGGGCCTGTTCGTCCATGTGCAGTCCTGAAGGGCCTGTTCCTGCTTCTCCATGTCCAGTACAGAAGGGCCTGTTCGTACATGTCCAGTACTGAAGGTCCTGTTCCTGCTCCTCCATGTCCAGTACTGAAGGGCCTGTTCCTGTTTCTGCATGTCCAGTACTGATGGTCCTGCACCCTCATGTCCACAACTGAAGGGCCTGTCCCTGCTCCTCCATGTCAAGTACTGAAGGGCCTGTTCCTCCATGTCCAGAACTGAAGTGCCTGTTCCTCCATGTCCAGTATTGAATGCCATTTTCTCCATGTCCAGTACTGAAGGGCCTGTTCCTGCTCACTCATGTCCACTTCTTAAGGGCCTGTTCCTGCTTTTCCATGTCCAGTTCTGAAGGTCCTGTCCCTCCATGTCCAGTACTGAAGGGCCTGTTTCTCCATGTCCAGTACTGAAGGGCCTGTTCCTGCTCCTCCATTTCCAATACTGAAGGGCCTGTTCCTGCTCCTCCATGTCCAATATTGATGGGCCTGTTTCTCCATGTCCAGTACTGAAGAGCCTGTTCCTGTTTCTCCATGTCCAGCACTGAAGGGCCTGTTCCTGCTCCTCCATGTCCAGTACTGAAGGGCCTGTTCCTGCTCCTCCATGTCCAGTACTGAAGGGCCTGTTCCTGCTCCTCCATGTGCAGTACTGAAGGGCCTGTTCCTGCTCCTCCATGTCCAGTTCTGAAGGGCCTGTTCCTGCTCCTCCATGTCCAGTACTGAAGTGCCTGTTCCTGCTCCTCCATGTCCAGTACTAAAGGGCCTGTTCCTCCATGTGCAGTACTGAAGGGCCTGTTCCTGCTCCTCCATGTCCAGTACTAAAGGGCATGTTCCTGTTTCTCCATGTCCAGTACTGAAGGGCCTGTTCCTGCTCCTCCATTTCCAATACTGAAGGGCCTGTTCCTGCTCCTCCATGTCCAATATTGATGGGCCTGTTTCTCCATGTCCAGTACTGAAGGGCCTGTTCCTGCTCCTCCATTTCCAATACTGAAGGGCCTGTTCCTGCTCCTCCATGTCCAGTACTGAAGGGCCTGTTCCTGCTCCTCCATGTCCAGTTCTGAAGGGCCTGTTCCTGCTCCTCCATGTCCAGTACTGAAGTGCCTGTTCCTGCTCCTCCATGTCCAGTACTGAAGGGCCTGTTCCTGCTCCTCCATGTCCAGTACTGAAGGGCCTGTTCCTGCTCCCTCATGTCCAGTACTAAAGGGCCTGTTCCTCCATGTCCAGTACTGAAGGGCCTGTTCCTGCTCCTCCATGTCCAGTACTAAACGGCATGTTCCTGTTTCTCCATGTCCAGTACTGAAGGGCCTGTTCCTGCTCCTCCATTTCCAATACTGAAGGGCCTGTTCCTGCTCCTCCATGTCCAATATTGATGGGCCTGTTTCTCCATGTCCAGTACTGAAGGGCCTGTTCCTGTTTCTCCATGTCCAGCACTGAAGGGCCTGTTCCTGCTCCTCCATGTCCAGTACTGAAGGGCCTGTTCCTGCTCCTCCATGTCCAGTACTGAAGGGCCTGTTCCTGCTCCTCCATGTCCAGTACTGAAGGGCCTGTTCCTGCTCCTCCATGTCCAGTTCTGAAGGGCCTGTTCCTGCTCCTCCATGTCCAGTACTGAAGGGCCTGTTCCTGCTCCTCCATGTGCAGTACTGAAGGGCCTGTTCCTGCTCCTCCATGTCCAGTTCTGAAGGGCCTGTTCCTGCTCCTCCATGTCCAGTACTGAAGTGCCTGTTCCTGCTCCTCCATGTCCAGTACTGAAGGGACTGTTCCTGCTCCTCCATGTCCAGTACTGAAGGGCCTGTTCCTGCTCCCTCATGTCCAGTACTAAAGGGCCTGTTCCTCCATGTGCAGTACTGAAGGGCCTGTTCCTGCTCCTCCATGTCCAGTACTAAAGGGCATGTTCCTGTTTCTCCATGTCCAGTACTGAAGGGCCTGTTCCTGCTCCTCCATTTCCAATACTGAAGGGCCTGTTCCTGCTCCTCCATGTCCAATATTGATGGGCCTGTTTCTCCATGTCCAGTACTGAAGGGCCTGTTCCTGCTCCTCCATTTCCAATACTGAAGGGCCTGTTCCTGCTCCTCCATGTCCAGTACTGAAGGGCCTGTTCCTGCTCCTCCATGTCCAGTTCTGAAGGGCCTGTTCCTGCTCCTCCATGTCCAGTACTGAAGTGCCTGTTCCTGCTCCTCCATGTCCAGTACTGAAGGGCCTGTTCCTGCTCCTCCATGTCCAGTACTGAAGGGCCTGTTCCTGCTCCCTCATGTCCAGTACTAAAGGGCCTGTTCCTCCATGTCCAGTACTGAAGGGCCTGTTCCTGCTCCTCCATGTCCAGTACTAAACGGCATGTTCCTGTTTCTCCATGTCCAGTACTGAAGGGCCTGTTCCTGCTCCTCCATTTCCAATACTGAAGGGCCTGTTCCTGCTCCTCCATGTCCAATATTGATGGGCCTGTTTCTCCATGTCCAGTACTGAAGGGCCTGTTCCTGTTTCTCCATGTCCAGCACTGAAGGGCCTGTTCCTGCTCCTCCATGTCCAGTACTGAAGGGCCTGTTCCTGCTCCTCCATGTCCAGTACTGAAGGGCCTGTTCCTGCTCCTCCATGTCCAGTACTGAAGGGCCTGTTCCTGCTCCTCCATGTCCAGTTCTGAAGGGCCTGTTCCTGCTCCTCCATGTCCAGTACTGAAGTGCCTGTTCCTGCTCCTCCATGTCCAGTACTGAAGGGCCTGTTCCTGCTCCTCCATGTCCAGTACTGAAGGGCCTGTTCCTGCTCCTCCATGTCCAATATTGATGGGCCTGTTCCTCCATGTGCAGTACTGAAGGGCCTGTTCCTGGTTCTCCATGTCCAGCACTGAAGGGCCTGTTCCTGCTCCTCCATGTCCAGTACTGAAGGGCCTGTTCCTGCTCTTACATGTCCAGTACTGAAGGGCCTGTTCCTGCTCCTCCATGTCCAGTACTGAAGGGCCTGTTCCTGCTCCTCCATGTCCAGCACTGAAGGGCCTGTTCCTGCTCCTCCATGTCCAGTACTGAAGGGCCTGTTCCTGCTCCTCCATGTCCAGTACTGAAGGGCCTGTTCCTGCTCCTCCATGTCCAGTACTGAAGGGCCTGTTTGTCCATGTCCAGTACTGAAGGGCCTGTTCCTGCTCCTCCATGTCCAGTACTGAAGGGCCTGTTCCTGTTCCTACATGTCCAGTACTGAAGGGCCTATTCCTGTTCCTACATGTCCAGTACTGAAGGGCCTGTTCCTGCTCCCTAATGTCCATTACTGAAGGGCCTGTTTCTCCATTTCCAGGACTAAAGGGCCAGTTCCTGTTCCTCCATCTCCAGTACTGAAGGGCCTGTTCCTGCTCCTCCATGTCCAGTACTGAAGGGCCTGTTCCTGCTCACTCATGTCCACTTCTTAAGGGCCTGTTCCTGCTTTTCCATGTCCAGTTCTGAAGGTCCTGTCCCTCCATGTCCAGTACTGAAGGGCCTGTTTCTCCATGTCCAGTACTGAAGGGCCTGTTCCTGCTCCTCCATGTCCAGTACTAAAGGGCATGTTCCTGTTTCTCCATGTCCAGTACTGAAGGGCCTGTTCCTGCTCCTCCATTTCCAATACTGAAGGGCCTGTTCCTGCTCCTCCATGTCCAATATTGATGGGCCTGTTTCTCCATGTCCAGTACTGAAGGGCCTGTTCCTGTTTCTCCATGTCCAGCACTGAAGGGCCTGTTCCTGGTCCTCCATGTCCAGTACTGAAGGGCCTGTTCCTGCTCCTCCATGTCCAGTACTGAAGGGCCTGTTCCTGCTCCTCCATGTGCAGTACTGAAGGGCCTGTTCCTGCTCCTCCATGTCCAGTTCTGAAGGGCCTGTTCCTGCTCCTCCATGTCCAGTACTGAAGTGCCTGTTCCTGCTCCTCCATGTCCAGTACTGAAGGGACTGTTCCTGCTCCTCCATGTCCAGTACTGAAGGGCCTGTTCCTGCTCCCTCATGTCCAGTACTAAAGGGCCTGTTCCTCCATGTGCAGTACTGAAGGGCCTGTTCCTGCTCCTCCATGTCCAGTACTAAAGGGCATGTTCCTGTTTCTCCATGTCCAGTACTGAAGGGCCTGTTCCTGCTCCTCCATTTCCAATACTGAAGGGCCTGTTCCTGCTCCTCCATGTCCAATATTGATGGGCCTGTTTCTCCATGTCCAGTACTGAAGGGCCTGTTCCTGCTCCTCCATTTCCAATACTGAAGGGCCTGTTCCTGCTCCTCCATGTCCAGTACTGAAGGGCCTGTTCCTGCTCCTCCATGTCCAGTTCTGAAGGGCCTGTTCCTGCTCCTCCATGTCCAGTACTGAAGTGCCTGTTCCTGCTCCTCCATGTCCAGTACTGAAGGGCCTGTTCCTGCTCCTCCATGTCCAGTACTGAAGGGCCTGTTCCTGCTCCCTCATGTCCAGTACTAAAGGGCCTGTTCCTCCATGTCCAGTACTGAAGGGCCTGTTCCTGCTCCTCCATGTCCAGTACTAAAGGGCATGTTCCTGTTTCTCCATGTCCAGTACTGAAGGGCCTGTTCCTGCTCCTCCATTTCCAATACTGAAGGGCCTGTTCCTGCTCCTCCATGTCCAATATTGATGGGCCTGTTTCTCCATGTCCAGTACTGAAGGGCCTGTTCCTGTTTCTCCATGTCCAGCACTGAAGGGCCTGTTCCTGCTCCTCCATGTCCAGTACTGAAGGGCCTGTTCCTGCTCCTCCATGTCCAGTACTGAAGGGCCTGTTCCTGCTCCTCCATGTCCAGTACTGAAGGGCCTGTTCCTGCTCCTCCATGTCCAGTTCTGAAGGGCCTGTTCCTGCTCCTCCATGTCCAGTACTGAAGTGCCTGTTCCTGATCCTCCATGTCCAGTACTGAAGGGCCTGTTCCTGCTCCTCCATGTCCAGTACTGAAGGGCCTGTTCCTGTTCCCTCATGTCCAGTACTAAAGGGCCTGTTCCTCCATGTGCAGTACTGAAGGGCCTGTTCCTGGTTCTCCATGTCCAGCACTGAAGGGCCTGTTCCTGCTCCTCCATGTCCAGTACTGAAGGGCCTGTTCCTGCTCTTACATGTCCAGTACTGAAGGGCCTGTTCCTGCTCCTCCATGTCCAGTACTGAAGGGCCTGTTCCTGCTCCTCCATGTCCAGCACTGAAGGGCCTGTTCCTGCTCCTCCATGTCCAGTACTGAAGGGCCTGTTCCTGCTCCTCCATGTCCAGTACTGAAGGGCCTGTTCCTGCTCCTCCATGTCCAGTACTGAAGGGCCTGTTTGTCCATGTCCAGTACTGAAGGGCCTGTTCCTGCTCCTCCATGTCCAGTACTGAAGGGCCTGTTCCTGTTCCTACATGTCCAGTACTGAAGGGCCTGTTCCTGTTCCTACATGTCCAGTACTGAAGGGCCTGTTCCTGCTCCCTAATGTCCATTACTGAAGGGCCTGTTTCTCCATGTCCAGGACTAAAGGGCCAGTTCCTGTTCCTCCATCTCCAGTACTGAAGGGCCTGTTCCTGCTCCTCCATGTCCAGTACTGAAGGGCCTGTTCCTGCTCCCTCATGTCCAGTACTAAAGGGCCTGTTCCTCCATGTGCAGTACTGAAGGGCCTGTTCCTGCTTCTCCATATCCAGTACTGAAGGGCCTGTTCCTGCTCCTCCATGTCCAGTACTGAAGGGCCTGTGCCTGCTCCTCCATGTCCAGCACTGAAGGGCCTGTTCCTGCTCCTCCATGTCCAGTACTGAAGTGCCTGTTCCTGCTCCTCCATGTCCAGTACTGAAGGGCCTGTTCCTGCTCCTCCATGTCCAGTACTGAAGGGCCTGTTCCTGCTCCTCCATGTCCAGTACTGATGGGCCTGTTTCTCCATGTCCAGTACTGAAGGGCCTGTTCCTCCATATCCAGTACTGAAGGGCCTGTTCCTGCTCCTCCATGTCCAGTACTGAAGGGCCTGTTCCTGTTCCCTCATGTCCTGTACTGAAGAGCCTGTTCCTGCTCTTCCATGTCTAGTACTAAAGTGCCTGTTTCTCCATGTCCAGTACTGAAGGGCCTGTTCCTGTTTCTCCATGTCCAGTACTGAAGGGCCTGTTCCTGTTCCTCCATTTCCAGTACTGAAGGGCCTGTTCCTGCTCCTCCATGCCCAATATTGATGGGCCTGTTTCTCCATGTCCAGTACTGAAGGGCCTGTTCCTGTTTCTCCATGTCCAGCACTGAAGGGCCTGTTCCTGCTCCTCCATGTCCAGTACTGAAGGGCCTGTTCCTGCACCTCCATGTCCAGTACTGAAGGGCCTGTTCCTGCTCCTCCATGTCCAGCACTGAAGGGTCTGTTCCTCCATGTCCAGTACTGAAGGGCCTGTTCCTGCTCCTCCATGTCCAGTACTGACGGGCCTGTTTCTCCATGTCCAGTACTGAAGGGCCTGTTCCTCCATGTCCAGCACTGAAGGGCCTGTTCCTGTTCCTCCATGTCCAGTACTGAAGGGCCTGTTCCTGCTCCTCCATGTCCAGTACTGAAGGGCCTGTTCCTCCTCCTCCATGCCCAAAATTGATGGGCCTGTTTCTCCATGTCCAGCACTGAAGGGCCTGTTCCTGCTCCTCCATGTCCAGTACTGAAGGGCCTGTTCCTGCTCCTCCATGTTCAGTACTGAAGGGCCTGTTCCTCCTCCTCCATGCCCAAAATTGATGGGCCTGTTTCTCCATGTCCAGTACTGAAGGGCCTGTTCCTGTTTCTCCATGTCCAGCACTGAAGGGCCTGTTCCTGCTCCTCCATGTCCAGTACTGAAGGGCCTATTCCTGCTCCTCCATGTCCAGTACTGAAGGGCCTGTTCCTGCTCCTCCATGTCCAGTACTGAAGGCCCTATTTGTCCATGTCCAGTACTGAAGGGCCTGTTCCTGCTCCTCCATGTCCAGTACTGAAGGGCCTGTTCCTGTTCCTACATGTCCAGTACTGAAGGGCCTGTTCCTCCATATCCAGTACTGAAGGGCCTGTTCCTGCTCCTCCATGTCCAGTACTGAAGTGCCTGTTCCTGTTCCCTCATGTCCTGTACTGAAGAGCCTGTTCCTGCTCTTCCATGTCTAGTACTAAAGTGCCTGTTTCTCCATGTCCAGTACTGAAGGGCCTGTTCCTGTTTCTCCATGTCCAGTACTGAAGGGCCTGTTCCTGTTCCTCCATTTCCAGTACTGAAGGGCCTGTTCCTGCTCCTCCATGCCCAATATTGATGGGCCTGTTTCTCCATGTCCAGTACTGAAGGGCCTGTTCCTGTTTCTCCATGTCCAGCACTGAAGGGCCTGTTCCTGCTCCTCCATGTCCAGTACTGAAGGGCCTGTTCCTGCACCTCCATGTCCAGTACTGAAGGGCCTGTTCCTGCTCCTCCATGTCCAGCACTGAAGGGCCTGTTCCTCCATGTCCAGTACTGAAGGGCCTGTTCCTGCTCCTCCATGTCCAGTACTGACGGGCCTGTTTCTCCATGTCCAGTACTGAAGGGCCTGTTCCTCCATGTCCAGCACTGAAGGGCCTGTTCCTGTTCCTCCATGTCCAGTACTGAAGGGCCTGTTCCTGCTCCTCCATGTCCAGTACTGAAGGGCCTGTTCCTCCTCCTCCATGCCCAAAATTGATGGGCCTGTTTCTCCATGTCCAGTACTGAAGGGCCTGTTCCTGCTCCTCCATGTCCAGTACTGAAGGGCCTGTTCCTGCTCCTCCATGTCCAGTACTGAAGGGCCTGTTCCTCCTCCTCCATGCCCAAAATTGATGGGCCTGTTTCTCCATGTCCAGTACTGAAGGGCCTGTTCCTGTTTCTCCATGTCCAGCACTGAAGGGCCTGTTCCTGCTCCTCCATGTCCAGTACTGAAGGGCCTGTTCCTGCTCCTCCATGTCCAGTACTGAAGGGCCTGTTCCTGCTCCTCCATGTCCAGTACTGAAGGCCCTATTTGTCCATGTCCAGTACTGAAGGGCCTGTTCCTGCTCCTCCATGTCCAGTACTGAAGGGCCTGTTCCTGTTCCTACATGTCCAGTACTGAAGGGCCTGTTCCTGTTCCTACATGTCCAGTACTGAAGGGCCTGTTCCTCCATATCCAGTACTGAAGGGCCTGTTCCTGCTCCTCCATGTCCAGTACTGAAGTGCCTGTTCCTGTTCCCTCATGTCCTGTACTGAAGGGCCTGTTCCTGCTCCTCCATGTCCAGTACTGAAGTGCCTGTTCCTGTTCCCTCATGTTCAGTACTGAAGAGCCTGTTCCTGCTCTTCCATGTCTAGTACTAAAGTGCCTGTTTCTCCATGTCCAGTACTGAAGGGCCTGTTCCTGTTTCTCCATGTCCAGTACTGAAGGGCCTGTTCCTGTTCCTCCATTTCCAGTACTGAAGGGCCTGTTCCTGCTCCTCCATGCCCAATATTGATGGGCCTGTTTCTCCATGTCCAGTACTGAAGGGCCTGTTCCTGTTTCTCCATGTCCAGCACTGAAGGGCCTGTTCCTGCTCCTCCATGTCCAGTACTGAAGGGCCTGTTCCTGCACCTCCATGTCCAGTACTGAAGGGCCTGTTTCTGCTCCTCCATGTCCAGCACTGAAGGGCCTGTTCCTCCATGTCCAGTACTGAAGGGCCTGTTTCTGCTCCTCCATGTCCAGTACTGACGGGCCTGTTTCTCCATGTCCAGTACTGAAGGGCCTGTTCCTCCATGTCCAGCACTGAAGGGCCTGTTCCTGTTCCTCCATGTCCAGTACTGAAGGGCCTGTTCCTGCTCCTCCATGTCCAGTACTGAAGGGCCTGTTCCTGCTCCTCCATGTCCAGTACTGAAGGCCCTACTTGTCCATGTCCAGTAGTGAAGGGCCTGTTCCTGCTCCTCCATGTCCAGTACTGACGGGCCTGTTTCTCCATGTCCAGTACTGAAGGGCCTGTTCCTCCATATCCAGTACTGAAGGGCCTGTTCCTGCTCCTCCATGTCAAGTACTGAAGGGCCTGTTCCTGCTCCTCCATGTCCAGTACTGAAGGGCCTGTTCCTGCTCCTCCATGTCCAGTACTGAAGGGCCTGTTTGTCCATGTCCAGTACTGAAGGGCCTGTTCCTGCTTCTCCATGTCCAGTACTGAAGTACCTGTTCCTCCATGTCCAGTACTGAAGGGCCTGTTCCTGCTCCTCCATGTCCAGTACTGACGGGCCTGTTTCTCCATGTCCAGTACTGAAGGGCCTGTTCCTCCATATCCAGTACTGAAGGGCCTGTTCCTGCTCCTCCATGTCAAGTACTGAAGGGCCTGTTCCTGCTCCTCCATGTCCAGTACTGACGGGCCTGTTTCTCCATGTCCAGTACTGAAGGGCCTGTTCCTCCATATCCAGTACTGAAGGGCCTGTTCCTGCTCTTCCATGTCTAGTACTAAAGTGCGTGTTTCTCCATGTCCAGTACTGAAGGGCCTGTTCCTGTTTCTCCATGTCCAGTACTGAAGGGCCTGTTCCTGTTCCTCCATTTCCAGTACTGAAGGGCCTGTTCCTGCTCCTCCATGCCCAATATTGATGGGCCTGTTTCTCCATGTCCAGTACTGAAGGGCCTGTTCCTGTTTCTCCATGTCCAGCACTGAAGGGCCTGTTCCTGCTCCTCCATGTCCAGTACTGAAGGGCCTGTTCCTGCTCCTCCATGTCCAGTACTGAAGGGCCTGTTCCTGCTTCTCCGTGTCCAGTACTGAAGTACCTGTTCCTGCTCCTCCATGTCCAGTACTGAAGGGCCTGTTCCTCCCTGTACAGTACTGAAGGCCCTGTTCCTCTATGTCAAGTACTGAAAGGCCTGTTCCTCCATGTCCAGTACTAAAGAGCCTGTTCCTCCCTGTACAGTACTGAAGGGCCTGTTCCTCCATGTACAGTATTGAAGGGCCTGTTCCTGCTCTTCTATTTCCAGTACTAAAGGGCCTGTTCCTCCATGTCCAGTACTAAAGAGCCTGTTCCTCCCTGTACAGTACTGAAGGGCCTGTTCCTCCATGTACAGTATTAAAGGGCCTGTTCCTGCTCTTCTATTTCCAGTACTAAAGGGCCTGTTCCTCCATGTCCAGTACTAAAGGGCCTGCTCCTCCATGTCTAGTACTAAAGGGCCTGCTCCTCCATGTCCAGTACTAAAGGGCCTGTTCCTGCTCCTCCATGTCCAGTACTGAAGGGCCTGTTCCTCCATGTCCAGTATTGAATGCCATTTTCTCCATGTCCAGTACTAAAGGGCCTGTTTCTCCATGTCCAGCACTGAAGGGTCTGTTCCTGCTCCTCCATGTCCAGTACTGAAGGGCCTGTTCCTGCTCCTCCATGTCCAGTACTGAAGGGCCTGTTCCTGCTCCTCCATGTCCAGTACTGAAGGGCCTGTTTGTCCATGTCCAGTACTGAAGGGCCTGTTCCTGCTTCTCCATGTCCAGTACTGAAGTACCTGTTCCTCCATGTCCAGTACTGAAGGGCCTGTTCCTGCTCCTCCATGTCCAGTACTGACGGGCCTGTTTCTCCATGTCCAGTACTGAAGGGCCTGTTCCTCCATATCCAGTACTGAAGGGCCTGTTCCTGCTCCTCCATGTCCAGTACTGAAGGGCCTGTTCCTGCTCCTCCATGTCCAGTACTGACGGGCCTGTTTCTCCATGTCCAGTACTGAAGGGCCTGTTCCTCCATATCCAGTACTGAAGGGCCTGTTCCTGCTCCTCCATGTTCAGTACTGAAGAGCCTGTTCCTGCTCTTCCATGTCTAGTACTAAAGTGCCTGTTTCTCCATGTCCAGTACTGAAGGGCCTGTTCCTGTTTCTCCATGTCCAGTACTGAAGGGCCTGTTCCTGTTCCTCCATTTCCAGTACTGAAGGGCCTGTTCCTGCTCCTCCATGCCCAATATTGATGGGCCTGTTTCTCCATGTCCAGTACTGAAGGGCCTGTTCCTGTTTCTCCATGTCCAGCACTGAAGGGCCTGTTCCTGCTCCTCCATGTCCAGTACTGAAGGGCCTGTTCCTGCTCCTCCATGTCCAGTACTGAAGGGCCTGTTCCTGCTTCTCCGTGTCCAGTACTGAAGTACCTGTTCCTGCTCCTCCATGTCCAGTACTGAAGGGCCTGTTCCTGCTCCTCCTTGTCCAGCACTGAAGGGCCTGTTTCTCCATGTCCAGTACTGAAGGGCCTGTTCCTGCTCCTCCATGTCCAGTACTGACGGGCCTGTTTCTCCATGTCCAGTACTGAAGGGCCTGTTCCTCCATGTCCAGCACTGAAGGGCCTGTTCCTGTTCCTCCATGTCCAGTACTGAAGGGCCTGTTCCTGCTCCTCCATGTCCAGTCCTGACGGGCCTGTTTCTCCATGTCCAGTACTGAAGGGCCTGTTCCTCCATGTCCAGCACTGAAGGGCCTGTTCCTGTTCCTCCATGTCCAGCACTGAAGGGCCTGTTCCTGCTCCTCCATGTCCAGTACTGAAGGGCCTGTTCCTGCTCCTCCATGTCCTGTACTGAAGGGCCTGTTTCTCCATGTCCAGTACTGAAGGGCTTGTTCCTCCATTTCCAGTATTGAAGGGCCAGTTTCTGCTACTCCATGTCCAGAACTGAAGGGCCTGTTTCTCCATATCCAGTACTGAAGGGCCTGTTTTTCCATGTACAGTACTGAAGGGCCTGTTCCTCCATGTCCAGTACTGAAGGGCCTGTTCCTGCTCCTCCATTTCCAATACTGAAGGGCCTGTTCATGCTCCTCCATGTCCAATATTGATGGGCCTGTTTCTCCATGTCCAGTACTGAAGGGCCTGTTCCTGTTTCTCCATGTCCAGCACTGAAGGGCCTGTTCCTCCATGTCCAGTACAAAGGGACCTGTTCCTGCTCCTCCATGTCCAGTACTGAAGGTCCTGCTCCCTCATGTCCAGTACTAAAGGCCCTGTTCCTCTATGTCAAGTACTGAAAGGCCTGTTCCTCCATGTCCAGTACTAAAGAGCCTGTTCCTCCCTGTACAGTACTGAAGGGCCTGTTCCTCCATGTACAGTATTGAAGGGCCTGTTCCTGCTCTTCTATTTCCAGTAGTAAAGGGCCTGTTCCTCCATGTCCAGTACTAAAGGGCCTGCTCCTCCATGTCTAGTACTAAAGGGCCTGCTCCTCCATGTCCAGTACTAAAGGGCCTGTTCCTGCTCCTCCATGTCCAGTACTGAAGGGCCTGTTCCTCCATGTCCAGTACTTAAGGACCTGTTCCTCCATGTCCAGTACTTAAGGACCTGTTCCTCCATGTCCAGTATTGAATGCCATTTTCTCCATGTCCAGTACTAAAGTGCCTGTTCCTGCTCCTCCATGTCCAGTACTGAAGGGCTCGTTCCTGCTCCTCCATGTCCAGTACTGAAGGGCCTGTTCCTGCTCCTCCATGCCCAAAATTGATGGGCCTGTTTCTCCATGTCCAGTACTGAAGGGCCTGTTCCTGTTTCTCCATGTCCAGCACTGAAGGGCCTGTTCCTGCTCCTCCATGTCCAGTACTGAAGGGCCTGTTCCTGCTCTTACATGTCCAGTACTTAAGGGCCTGTTCCTGCTCCTCCATGTCCAGTACTGAAGGGCCTGTTCCTGCTCCTCCATGTCCAGCACTGAAGGGCCTGTTCCTGCTCCTCCATGTCCAGTACTGAAGTGCCTGTTCCTGCTCCTCCATGTCCAGTACTGAAGGGCCTGTTCCTGCTCCTCCATGTCCAGTACTGAAGGGCCTGTTCCTGCTCCTCCATGTCCAGTACTGAAGGGCCTGTTCCTGTTCCCTCATGTCCTGTACTGAAGAGCCTGTTCCTGTTTCTCCATGTCCAGCACTGAAGGGCCTGTTCCTGCTCTTCCATGTCTAGTACTAAAGTGCCTGTTTCTCCATGTCCAGTACTGAAGGGCCTGTTCCTGTTTCTCCATGTCCAGTACTGAAGGGCCTGTTCCTGTTTCTCCATGTCCAGCACTGAAGGGCCTGTTCCTGCTCCTCCATGTCTAGTACTAAAGGGCCTGTTCCTCCATGTCAAGTAGTAAAGGGCCTGTTCCTGCTCCTCCATGTCCAGTATTGAAGGGCCTGTTTCTCCATGTCCATTACTGAAGGGCCTCTTCCTGCTCCCTCATGTCCAATACTAAAGGGCCTGTTCCTGCTCCTCCATTTCCAGTACTGAAGGGGCTGTTCCTCCATGTACAGTATTGAAGGGCCTGTTCCTGCTCTTCTATTTCCAGTACTAAAGGGCCTGTTCCTCCATGTCCAGTACTAAAGAGCCTGTTCCTCCCTGTACAGTACTGAAGGGCCTGTTCCTCCATGTACAGTATTAAAGGGCCTGTTCCTGCTCTTCTATTTCCAGTACTAAAGGGCCTGTTCCTCCATGTCCAGTACTAAAGGGCCTGCTCCTCCATGTCTAGTACTAAAGGGCCTGCTCCTCCATGTCCAGCACTGAAGGGCCTGTTCCTGCTCCTCCATGTCCAGTACTGAAGGGCCTGTTCCTGCTCCTCCATGTCCAGTACTGAAGGGCCTGTTCCTGCTCCTCCATGTCCAGTACTGAAGGCCCTATTTGTCCATGTCCAGTACTAAAGGGCCTGTTCCTGTTCCTCCATGTCCAATACTGAATGGCCTGTTCCTGTTTCTCCATGTCCAGTACTAAAGGGCCTGTTCCTCCATGTCCAGTACAAAGGGACCTGTTCCTGCTCCTCCATGTCCAGTACTGAAGGTCCTGCTCCCTCATGTCCAGTACTAAAGGCCCTGTTCCTCTATGTCAAGTACTGAAAGGCCTGTTCCTCCATGTCCAGTACTAAAGAGCCTGTTCCTCCCTGTACAGTACTGAAGGGCCTGTTCCTCCATGTACAAGATTGAAGGGCCTGTTCCTGCTCTTCTATTTCCAGTACTAAAGGGCCTGTTCCTCCATGTCCAGTACTAAAGAGCCTGTTCCTCCCTGTACAGTACTGAAGGGCCTGTTCCTCCATGTACAGTATTAAAGGGCCTGTTCCTGCTCTTCTATTTCCAGTACTAAAGGGCCTGTTCCTCCATGTCCAGTACTAAAGGGCCTGCTCCTCCATGTCTAGTACTAAAGGGCCTGCTCCTCCATGTCCAGTACTAAAGGGCCTGTTCCTGCTCCTCCATGTCCAGTACTGAAGGGCCTGTTCCTCCATGTCCAGTATTGAATGCCATTTTCTCCATGTCCAGTACTAAAGGGCCTGTTTCTCCATGTCCAGCACTGAAGGGTCTGTTCCTGCTCCTCCATGTCCAGTACTGAAGGGCCTGTTCCTGCTCCTCCATGTCCAGTACTGAAGGGCCTGTTCCTGCTCCTCCATGTCCAGTACTGAAGGGCCTGTTTGTCCATGTCCAGTACTGAAGGGCCTGTTCCTGCTCCTCCATGTCCAGTACTGAAGGGCCTGTTCCTGCTCCTCCATGTCCAGTACTGACGGGCCTGTTTCTCCATGTCCAGTACTGAAGGGCCTGTTCCTCCATATCCAGTACTGAAGGGCCTGTTCCTGCTCCTCCATGTCCAGTACTGAAGGGCCTGTTCCTGCTCCTCCGTGTCCAGTACTGACGGGCCTGTTTCTCCATGTCCAGTACTGAAGGGCCTGTTCCTCCATATCCAGTACTGAAGGGCCTGTTCCTGCTCCTCCATGTTCAGTACTGAAGAGCCTGTTCCTGCTCTTCCATGTCTAGTACTAAAGTGCCTGTTTCTCCATGTCCAGTACTGAAGGGCCTGTTCCTGTTTCTCCATGTCCAGTACTGAAGGGCCTGTTCCTGTTCCTCCATTTCCAGTACTGAAGGGCCTGTTCCTGCTCCTCCATGCCCAATATTGATGGGCCTGTTTCTCCATGTCCAGTACTGAAGGGCCTGTTCCTGTTTCTCCATGTCCAGCACTGAAGGGCCTGTTCCTGCTCCTCCATGTCCAGTACTGAAGGGCCTGTTCCTGCTCCTCCATGTCCAGTACTGAAGGGCCTGTTCCTGCTTCTCCGTGTCCAGTACTGAAGTACCTGTTCCTGCTCCTCCATGTCCAGTACTGAAGGGCCTGTTTCTCCATATCCAGTACTGAAGGGCCTGTTCCTGCTCCTCCATGTTCAGTACTGAAGAGCCTGTTCCTGCTCTTCCATGTCTAGTACTAAAGTGCCTGTTTCTCCATGTCCAGTACTGAAGGGCCTGTTCCTGTTTCTCCATGTCCAGTACTGAAGGGCCTGTTCCTGTTCCTCCATTTCCAGTACTGAAGGGCCTGTTCCTGCTCCTCCATGCCCAATATTGATGGGCCTGTTTCTCCATGTCCAGTACTGAAGGGCCTGTTCCTGTTTCTCCATGTCCAGCACTGAAGGGCCTGTTCCTGCTCCTCCATGTCCAGTACTGAAGGGCCTGTTCCTGCTCCTCCATGTCCAGTACTGAAGGGCCTGTTCCTGCTTCTCCGTGTCCAGTACTGAAGTACCTGTTCCTGCTCCTCCATGTCCAGTACTGAAGGGCCTGTTCCTGCTCCTCCTTGTCCAGCACTGAAGGGCCTGTTCCTCCATGTCCAGTACTGAAGGGCCTGTTCCTGCTCCTCCATGTCCAGTACTGACGGGCCTGTTTCTCCATGTCCAGTACTGAAGGGCCTGTTCCTCCATGTCCAGCACTGAAGGGCCTGTTCCTGTTCCTCCATGTCCAGTACTGAAGGGCCTGTTCCTGCTCCTCCATGTCCAGTACTGACGGGCCTGTTTCTCCATGTCCAGTACTGAAGGGCCTGTTCCTCCATGTCCAGCACTGAAGGGCCTGTTCCTGCTCCTCCATGTCCAGTACTGAAGGGCCTGTTCCTGCTCCTCCATGTCCTGTACTGAAGGGCCTGTTTCTCCATGTCCAGTACTGAAGGGCTTGTTCCTCCATGTCCAGTATTGAAGGGCCAGTTTCTGCTACTCCATGTCCAGAACTGAAGGGCCTGTTCCTCCATGTCCAGTACTGAAGGGCCTGTTCCTGCTCCTCCATTTCCAATACTGAAGGGCCTGTTCATGCTCCTCCATGTCCAATATTGATGGGCCTGTTTCTCCATGTCCAGTACTGAAGGGCCTGTTTCCTGTTTCTCCATGTCCAGCACTGAAGGGCCTGTTCCTCCATGTCCAGTACAAAGGGACCTGTTCCTGCTCCTCCATGTCCAGTACTGAAGGTCCTGCTCCCTCATGTCCAGTACTAAAGGCCCTGTTCCTCTATGTCAAGTACTGAAGGGCCTGTTCCTGCTTCTCCATGTCCAGCACTGAAGGGCCTGTTCCTGCTCCTCCATGTCCAGTACTGAAGGGCCTGTTCCTGCTCTTACATGTCCAGTACTGAAGGGCCTGTTCCTGCTCCTCCATGTCCAGTACTGAAGGGCCTGTTCCTGCTCCTCCATGTCCAGCACTGAAGGGCCTGTTCCTGCTCCTCCATGTCCAGTACTGAAGGGCCTGTTCCTGCTCCTCCATGTCCAGTACTGAAGGGCCTGTTCCTGCTCCTCCATGTCCAGTACTGAAGGGCCTGTTTGTCCATGTCCAGTACTGAAGGGCCTGTTCCTGCTCCTCCATGTCCAGTACTGAAGGGCCTGTTCCTGTTCCTACATGTCCAGTACTGAAGGGCCTGTTCCTGTTCCTACATGTCCAGTACTGAAGGGCCTGTTTCTGCTCCCTAATGTCCATTACTGAAGGGCCTGTTTCTCCATGTCCAGGACTAAAGGGCCAGTTCCTGTTCCTCCATCTCCAGTACTGAAGGGCCTGTTCCTGCTCCTCCATGTCCAGTACTGAAGGGCCTGTTCCTGCTCCCTCATGTCCAGTACTAAAGGGCCTGTTCCTCCATGTGCAGTACTGAAGGGCCTGTTCCTGCTTCTCCATGTCCAGTACTGAAGGGCCTGTTCCTGCTCCTCCATGTCCAGTACTGAAGGGCCTGTGCCTGCTCCTCCATGTCCAGCACTGAAGGACCTGTTCCTGCTCCTCCATGTCCAGTACTGAAGTGCCTGTTCCTGCTCCTCCATGTCCAGTACTGAAGGGCCTGTTCCTGCTCCTCCATGTCCAGTACTGATGGGCCTGTTTCTCCATGTCCAGTACTGAAGGGCCTGTTCCTCCATATCCAGTACTGAAGGGCCTGTTCCTGCTCCTCCATGTCCAGTACTGAAGGGCCTGTTCCTGCTCTTCCATGTCTAGTACTAAAGTGCCTGTTTCTCCATGTCCAGTACTGAAGGGCCTGTTCCTGTTTCTCCATGTCCAGTACTGAAGGGCCTGTTCCTGTTCCTCCATTTCCAGTACTGAAGGGCCTGTTCCTGCTCCTCCATGCCCAATATTGATGGACCTGTTTCTCCATGTCCAGTACTGAAGGGCCTGTTCCTGTTTCTCCATGTCCAGCACTGAAGGGCCTGTTCCTGCTCCTCCATGTCCAGTACTGAAGGGCCTGTTCCTGCTCCTCCATGTCCAGTACTGACGGGCCTGTTTCTCCATGTCCAGTACTGAAGGGCCTGTTCCTCCATGTCCAGCACTGAAGGGCCTGTTCCTATTCCTCCATGTCCAGTACTGAAGGGCCTGTTCCTGCTCCTCCATGTCCAGTACTGAAGGGCCTGTTCCTCCTCCTCCATGCCCAAAATTGATGGGCCTGTTTCTCCATGTCCAGTACTGAAGGGCCTGTTCCTGCTCCTCCATGTCCAGTACTGAAGGGCCTGTTCCTGCTCCTCCATGTCCAGTACTGAAGGGCCTGTTCCTCCTCCTCCATGCCCAAAATTGATGGGCCTGTTTCTCCATGTCCAGTACTGAAGGGCCTGTTCCTGTTTCTCCATGTCCAGCACTGAAGGGCCTGTTCCTGCTCCTCCATGTCCAGTACTGAAGGGCCTGTTCCTGCTCCTCCATGTCCAGTACTGAAGGACCTGTTCCTGCTCCTCCATGTCCAGCACTGAAGGGCCTGTTCCTCCATGTCCAGTACTGAAGGGCCTGTTCCTGCTCCTCCATGTCCAGTACTGACGGGCCTGTTTCTCCATGTCCAGTACTGATGGGCCTGTTTCTCCATGTCCAGTACTGAAGGGTCTGTTCCTGTTTCTCCATGTCCAGCACTGAAGGGCCTGTTCCTGCTCCTCCATGTCCAGTACTGAAGGGCCTGTTCCTGCACCTCCATGTCCAGTACTGAAGGGCCTGTTCCTGCTTCTCCATGTCCAGTACTGAAGGGCCTGTTCCTGCTCCTCCATGTCCAGTACTGAAGGGCCTGTGCCTGCTCCTCCATGTCCAGCACTGAAGGACCTGTTCCTGCTCCTCCATGTCCAGTACTGAAGTGCCTGTTCCTGCTCCTCCATGTCCAGTACTGAAGGGCCTGTTCCTGCTCCTCCATGTCCAGTACTGATGGGCCTGTTTCTCCATGTCCAGTACTGAAGGGCCTGTTCCTCCATATCCAGTACTGAAGGGCCTGTTCCTGCTCCTCCATGTCCAGTACTGAAGGGCCTGTTCCTGCTCTTCCATGTCTAGTACTAAAGTGCCTGTTTCTCCATGTCCAGTACTGAAGGGCCTGTTCCTGTTTCTCCATGTCCAGTACTGAAGGGCCTGTTCCTGTTCCTCCATTTCCAGTACTGAAGGGCCTGTTCCTGCTCCTCCATGCCCAATATTGATGGACCTGTTTCTCCATGTCCAGTACTGAAGGGTCTGTTCCTGTTTCTCCATGTCCAGCACTGAAGGGCCTGTTCCTGCTCCTCCATGTCCAGTACTGAAGGGCCTGTTCCTGCACCTCCATGTCCAGTACTGAAGGGCCTGTTCCTGCTCCTCCATGTCCAGCACTGAAGGGCCTGTTCCTCCATGTCCAGTACTGAAGGGCCTGTTCCTGCTCCTCCATGTCCAGTACTGACGGGCCTGTTTCTCCATGTCCAGTACTGAAGGGCCTGTTCCTCCATGTCCAGCACTGAAGGGCCTGTTCCTGTTCCTCCATGTCCAGTACTGAAGGGCCTGTTCCTGCTCCTCCATGTCCAGTACTGAAGGGCCTGTTCCTCCTCCTCCATGCCCAAAATTGATGGGCCTGTTTCTCCATGTCCAGTACTGAAGGGCCTGTTCCTGCTCCTCCATGTCCAGTACTGAAGGGCCTGTTCCTGCTCCTCCATGTCCAGTACTGAAGGGCCTGTTCCTCCTCCTCCATGCCCAAAATTGATGGGCCTGTTTCTCCATGTCCAGTACTGAAGGGCCTGTTCCTGTTTCTCCATGTCCAGCACTGAAGGGCCTGTTCCTGCTCCTCCATGTCCAGTACTGAAGGGCCTGTTCCTGCTCCTCCATGTCCAGTACTGAAGGGCCTGTTCTTGCTCCTCCATGTCCAGTACTGAAGGCCCTATTTGTCCATGTCCAGTACTGAAGGGCCTGTTCCTCCATATCCAGTACTGAAGGGCCTGTTCCTGCTCCTCCATGTCCAGTACTGAAGGGCCTGTTCCTGCTCTTCCATGTCTAGTACTAAAGTGCCTGTTTCTCCATGTCCAGTACTGAAGGGCCTGTTCCTGTTTCTCCATGTCCAGTACTGAAGGGCCTGTTCCTGTTCCTCCATTTCCAGTACTGAAGGGCCTGTTCCTGCTCCTCCATGCCCAATATTGATGGGCCTGTTTCTCCATGTCCAGTACTGAAGGGTCTGTTCCTGTTTCTCCATGTCCAGCACTGAAGGGCCTGTTCCTGCTCCTCCATGTCCAGTACTGAAGGGCCTGTTCCTGCTCCTCCATGTCCAGCACTGAAGGGCCTGTTCCTCCATGTCCAGTACTGAAGGGCCTGTTCCTGCTCCTCCATGTCCAGTACTGACGGGCCTGTTTCTCCATGTCCAGTACTGAAGGGCCTGTTCCTCCATGTCCAGCACTGAAGGGCCTGTTCCTGTTCCTCCATGTCCAGTACTGAAGGGCCTGTTCCTGCTCCTCCATGTCCAGTACTGAAGGGCCTGTTCCTCCTCCTCCATGCCCAAAATTGATGGGCCTGTTTCTCCATGTCCAGTACTGAAGGGCCTGTTCCTGCTCCTCCATGTCCAGTACTGAAGGGCCTGTTCCTGCTCCTCCATGTCCAGTACTGAAGGGCCTGTTCCTCCTCCTCCATGCCCAAAATTGATGGGCCTGTTTCTCCATGTCCAGTACTGAAGGGCCTGTTCCTGTTTCTCCATGTCCAGCACTGAAGGGCCTGTTCCTGCTCCTCCATGTCCAGTTCTGAAGGGCCTGTTCCTGCTCCTCCATGTCCAGTACTGAAGGGCCTGTTCCTGCTCCTCCATGTCCAGTACTGAAGGGCCTGTTCCTGCTCCTCCATGTCCAGTACTAAAGGGCCTGTTCCTCCATGTCCAGTACTGACGGGCCTGTTCCTGCTCCTCCATGTCCAGTACTGAAGGGCCTGTTCCTGTTCCTACATGTCCAGTACTGAAGGGCCTGTTCCTGTTCCTACATGTCCAGTACTGAAGGGCCTGTTCCTGCTCCCTAATGTCCATTACTGAAGGGCCTGTTTCTCCATGTCCAGGACTAAAGGGCCAGTTCCTGTTCCTCCATCTCCAGTACTGAAGGGCCTGTTCCTGCTCCTCCATGTCCAGTACTGAAGGGCCTGTTCCTGTTCCTACATGTCCAGTACTGAAGGGCCTGTTCCTGTTCCTACATGTCCAGTACTGAAGGGCCTGTTCCTCCATATCCAGTACTGAAGGGCCTGTTCCTGCTCCTCCATGTCCAGTACTGAAGGGCCTGTTCCTGTTCCCTCATGTCCTGTACTGAAGAGCCTGTTCCTGCTCTTCCATGTCTAGTACTAAAGTGCCTGTTTCTCCATATCCAGTACTGCAGGGCCTGTTCCTGTTTCTCCATGTCCAGTACTGAAGGGCCTGTTCCTGTTCCTCCATTTCCAGTACTGAAGGGCCTGTTCCTGCTCCTCCATGCCCAATATTGATGGGCCTGTTTCTCCATGTCCAGTACTGAAGGGCCTGTTCCTGTTTCTCCATGTCCAGCACTGAAGGGCCTGTTCCTGCTCCTCCATGTCCAGTACTGAAGGGCCTGTTCCTGCACCTCCATGTCCAGTACTGAAGGGCCTGTTCCTGCTCCTCCATGTCCAGCACTGAAGGGCCTGTTCCTCCATGTCCAGTACTGAAGGGCCTGTTCCTGTTCCTCCATGTCCAGTACTGAAGGGCCTGTTCCTCCATGTCCAGCACTGAAGGGCCTGTTCCTGTTCCTCCATGTCCAGTACTGAAGGGCCTGTTCCTGCTCCTCCATGTCCAGTACTGAAGGGCCTGTTCCTCCTCCTCCATGCCCAAAATTGATGGGCCTGTTTCTCCATGTCCAGTACTGAAGGGCCTGTTCCTGTTTATCCATGTCCAGCACTGAAGGGCCTGTTCCTGCTCCTCCATGTCCAGTACTGAAGGGCCTGTTCCTGCTCCTCCATGTCCAGTACTGAAGGGCCTGTTCCTGCTCCTCCATGTCCAGTACTGAAGGCCCTATTTGTCCATGTCCAGTACTGAAGGGCCTGTTCCTGCTCCTCCATGTCCAGTACTGAAGGGCCTGTTCCTGTTCCTACATGTCCAGTACTGAAGGGCCTGTTCCTGTTCCTACATGTCCAGTACTGAAGGGCCTGTTCCTGCTCCCTAATGTCCATTACTGAAGGGCCTGTTTCTCCATGTCCAGGACTAAAGTGCCAGTTCCTGTTCCTCCATCTCCAGTACTGAAGGGCCTGTTCCTGCTCCTCCATGTCCAGTACTGAAGGGCCTGTTCCTGCTCCCTCATGTCCAGTACTGAAGGGCCTGTTCCTGTTCCTACATGTCCAGTACTGAAGGGCCTGTTCCTGTTCCTACATGTCCAGTACTGAAGGGCCTGTTCCTGCTCCCTAATGTCCATTACTGAAGGGCCTGTTTCTCCATGTCCAGGACTAAAGGGCCAGTTCCTGTTCCTCCATGTGCAGTACTGAAGGCCCTGTTCCTGTTCCTCCATGTCAAGTACTGAAGGGCCTGTTCCTGCTCCCTCATGTCCAGTACTGAAGGGCCTGTTCCTTCTCCTCCATGTCCAGTACTGAAGGGCCTGTTCCTGTTCCTACATGTCCAGTACTAAAGGGCCTGTTCCTGCTCCTCCATGTCCAGTACTGAAGGGCCTGTTCCTCCATGTCCAGTATTGAATGCCATTTTCTCCATGTCCAGTACTAAAGGGCCTGTTTCTCCATGTCCAGCACTGAAGGGTCTGTTCCTGCTCCTCCATGTCCAGTACTGAAGGGCCTGTTCCTGCTCCTCCATGTCCAGTACTGAAGGGCCTGTTCCTGCTCCTCCATGTCCAGTACTGAAGGGCCTGTTTGTCCATGTCCAGTACTGAAGGGCCTGTTCCTGCTCCTCCATGTCCAGTACTGACGGGCCTGTTTCTCCATGTCCAGTACTGAAGGGCCTGTTCCTCCATATCCAGTACTGAAGGGCCTGTTCCTGCTCCTCCATGTCCAGTACTGAAGGGCCTGTTCCTGCTCCTCCATGTCCAGTACTGACGGGCCTGTTTCTCCATGTCCAGTACTGAAGGGCCTGTTCCTCCATATCCAGTACTGAAGGGCCTGTTCCTGCTCTTCCATGTCTAGTACTAAAGTGCCTGTTTCTCCATGTCCAGTACTGAAGGGCCTGTTCCTGTTTCTCCATGTCCAGTACTGAAGGGCCTGTTCCTGTTCCTCCATTTCCAGTACTGAAGGGCCTGTTCCTGCTCCTCCATGCCCAATATTGATGGGCCTGTTTCTCCATGTCCAGTACTGAAGGGCCTGTTCCTGTTTCTCCATGTCCAGCACTGAAGGGCCTGTTCCTGCTCCTCCATGTCCAGTACTGAAGGGCCTGTTCCTGCTCCTCCATGTCCAGTACTGAAGGGCCTGTTCCTGCTTCTCCGTGTCCAGTACTGAAGTACCTGTTCCTGCTCCTCCATGTCCAGTACTGAAGGGCCTGTTCCTCCATATCCAGTACTGAAGGGCCTGTTCCTGCTCCTCCATGTTCAGTACTGAAGAGCCTGTTCCTGCTCTTCCATGTCTAGCACTAAAGTGCCTGTTTCTCCATGTCCAGTACTGAAGGGCCTGTTCCTGTTTCTCCATGTCCAGTACTGAAGGGCCTGTTCCTGTTCCTCCATTTCCAGTACTGAAGGGCCTGTTCCTGCTCCTCCATGCCCAATATTGATGGGCCTGTTTCTCCATGTCCAGTACTGAAGGGCCTGTTCCTGTTTCTCCATGTCCAGCACTGAAGGGCCTGTTCCTGCTCCTCCATGTCCAGTACTGAAGGGCCTGTTCCTGCTCCTCCATGTCCAGTACTGAAGGGCCTGTTCATGCTTCTCCGTGTCCTGTACTGAAGTACCTGTTCCTGCTCCTCCATGTCCAGTACTGAAGGGCCTGTTCCTGCTCCTCCTTGTCCAGCACTGAAGGGCCTGTTCCTCCATGTCCAGTACTGAAGGGCCTGTTCCTGCTCCTCCATGTCCAGTACTGACGGGCCTGTTTCTCCATGTCCAGTACTGAAGGGCCTGTTCCTCCATGTCCAGCACTGAAGGGCCTGTTCCTGTTCCTCCATGTCCAGTACTGAAGGGCCTGTTCCTGCTCCTCCATGTCCAGTACTGACGGGCCTGTTTCTCCATGTCCAGTACTGAAGGGCCTGTTCCTCCATGTCCAGCACTGAAGGGCCTGTTCCTGCTCCTCCATGTCCAGTACTGAAGGGCCTGTTCCTGCTCCTCCATGTCCTGTACTGAAGGGCCTGTTTCTGCTACTCCATGTCCAGAACTGAAGGGCCTGTTCCTCCATGTCCAGTACTGAAGGGCCTGTTCCTGCTCCTCCATTTCCAATACTGAAGGGCCTGTTCATGCTCCTCCATGTCCAATATTGATGGGCCTGTTTCTCCATGTCCAGTACTGAAGGGCCTGTTTCCTGTTTCTCCATGTCCAGCACTGAAGGGCCTGTTCCTCCATGTCCAGTACAAAGGGACCTGTTCCTGCTCCTCCATGTCCAGTACTGAAGGTCCTGCTCCCTCATGTCCAGTACTAAAGGCCCTGTTCCTCTATGTCAAGTACTGAAGGGCCTGTTCCTGCTCCCTCATGTCCACTACTTAAGGGACTTTTCCTGCTCCTCCATGTCCAGTACTGAAGGGCCTGTTCCTCCATGTGCAGTACTGAAGGGCCTGTTCCTCCATGTCCAGTGCTAAAGGGCCCGTTCCTGCTCCTCCATGTCCAGTACTAAAGGGCCTGTTCCTGTTCCTCCATGTCCAATACTGAATGGCCTGTTCCTGCTCCTCCATGTCCAGTACTGAAGTGCCTGTTCCTGCTCCTCCATGTCCAGTACTGAAGGGCCTGTTCCTGCTCCTCCATGTCCAGTACTGAAGGGCCTGTTCCTGCTCCCTCATGTCCAGTACTAAAGGGCCTGTTCCTCCATGTGCAGTACTGAAGGGCCTGTTCCTGCTTCTCCATGTCCAGCACTGAAGGGCCTGTTCCTGCTCCTCCATGTCCAGTACTGAAGGGCCTGTTCCTGCTCTTACATGTCCAGTACTGAAGGGCCTGTTCCTGCTCCTCCATGTCCAGTACTGAAGGGCCTGTTCCTGCTCCTCCATGTCCAGCACTGAAGGGCCTGTTCCTGCTCCTCCATGTCCAGTACTGAAGGGCCTGTTCCTGCTCCTCCATGTCCAGTACTGAAGGGCCTGTTCCTGCTCCTCCATGTCCAGTACTGAAGGGCCTGTTTGTCCATGTCCAGTACTGACGGGCCTGTTCCTGCTCCTCCATGTCCAGTACTGAAGGGCCTGTTCCTGTTCCTACATGTCCAGTACTGAAGGGCCTGTTCCTGTTCCTACATGTCCAGTACTGAAGGGCCTGTTCCTGCTCCCTAATGTCCATTACTGAAGGGCCTGTTTCTCCATGTCCAGGACTAAAGGGCCAGTTCCTGTTCCTCCATCTCCAGTACTGAAGGGCCTGTTCCTGCTCCTCCATGTCCAGTACTGAAGGGCCTGTTCCTGCTCCCTCATGTCCAGTACTAAAGGGCCTGTTCCTCCATGTGCAGTACTGAAGGGCCTGTTCCTGCTTCTCCATGTCCAGTACTGAAGGGCCTGTTCCTGCTCCTCCATGTCCAGTACTGAAGGACCTGTGCCTGCTCCTCCATGTCCAGCACTGAAGGGCCTGTTTCTGCTCCTCCATGTCCAGTACTGAAGTGCCTGTTCCTGCTCCTCCATGTCCAGTACTGAAGTGCCTGTTCCTGCTCCTCCATGTCCAGTACTGAAGGGCCTGTTCCTGCTCCTCCATGTCCAGTACTGATGGGCCTGTTTCTCCATGGCCAGTACTGAAGGGCCTGTTCCTGTTCCTACATGTCCAGTACTGAAGGGCCTGTTCCTGTTCCTACATGTCCAGTACTGAAGGGCCTGTTCCTCCATATCCAGTACTGAAGGGCCTGTTCCTGCTCCTCCATGTCCAGTACTGAAGGGCCTGTTCCTGTTCCCTCATGTCCTGTACTGAAGAGCCTGTTCCTGCTCTTCCATGTCTAGTACTAAAGTGCCTGTTTCTCCATATCCAGTACTGCAGGGCCTGTTCCTGTTTCTCCATGTCCAGTACTGAAGGGCCTGTTCCTGTTCCTCCATTTCCAGTACTGAAGGGCCTGTTCCTGCTCCTCCATGCCCAATATTGATGGGCCTGTTTCTCCATGTCCAGTACTGAAGGGCCTGTTCCTGTTTCTCCATGTCCAGCACTGAAGGGCCTGTTCCTGCTCCTCCATGTCCAGTACTGAAGGGCCTGTTCCTGCACCTCCATGTCCAGTACTGAAGGGCCTGTTCCTGCTCCTCCATGTCCAGCACTGAAGGGCCTGTTCCTCCATGTCCAGTACTGAAGGGCCTGTTCCTGTTCCTCCATGTCCAGTACTGAAGGGCCTGTTCCTCCATGTCCAGCACTGAAGGGCCTGTTCCTGTTCCTCCATGTCCAGTACTGAAGGGCCTGTTCCTGCTCCTCCATGTCCAGTACTGAAGGGCCTGTTCCTCCTCCTCCATGCCCAAAATTGATGGGCCTGTTTCTCCATGTCCAGTACTGAAGGGCCTGTTCCTGTTTATCCATGTCCAGCACTGAAGGGCCTGTTCCTGCTCCTCCATGTCCAGTACTGAAGGGCCTGTTCCTGCTCCTCCATGTCCAGTACTGAAGGGCCTGTTCCTGCTCCTCCATGTCCAGTACTGAAGGCCCTATTTGTCCATGTCCAGTACTGAAGGGCCTGTTCCTGCTCCTCCATGTCCAGTACTGAAGGGCCTGTTCCTGTTCCTACATGTCCAGTACTGAAGGGCCTGTTCCTGTTCCTACATGTCCAGTACTGAAGGGCCTGTTCCTGCTCCCTAATGTCCATTACTGAAGGGCCTGTTTCTCCATGTCCAGGACTAAAGTGCCAGTTCCTGTTCCTCCATCTCCAGTACTGAAGGGCCTGTTCCTGCTCCTCCATGTCCAGTACTGAAGGGCCTGTTCCTGCTCCCTCATGTCCAGTACTGAAGGGCCTGTTCCTGTTCCTACATGTCCAGTACTGAAGGGCCTGTTCCTGTTCCTACATGTCCAGTACTGAAGGGCCTGTTCCTGCTCCCTAATGTCCATTACTGAAGGGCCTGTTTCTCCATGTCCAGGACTAAAGGGCCAGTTCCTGTTCCTCCATGTGCAGTACTGAAGGCCCTGTTCCTGTTCCTCCATGTCAAGTACTGAAGGGCCTGTTCCTGCTCCCTCATGTCCAGTACTGAAGGGCCTGTTCCTTCTCCTCCATGTCCAGTACTGAAGGGCCTGTTCCTGTTCCTACATGTCCAGTACTAAAGGGCCTGTTCCTGCTCCTCCATGTCCAGTACTGAAGGGCCTGTTCCTCCATGTCCAGTATTGAATGCCATTTTCTCCATGTCCAGTACTAAAGGGCCTGTTTCTCCATGTCCAGCACTGAAGGGTCTGTTCCTGCTCCTCCATGTCCAGTACTGAAGGGCCTGTTCCTGCTCCTCCATGTCCAGTACTGAAGGGCCTGTTCCTGCTCCTCCATGTCCAGTACTGAAGGGCCTGTTTGTCCATGTCCAGTACTGAAGGGCCTGTTCCTGCTCCTCCATGTCCAGTACTGACGGGCCTGTTTCTCCATGTCCAGTACTGAAGGGCCTGTTCCTCCATATCCAGTACTGAAGGGCCTGTTCCTGCTCCTCCATGTCCAGTACTGAAGGGCCTGTTCCTGCTCCTCCATGTCCAGTACTGACGGGCCTGTTTCTCCATGTCCAGTACTGAAGGGCCTGTTCCTCCATATCCAGTACTGAAGGGCCTGTTCCTGCTCTTCCATGTCTAGTACTAAAGTGCCTGTTTCTCCATGTCCAGTACTGAAGGGCCTGTTCCTGTTTCTCCATGTCCAGTACTGAAGGGCCTGTTCCTGTTCCTCCATTTCCAGTACTGAAGGGCCTGTTCCTGCTCCTCCATGCCCAATATTGATGGGCCTGTTTCTCCATGTCCAGTACTGAAGGGCCTGTTCCTGTTTCTCCATGTCCAGCACTGAAGGGCCTGTTCCTGCTCCTCCATGTCCAGTACTGAAGGGCCTGTTCCTGCTCCTCCATGTCCAGTACTGAAGGGCCTGTTCCTGCTTCTCCGTGTCCAGTACTGAAGTACCTGTTCCTGCTCCTCCATGTCCAGTACTGAAGGGCCTGTTCCTCCATATCCAGTACTGAAGGGCCTGTTCCTGCTCCTCCATGTTCAGTACTGAAGAGCCTGTTCCTGCTCTTCCATGTCTAGCACTAAAGTGCCTGTTTCTCCATGTCCAGTACTGAAGGGCCTGTTCCTGTTTCTCCATGTCCAGTACTGAAGGGCCTGTTCCTGTTCCTCCATTTCCAGTACTGAAGGGCCTGTTCCTGCTCCTCCATGCCCAATATTGATGGGCCTGTTTCTCCATGTCCAGTACTGAAGGGCCTGTTCCTGTTTCTCCATGTCCAGCACTGAAGGGCCTGTTCCTGCTCCTCCATGTCCAGTACTGAAGGGCCTGTTCCTGCTCCTCCATGTCCAGTACTGAAGGGCCTGTTCATGCTTCTCCGTGTCCTGTACTGAAGTACCTGTTCCTGCTCCTCCATGTCCAGTACTGAAGGGCCTGTTCCTGCTCCTCCTTGTCCAGCACTGAAGGGCCTGTTCCTCCATGTCCAGTACTGAAGGGCCTGTTCCTGCTCCTCCATGTCCAGTACTGACGGGCCTGTTTCTCCATGTCCAGTACTGAAGGGCCTGTTCCTCCATGTCCAGCACTGAAGGGCCTGTTCCTGTTCCTCCATGTCCAGTACTGAAGGGCCTGTTCCTGCTCCTCCATGTCCAGTACTGACGGGCCTGTTTCTCCATGTCCAGTACTGAAGGGCCTGTTCCTCCATGTCCAGCACTGAAGGGCCTGTTCCTGCTCCTCCATGTCCAGTACTGAAGGGCCTGTTCCTGCTCCTCCATGTCCTGTACTGAAGGGCCTGTTTCTGCTACTCCATGTCCAGAACTGAAGGGCCTGTTCCTCCATGTCCAGTACTGAAGGGCCTGTTCCTGCTCCTCCATTTCCAATACTGAAGGGCCTGTTCATGCTCCTCCATGTCCAATATTGATGGGCCTGTTTCTCCATGTCCAGTACTGAAGGGCCTGTTTCCTGTTTCTCCATGTCCAGCACTGAAGGGCCTGTTCCTCCATGTCCAGTACAAAGGGACCTGTTCCTGCTCCTCCATGTCCAGTACTGAAGGTCCTGCTCCCTCATGTCCAGTACTAAAGGCCCTGTTCCTCTATGTCAAGTACTGAAGGGCCTGTTCCTGCTCCCTCATGTCCACTACTTAAGGGACTTTTCCTGCTCCTCCATGTCCAGTACTGAAGGGCCTGTTCCTCCATGTGCAGTACTGAAGGGCCTGTTCCTCCATGTCCAGTGCTAAAGGGCCCGTTCCTGCTCCTCCATGTCCAGTACTAAAGGGCCTGTTCCTGTTCCTCCATGTCCAATACTGAATGGCCTGTTCCTGCTCCTCCATGTCCAGTACTGAAGTGCCTGTTCCTGCTCCTCCATGTCCAGTACTGAAGGGCCTGTTCCTGCTCCTCCATGTCCAGTACTGAAGGGCCTGTTCCTGCTCCCTCATGTCCAGTACTAAAGGGCCTGTTCCTCCATGTGCAGTACTGAAGGGCCTGTTCCTGCTTCTCCATGTCCAGCACTGAAGGGCCTGTTCCTGCTCCTCCATGTCCAGTACTGAAGGGCCTGTTCCTGCTCTTACATGTCCAGTACTGAAGGGCCTGTTCCTGCTCCTCCATGTCCAGTACTGAAGGGCCTGTTCCTGCTCCTCCATGTCCAGCACTGAAGGGCCTGTTCCTGCTCCTCCATGTCCAGTACTGAAGGGCCTGTTCCTGCTCCTCCATGTCCAGTACTGAAGGGCCTGTTCCTGCTCCTCCATGTCCAGTACTGAAGGGCCTGTTTGTCCATGTCCAGTACTGACGGGCCTGTTCCTGCTCCTCCATGTCCAGTACTGAAGGGCCTGTTCCTGTTCCTACATGTCCAGTACTGAAGGGCCTGTTCCTGTTCCTACATGTCCAGTACTGAAGGGCCTGTTCCTGCTCCCTAATGTCCATTACTGAAGGGCCTGTTTCTCCATGTCCAGGACTAAAGGGCCAGTTCCTGTTCCTCCATCTCCAGTACTGAAGGGCCTGTTCCTGCTCCTCCATGTCCAGTACTGAAGGGCCTGTTCCTGCTCCCTCATGTCCAGTACTAAAGGGCCTGTTCCTCCATGTGCAGTACTGAAGGGCCTGTTCCTGCTTCTCCATGTCCAGTACTGAAGGGCCTGTTCCTGCTCCTCCATGTCCAGTACTGAAGGACCTGTGCCTGCTCCTCCATGTCCAGCACTGAAGGGCCTGTTTCTGCTCCTCCATGTCCAGTACTGAAGTGCCTGTTCCTGCTCCTCCATGTCCAGTACTGAAGTGCCTGTTCCTGCTCCTCCATGTCCAGTACTGAAGGGCCTGTTCCTGCTCCTCCATGTCCAGTACTGATGGGCCTGTTTCTCCATGGCCAGTACTGAAGGGCCTGTTCCTCCATATCCAGTACTGAAGGGCCTGTTCCTGCTCCTCCATGTCCAGTACTGAAGGGCCTGTTCCTGTTCCCTCATGTCCTGTACTGAAGAGCCTGTTCCTGCTCTTCCATGTCTAGTACTAAAGTGCCTGTTTCTCCATGTCCAGTACTGAAGGGCCTGTTCCTGTTTCTCCATGTCCAGTACTGAAGGGCCTGTTCCTGTTCCTCCATTTCCAGTACTGAAGTGCCTTTTCCTGCTCCTCCATGCCCAATATTGATGGGCCTGTTTCTCCATGTCCAGTACTGAAGGGCCTGTTCCTGTTTCTCCATGTCCAGCACTGAAGGGCCTGTTCCTGCTCATCCATGTCCAGTACTGAAGGGCCTGTTCCTGCACCTCCATGTCCAGTACTGAAGGGCCTGTTCCTGCTCCTCCATGTCCAGCACTGAAGGGCCTGTTCCTCCATGTCCAGTACTGAAGGGCCTGTTCCTGCTCCTCCATGTCCAGTACTGACGGGCCTGTTTCTCCATGTCCAGTACTGAAGGGCCTGTTCCTCCATGTCCAGCACTGAAGGGCCTGTTCCTGTTCCTGCATGTCCAGTACTGAAGGGCCTGTTCCTGCTCCTCCATGTCCAGTACTGAAGGGCCTGTTCCTCCTCCTCCATGCCCAAAATTGATGGGCCTGTTTCTCCATGTCCAGTACTGAAGGGCCTGTTCCTGCTCCTCCATGTCCAGTACTGAAGGGCCTGTTCCTGCTCCTCCATGTCCAGTACTGAAGGGCCTGTTCCTCCTCCTCCATGCCCAAAATTGATGGGCCTGTTTCTCCATGTCCAGTACTGAAGGGCCTGTTCCTGTTTCTCCATGTCCAGCACTGAAGGGCCTGTTCCTGCTCCTCCATGTCCAGTACTGAAGGGCCTGTTCCTGCTCCTCCATGTCCAGTACTGAAGGGCCTGTTCCTGCTCCTCCATGTCCAGTACTGAAGGCCCTATTTGTCCATGTCCAGTACTGAAGGGCCTGTTCCTGCTCCTCCATGTCCAGTACTGAAGGGCCTGTTCCTGTTCCTACATGTCCAGTACTGAAGGGCCTGTTCCTGTTCCTACATGTCCAGTACTGAAGGGCCTGTTCCTCCATATCCAGTACTGAAGGGCCTGTTCCTGCTCCTCCATGTCCAGTACTGAAGGGCCTGTTCCTGTTCCCTCATGTCCAGTACTGAAGGGCCTGTTCCTGCTCCCTCATGTCCAGTACTAAAGGGCCTGTTCCTCCATGTCCAGTACTAAAGGGCCTGTTCCTCCATGTCCAGTATTGAATGCCATTTTCTCCATGTCCAGTACTAAAGGGCCTGTTTCTCCATGTCCAGCACTGAAGGGTCTTTTCCTGCTCCTCCATGTCCAGTACTGAAGGGCCTGTTCCTGCTCCTCCATGTCCAGTACTGAAGGGCCTGTTCCTGCTCCTCCATGTCCAGTACTGAAGGGCCTGTTTGTCCATGTCCAATACTGAAGGGCCTGTTCCTGCTCCTCCATGTCCAGTACTGAAGGGCCTGTTCCTGCTCCTCCATGTCCAGTACTGACGGGCCTGTTTCTCCATGTCCAGTACTGAAGGGCCTGTTCCTCCATATCCAGTACTGAAGGGCCTGTTCCTGCTCCTCCATGTCCAGTACTGAAGGCCCTGTTCCTGCTCCTCCATGTCCAATACTGACGGGCCTGTTTCTCCATGTCCAGTACTGAAGGGCCTGTTCCTCCATATCCAGTACTGAAGGGCCTGTTCCTGCTCCTCCATGTTCAGTACTGAAGAGCCTGTTCCTGCTCTTCCATGTCTAGTACTAAAGTGCCTGTTTCTCCATGTCCACTACTGAAGGGCCTGTTCCTGTTTCTCCATGTCCAGTACTGAAGGGCCTGTTCCTGTTCCTCCATTTCCAGTACTGAAGGGCCTGTTCCTGCTCCTCCATGCCCAATATTGAAGGGCCTGTTCCTCCATGTCCAGTACTGAAGGGCCTGTTCCTGCTCCTCCATGTCCAGTACTGACGGGCCTGTTTCTCCATGTCCAGTACTGAAGGGCCTGTTCCTCCATGTCCAGCACTGAAGGGCCTGTTCCTGTTCCTCCATGTCCAGTACTGAAGGGCCTGTTCCTGCTCCTCCATGTCCAGTACTGAAGGGCCTGTTCCTCCTCCTCCATGCCCAAAATTGATGGGCCTGTTTCTCCATGTCCAGTACTGAAGGGCCTGTTCCTGCTCCTCCATGTCCAGTACTGAAGGGCCTGTTCCTGCTCCTCCATGTCCAGTACTGAAGGGCCTGTTCCTCCTCCTCCATGCCCAAAATTGATGGGCCTGTTTCTCCATGTCCAGTACTGAAGGGCCTGTTCCTGTTTCTCCATGTCCAGCACTGAAGGGCCTGTTCCTGCTCCTCCATGTCCAGTACTGAAGGGCCTGTTCCTGCTCCTCCATGTCCAGTACTGAAGGGCCTGTTCCTGCTCCTCCATGTCCAGTACTGAAGGCCCTATTTGTCCATGTCCAGTACTGAAGGGCCTGTTCCTGCTCCTCCATGTCCAGTACTGAAGGGCCTGTTCCTGTTCCTACATGTCCAGTACTGAAGGGCCTGTTCCTGTTCCTACATGTCCAGTACTGAAGGGCCTGTTCCTCCATATCCAGTACTGAAGGGCCTGTTCCTGCTCCTCCATGTCCAGTACTGAAGGGCCTGTTCCTGTTCCCTCATGTCCAGTACTGAAGGGCCTGTTCCTGCTCCCTCATGTCCAGTACTAAAGGGCCTGTTCCTCCATGTCCAGTACTAAAGGGCCTGCTCCTCCATGTCTAGTACAAAAGGGCCTGCTCCTCCATGTCCAGTACTAAAGGGCCTGTTCCTGCTCCTCCATGTCCAGTACTGAAGGGCCTGTTCCTCCATGTCCAGTATTGAATGCCATTTTCTCCATGTCCAGTACTAAAGGGCCTGTTTCTCCATGTCCAGCACTGAAGGGTCTGTTCCTGCTCCTCCATGTCCAGTACTGAAGGGCCTGTTCCTGCTCCTGCATGTCCAGTACTGAAGGGCCTGTTCCTGCTCCTCCATGTCCAGTACTGAAGGGCCTGTTTGTCCATGTCCAGTACTGAAGGGCCTGTTCCTGCTCCTCCATGTCCAGTACTGAAGGGCCTGTTCCTGCTCCTCCATGTCCAGTACTGACGGGCCTGTTTCTCCATGTCCAGTACTGAAGGGCCTGTTCCTCCATATCCAGTACTGAAGGGCCTGTTCCTGCTCCTCCATGTCCAGTACTGAAGGGCCTGTTCCTCCATATCCAGTACTGAAGGGCCTGTTCCTGCTCCTCCATGTTCAGTACTGAAGAGCCTGTTCCTGCTCTTCCATGTCTAGTACTAAAGTGCCTGTTTCTCCATGTCCAGTACTGAAGGGCCTGTTCCTGTTTCTCCATGTCCAGTACTGAAGGGCCTGTTCCTGTTCCTCCATTTCCAGTACTGAAGGGCCTGTTCCTGCTCCTCCATGCCCAATATTGATGGGCCTGTTTCTCCATGTCCAGTACTGAAGGGCCTGTTCCTGTTTCTCCATGTCCAGCATTGAAGGGCCTGTTCCTGCTCCTCCATGTCCAGTACTGAAGGGCCTGTTCCTGCTCCTCCATGTCCAGTACTGAAGTGCCTGTTCCTGCTTCTCCGTGTCCAGTACTGAAGTACCTGTTCCTGCTCCTCCATGTCCAGTACTGAAGGGCCTGTTCCTGCTCCTCCTTGTCCAGCACTGAAGGGCCTGTTCCTCCATGTCCAGTACTGAAGGGCCTGTTCCTGCTCCTCCATGTCCAGTACTGACGGGCCTGTTTCTCCATGTCCAGTACTGAAGGGCCTGTTCCTCCATGTCGAGCACTGAAGGGCCTGTTCCTGTTCCTCCATGTCCAGTACTGACGGGCCTGTTTATCCATGTCCAGTACTGAAGGGCCTGTTCCTCCATGTCCAGCACTGAAGGGCCTGTTCCTGCTCCTCCATGTCCAGTACTGAAGGGCCTGTTCCTGCTCCTCCATGTCCTGTACTGAAGGGCCTGTTTCTCCATGTCCAGTACTGAAGGGCTTGTTCCTCCATGTCCAGTATTGAAGGGCCAGTTTCTGCTACTCCATGTCCAGAACTGAAGGGCCTGTTTCTCCATATCCAGTACTGAAGGGCCTGTTTTTCCATGTACAGTACTGAAGGGCCTGTTCCTCCATGTCCAGTACTGAAGGGCCTGTTCCTGCTCCTCCATTTCCAATACTGAAGGGCCTGTTCATGCTCCTCCATGTCCAATATTGATGGGCCTGTTTCTCCATGTCCAGTACTGAAGGGCCTGTTCCTGTTTCTCCATGTCCAGCACTGAAGGGCCTGTTCCTCCATGTCCAGTACAAAGGGACCTGTTCCTGCTCCTCCATGTCCAGTACTGAAGGTCCTGATCCCTCATGTCCAGTACTAAAGGCCCTGTTCCTCTATGTCAAGTACTGAAAGAACTGTTCCTCCATGTCCAGTACTAAAGAGCCTGTTCCTCCCTGTACAGTGCTGAAGGCCCTGTTCCTCCATGTACAGTATTGAAGGGCCTGTTCCTGCTCTTCTATTTCCAGTACTAAAGGGCCTGTTCCTCCATGTCCAGTACTAAAGAGCCTGTTCCTCCCTGTACAGTACTGAAGGGCCTGTTCCTCCATGTCCAGTACTGAAGGGCCTGTTCCTGCTCCCTAATGTCCATTACTGAAGGGCCTGTTTCTCCATGTCCAGGACTAAAGGGCCAGTTCCTGTTCCTCCATCTCCAGTACTGAAGGGCCTGTTCCTGCTCCTCCATGTCCAGTACTGAAGGGCCTGTTCCTGCTCCCTCATGTCCAGTACTGAAGGGCCTGTTCCTGTTCCTACATGTCCAGTACTGAAGGGCCTGTTCCTGTTCCTACATGTCCAGTACTGAAGGGCCTGTTCCTGCTCCCTAATGTCCATTACTGAAGGGCCTGTTTCTCCATGTCCAGGACTAAAGGGCCAGTTCCTGTTCCTCCATGTGCAGTACTGAAGGGCCTGTTCTTGCTTCTCCATGTCCCGTACTGAAGGGCCTGTACCTGCTTCTCCATGTCCCGTACTGAAGGGCCTGTTCCTGCTCCTCCATGTCCAGTACTGAAAGGTCTGTTCCTGTTTCTGCATGTCCAGTACTGAAGGTCCTGTTCCTCAATGTCCAGTACTGAAGGGCCTGTTCCTGTTTCTCCATGTCCAGTATTGAAGGGCCTGTTCCTCCATGTCCAGTGCTAAAGGACCCGTTCCTGCTCCTCCATGTCCAGTACTAAAGGGCCTGTTCCTGTTCCTCCATGTCCAATACTGAATGGCCTGTTCCTGTTTCTCCATGTCCAGTACTAAAGGGCCTGTTCCTCCATGTCCAGTACAAAGGGACCTGTTCCTGCTCCTCCATGTCCAGTACTGAAGGTCCTGCTCCCTCATGTCCAGTACTAAAGGCCCTGTTCCTCTATGTCAAGTACTGAAAGGCCTGTTCCTCCATGTCCAGTACTAAAGAGCCTGTTCCTCCCTGTACAGTACTGAAGGGCCTGTTCCTCCATGTACAGTATTGAAGGGCCTGTTCCTGCTCTTCTATTTCCAGTACTAAAGGGCCTGTTCCTCCATGTCCAGTACTAAAGAGCCTGTTCCTCCCTGTACAGTACTGAAGGGCCTGTTCCTCCATGTACAGTATTAAAGGGCCTGTTCCTGCTCTTCTATTTCCAGTACTAAAGGGCCTGTTCCTCCATGTCCAGTACTAAAGGGCCTGCTCCTCCATGTCTAGTACTAAAGGGCCTGCTCCTCCATGTCCAGTACTAAAGGGCCTGTTCCTGCTCCTCCATGTCCAGTACTGAAGGGCCTGTTCCTCCATGTCCAGTATTGAATGCCATTTTCTCCATGTCCAGTACTAAAGGGCCTGTTTCTCCATGTCCAGCACTGAAGGGTCTGTTCCTGCTCCTCCATGTCCAGTACTGAAGGGCCTGTTCCTGCTCCTCCATGTCCAGTACTGAAGGGCCTGTTCCTGCTCATCCATGTCCAGTACTGAAGGGCCTGTTTGTCCATGTCCAGTACTGAAGGGCCTGTTCCTGCTCCTCCATGTTCAGTACTGAAGAGCCTGTTCCTGCTCTTCCATGTCTAGTACTAAAGTGCCTGTTTCTCCATGTCCAGTACTGAAGGGCCTGTTCCTGTTTCTCCATGTCCAGTACTGAAGGGCCTGTTCCTGTTCCTCCATTTCCAGTACTGAAGGGCCTGTTCCTGCTCCTCCATGCCCAATATTGATGGGCCTGTTTCTCCATGTCCAGTACTGAAGGGCCTGTTCCTGTTTCTCCATGTCCAGCACTGAAGGGCCTGTTCCTGCTCCTCCATGTCCAGTACTGAAGGGCCTGTTCCTGCTCCTCCATGTCCAGTACTGAAGTGCCTGTTCCTGCTTCTCCGTGTCCAGTACTGAAGTACCTGTTCCTGCTCCTCCATGTCCAGTACTGAAGGGCCTGTTCCTGCTCCTCCTTGTCCAGCACTGAAGGGCCTGTTCCTCCATGTCCAGTACTGAAGGGCCTGTTCCTGCTCCTCCATGTCCAGTACTGACGGGCCTGTTTCTCCATGTCCAGTACTGAAGGGCCTGTTCCTCCATGTCCAGCACTGAAGGGCCTGTTCCTGTTCCTCCATGTCCAGTACTGAAGGGCCTGTTCCTGCTCCTCCATGTCCAGTACTGACGGGCCTGTTTCTCCATGTCCAGTACTGAAGGGCCTGTTCCTCCATGTCCAGCACTGAAGGGCCTGTTCCTGCTCCTCCATGTCCAGTACTGAAGGGCCTGTTCCTGCTCCTCCATGTCCTGTACTGAAGGGCCTGTTTCTCCATGTCCTGTACTGAAGGGCCTGTTTCTCCATGTCCAGTACTGAAGGGCCTGTTTCTCCATGTCCAGTATTGAAGGGCCAGTTTCTGCTACCCCATGTCCAGAACTGAAGGGCCTGTTTCTCCATCTCCAGTACTGAAGGGCCTGTTTTTCCATGTACAGTACTGAAGGGCCTGTTCCTCCATGTCCAGTACTGAAGGGCCTGTTCCTGCTCCTCCATTTCCAATACTGAAGGGCCTGTTCATGCTCCTCCATGTCCAATATTGATGGGCCTGTTTCTCCATGTCCAGTACTGAAGGGCCTGTTCCTGTTTCTCCATGTCCAGTACTAAAGGGCCTGTTCCTCCATGTCCAGTACAAAGGGACCTGTTCCTGCTCCTTCATGTCCAGTACTGAAGGTCCTGCTCCCTCATGTCCAGTACTAAAGGCCCTGTTCCTCTATGTCAAGTACTGAAAGGCCTGTTCCTCCATGTCCAGTACTAAAGAGCCTGTTCCTCCCTGTACAGTACTGAAGGGCCTGTTCCTCCATGTACAGTATTGAAGGGCCTGTTCCTGCTCTTCTATTTCCAGTACTAAAGGGCCTGTTCCTCCATGTCCAGTACTAAAGAGCCTGTTCCTCCCTCTACAGTACTGAAGGGCCTGTTCCTCCATGTACAGTATTAAAGGGCCTGTTCCTGCTCTTCTATTTCCAGTACTAAAGGGCCTGTTCCTCCATGTCCAGTACTAAAGGGCCTGCTCCTCCATGTCTAGTACTAAAGGGCCTGCTCCTCCATGTCCAGTACTAAAGGGCCTGTTCCTGCTCCTCCATGTCCAGTACTGAAGGGCCTGTTCCTCCATGTCCAGTACTTAAGGACCTGTTCCTCCATGTCCAGTACTTAAGGACCTGTTCCTCCATGTCCAGTATTGAATGCCATTTTCTCCATGTCCAGTACTAAAGTGCCTGTTCCTGCTCCTCCATGTCCAGTACTGAAGGGCTCGTTCCTGCTCCTCCATGTCCAGTACTGAAGGGCCTGTTCCTGCTCCTCCAAGCCCAAAATTGATGGGCCTGTTTCTCCATGTCCAGTACTGAAGGGCCTGTCCCTGCTCCTCCATGTCCAGTACTGAAGAGCCTGTTCCTGCTCTTACATGTCCAGTACTGAAGGGCCTGTTCCTGCTCCTCCATGTCCAGTACTGAAGGGCCTGTTCCTGCTCCTCCATGTCCAGCACTGAAGGGCCTGTTCCTGCTCCTCCATGTCCAGTACTGAAGTGCCTGTTCCTGCTCCTCCATGTCCAGTACTGAAGGGCCTGTTCCTGCTCCTCCATGTCCAGTACTGAAGGGCCTGTTCCTGCTCCTCCATGTCCAGTACTGATGGGCCTGTTCCTCCATGTCCAGTACTGAAGGGCCTGTTCCTGCTCCTCCATGTCCAGTACTGAAGGGCCTGTTCCTGTTCCCTCATGTCCTGTACTGAAGAACCTGTTCCTGCTCTTCCATGTCTAGTACTAAAGTGCCTGTTTCTCCATGTCCAGTACTGAAGGGCCTGTTCCTGTTTCTCCATGTCCAGTACTGAAGGGCCTGTTCCTGTTTCTCCATGTCTAGCACTGAAGGGCCTGTTCCTGCTCCTCCATGTCCAGTACTGAAGGGCCTGTTCCTGCTCCTCCATGTCCAGTACTGAAGGGCCTGTTCCTGCTTCTCCATGTCCAGCACTGAAGGGCCTGTTCCTCCATGTCCAGTACTGAAGGGCCTGTTCCTCCATGTCCAGCACTGAAGGGCCTGTTCCTGCTCCTCCATGTCCAGTACATAAGGGCCTGTTCCTGCTTCTCCATGTCCAGCACTGAAGGGCCTGTTCCTCCATGTCCAGTACTGATGGGCCTGTTTCTCCATGTCCAGTACTGACGGGCCTGTTTCTCCATGTCCAGTACTGAAGGGCCTGTTCCTGCTGCTCCATGTCCATTACTGACGGGCCTGTTTCTCCATGTCCAGTACTGAAGGGCCTGTTCCTCCATGTCCAGCACTGAAGGGCCTGTTCCTGCTCTTACATGTCCAGTACTGAAGTGCCTGTTCCTGCTCCTCCATGTCCAGTACTGACGGGCCTGTTTCTCCATGTCCAGTACTGAAGGGCCTGTTCCTCCATGTCCAGTACTGAAGGGCCTGTTCCTGCTCCTCCATGTCCAGTACTGAAGGGCCTGTTCCTGTTCCCTCATGTCCTGTACTGAAGAGCCTGTTCCTGCTCTTCCATGTCTAGTACTAAAGTGCCTGTTTCTCCATGTCCAGTACTGAAGGGCCTGTTCCTGTTTCTCCATGTCCAGTACTGAAGGGCCTGTTCCTGTTTGTCCAGTACTAAAGGGCCTGTTCCTGCTCCTCCATTTCCAGTACCAAATGGCCTGTTTCTCCATGTCCAATACTAAGGGGCCTGTTCCTGCTCAACCATGTCCAGTACTGAAGGGCCTGTTCCTGTTTCTGCATGTCTAGTACTGAAGGTCCTGCTCCCTCATGTCCAGTACTGAAGGGCCTGTTACTGCTCCCTCATGTCCAGTACTGATGGGCCTGTCCCTGTTCCTCCATGTCATGCACTGAAGGGCCTGTTCCTCCATGTCCAGTACTGAAGGGCCTGTTTCTCCATGTCCAGTACTGAAGGTCCTGTTACTGCTCCCTCATGTCGAGTACTGAAGGGCCTGTTTCTCCATGTTCAGTACTAAAGGGCCTGTTCCTGCTCCTCCATTTCCAGTACTGAAGGGCCTGTTCCTGCTCCCTCATGTCCAGTACTGAAGGGCCTGTTTCTCCATGTCCAGTACTGAAGGGCCTGTTCCTGCTCTTCCATGTCTAGTATTGTTGGGCCTGTACCTGCTCCTCCATGTCCACTACCGAAGGGCCTGTTTCTCCATGTCCACTACTGAAGGGCCTGTACCTGTTCCTCCATGTCCACTACTGAAGGGCCTGTTCCTTCTCCTCCATGTCCAGTACTGAAGGGCCTGTTCTTGCTCCTCCATGTCCAGTACTGACGGGCCTGTTTCTCCATGTCCAGTACTGAAGGGCCTGTTCCTCCATATCCAGTACTGAAGGGCCTGTTCCTGCTCCTCCATGTTCAGTACTGAAGAGCCTGTTCCTGCTCTTCCATGTCTAGTACTAAAGTGCCTGTTTCTCCATGTCCAGTACTGAAGGGCCTGTTCCTGTTTCTCCATGTCCAGTACTGAAGGGCCTGTTCCTGTTCCTCCATTTCCAGTACTGAAGGGCCTGTTCCTGCTCCTCCATGCCCAATATTGATGGGCCTGTTTCTCCATGTCCAGTACTGAAGGGCCTGTTCCTGTTTCTCCATGTCCAGCACTGAAGGGCCTGTTCCTGCTCCTCCATGTCCAGTACTGAAGGGCCTGTTCCTGCTCCTCCATGTCCAGTACTGAAGGGCCTGTTCCTGCTTCTCCGTGTCCAGTACTGAAGTACCTGTTCCTGCTCCTCCATGTCCAGTACTGAAGGGCCTGTTCCTGCTCCTCCTTGTCCAGCACTGAAGGGCCTGTTCCTCCATGTCCAGTACTGAAGGGCCTGTTCCGTCTCCTCCATGTCCAGTACTGACGGGCCTGTTTCTCCATGTCCAGTACTGAAGGGCCTGGTCCTCCATGTCCAGCACTGAAGGGCCTGTTCCTGCTCCTCCATGTCCAGTACTGAAGGGCCTGTTCCTGCTCCTCCATGTCCTGCACTGAAGGGCCTGTTTCTCCATGTCCAGTACTGAAGGGCTTGTTCCTCCATGTCCAGTATTGAAGGGCCAGTTTCTGCTACTCCATGTCCAGAACTGAAGGGCCTGTTTCTCCATATCCAGTACTGAAGGGCCTGTTTTTCCATGTACAGTACTGAAGGGCCTGTTCCTCCATGTCCAGTACTGAAGGGCCTGTTCCTGCTCCTCCATTTCCAATACTGAAGGGCCTTTTCATGCTCCTCCATGTCCAATATTGATGGGCCTGTTTCTCCATGTCCAGTACTGAAGGGCCTGTTCCTGTTTCTCCATGTCCAGCACTGAAGGGCCTGTTCCTCCATGTCCAGTACAAAGGGACCTGTTCCTGCTCCTCCATGTCCAGTACTGAAGGTCCTGCTCCCTCATGTCCAGTACTAAAGGCCCTGTTCCTCTATGTCAAGTACTGAAGGGCCTGTTCCTGCTCCCTCATGTCCACTACTTAAGGGACTTTTCCTGCTCCTCCATGTCCAGTACTGAAGGGCCTGTTCCTCCATGTCCAGTGCTAAAGGGCCCGTTCCTGTTCCTCCATGTCCAGTGCTAAAGGGCCCGTTCCTTCTCCTCGATGTCCAGTACTGAAGGGCCTGTTCCTGCTCCTCCATGTCCAGTACTGACGGGCCTGTTTCTCCATGTCCAGTACTGAAGGGCCTGTTCCTCCATGTCCAGTACTGAAGGGCCTGTTCCTGCTCCTCCACGTCCAGTACTGAAGGGCCTGTTCCTGTTCCTCCATGCCCAATATTTATGGGCCTGTTCCTGCTTCTCCATGTCCAGTACTGAAGTACCTGTTCCTGCTCCTCCATGTCCAGTACTGAAGGGCCTGTTCCTGCTCCTCCATGTCCAGCACTGAAGGGCCTGTTCCTGCTCCTCAATGTCCAGTACTGAAGGGCCTGTTCCTGCTCCTCCATGTCCAGTACTGAAGGGCCTGTTCCTGCTTCTCCGTGTCCAGTACTGAAGTACCTGTTCCTGCTCCTCCATGTCCAGTACTGAAGGGCCTGTTCCTGCTCCTCCTTGTCCAGCACTGAAGGGCCTGTTCCTCCATGTCCAGTACTGAAGGGCCTGTTCCTGCTCCTCCATGTCCAGTACTGACGGGCCTGTTTCTCCATGTCCAGTACTGAAGGGCCTGTTCCTCCATGTCCAGCACTGAAGGGCCTGTTCCTGTTCCTCCATGTCCAGTACTGAAGGGCCTGTTCCGTCTCCTCCATGTCCAGTACTGACGGGCCTGTTTCTCCATGTCCAGTACTGAAGGGCCTGGTCCTCCATGTCCAGCACTGAAGGGCCTGTTCCTGCTCCTCCATGTCCAGTACTGAAGGGCCTGTTCCTGCTCCTCCATGTCCTGTACTGAAGGGCCTGTTTCTCCATGTCCAGTACTGAAGGGCTTGTTCCTCCATGTCCAGAACTGAAGGGCCTGTTTCTCCATATCCAGTACTGAAGGGCCTGTTTTTCCATGTACAGTACTGAAGGGCCTGTTCCTCCATGTCCAGTACTGAAGGGCCTGTTCCTGCTCCTCCATTTCCAATACTGAAGGGCCTTTTCATGCTCCTCCATGTCCAATATTGATGGGCCTGTTTCTCCATGTCCAGTACTGAAGGGCCTGTTCCGGTTTCTCCATGTCCAGCACTGAAGGGCCTGTTCCTCCATGTCCAGTACAAAGGGACCTGTTCCTGCTCCTCCATGTCCAGTACTGAAGGTCCTGCTCCCTCATGTCCAGTACTAAAGGCCCTGTTCCTCTATGTCAAGTACTGAAGGGCCTGTTCCTCCATGTGCAGTACTGAAGGGCCTGTTCCTCCATGTCCAGTGCTAAAGGGCCCGTTCCTGTTCCTCCATGTCCAGTGCTAAAGGGCCCGTTCCTTCTCCTCGATGTCCAGTACTGAAGGGCCTGTTCCTGCTCCTCCATGTCCAGTACTGAAGGGCCCGTTCCTTCTCCTCGATGTCCAGTACTGAAGGGCCTGTTCCTGCTCCTCCATGTCCAGTACTGACGGGCCTGTTTCTCCATGTCCAGTACTGAAGGGCCTGTTTCTCCATGTCCAGTACTGAAGGGCCTGTTCCTGCTCCTCCATGTCCAGTACTGAAGGGCCTGTTCCTGTTCCTCCATGCCCAATATTTATGGGCCTGTTCCTGCTTCTCCATGTCCAGTACTGAAGTACCTGTTCCTGCTCCTCCATGTCCAGTACTGAAGGGCCTGTTCCTGCTCCTCCATGTCCAGCACTGAAGGGCCTGTTCCTGCTCCTCCATGTCCAGTACTGAAGGGCCTGTTTCTCCATGTCCAGTACTGAAGGGCCTGTTTCTCCATGTCCAGTACTAAAGGGCCTGTTCCTCCATGTCCAGTACAAAGGGACCTGTTCCTGCTCCTCCATGTCCAGTACTGAAGGTCCTGCTCCCTCATGTCCAGTACTAAAGGCCCTGTTCCTCTATGTCAAGTACTGAAAGGCCTGTTCCTCCATGTCCAGTACTAAAGACCTGTTCCTCCCTGTACAGTACTGAAGGGCCTGTTCCTCCATGTACAGTATTGAAGGGCCTGTTCCTGCTCTTCTATTTCCAGTACTAAAGGGCCTGTTCCTCCATGTCCAGGACTAAAGAGCCTGTTCCTCCCTGTACAGTACTGAAGGGCCTGTTCCTCCATGTACAGTATTAAAGGGCCTGTTCCTGCTCTTCTATTTCCAGTACTAAAGGGCCTGTTCCTCCATGTCCAGTAGTAAAGGGCCTGCTCCTCCATGTCTAGTACTAAAGGGCCTGCTCCTCCATGTCCAGTACTAAAGGGCCTGTTCCTGCTCCTCCATGTCCTGTACTGAAGGGCCTGTTTCTCCATGTCCAGTACTGAAGGGCTTGTTCCTCCATGTCCAGTATTGAAGGGCCAGTTTCTGCTACTCCATGTCCAGAACTGAAGGGCCTGTTTCTCCATATCCAGTACTGAAGGGCCTGTTTTTCCATGTACAGTACTGAAGGGCCTGTTCCTCCATGTCCAGTACTGAAGGGCCTGTTCCTGCTCCTCCATTTCCAATACTGAAGGGCCTGTTCATGCTCCTCCATGTCCAATATTGATGGGCCTGTTTGTCCATGTCCAGTACTGAAGGGCCTGTTCCTGTTTCTCCATGTCCAGCACTGAAGTGCCTGTTCCTCCATGTCCAGTACAAAGGGACCTGTTCCTGCTCCTCCATGTCCAGTACTGAAGGTCCTGCTCCCTCATGTCCAGTACTAAAGGCCCTGTTCCTCTATGTCAAGTACTGAAAGGCCTGTTCCTCCATGTCCAGTACTAAAGAGCCTGTTCCTCCCTGTACAGTACTGAAGGGCCTGTTCCTCCATGTACAGTATTGAAGGGCCTGTTCCTGCTCTTCTATTTCCAGTACTAAAGGGCCTGTTCCTCCATGTCCAGTACTAAAGAGCCTGTTCCTCCCTGTACAGTACTGAAGGGCCTGTTCCTCCATGTCCAGTATTAAAGGGCCTGTTCCTGCTCTTCTATTTCCAGTACTAAAGGGCCTGTTCCTCCATGTCCAGTACTAAAGGGCCTGCTCCTCCATGTCTAGTACTAAAGGGCCTGCTCCTCCATGTCCAGTACTGAAGGGCCTGTTCCTGCTCCTCCATGTCCAGCACTGAAGGGCCTGTTCCTGCTCTTCCATGTCTAGTACTAAAGTGCCTGTTTCTCCATGTCCAGTACTGAAGGGCCTGTTCCTGTTTCTCCATGTCCAGTACTGAAGGGCCTGTTCCTGTTTCTCCATGTCCAGCACTGAAGGGCCTGTTCCTGCTCCTCCATGTCCAGTACTGAAGGGCCTGTTCCTGCTCCTCCATGTCCAGTACTGAAGGGCCTGTTCCTGCTTCTCCATGTCCAATACTGAAGGGCCTGTTCCTGCTCCTCCATGTCCAGCACTGAAGGGCCTGTTCCTCCATGTCCAGTACTGAAGGGCCTGTTCCTGCTCCTCCATGTCCAGTACTGACGGGCCTGTTTCTCCATGTCCAGTACTGAAGGGCCTGTTCCTCCATGTCCAGCACTGAAGGGCCTGTTCCTGCTCTTACATGTCCAGTACTGAAGTGCCTGTTCCTGCTCCTCCATGTCCAGTACTGACGGGCCTGTTTCTCCATGTCCAGTACTGAAGGGCCTGTTCCTCCATGTCCAGTACTGAAGGGCCTGTTCCTGCTCCTCCATGTCCAGTACTGAAGGGCCTGTTCCTGTTCCCTCATGTCCTGTACTGAAGAGCCTGTTCCTGCTCTTCCATGTCTAGTACTAAAGTGCCTGTTTCTCCATGTCCAGTACTGAAGGGCCTGTTCCTGTTTCTCCATGTCCAGTACTGAAGGGCCTGTTCCTGTTTGTCCAGTACTAAAGGGCCTGTTCCTGCTCCTCCATTTCCAGTACCAAATGGCCTGTTTCTCCATGTCCAATACTAAGGGGCCTGTTCCTGCTCAACCATGTCCAGTACTGAAGGGCCTGTTCCTGTTTCTGCATGTCTAGTACTGAAGGTCCTGCTCCCTCATGTCCAGTACTGAAGGGCCTGTTACTGCTCCCTCATGTCCAGTACTAAAGGGCCTGTTCCTGCTCCTCCATGTCCAGCACTGAAGGGCCTGTTCCTGCTCCTCCATGTCCAGTACTGAAGTGCCTGTTCCTGCTCCTCCATATCCAGTACTGAAGGGGCTGTTCCTGCTCCCTAATGTCCATTACTGAAGGGCCTGTTTCTCCATGTCCAGTACTGAAGGGCCTGTTCCTGTTCCTCCATGTCCAGTACTGATGGGCCTGTCCCTGTTCCTCCAAGTCATGCACTGAAGGGCCTGTTCCTCCATGTCCAGTACTGAAGGGCCTGTTTCTCCATGTCCAGTACTGAAGGTCCTGTTACTGCTCCCTCATGTCGAGTACTGAAGGGCCTGTTTCTCCATGTTCAGTACTAAAGGGCCTGTTCCTGCTCCTCCATTTCCAGTACTAAATGGCCTGTTTCTCCATGTCCAATACTAAGGGGCCTGTTCCTGCTCCTCCATGTCCAGTACTGAAGGGCCTGTTCCTGCTCCCTCATGTCCAGTACTAAAGGGCCTGTTCCTGCTCCTCCATTTCCAGTACTGAAGGGCCTGTTCCTGCTCCTCCATGTCCAGTACTGAAGGTCCTGTTCCTGCTCCCTCATGTCCAGTACTAAAGGGCCTGTTCCTGCTCCTCCATTTCCAGTACTGAAGGGCCTGTTCCTGCTCCTCCATTTCCAGTACTGAAGGGCCTGTTCCTGCTCCCTCATGTCCAGTACTGAAGGGCCTGTTTCTCCATGTCCAGTACTGAAGGGCCTGTTCCTGCTCTTCCATGTCTAGTATTGTTGGGCCTGTACCTGCTCCTCCATGTCCACTACTGAAGGGCCTGTTTCTCCATGTCCACTACTGAAGGGCCTGTGCCTGTTCCTCCATGTCCACTACTGAAGGGCCTGTTCATGCTCCTCCATGTCTAGTATTGTTGGGCCTGTTTCTCCATGTCCAGTACTGAAGGGCCTGTTCCTGCTCCCTCATGTCCAGTACGTAAGGGCCTGTTCCTGCTCCCTCCTGTCCAGTACTAAAGGGCCTGTTCCTCCATGTCCAGTACCGAATGGCCTGTTCCTGCTCCTCCATGTCCAATACTGAAGGGTCTGTTCCTGCTCCTCCATAACCAATACTGAAGGGCTCATTCTCCTTGTCCAGTGCTACAGGTCCTGTTCCTCCATGTCCATTACCGAATGGCCTGTTCCTGCTCCTCCATGTCCAGCATTGAAGGGCCTGTTTCTCCATGTCCAGTACTGAAGGACCTGTTACTGCTCCCTCATGTCCAGTACTAAAGGGCCTGTTCCTGCTCCTCCATAACCAATACTGAAGGGCCTGTTTCTCCATGTCCAGTACTGAAGGGCCTGTTCCTGCTCTTCCATGTCTAGTATTGTTGGGCCTGTTTCTCCATGTCCAGTGCTGAAGGGCCTGTTCCTGCTCCCTCATGTCCAGTACTAAAGGGCCTGTTCCTGCTCCCTCCTGTCCAGTACTAAAGGGCCTGTTCCTCCATGTCCAGTACCGAATGGCCTGTTCCTGCTCCTCCATGTCCAATACTGAAGGGCCTGTTCCTGCTCCTCCATTTCCAGTACTGAAGGGCCTGTTCCTGCTCCCTCATGTCCACTACTGAAGGGCCTGTTTCTCCATGTCCACTACTGAAGGGCCTGTACCTGCTCCTCCATGTCCAGTACTGAAGGGCCTGTTCCTGCTCCCTCATGTCCAGTACTGAAGGGCCTGTTCCTGCTCCCTCATGTCCAGTACGTAAGGGCCTGTTCCTGCTCCCTCCTGTCCAGTACTAAAGGGCCTGTTCCTCCATGTCCAGTACCGAATGGCCTGTTCCTGCTCCTCCATGTCCAATACTGAAGGGTCTGTTCCTGCTCCTCCAAAACCAATACTGAAGGGCCTGTTTCTCCTTGTCCAGTACTACAGGTCCTGTTCCTCCATGTCCATCACCGAATGGCCTGTTCCTGCTCCTCCATGTCCAGTATTGAAGGGCCTGTTTTTCCATGTCCAGTACTGAAGGGCCTGTTACTGCTCCTCCATAACCAATAGTGAAGGGCCTGTTTCTCCATGTCCAGTACTGAAGGGCCTGTTCCTGCTCTTCCATGTCTAGTATTGTAGGGCCTGTTTCTCCATGTCCAGTACTGAAGGGCCTGTTCCTGCTCCTCCATGTCCAATACTGAAGGGCCTGTTCATGCTACTCCATGTCCAGTACTAAAGGTCCTGTTTCTCCATATCCAGAATTGAAGGGCCTGTTCCTGCTCCTCCATGTCCAATACTCAAGGTCCTGTTTCTCCATGTCCAGTGCCGAAGGGACTGTTCCTGCTTCTCCATGTCCAGTACTAAAGGTCCTGTTTCTCCATGTCCAGTACTGAAGGGTCTGTTCCTGTTTCTCCATGTCCAGTACTGATGTTCCTGTTCCTGTTTCTCCATGTCCAGCACTGAAGGGCCTGTTCCTCCATGTCCAGTACAAAGGGACCTGTTCCTGCTCCTCCATGTCCAGTACTGAAGGTCCTGCTCCCTCATGTCCAGTACTAAAGGCCCTGTTCCTCTATGTCAAGTACTGAAGGGCCTGTTACTGCTCCCTCATGTCCACTACTTAAGGGACTTTTCCTGCTCCTCCATGTCCAGTACTGAAGGGCCTGTTCCTCCATGTGCAGTACTGAAGGGCCTGTTCCTCCATGTCCAGTGCTAAAGGGCCCGTTCCTGTTCCTCCATGTCCAGTGCTAAAGGGCCCGTTCCTTCTCCTCGATGTCCAGTACTGAAGGGCCTGTTCCTGCTCCTCCATGTCCAGTACTGACGGGCCGGTTTCTCCATGTCCAGTACTGAAGGGCCTGTTCCTCCATGTCCAGTACTGAAGGGCCTGTTCCTGCTCCTCCATGTCCAGTACTGAAGGGCCTGTTCCTGTTCCTCCATGCCCAATATTTATGGGCCTGTTCCTGCTTCTCCATGTCCAGTACTGAAGTACCTGTTCCTGCTCCTCCATGTCCAGTACTGAAGGGCCTGTTCCTGCTCCTCCATGTCCAGTACTGAAGGGCCTGTTCCTGCTCCTCCATGTCCAGTACTGAAGGGCCTGTTCCTGCTCCTCCATGTCCAGTACTGAAGGGCCTGTTTCTCCATGTCCAGTACTGAAGGGCCTGTTTCTCCATGTCCAGTACTAAAGGGCCTGTTCCTCCATGTCCAGTACAAAGGGACCTGTTCCTGCTCCTCCATGTCCAGTACTGAAGGTCCTGCTCCCTCATGTCCAGTACTAAAGGCCCTGTTCCTCTATGTCAAGTACTGAAAGGCCTGTTCCTCCATGTCCAGTACTAAAGAGCCTGTTCCTCCCTGTACAGTCCTGAAGGGCCTGTTCCTCCATGTACAGTATTGAAGGGCCTGTTCCTGCTCTTCTATTTCCAGTACTAAAGGGCCTGTTCCTCCATGTCCAGGACTAAAGAGCCTGTTCCTCCCTGTACAGTACTGAAGGGCCTGTTCCTCCATGTACAGTATTAAAGGGCCTGTTCCTGCTCTTCTATTTCCAGTACTAAAGGGCCTGTTCCTCCATGTCCAGTAGTAAAGGGCCTGCTCCTCCATGTCTAGTACTAAAGGGCCTGCTCCTCCATGTCCAGTACTAAAGGGCCTGTTCCTGCTCCTCCATGTCCTGTACTGAAGGGCCTGTTTCTCCATGTCCAGTACTGAAGGGCTTGTTCCTCCATGTCCAGTATTGAAGGGCCAGTTTCTGCTACTCCATGTCCAGAACTGAAGGGCCTGTTTCTCCATATCCAGTACTGAAGGGCCTGTTTTTCCATGTACAGTACTGAAGGGCCTGTTCCTCCATGTCCAGTACTGAAGGGCCTGTTCCTGCTCCTCCATTTCCAATACTGAAGGGCCTGTTCATGCTCCTCCATGTCCAATATTGATGGGCCTGTTTGTCCATGTCCAGTACTGAAGGGCCTGTTCCTGTTTCTCCATGTCCAGCACTGAAGTGCCTGTTCCTCCATGTCCAGTACAAAGGGACCTGTTCCTGCTCCTCCATGTCCAGTACTGAAGGTCCTGCTCCCTCATGTCCAGTACTAAAGGCCCTGTTCCTCTATGTCAAGTACTGAAAGGCCTGTTCCTCCATGTCCAGTACTAAAGAGCCTGTTCCTCCCTGTACAGTACTGAAGGGCCTGTTCCTCCATGTACAGTATTGAAGGGCCTGTTCCTGCTCTTCTATTTCCAGTACTAAAGGGCCTGTTCCTCCATGTCCAGTACTAAAGAGCCTGTTCCTCCCTGTACAGTACTGAAGGGCCTGTTCCTCCATGTCCAGTATTAAAGGGCCTGTTCCTGCTCTTCTATTTCCAGTACTAAAGGGCCTGTTCCTCCATGTCCAGTACTAAAGGGCCTGCTCCTCCATGTCTAGTACTAAAGGGCCTGCTCCTCCATGTCCAGTACTAAAGGGCCTGTTCCTGCTCCTCCATGTCCAGTACTGAAGGGCCTGTTCCTCCATGTCCAGTACTTAAGGACCTGTTCCTCCATGTCCAGTACTTAAGGACCTGTTCCTCCATGTCCAGTATTGAATGCCATTTTCTCCATGTCCAGTACTAAAGTGCCTGTTCCTGCTCCTCCATGTCCAGTACTGAAGGGCTCGTTCCTGCTCCTACATGTCCAGTACTGAAGGGCCTGTTCCTGCTCCTCCATGCCCAAAATTGATGGGCCTGTTTCTCCATGTCCAGTACTGAAGGGCCTGTTCCTGTTTCTCCATGTCCAGCACTGAAGGGCCTTTTCCTGCTCCTCCATGTCCAGTACTGAAGGGCCTGTTCCTGCTCTTACATGTCCAGTACTGAAGGGCCTGTTCCTGCTCCTCCATGTCCAGTACTGAAGGGCCTGTTCCTGCTCCTCCATGTCCAGCACTGAAGGGCCTGTTCCTGCTCCTCCATGTCCAGTACTGAAGTGCATGTTCCTGCTCCTCCATGTCCAGTACTGAAGGGCCTGTTCCTGCTCCTCCATGTCCAGTACTGAAGGGCCTGTTCCTGCTCCTCCATGTCCAGTACTGATGGGCCTGTTCCTCCATGTCCAGTACTGAAGGGCCTGTTCCTGCTCCTCCATGTCCAGTACTGAAGGGCCTGTTCCTGTTCCCTCATGTCCTGTACTGAAGAGCCTGTTCCTGCTCTTCCATGTCTAGTACTAAAGTGCCTGTTTCTCCATGTCCAGTACTGAAGGGCCTGTTCCTGTTTCTCCATGTCCAGTACTGAAGGGCCTGTTCCTGTTTCTCCATGTCCAGCACTGAAGGGCCTGTTCCTGCTCCTCCATGTCCAGTACTGAAGGGCCTGTTCCTGCTCCTCCATGTCCAGTACTGAAGGGCCTGTTCCTGCTTCTCCATGTCCAGTACTGAAGTACCTGTTCCTGCTTCTCCATGTCCAGTACTGAAGGGCCTGTTCCTGTTCCTCCATGCCCAATATTTATGGGCCTGTTCCTGCTTCTCCATGTCCAGTACTGAAGTACCTGTTCCTGCTCCTCCATGTCCAGTACTGAAGGGCCTGTTCCTGCTCCTCCATGTCCAGTACTGAAGGGCCTGTTCCTGCTCCTCCATGTCCAGTACTGAAGGGCCTGTTTCTCCATGTCCAGTACTGAAGGGCCTGTTTCTCCATGTCCAGTACTAAAGGGCCTGTTCCTCCATGTCCAGTACAAAGGGACCTGTTCCTGCTCCTCCATGTCCAGTACTGAAGGTCCTGCTCCCTCATGTCCAGTACTAAAGGCCCTGTTCCTCTATGTCAAGTACTGAAAGGCCTGTTCCTCCATGTCCAGTACTAAAGAGCCTGTTCCTCCCTGTACAGTACTGAAGGGCCTGTTCCTCCATGTACAGTATTGAAGGGCCTGTTCCTGCTCTTCTATTTCCAGTACTAAAGGGCCTGTTCCTCCATGTCCAGGACTAAAGAGCCTGTTCCTCCCTGTACAGTACTGAAGGGCCTGTTCCTCCATGTACAGTATTAAAGGGCCTGTTCCTGCTCTTCTATTTCCAGTACTAAAGGGCCTGTTCCTCCATGTCCAGTAGTAAAGGGCCTGCTCCTCCATGTCTAGTACTAAAGGGCCTGCTCCTCCATGTCCAGTACTAAAGGGCCTGTTCCTGCTCCTCCATGTCCTGTACTGAAGGGCCTGTTTCTCCATGTCCAGTACTGAAGGGCTTGTTCCTCCATGTCCAGTATTGAAGGGCCAGTTTCTGCTACTCCATGTCCAGAACTGAAGGGCCTGTTTCTCCATATCCAGTACTGAAGGGCCTGTACCTCCCTGTACAGTACTGAAGGGCCTGTTCCTCCATGTACAGTATTAAAGGGCCTGTTCCTGCTCTTCTATTTCCAGTACTAAAGGGCCTGTTCCTCCATGTCCAGTAGTAAAGGGCCTGCTCCTCCATGTCTAGTACTAAAGGGCCTGCTCCTCCATGTCCAGTACTAAAGGGCCTGTTCCTGCTCCTCCATGTCCAGTACTGAAGGGCTTGTTCCTCCATGTCCAGTATTGAAGGGCCAGTTTCTGCTACTCCATGTCCAGAACCGAAGGGCCTGTTTCTCCATATCCAGTACTGAAGGGCCTGTTTTTCCATGTACAGTACTGAAGGGCCTGTTCCTCCATGTCCAGTACTGAAGGGCCTGTTCCTGCTCCTCCATTTCCAATACTGAAGGGCCTGTTCATGCTCCTCCATGTCCAATATTGATGGGCCTGTTTGTCCATGTCCAGTACTGAAGGGCCTGTTCCTGTTTCTCCATGTCCAGCACTGAAGTGCCTGTTCCTCCATGTCCAGTACAAAGGGACCTGTTCCTGCTCCTCCATGTCCAGTACTGAAGGTCCTGCTCCCTCATGTCCAGTACTAAAGGCCCTGTTCCTCTATGTCAAGTACTGAAAGGCCTGTTCCTCCATGTCCAGTACTAAAGAGCCTGTTCCTCCCTGTACAGTACTGAAGGGCCTGTTCCTCCATGTACAGTATTGAAGGGCCTGTTCCTGCTCTTCTATTTCCAGTACTAAAGGGCCTGTTCCTCCATGCCCAGTACTAAAGAGCCTGTTCCTCCCTGTACAGTACTGAAGGGCCTGTTCCTCCATGTCCAGTATTAAAGGGCCTGTTCCTGCTCTTCTATTTCCAGTACTAAAGGGCCTGTTCCTCCATGTCCAGTACTAAAGGGCCTGCTCCTCCATGTCTAGTACTAAAGGGCCTGTTCCTCCATGTCCAGTACTAAAGGGCCTGCTCCTCCATGTCTAGTACTAAAGGGCCTGCTCCTCCATGTCCAGTACTAAAGGGCCTGTTCCTGCTCCTCCATGTCCAGTACTGAAGGGCCTGTTCCTCCATGTCCAGTACTTAAGGACCTGTTCCTCCATGTCCAGTACTTAAGGACCTGTTCCTCCATGTCCAGTATTGAATGCCATTTTCTCCATGTCCAGTACTAAAGTGCCTGTTCCTGCTCCTCCATGTCCAGTACTGAAGGGCTCGTTCCTGCTCCTCCATGTCCAGTACTGAAGGGCCTGTTCCTGCTCCTCCATGCCCAAAATTGATGGGCCTGTTTCTCCATGTCCAGTACTGAAGGGCCTGTTCCTGTTTCTCCATGTCCAGCACTGAAGGGCCTTTTCCTGCTCCTCCATGTCCAGTACTGAAGGGCCTGTTCCTGTTCCTACATGTCCAGTACTAAAGGGCCTGTTTCTCCATGTCCAGTACTGAAGGGCTCGTTCCTGCTCCTCCATGTCCAGTACTGAAGGGCCTGTTCCTGCTCCTCCATGCCCAAAATTGATGGGCCTGTTTCTCCATGTCCAGTACTGAAGGGCCTGTTCCTGTTTCTCCATGTCCAGCACTGAAGGGCCTGTTCCTGCTCTTACATGTCCAGTACTGAAGGGCCTGTTCCTGCTCCTCCATGTCCAGTACTGAAGGGCCTGTTCCTGCTCCTCCATGTCCAGCACTGAAGGGCCTGTTCCTGCTCCTCCATGTCCAGTACTGAAGTGCCTGTTCCTGCTCCTCCATGTCCAGTACTGAAGGGCCTGTTCCTGCTCCTCCATGTCCAGTACTGAAGGGCCTGTTCCTGCTCCTCCATGTCCAGTACTGATGGGCCTGTTCCTCCATGTCCAGTACTGAAGGGCCTGTTCCTGCTCCTCCATGTCCAGTACTGAAGGGCCTGTTCCTGTTCCCTCATGTCCTGTACTGAAGAGCCTGTTCCTGCTCTTCCATGTCTAGTACTAAAGTGCCTGTTTCTCCATGTCCAGTACTGAAGGGCCTGTTCCTGTTTCTCCATGTCCAGTACTGAAGGGCCTGTTCCTGTTTCTCCATGTCCAGCACTGAAGGGCCTGTTCCTGCTCCTCCATGTCCAGTACTGAAGGGCCTGTTCCTGCTCCTCCATGTCCAGTACTGAAGGGCCTGTTCCTGCTTCTCCATGTCCAGTACTGAAGTACCTGTTCCTGCTTCTCCATGTCCAGTACTGAAGGGCCTGTTCCTGCTCCTCCATGTCCAGCACTGAAGGGCCTGTTCCTCCATGTCCAGTACTGAAGGGCCTGTTCCTGCTCCTCCATGTCCAGTACTGACGGGCCTGTTTCTCCATGTCCAGTACTGAAGGGCCTGTTCCTCCATGTCCAGCACTGAAGGGCCTGTTCCTGCTCTTACATGTCCAGTACTGAAGTGCCTGTTCCTGCTCCTCCATGTCCAGTACTGACGGGCCTGTTTCTCCATGTCCAGTACTGAAGGGCCTGTTCCTCCATGTCCAGTACTGAAGGGCCTGTTCCTGCTCCTCCATGTCCAGTACTGAAGGGCCTGTTCCTGTTCCCTCATGTCCTGTACTGAAGAGCCTGTTCCTGCTCTTCCATGTCTAGTACTAAAGTGCCTGTTTCTCCATGTCCAGTACTGAAGGGCCTGTTCCTGTTTGTCCAGTACTAAAGGGCCTGTTCCTGCTCCTCCATTTCCAGTACCAAATGGCCTGTTTCTCCATGTCCAATACTAAGGGGCCTGTTCCTGCTCAACCATGTCCAGTACTGAAGGGCCTGTTCCTGTTTCTGCATGTCTAGTACTGAAGGTCCTGCTCCCTCATGTCCAGTACTGAAGGGCCTGTTACTGCTCCCTCATGTCCAGTGCTAAAGGGCTTGTTTCTCCATGTCCAGTACTGAAGGGCCTGTTCCTGTTCCTCCATGTCCAGTACTGATGGGCCTGTCCCTGTTCCTCCATGTCATGCACTGAAGGGCCTGTTCCTCCATGTCCAGTACTGAAGGGCCTGTTTCTCCATGTCCAGTACTGAAGGGCCTGTTCCTGCTCCCTCATGTCCAGTACTAAAGGGCCTGTTCCTGCTCCTCCATTTCCAGTACTGAAGGGCCTGTTCCTGCTCCCTCATGTCCAGTACTGAAGGGCCTGTTTCTCCATGTCCAGTACTGAAGGGCCTGTTCCTGCTCTTCCATGTCTAGTATTGTTGGGCCTGTACCTGCTCCTCCATGTCCACTACTGAAGGGCCTGTTTCTCCATGTCCACTACTGAAGGGCCTGTACCTGTTCCTCCATGTCCACTACTGAAGGGCCTGTTCATGCTCCTCCATGTCTAGTATTGTTGGGCCTGTTTCTCCATGTCCAGTACTGAAGGGCCTGTTCCTGCTCCCTCATGTCCAGTACGTAAGGGCCTGTTCCTGCTCCCTCCTGTCCAGTACTAAAGGGCCTGTTCCTCCATGTCCAGTACCGAATGGCCTGTTCCTGCTCCTCCATGTCCAATACTGAAGGGTCTGTTCCTGCTCCTCCATAACCAATACTGAAGGGCTCATTCTCCTTGTCCAGTGCTACAGGTCCTGTTCCTCCATGTCCATTACCGAATGGCCTGTTCCTGCTCCTCCATGTCCAGCATTGAAGGGCCTGTTTCTCCATGTCCAGTACTGAAGGACCTGTTACTGCTCCCTCATGTCCAGTACTAAAGGGCCTGTTCCTGCTCCTCCATAACCAATACTGAAGGGCCTGTTTCTCCATGTCCAGTACTGAAGGGCCTGTTCCTGCTCTTCCATGTCTAGTATTGTTGGGCCTGTTTCTCCATGTCCAGTGCTGAAGGGCCTGTTCCTGCTCCCTCATGTCCAGTACTAAAGGGCCTGTTCCTGCTCCCTCCTGTCCAGTACTAAAGGGCCTGTTCCTCCATGTCCAGTACCGAATGGCCTGTTCCTGCTCCTCCATGTCCAATACTGAAAGGCCTGTTCCTGCTCCTCCATTTCCAGTACTGAAGGGCCTGTTCCTGCTCCCTCATGTCCACTACTGAAGGGCCTGTTTCTCCATGTCCACTACTGAAGGGCCTGTACCTGCTCCTCCATGTCCACTACTGAAGGGCCTGTTCATGCTCCTCCATGTCTAGTATTGTTGGGCCTGTTTCTCCATGTCCAGTACTGAAGGGCCTGTTCCTGCTCCCTCATGTCCAGTACTGAAGGGCCTGTTCCTGCTCCCTCATGTCCAGTACGTAAGGGCCTGTTCCTGCTCCCTCCTGTCCAGTACTAAAGGGCCTGTTCCTCCATGTCCAGTACCGAATGGCCTGTTCCTGCTCCTCCATGTCCAATACTGAAGGGTCTGTTCCTGCTCCTCCAAAACCAATACTGAAGGGCCTGTTTCTCCTTGTCCAGTACTACAGGTCCTGTTCCTCCATGTCCATCACCGAATGGCCTGTTCCTGCTCCTCCATGTCCAGTATTGAAGGGCCTGTTTTTCCATGTCCAGTACTGAAGGGCCTGTTACTGCTCCTCCATAACCAATAGTGAAGGGCCTGTTTCTCCATGTCCAGTACTGAAGGGCCTGTTCCTGCTCTTCCATGTCTAGTATTGTAGGGCCTGTTTCTCCATGTCCAGTACTGAAGGGCCTGTTCCTGCTCCTCCATGTCCAATACTGAAGGGCCTGTTCATGCTCCTCCATGTCCAGTACTAAAGGTCCTGTTTCTCCATATCCAGAATTGAAGGGCCTGTTCCTGCTCCTCCATGTCCAATACTCAAGGTCCTGTTTCTCCATGTCCAGTGCCGAAGGGACTGTTCCTGCTTCTCCATGTCCAGTACTAAAGGTCCTGTTTCTCCATGTCCAGTACTGAAGGGTCTGTTCCTGTTTCTCCATGTCCAGTACTGATGTTCCTGTTCCTGTTTCTCCATGTCCAGTACTGAAGGGCCTGTTTCTCCATATCCAGTATTGAAGGGCCTGTTCCTGCTCCTCCATGTCCAATACTAAAGGGCCTGTTCCTGCTCCTCCATGTCCAGTATTGAAGGGCCTGTTCCTCCATGTCCAGTACTGAAAGGCCTGTTCCTCCATGTCCAGTACTGAAGGGCCGGTTCCTGCTCCTCCATGTCCAGTACTGAAGGGCCTGTTTCTCCATGTCCAGTACTAAAGGGCCTGTTCCTGTTCCTCCATGTCCAGTACTAAAGGGCCTGTTCCTTCTCCTCCATATCCAGTATTGAAGGGCCTGTTCCTGTTCCTCCATATCCAGTATTGAAGTACCTGTTCCTGCTCCTCCATGTCCAGTACTGAAGGGCCTGTTCCTGTTCTACCATGTCCAGTACTGAAGGTCCTGTTCCGGCTCCCTCGTGTCCAGTATTGAAGGGCCTGTTTCTCCATATCCAGTATTGAAGGGCCTGTTCCTGCTCCTCCATGTCCAATACGAAAGGTCCTGTTTCTCCGTGTCCAGTGCTGAAAGGCCTGTTCCTCCATGTCCAGTACTGAAGGGCCTGTTCCTGTCCCTTCATGTCCAATAGTGAAGAGCCTGTTCCTGCTCCTCCATGTCCAGTACTAAAGGGCCTGTTCCTGCTCCTCCATGTCCACTACTGAAGGGTATGTTCCTGTTCCTCCATGTCCAATAGTGAAGAGCCTGTTCCTGCTCTTCCATGTCTACTACTGAAGTGCCTGTTTCTCCATGTCCAGTACTGAAGGGCCTGTTCCTGTTTCTCCATGTCCAGTACTGAAGGGCCTGTTCCTGCTCCTCCATGTCCAGTACTGAAGGGCCTGTTCCTGTTTCCTCATGTACAGTACAAAATGAGGGAGCAGGAACAGGCCCTTCAGTACTGGACATGGAGAAGCAGTTCCAGTACTGAAGGGCCTGTCCCTGTTCCTCCATGTCCAGTAGTGAAGTGCCTATTTCTCCATATCCAGTATTGAAGGGCCTGTTCCTGCTCCTCCATGTCCAGTACTAAAGGTCCTGTTTCTCCATGTCCAGTACTAAAGGGCCTGCTCCTGTTCCTCCATGTCCAGTACTAAAGGGCCTGTTCCTGTTCCTCCATGTCCAGTACTGAAGGGCCTGTTACTGCTCCATCATGTCCAGTACTAAATGGCTTGTTTCTCCTTGTCCAGTACTAAAGGTCCTGTTTCTCCATGTCCAGCACTGAAGGGCCTGTTACTGCTCCTCCATGTCCAGTACTAAAGGGCCTATTCCTCCATGTCCAGTACTGAAGGGCCTGTTTCTCCATATCCAGTATTGAAGGGCCTGTTCCTGCTCCTCCATGTCTAGTACCGAAGGGCCTGTTCCTGTTTCTGCATGTCCAGTACTAAAGGGCCTGTTCCTGCTCCCTTATGTCCAGTACTAAAGGGCCTGTTCCTGTTTCTCCAGGTACAGCACTGAACGGCCTGTTACTGCTCCCTCATGTCCAGTACTGAAGGGCCTGGTCCTGTTCCTCCATGTCCAGTACTGAAGAGCCTGTTTCTCCATGTCCAGTACTGAAGGGCCTGTTCCTGCTCCCTCATATCCACTACTTAAGGGTCTGTTCCTGCTCCTCCATGTCCAGTACTGAAGGGGCTGTTCCTCCATGTCCAGTACTGAAGGGCCTGTTCCTACATGTCCAGTACTGAAGGGGCTGTTCCTGTTCCTCCATGTCCAGTATTGAAGGGCCTGTTTCTCCATGTTCAGTACTGAAGGGCCTGTTCCTGTTCCTCCATGTCCAGTATTGAAGTGCCTGTTTCTCCATGTCCAGTATTGAAGGGCCTGTTCCTGCTCCTCCATGTCCACTACTGAAGGGCCTGTTCCTGCTCCCTCATGTCCAGTACTGAAGGGCCTGTTTCTCCATGTCCAGTACTGAGGGCCTGTTCCTGCTCCCTCATGTCCAGTACTAAAGGGCCTGTTCCTGCTCCTCCATTTCCATTGCTGAAGGGCCTGTTTCTCCATGTCCAGTACTGAGGGCCTGTTCCTGCTCCCTCATGTCCAGTACTAAAGAGCCTGTTCCTGCTCCCTCATGTCCAGTACTGAAGGGCCTTTTTCTCCATGTCCAGTACTGAAGGGCCTGTTTCTCCATGTCCAGTACTGAAGGGCCTGTTCCTGCTCCCTCATGTCCAGTACTAAAGGGCCTGTTCCTGCTCCCTCCTGTCCAGTACTAAAGGGCCTGTTCCTCCATGTCCAGTACTGAAGGGCCTGTTCCGGCTCCTTCATAACCAATACTGAAGGGCCTGTTTCTCCTTGTCCAGTACTACAGGTCCTGTTCCTCCATGTCCATTACCAAATGGCCTGTTCCTGCTCCTCCATGTCCAGTATTGAAGGGCCTGTTTCTACATGTCCAGTACTGAAGGGCCTGTTCCTGCTCCCTCATGTCCAGTACTGAAGGGCCTTTTTCTCCATGTCCAGTACTGAAGGGCCTGTTTCTCCATGTCCAGTACTGAAGGGCCTGTTCCTGCTCCCTCATGTCAAGTACTAAAGGGCCTGTTCCTGCTCCCTCCTGTCCAGTACTAAAGGGCCTGTTTCTCCATGTCCAGTACTGAAGGGCCTGTTCCGGCTCCTTCATAACCAATACTGAAGGGCCTGTTTCTCCTTGTCCAGTACTACAGGTCCTGTTCCTCCATGTCCATTACCAAATGGCCTGTTCCTGCTCCTCCATGTCCAGTATTGAAGGGCCTGTTTCTCCATGTCCAGTACTGAAGGGCCTGTTACTGCTCCCTCATGTCCAGTACTAAAGGGCCTGTTCCTGCTCCTCCATAACAAATACTGAAGGGCCTGTTTCTCCATGTCCAGTACTTAAGGGCCTGTTACTGCTCCCTCATGTCCAGTACTAAAAGGCCTGTTCCTGGTCCTCCATAACAAATACTAAAGGGCCTGTTCCGGCTCTCTCATGTCCAGTACTAAGGGGCCTGTTCCTGCTCCCCCATGTCCAGTACTAAAGGGCCTGTTCCTGCTCCCTCCTGTCCAGTACTAAAGGGCCTGTTCCTGCTCCCTCCTGTCCAGTACTAAAGGGCCTATTCCTGCTCCCTCCTGTCCAGTACTAAAGGGCCTGTTCCTCCATGTCCAGTACTGAAGGGCCTGTTCCGGCTCCTCCATAACCAATACTGAAGGGCCTGTTTCTCCTTGTCCAGTACTAAAGGGCCTGTTCCTCCATGTCCAGTACTGAAGGGCCTGTTCCTGCTCCCTCATGTCCAGTACTAAAGGGCCTGTTCCTGCTCCCTCCTGTCCAGTACTAAAGGGCCTGTTCCTCCATGTCCACCACCGAATGGCCTGTTCCTGCTCCTCCATGTCCAGCACTGAAGGGCCTGTTTCTCCATGTCCAGTACTGAAGGGCCTGTTCCGGCTCTTCCATGTCTAGTATTGTAGGGCCTGTTTCTCCATGTCCAGTACTGAAGGGCATGTTCCTGCTCCCTCATTTCCAGTACTGAAGGGCCTGTTCCTGCTCCTCCATAACCAATACTGAAGGGCCTGTTTCTCCTTGTCCAGTACTAAAGGTGCTGTTTCTCCATGTCCAGTGCCGAAGGGCCTGTTCCTGCTCCTCCATGTCCAGTACTAAAGGTCCTGTTTCTCCATGTCCAGTGCCGAAGGGCATGTTCCTGCTCCCTCATTTCCAGTACTGAAGGGCCTGTTCCTGCTCCTCCATAACCAATACTGAAGGGCCTGTTTCTCCTTGTCCAGTACTAAAGGTGCTGTTTCTCCATGTCCAGTGCCGAAGGGCCTGTTCCTGCTCCTCCATGTCCAGTACTAAAGGTCCTGTTTCTCCATGTCCAGTGCCGAAGGGCATGTTCCTGTTTCTCCATGTCCAGTACTGAAGGGCCTGTTTCTCCATATCCAGTATTGAAGGGCCTGTTCCTGCTTCTCCATGTCCAATACTCAAGGTCCTGTTTCTCCATGTCCAGTGCCGAAGGGCCTGTTCCTGCTCCCTCATGTCCAGTACTACAGGGCCTGTTCCTCCTCTTCCATGTTCAATACTAAAGGTCCTGTTTCTCCATGTCCAGTGCCGAAGGGCCTGTTCCTGCTTCTCCATGTCCAGTACTAAAGGTCCTGTTTCTCCATGTCCAGTACTAAAGGGTCTGTTCCTGTTTCTCCATGTCAAGTACTGATGTTCCTGTTCCTGTTTCTCCATGTCCAGTACTGAAGGGCCTGTTTCTCCATATCCAGTATTGAAGGGCCTGTTCCTGCTCCTCCATGTCCAATACTAAAGGTCCTGTTCCTCCATGTCCAGTACTAAATGGCCTGTTCCTGTTCCTCCTGGTCCAGTACTAAAGGGCATGTTCCTGTTTCTCCATGTCCAGTACTGAAGGGCCTGTTTTTCCATGTCCAGTACTACAGGGCCTGTTCCTGCTCCTCCATATCCAGTACTGAAGGGCCTGTTCCTTTTTGACCATGTCCAGTACTAAAGGGCCTGTTCTTTCATGTGCAGTACTGAAGGGCCTGTTCCTGCTCCTCCATGTCCAGTACTGAAGAGCCTGTTCCTCCATGTCCAGTATTGAAGGGCCTGTTTCTCCATGTCCAGTGCTAAAGAGACTCTTCCTCCCTGTCCAGTACTGAAGGGCCTGTTCCTGCTCCTCCATGCCCAATATTGATGGGCCTGTTTCTCCATGTCCAGTACTGAAGGGCCTGTTCCTGCTCCCTCATGTCCAGTACTAAAGGTCCTGTTCCTCCATGTCCAGTACTGAAGGGCCTGTTCCGGCTCCTCCATGTCCAGTACTGAAGGGCCTGTTCCTGCTCTCTCATGTCCAGTACTAAAGGGCCTGTTCCTGCTCCCTCATATCCAGTACTGAAGGGCCTGTTTCTTCATGTCCAGTACCGAAGAGCCTGTTCCTCCATGTCCAGTACTGAAGGGCCTGTTCCTCCATGACCAGTGCTGATGGGCCTGTTCCTGCTCCCTCATGTCCAGTACAAAAGGGCCTGTTCCTGCTCCTCCATAACCAATACTGAAGGGCCTGTTTCTCCATGTCCAGTTCTGAAGGGCCTGCTTCTCCATGTAAAGTAATGAAGGGCCTGTTCCTGCTCCTCCATGTCCACTACTGAAGGGCCTGTTCCTGTTCCCTCATGTTCAGTACTGAAGAGCCTGTTTCTCCATGTCCAGTACTGAGGGCCTGTTCCTGCTCCCTCATGTCTAGTACTAAAGGGCCTGTTCCTGCTCCTCCATTTCCAGTACTGAAGGGCCTTGTCCTGCTCCCTCATGTCCAGTACGGAAGGGCCTGTTTCTCCATGTCCAGTACTGAAGGGCCTGTACCTGCTCCCCCATGTCCACTACTGAAGTGCATGTTCCTGCTCCTCCATAACCAATACTTAAGGGCCTGTTTCTCCATGTCCAGTACTGAAGGGCCTGTTCCTGATCCTCCATGTCCAGTACTGAATGGCCTGTTTCTCCATGTCCAGTACTGAAGGGCCTGTTCCGGCTCCTCCATGTCCAGTACTGAAAGGGCCTGTTCCTGCTCTTCCATGTCTAGTATTGTAGGGCCTGTTTCTCCATGTCCAGTACTGAAGGGCATGTTCCTGCTCCCTCATGTCCAGTACTAAAGGTCCTGTTCCTCCATGTCCAGTACTGAAGGGCCTGTTCCTGCTCTCTCATGTCCAGTACTAAAGGGCCTGTTCCTGCTCTTCCATGTCTAGTATTGTAGGGCCTGTTTCTCCATGTCCAGTACTGAAGGGCATGTTCCTGCTCCCTCATGTCCAGTACTGAAGGGCCTGTTTCTTCATGTCCAGTACTGAAGGGCCTGTTTCTCCATGTCCAGTACTGAAGGGCATGTTCCTGCTCCCTCATTTCCAGTACTGAAGGGCCTGTTCCTGCTCCTCCATAACCAATACTGAAGGGCCTGTTTCTCCTTGTCCAGTACTAAAGGTCCTGTTTCTCCATGTCCAGTGCCGAAGGGCCTGTTCCTGCTCCTCCATGTCCAGTACTAAAGGTCCTGTTTCTCCATGTCCAGTGCCGAAGTGCATGTTCCTGTTTCTCCATGTCCAGTACTGAAGGGCCTGTTTCTCCATGTCCAGTACTGAAGGGCCTGTTCCTGATCCTCCATGTCCAGTACTGAAGGGCCTGTTTCTCCATATCCAGTACTGAAGGGCATGTTCCTGCTCCCTCATGTCCAGTACAGAAGGGACTGTTTCTTCATGTCCAGTACTGAAGAGCCTGTTCCTCCATGTCCAGTACTGAATGGCCTGTTTCTCCATGTCCAGTACTGAAGGGCCTGTTCCGGCTCCTCCATGTCCAGTACTGAAGGGCCTGTTCCTGCTCTTCCATGTCTAGTATTGTAGGGCCTGTTTCTCCATGTCCAGTACTGAAGGGCATGTTCCTGCTCCCTCATGTCCAGTACTAAAGGTCCTGTTCCTCCATGTCCAGTACTGAAGGGCCTGTTCCTGCTCTCTCATGTCCAGTACTAAAGGGCCTGTTCCTGCTCTTCCATGTCTAGTATTGTAGGGCCTGTTTCTCCATGTCCAGTACTGAAGGGCATGTTCCTGCTCCCTCATGTCCAGTACTGAAGGGCCTGTTTCTTCATGTCCAGTACTGAAGGGCCTGTTTCTCCATGTCCAGTACTGAAGGGCATGTTCCTGCTCCCTCATTTCCAGTACTGAAGGGCCTGTTCCTGCTCCTCCATAACCAATACTGAAGGGCCTGTTTCTCCTTGTCCAGTACTAAAGGTCCTGTTTCTCCATGTCCAGTGCCGAAGGGCCTGTTCCTGCTCCTCCATGTCCAGTACTAAAGGTCCTGTTTCTCCATGTCCAGTGCCGAAGTGCATGTTCCTGTTTCTCCATGTCCAGTACTGAAGGGCCTGTTTCTCCATGTCCAGTACTGAAGGGCCTGTTCCTGATCCTCCATGTCCAGTACTGAAGGGCCTGTTTCTCCATATCCAGTACTGAAGGGCATGTTCCTGCTCCCTCATGTCCAGTACAGAAGGGACTGTTTCTTCATGTCCAGTACTGAAGAGCCTGTTCCTCCATGTCCAGTACTGAAGGCCATGTTCCTGTTTCTGCATGCCCAGTACTGAAGGGCCTGTTCCTACATGTCCAGTACTGAAGGGCCTGTTACTGCTCCCTCATGTCCAGTACTAAAGGGCTTGTTTCTCCATGTCCAGTACTGAAGGGCCTGTTCCTGCTCCTCCATGTCCAGTACTGAAGGGCCTGTTACTGCTCCCTCATGTCCAGTACTGAAGGGCCTGTTTCTCCATGTCCAGTACTGAAGGGCCTGTTCCTGCTCCTCCATGTCCAGTACTGAAGGGCCTGTTCCTGCTCCCTCATGTCCAGTACTGAAGGGCCTGTTCCTGCTCCTCCATGTCCAGTACTGAAGGGCCTGTTCCTGTTCCTCCATGTCCAGTACTGATGGGCCTGTCCCTGTTCCTCCATGTCATGCACTGAAGGGCCTGTTCCTCCATGTCCAGTACTGAAGGGCCTGTTTCTCCATGTCCAGTACTGAAGGTCCTGTTACTGCTCCCTCATGTCGAGTACTGAAGGGCCTGTTTCTCCATGTCCAGTACTAAAGGGCCTTTTTCCTGCTCCTCCATTTCCAGTACCAAATGGCCTGTTTCTCCATGTCCAAAACTAAGGGGCCTGTTCCTGCTCAACCATGTCCAGTACTGAAGGTCCTGTTACTGCTCCCTCATGTCGAGTACTAAAGGGCCTGTTCCTGCTCCTCCATTTCCAGTACTGAAGGGCCTGTTCCTGCTCCCTCATGTCCAGTACTGAAGGGCCTGTTTCTCCATGTCCAGTACTGAAGGGCCTGTTCCTGCTCTTCCATGTCTAGTATTGTTGGGCCTGTACCTGCTCCTCCATGTCCACTACTGAAGGGCCTGTTTCTCCATGTCCACTACTGAAGGGCCTGTACCTGTTCCTCCATGTCCACTACTGAAGGGCCTGTTCATGCTCCTCCATGTCTAGTATTGTTGGGCCTGTTTCTCCATGTCCAGTACTGAAGGGCCTGTTCCTGCTCCCTCATGTCCAGTACGTAAGGGCCTGTTCCTGCTCCCTCCTGTCCAGTACTAAAGGGCCTGTTCCTCCATGTCCAGTACCGAATGGCCTGTTCCTGCTCCTCCATGTCCAATACTGAAGGGTCTGTTCCTGCTCCTCCATAACCAATACTGAAGGGCCTGTTTCTCATTGTCTAGTGCTACAGGTCCTGTTCCTCCATGTCCATTACCGAATGGCCTGTTCCTGCTCCTCCATGTCCAGCATTGAAGGGCCTGTTTCTCCATGTCCAGTACTGAAGGACCTGTTACTGCTCCCTCATGTCCAGTACTAAAGGGCCTGTTCCTGCTCCTCCATAACCAATACTGAAGGGCCTGTTTCTCCATGTCCAGTACTGAAGGGCCTGTTCCTGCTCTTCCATGTCTAGTATTGTTGGGCCTGTTTCTCCATGTCCAGTGCTGAAGGGCCTGTTCCTGCTCCCTCATGTCCAGTACTAAAGGGCCTGTTCCTGCTCCCTCCTGTCCAGTACTAAAGGGCCTGTTCCTCCATGTCCAGTACCGAATGGCCTGTTCCTGCTCCTCCATGTCCAATACTGAAGGGCCTGTTCCTGCTCCTCCATTTCCAGTACTGAAGGGCCTGTTTCTCCGTGTCCAGTACTGAGGGCCTGTTCCTGCTCCCTCATGTCGAGTACTAAAGGGCCTGTTCCTGCTCCTCCATTTCCAGTACTGAAGGGCCTGTTCCTGCTCCCTCATGTCCAGTACTGAAGGGCCTGTTTCTCCATGTCCAGTACTGAAGGGCCTGTTCCTGCTCTTCCATGTCTAGTATTGTTGGGCCTGTACCTGCTCCTCCATGTCCACTACTGAAGGGCCTGTTTCTCCATGTCCACTACTGAAGGGCCTGTACCTGTTCCTCCATGTCCACTACTGAAGGGCCTGTTCATGCTCCTCCATGTCTAGTATTGTTGGGCCTGTTTCTCCATGTCCAGTACTGAAGGGCCTGTTCCTGCTCCCTCATGTCCAGTACGTAAGGGCCTGTTCCTGCTCCCTCCTGTCCAGTACTAAAGGGCCTGTTCCTCCATGTCCAGTACCGAATGGCCTGTTCCTGCTCCTCCATGTCCAATACTGAAGGGCCTGTACCTGCTCCTCCATGTCCACTACTGAAGGGCCTGTTTCTCCATGTCAACTACTGAAGGGCCTGTACCTGCTCCTCCATGTCCACTACTGAAGGGCCTGTTCATGCTCCTCCATGTCTAGTATTGTTGGGCCTGTTTCTCCATGTCCAGTACTGAAGGGCCTGTTCCTGCTCCTCATGTCCAGTACGTAAGGGCCTGTTCCTGCTCCCTCCGGTCCAGTACTAAAGGGCCTGTTCCTGCTCCCTCCTGTCCAGTACTAAAGGGCCTGTTCCTCCATGTCCAGTACCGAATGGCCTGTTCCTGCTCTTCCATGTCTAGTATTGTTGGGCCTGTTTCTCCATGTCCAGTACTGAAGGGCCTGTTACTGCTCCTCCATAACCAATACTGAAGGGCCTGTTTCTCCATGTCCAGTACTGAAGGGCCTGTTCCGGCTCCTCCATGTCCAGTACTGAAGGGCCTGTTCCTGCTCTCTCATGTCCAGTACTAAAGGGCCTGTTCCTGCTCTTCCATGTCTAGTATTGTAGGGCCTGTTTCTCCATGTCCAGTACTGAAGGGCCTGTTCCTGCTCTTCCATGTCTAGTATTGTTGGGCCTGTTTCTCCATGTCCAGTACTGAAGGGCCTGTTCCTGCTCCTCCATGTCCAGTACTGAAGGGCCTGTTCCTGTTCCTACATGTCCAGTACTGAAGGGCCTGTTCCTGTTCCTACATGTCCAGTACTGAAGGGCCTGTTCCTGTTCCTACATGTCCAATACTGAAGGGTCTTTTCCTGCTCCTCCATAACCAATACTGAAGGGCCTGTTCCTCCATGTCCAGTACCGAATGGCCTGTTCCTGCTCCTCCATGTCCAATACTGAAGGGCCTGTTCCTGCTCCTCCATGTCCAATACTCAAGGTCCTGTTTCTGCATGCCCAGTGCCGAAGGGACTGTTCCTGCTTCTCCATGTCCAGTACTAAAGGTCCTGTTTCTCCATGTCCAGTACTGAAGGGTCTGTTCCTGTTTCTCCGTGTCCAGTACTGATGTTCCTGTTCCTGTTTCTCCATGTCCAGTACTGAAGGGCCTGTTTCTCCATATCCAGTATTGAAGGGCCTGTTCCTGCTCCTCCATGTCCAATACTAAAGGTCCTGTTCCTCCATGTCCAGTACTAAATGGCCTGTTCCTGTTCTTCCAGGTCCAGTACTAAAGGGCATGTTCCTGTTTCTCCATGTCCAGTACTGAAGGGCCTGTTTCTGCTCCTCCATGTCCAGTACTAAAGGGCCTGTTCCTGCTCCTCCATGTCCAGTTCTGAAGGGCCTGTTACTGCTTCTCCATGTCCAGTACTAAAGGTCCTGTTTCTCCATGTCCAGTACTGAAGGGTCTGTTCCTGCTCCTCCATAACAAATACTGAAGGGCTTGTTTCTCCATGTCCAGTTCTGAAGGGCCTGCTTCTCCATGTAAAGTAATGAAGGGCCTGTTCCTGCTCCCTCATGTCCAGTACTAAAGCTCCTGTTCCTGCTCTTCCATGTCCAATACTGAAGGGCCTGTTCCTGCTCCCTCATATCCACTACTTAAGGGTCTGTTCCTGCTCCTCCATGTCCAGTACTGAAGGGGCTGTTCCTCCATGCCCAGTACTGAAGGGCCTGTTCCTACATGTCCAGTACTGAAGGGGCTGTTCCTTCTCCTCCATGTCTAGTACCGAAGGGCCTGTTCCTGTTTCTCAATGTCCAGTACCGAAGGGCCTGTTCCTGCTCCTCCATGCCCAATACTGAAGGGCCTGTTCCTGCTCCCTCATATCCACTACTTAAGGGTCTGTTCCTGCTCCTCCATGTCCAGTACTGAAGGGCCTGTTCCTACATGTCCAGTACTGAAGGGGCTGTTCCTGCTCCTCCATGTCTAGTACCGAAGGGCCTGTTCCTGTTTCTGCATGTCCAGTACTAAAGGGCCTGTTCCTGCTCCCTTATGTCCAGTACTAAAGGGCCTGTTCCTGTTTCTCCAGGTCCAGTACTGAACGGCCTGGTCCTGTTCCTCCATGTCCAGTACTGAAGAGCCTGTTTCTCCATGTCCAGTACTGAAGGGGCTGTTCCTCCATGTCCAGTACTGAAGGGGCTGTTCCTGTTCCTCCATGTCCAGTATTGAAGGGCCTGTTTCTCCATGTTCAGTACTGAAGGGCCTGTTCCTGTTCCTCCATGTCCAGTATTGAAGGGCCTGTTTCTCCATGTCCAGTATTGAAGGGCCTGTTCCTGCTCCTCCATGTCCACTACTGAAGGGCCTGTTCCTGCTCCCTCATGTCCAGTACTGAAGGGCCTGCTCCTCCATGTCCAGTACTGAAGGGCCTGTTCCTGCTCCCTCATGTCCAGTACTGAAGGGCCTGTTTCTCCATGTCCAGTACTGAAGGGCCTGTTCCTACATGTCCAGTACTGAAGGGGCTGTTCCTGTTCCTCCATGTCCAGTATTGAAGGGCCTGTTTCTCCATGTTCAGTACTGAAGGGCCTGTTCCTGTTCCTCCATGTCCAGTATTGAAGGGCCTGTTCCTGCTCCTCCATGTCCACTACTGAAGGGCCTGTTCCTGCTCCCTCATGTCCAGTACTGAAGGGCCTGCTCCTCCATGTCCAGTACTGAAGGGCCTGTTCCTGCTCCCTCATGTCCAGTACTGAAGGGCCTGTTTCTCCATGTCCAGTACTGAGGGCCTGTTCCTGCTCCCTCATGTCCACTACTGAAGGGCCTGTTCCTGCTCCCTCATGTCCAGTACTGAAGGGCCTGTTTCTCCATGTCCAGTACTGAAGGGCCTTTTTCTCCATGTCCAGTACTGAAGAGCCTGTTTCTCCATGTCCAGTACTGAAGGGCCTGTTCCTGCTCCTCCATATCCAGCATTGAAGGGCCTGTTCCTGCTCCTCCATGTCCAGTCCTGTAGGGCCTGTTCCTGTTCCTGCATGTCTAGTACTGAAGTGCCTGTTTGTCCATATCCAGTATTGAAGGGCCTGTTCCTGCGCCTCCATGTCCAGTACTAAAGGTCCTGTTTCTCCATATCCAGAATTGAAGGGCCTGTTCCTGCTCTTCCATGTTCAAAACTAAAGGTCCTGTTTCTCCATGTCCAGTGCCGAAGGGCCTGTTCCTGCTTCTCCATGTCCAGTACTAAAGTTCCTGTTTCTCCATGTCCAGTACTGAAGGGTCTGTTCCTGTTTCTCCATGTCCAGTACTGAAGGGCCTGTTTCTCCATATCCAGTATTGAAGGGCCTGTTCCTGCTCCTCCATGTCCAATACTAAAGGGCCTGTTCCTGCTCCTCCATGTCCAGTACTGAAAGGCCTGTTCCTCCATGTCCAGTACTGAAGGGTCTGTTTTTCCATGCCCAGTACTGAAGGGCCTGTTCCTGTTCCTCCATGTCCAGTACTGAAGGTCCTGTTTCTCCATGTCCAGTACTAAAGGGCCTGTTCCTGCTCCTCCATGTCCAGTACTAAAGGGCATGTTCCTGTTTGTCCATGTCCAGTACTGAAGAGCCTGTTCCTGATCCCTCATTTCCAGTACTAAAGGGCCTGTTCCTTCTCCTCCATATCCATTATTGAAGTACCTGTTCCTGCTCCTCCATGTCCAGTACTGAAGGTCCTGTTCCGGCTCCCTCGTGTCCAGTACTAAAGGGCCTGTTTCTCCATATCCAGTATTGAAGGGCCTGTTCCTGCTCCTCCATGTCCAATACGAAAGGTCCTGTTTCTCCGTGTCCAGTGCCGAAAGGCCTGTTCCTCCATGTCCAGTACTGAAGGGCCTGTTTGTTCATGTCCACTACTGAAGGGTGTGTTCCTGTCCCTTCATGTCCAATAGTGAAGAGCCTGTTCCTGCTCCTCCATGTCCAGTACTAAAGGGCCTGTTCCTGCTCCTCCATGTCCACTACTGAAGGGTATGTTCCTGTTCCTCCATGTCCAATAGTGAAGAGCCTGTTCCTGCTCTTCCATGTCTACTACTGAAGTGCCTGTTCCTCCATGTCCAGTACTGAAGTGCCTATTTCTCCATATCCAGTATTGAAGGGCCTGTTCCTGCTCCTCCATGTCCAGTACTAAAGGTCCTGTTTCTCCATGTCCAGTACTAAAAGGCCTGTTCCTGTTCCTCCATGTCCAGTACTAAAGGGCCTGTTCCTGTTCCTCCATGTCCAGTACTGAAGGGCCTGTTACTGCTCCATCATGTCCAGTACTAAAGGGCTTGTTTCTCCTTGTCCAGTACTAAAGGTCCTGTTTCTCCATGTCCAGCACTGAAGGGCCTGTTACTGCTCCTCCATGTCCAGTACTAAAGGGCCTATTCCTCCATGTCCAGTACTGAAGGGCCTGTTTCTCCATATCCAGTATTGAAGGGCCTGTTCCTGCTCCTCCATGTCTAGTAACGAAGGGCCTGTTCCTGTTTCTGCATGTCCAATACTAAATGGCCTGTTCCTGCTCCTCCATGTCTAGTACCGAAAGGCCTGTTCCTGTTTCTGCATGTCCAGTACTAAAGGGCCTGTTCCTGTTTCTCCAGGTACAGCACTGAACGGCCTGTTACTGCTCCCTCATGTCCAGTACTGAAGGTCCTGTTCCTCCATGTCCAGTACTGAAGAGCCTGTTTCTCCATGTCCAGTACTGAAGGGCCTGTTCCTGCTCCCTCATATCCACTACTTAAGGGTCTGTTCCTGCTCCTCCATGTCCAGTACTGAAGGGGCTGTTCCTCCATGTCCAGTACTGAAGGGCCTGTTCCTACATGTCCAGTACTGAAGGGGATGTTCCTGTTCCTCCATGTCCAGTATTGAAGGGCCTGTTTCTCCATGTTCAGTACTGAAGGGCCTGTTCCTGTTCCTCCATGTCCAGTATTGAAGGGCCTGTTTCTCCATGTCCAGTATTGAAGGGCCTGTTCCTGCTCCTCCATGTCCACTACTGAAGGGCCTGTTCCTGCTCCCTCATGTCCAGTACTGAAGGGCCTGTTTCTCCATGTCCAGTACTGAGGGCCTGTTCCTGCTCCCTCATGTCCAGTACTAAAGGGCCTGTTCCTGCTCCATCATGTCCAGTACTGAAGGGCCTGTTTCTCCATGTCCAGTACTGAAGGGCCTGTTCCTGCTCCCTCATGTCCAGTACTAAAGGGCCTGTTCCTGCTCCCTCCTGTCCAGTACTAAAGGGCCTGTTCCTCCATGTCCAGTACCGAATGGCCTGTTCCTGCTCCTCCATCACCAATACTGAAGGGCCTGTTTCTCCTTGTCCAGTACTACAGGTCCTGTTCCTCCATGTCCATTACCGAATGGCCTTTTCCTGCTCCTCCATGTCCAGTACTGAAGGGCCTGTTTCTGCTCCCTCATGTCCAGTACTAAAGGACCTGTTCCTGCTCCTCCATTACCAATACTGAAGGGCTTGTTCCTGCTCCCTCATGTCCAGTACTGAGGGCCTGTTCCTGCTCCCTCATGTCCAGTACTGAAGGGCCTGTTCCTGCTCCTCCATGTCCAGTACTGAGGGCCTGTTCCTGCTCCTCCATGTCCAGTACTGAGGGCCTGTTCCTGCTCCTCCATGTCCAGTACTGAGGGCCTGTTCCTGCTCCTCCATGTCCAGTACTGAGGGCCTGTTCCTGCTCCCTCATGTCCAATACTGAAGGGCCTGTTCCTGCTCCTCCATCACCAATGCTGAAGGGCCTGTTTCTCCTTGTCAAGTACTACAGGTCCTGTTCCTCCATGTCCATTACCGAATGGCCTGTTCCTGCTCCTCCATTACCAATACTGAAGGGCTTGTTCCTGCTCCCTCATGTCCAGTACTGAGGGCCTGTTCCTGCTCCCTCATGTCCAGTACTGAAGGGCCTGTTCCTGCTCCTCCATGTCCAGTACTGAGGGCCTGTACCTGCTCCTCCATGTCCACTACTGAAGGGCCTGTTCATGCTCCTCCATAACCAATACTGAAGGGCCTGTTTCTCCATGTCCAGTACTGAAGGGCCTGTTCCTGCTCTTCCATGTCTAGTATTGTTGGGCCTGTTTCTCCATGTCCAGTACTGAAGGGCCTTTTCCTGCTCCCTCATGTCCAGTACTAAAGGGCCTGTTCCTGCTCCCTCCTGTCCAGTACTAAAGGGCCTGTTCCTCCATGTCCAGTACCGAATGGCCTGTTCCTGCTCCTCCATGTCCAATACTGAAGGGTCTGTTCCTGCTCCTCCATAACCAATACTGAAGGGCCTGTTTCTCCATGTCCAGTACTGAAGGGCCTGTTCCGGCTCCTTCATAACCAATACTGAAGGGCCTGTTTCTCCTTGTCCAGTACTACAGGTCCTGTTCCTCCATGTCCATTACCAAATGGCCTGTTCCTGCTCCTCCATAACAAATACTAAAGGGCATGTTCCGGCTCTCTCATGTCCAGTACTAAGGGGCCTGTTCCTGCTCCCCCATGTCCAGTACTAAAGGGCCTGTTCCTGCTCCCTCCTATCCAGTACTAAAGGGCCTGTTCCTCCATGTCCAGCACCGAATGGCCTGTTCCTTCTCCTCCATGTCCAATACTGAAGGGCCTGTTCCTGCTCCTCCATAACCAATACTGAAGGGCCTGTTTCTCCATGTCCAGTACTGAAGGGCCTGTTCCGGCTCCTCCATAACCAATACTGAAGGGCCTGTTTCTCCTTGTCCAGTACTAAAGGGCCTGTTCCTCCATGTCCAGTACTGAAGGGCCTGTTCCTGCTCCCTCATGTCCAGTACTAAAGGGCCTGTTCCTGCTCCCTCCTGTCCAGTACTAAAGGGCCTGTTCCTCCATGTCCAGCACCGAATGGCCTGTTCCTGCTCCTCCATGTCCAATACTGAAGGGCCTGTTCCTGCTCCTCCATAACCAATACTGAAGGGCCTGTTTCTCCATGTCCAGTACTGAAGGGCCTGTTCCGGCTCCTCCATGTCCAGTACTGAAAGGCCTGTTCCTGCTCTTCCATGTCTAGTATTGTAGGGCCTGTTTCTCCATGTCCAGTACTGAAGGGCATGTTCCTGCTCCCTCAAGTCCAGTACTGAAGGGCCTGTTTCTCCATATCCAGTACTGAAGGGCATGTTCCTGCTCCTCCATAACCAATACTGAAGGGCCTGTTTCTCCTTGTCCAGTACTAAAGGGCCTGTTCCTCCATGTCCAGTACTGAAGGGCCTGTTCCTGCTCCCTCATGTCCAGTACTAAAGGGCCTGTTCCTGCTCCCTCCTGTCCAGTACTAAAGGGCCTGTTCCTCCATGTCCAGCACCGAATGGCCTGTTCCTGCTCCTCCATGTCCAATACTGAAGGGCCTGTTCCTGCTCCTCCATAACCAATACTCAAGGGCCTGTTTCTCCATGTCCAGTACTGAAGGGCCTGTTCCGGCTCTCTCATGTCCAGTACTAAGGGGCCTGTTCCTGCTCTTCCATGTCTAGTATTGTAGGGCCTGTTTCTCCATGTCCAGTACTGAAGGGCCTGTTCCTGCTCCCTCATGTCCAGTACTAAAGGGCCTGTTCCTGCTCCCCCCTGTCCAGTACTAAAGGGCCTGTTCCTCCATGTCCAGTACCGAATGGTCTGTTCCTGCTCCTCCATGTCCAATACTGAAGGGCCTGTTCCTGCTCATCCATAACCAATGCTGAAGGGCCTGTTTCTCCTTTTCCAGTACTACAGGTCCTGTTCCTCCATGTCCATTACCGAATGGCCTGTTCCTGCTCCTCCATGTCCAGTATTGTAGGGCCTGTTTCTCCATGTCCAGTACTGAAGGGCCTGTTCCTGCTCCCTCATGTCCAGTACTGAAGGGCCTGTTCCGGCTCTCTCATGTCCAGTACTAAGGGGCCTGTTCCTGCTCACCCATGTCCAGTACTAAAGGGCCTGTATCTGCTCCTCCATGTCCACTACTCAAGGGCCTGTTACTGCTCCCTCATGTCCAGTACTAAAGGGCCTGTTCCTGCTCCTCCATAACAAATAGTGAAGGGCCTGTTTCTCCATGTCCAGTACTAAAGGGCCTGTTCCGGCTCTCTCATGTCCAGTACTAAGGGGCCTGTTCCTGCTCCCCCATGTCCAGTACTAAAGGGCCTGTTCCTGCTCTTCCATGTCTAGTATTGTTGGGCCTGTTTCTCCATGTCCAGTACTGAAGGGCCTGTTCCTGCTCCCTCATGTCCAGTACTAAAGGGCCTGTTCCTGCTCCCTTCTGTCCAGTACTAAAGGGCCTGTTCCTCCATGTCCAGCACCGAATGGCCTGTTCCTGCTCCTCCATGTCCAATACTGAAGGGCCTGTTCCTGCTCCTCCATGTCCAGTACTGAAGGGCCTGTTCCTGCTCTCTCATGTCCAGTACTAAGGGGCCTGTTCCTGCTCTTCCATGCCTAGTATTGTAGGGCCTGTTTCTCCATGTCCAGTACTGAAGGGCCTGTTCCGGCTCTCTCATGTCCAGTACTAAAGGGCCTGTTCCTGCTCCTCCATGTCTAGTATTGTAGGGCCTGTTTCTCCATGTCCAGCACTGAAGGGCCTGTTCCTCCATGTCCAGTATTGAAGGGCCTGTTCCTGCTCCTCCATGTCTAGTATTGTAGGGCCTGTTTCTCCATGTCCAGCACTGAAGGGCCTGTTTCTCCATGTTCAGTACTGAAGGGCCTGTTCCTGTTCCTCCATGTCCAGTATTGAAGGGCCTGTTTCTCCATGTCCAGTATTGAAGGGCCTGTTCCTGCTCCCTCATGTCCAGTACTAAAGGGCCTGTTCCTGCTCCTCCATTTCCATTGCTGAAGGGCCTGCTCCTCCATGTCCAGTACTGAAGGGCCTGTTCCTGCTCCCTCATGTCCAGTACTGAAGGGCCTGTTTCTCCATGTCCAGTACTGAGGGCCTGTTCCTGCTCCCTCATGTCCAGTTCTGAAGGGCATTTTTCTCCATGTCCAGTACTGAAGGGCCTGTTTCTCCATGTCCAGTACTGAAGGGCCTGTTCCTGCTCCCTCATGTCTAGTACTAAAGGGCCTGTTCCTGCTCCCTCCTGTCCAGTACTAAAGGGCCTGTTCCTCCATGTCCAGTACCGAATGGCCTGTTCCTGCTCCTCCATGTCCAATACTGAAGGGCCTGTTCCTGCTCCTCCATGTCCAGTATTGAAGGGCCTGTTTCTCCATGTCCAGTACTGAAGGGCCTGTTTCTGCTCCCTCATGTCCAGTACTAAAGGGCCTTTTCCTGCTCCTCCATAACCAATACTGAAGGGCCTGTTTCTCCATGTCCAGTACTGAAGGGCCTGTTCCGGCTCCTCCATGTCCAGTTCTGAGGGCCTGTTCCTGCTCCCTCATGTCCAGTACTAAAGGGCCTGTTCCTGCTCCTCCATTTCCAGTACTGAAGGGCCTGTTCCTGCTCCCTCATGTCCAGTACTGAAGGGCCTGTTTCTCCATGTCCAGTACTGAAGGGCCTGTACCTGCTCCTCCATGTCCACTACTAAAGGGCCTGTTCTTGCTCCTCCATAACCAATACTGAAGGGCCTGTTTCTCCATGTCCAGTACTGAAGGGCCTGTTCCTGCTTTTCCATGTCTAGTATTGTTGGGCCTGTTTCTCCATGTCCAGTACTGAAGGGCCTGTTCCTGCTCCTCCATGTCCAGTACTGAAGCGCCTGTTCCTGCTCCCTCATGTCCAGTACTAAAGGGCCTGTTCCTCCATGTCCAGTACCGAATGGCCTGTTCCTGCTCCTCCATGTCCAATACTGAAGGGCCTGTTTCTCCATGTCCAGTACTGAAGGGCCTGTTCCGGCTCCTTCATAACCAATACTGAAGGGCCTGTTTCTCCTTGTCCAGTACTACAGGTCCTGTTCCTCCATGTCCATTACCAAATGGCCTGTTCCTGCTCCTCCATGTCCAGTATTGAAGGGCCTGTTTCTCCATGTCCAGTACTGAAGGGCCTGTTACTGCTCCCTCATGTCCAGTACTAAAGGGCCTGTTCCTGCTCCTCCATAACAAATACTGAAGGGCCTGTTTCTCCATGTCCAGTACTAAAGGGCCTGTTCCTGCTCCCCCATGTCCAGTACTAAAGGGCCTGTATCTGCTCCTCTATGTCCACTACTGAAGGGCCTGTTCCTGCTCTTCCATGTCTAGTATTGTTGGGCCTGTTTCTCCATGTCCAGTACTGAAGGGCCTGTTCCTGCTCCCTCATGTCCAGTACTAAAGGGCCTGTTCCTGCTCCCTCCTGTCCAGTACTAAAGGGCCTGTTCCTCCATGTCCAGCACCGAATGACCTGCTCCTCCATGTCCAATACTGAAGGGCCTGTTCCTGCTCCTCCATAACCAATACTGAAGGGCCTGTTTCTCCATGTCCAGTACTGAAGGGCCTGTTCCTGCTCTTCCATGTCTAGTATTGTTGGGCCTGTTTCTCCATGTCCAGTACTGAAGGGCCTGTTCCTGCTCCCTCATGTCCAGTACTAAAGGGCCTGTTCCTGCTCCCTCCATTCCAGTACTAAAGGGCCTGTTCCTCCATGTCCAATACTGAAGGGCCTGTTCCTGCTCCTCCATAACCAATACTGAAGGGCCTGTTTCTCCTTGTCCAGTACTACAAGTCCTGCTCCTCCATGTCCAGTATTGAATGGCCTGATTCTCCATGTCCAGTATTGAATGGCCTGATTCTCCATGTCCAGTACTGAAGGGCATGTTACTGCTCCCTCATGTCCAGTACTGAAGGGCTTGTTCCTGTTTCTCCATGTCCAGTACTGAAGGGCCTGTTCCTGCTCCTCTATGTCCAGTATTAAAGGGCCTGTTCCTGTTTCTCCATGTCCAGTACTGAAGGGCCTGTTCCTGCTCCTCTATGCCCAGTATTAAAGGGCCTGTTCCTGTTTCTCCAGGTCCAGTACTGAACGGCCTGTTACTGCTCCATCATGTCCAGTACTGAAGGGCCTGGGGCCTCATTTATAAACGTTGCGTACGCACAAAAGAATGCGTACGCCACTCTCTACGCAAACCGTGGGATTTATAAAAAGAGAACTTGACGGGAAAATGTGCGGTCCTCCACGCCAACTCTGACCCAGGCGTACGCACATAACTGGGGTAAGGAGAAACTGCGCCACCGATGGCAGAAGAAAGAAACGGGAGAAACTGTGTGAAATCGATCGTGTAAAATAAATAGTTATATGACCTCTCATATATGGACAGTTTATTTGCAAGAAGTGGATAGTAAAAAATAAAATTTCTACAATGAATAAACAAACATACTCCCTGGAGTGCACACGGGAAACATATGATTAAGACAGTAGTAAGACAACAGTAGGGCAAATTATGTTTACACTGATATGAATGCAGTGTAATATCCTATATCATATAGCCCATATAGCAGTGTTGGGCGCAGACTGGAGGCCGGCGCTGTACGTGATGGGTGGCTTCTAGGTACGGATAATTAATGTGGAAATCCTGAGACTTGCAATTTTGTAGGAGTGTTTAACCCGTTCACGACCTTGCAGGCGACAGTGGAGACCCCCTCAAGCGGTGGCTGCTCACCCCTTTTCCTCACCCACAAGGCGCAGAGGAGAGGACCTAGAATCTGCGCCACAGCCAGGCGCGCAGTATTGTGGAGCGCACCATCGGGCTCCTGAAGGGCAGGCGGCGGTGTCCCCAGGGCCGCCCCTGGCCAAGTGGGGGCCCTAAGCAGGATTTTATTTTGGGGCCCCCCTTCCAATAACATAATAATACTAATAATACTAATACTACTACTACTACTACTACTACTACTACTACTACTACTACTACTATTAATAATAATAATGATAATTAAAGCTGCAAGCAGCATTGGTCGGGACCTCGAGACTGCCTGTCGGGGGGGTGGCTATGAACGGTTCAAAATATTTGCTTAAATATTAAAAAAAAAAAAAAAAAAAAAAAATTATGACTTATTTTGAAAAAAACTGCGTCAAAACCAGCTAATTAGCTAGTGATTTGTGATCGCAGCAACTCCATTAGGCTACCTACCAAATTTCGGCTCAATCAGACAATGTTTCCTCGCATGCTAACAGGCATGCTAAGCCGCAAGCTAGCCGAGCTGCCTGAAAATGTCTGTTGGGTGCTCCCCAGATGGCCCCGATCCTGAATCTGGTCTTACTTCAATTCTAGTGTAAAAGACACAGCACTTATGGCACAATAAAGGTTTTTCAAAAACTTCCACCGACATGAATTATATGGCCTCAGGCCAGGCCTCCTACAGAGGTCAGTGTGGGACATGAGAGTGACCTGGTGGAGTGCCGGGCCTAGGAGGCCCGGCCTTTGTCGGCGTGAACGAAGGTGTGAATGATGCATCAATGAAGGTTTTTCACAAACTTCCACCGACATGAATTACATGTCTCAGGCCAGGTCTCGTACAGGTTTTGCATGTCCTCATGACAGGAGAACATGAGACATGAGAGTGAGGTCAGGTCACATGAGAGTAACCTGACCTGAGAATGACTGGTGAGGTCACTCTCAGGTCAAACTGCAGGATATGACAGGCTGTCAATCACACAGCAGTGATGAGCCTGAAGCTACAGGAAGCTGCCCATATATGGAGTGATGCACTGACCAATCACAGTGGAGAATTTCACAGCTGCGCCGAGCGCGGACACTCTGACGTCAGAGTGAGCCAGAGAGGATTATATTACAAGATTTTGCGAACAAGTGCTCTTAATCTATACTTATCGGGGGAGTATGTGGATAAAAATACCATACTTTTGTAGGAATTTTTGTCAAGATTGTGTACGCTTGGAAGCAGTCGGAGGTAAACTTTGGACACCAGGGTGCGCTGTTTGGCAGGAACGGCAGATTTGGCTCCATCCGCTATAGTGTTAAGATTTCGGACGAGAAAAATGTTACTGTGTCGCTTTAACTCGTCATTCTGGGGACTTGTTTTGGAATTTTCCCCACATATGTTACATCCTCTTGTTCGGCAGGGTCTCGCGGTCGTGGCGATGCCCTCGGTTTGTGGCTGAGAGTCACGGTTTGCAAACAGTTAAGAGTAGTTCGGGGAGTTTAAAATCGTTGATTTTCGGGGAGAATTTTCCATCTCCCCATGTTAATGGATGACAGGAGCCAAAAAGGCGATTAGGGGGTGGGGAGCTTGGACGGCTAATAAAAATTCAACTGGACTAGGTAAGAAAAATTCCCTCTAAATATTTGTAGTAAACAATCTCCTCTATTTTTGTATATCTCAGTTTAACCGATACGACCTTCGCCCTATGATGGTTTAGATTTTCCGTTTCTGCCTTTTTTTGCCTTTTTTGGGTGAACGCCTTACTTTGAAAGGCAAATAGCGGCCTTCCTGTTGGAGTTAGGTCAAAAGTTAGAGCGCGTGAGTCGTAGGGCTCGAGTAGACGAACAAATTTCGTATTTGCGACATTTCTCTACGACATTCGTACGGACCGTGGCGGGTGATTGAAATTTTCTAGGTGGCGCTAGAGAGCCATTTTTGGACTTTCCTGAAATTTTTTGACATGGTCTTCTGAAGGCTGCGACTTTTCATGAGCCATCCAAATTTGGTGAGTTTTTGAGCGTGTTTAGGGGGTCAAATTTGTGCGTAAGTGAAAAGAAAAACGAACGAATAATAATAAGAAGAAGAAACATTCGAAATACAATATATAATTTCGCCACCAGGTAGTGGCCGCGCCCCCAAAGGGGGTCTGAGGGGGTCAGGAGAGTAACCGGATGAGTGTGGGGCCTCCTGCGGAGGCCCCACACTTTTGGCGACGACGAAATCCAAAAGAGACCTGCCGTTGGCTGGGCCTAGGGCCCACCCGTTGGCGAGGTCCCTAATAATAATAATAAATTTAATTACTAACGAATCAAATGAACAGCCTCTATCAACAGTGGAACAAGAACTTTATAGATCAAAAGTGGAACAATATTTTTTATTTCAACAACATCCCCACCTTCAAGTGAAGCACGAGCCTCTTCTTGTTTGGACCTCTTCTTTCTTTTGCTAGCTCCTGAATCGTATTGACGTTTAGAAGCCGTCTCTCTCTCTCTCTCTCTCTCTCTCTCTCTCTCTCTCTCTCTCTCTCTCTCTCTCTCTCTCTCTCTCCTGCCTCAGGCTGACTTGGTGGCGGTGCTCTACGCGCCTCTCGGCAAAATGCACGCGCATCATTTGCGCATTTGCAGAGAATGATGATACTTTATTGATCCCGAGGGAAATTCAATTCACTTGCGCAAAATGGGGCCCCCATGGATCGCGGGGCCCGACGCACAGCGCGTGTTCTGCGTGTAGGGAGGGGCGGGCCTGGGTGTCCCCCTCCACCTCCGTCACCACTCCACTCAGGAGGGATTCCCCGATGACCCCCGCCAGTGTTTCCTCCAGCGGGGTGAGCTCCGGGTGGCCCGTTCCCCCGCCCGGGGCACAAACGCTCTGCCAGTGTGACGCCAGGCGCTTTTTTGCGTCTACTTTGATGTCGGACCACTTTTTTTCACCTCAGCCACACTCCGACCTTCTGAGGCCACAGCATTGACACCATCCGCCACATGCTGCCACTCTACAGCCTTTTTGGCATTGGTGACCCCAACACTGTGTCCACCAAATAATATCGCCTTCCTCTTCTCCACCTCCCCGACGAGAACTTCCACCTCACACTGGGTCAAATTGCGTTTCTTGGCTTTTCTTTCTGCTTTCGGCATGCTGTCAGTCGTGAATCAATATTCATGAGAGGCGTTTCTCTGAATATTTATAGGCAAATATGGGCGTGGTATGACCCGCACACAGGTGCGCCACATTTAGAGTGGATTGTGATTTATAAAGGGAAATCGGCGTAGGACGTGCGTGCGCACTGTTTTATAAATCAGGATATTTTTGTGCGTACGCACTTTCTGTGTTTCGTGCGTACGCCAATTTTGACGTCAATCCTACGCACAGTTTTATAAATGAGGCCCCTGGTCCTGCTCCTCCATGTCCAGTACTGAAGGGGCTGTTCCTCCATGTCCAGTACTGAAGGGGCTGTTCCTCCATGTCCAGTACTGAAGGGCCTGTTCCTACATGTCCAGTACTGAAGGGGCTGTTCCTGTTCCTCCATGTCCAGTATTGAAGGGCCTGTTTCTCCATGTCCAGTATTGATGGGCCTGTTTCTCCATGTTCAGTACTGAAGGGCCTGTTCCTGCTCCTCCATGTCCACTACTGAAGGGCCTGTTCCTGCTCCCTCATGTTCAGTACTGAAGGGCCTGTTTCTCCATGTCCAGTACTGAGGGCCTGTTCCTGCTCCCTCATGTCCAGTACTAAAGGGCCTGTTCCTGCTCCTCCATTTCCAGTACTGAAGGGCCTGTTCCTGCTCCCTCATGTCCAGTACTGAAGGGCCTGTTTCTCCATGTCCAGTACTGAAGGGCCTGTACCTGCTCCTCCATGTCCACTACTGAAGTGCCTGTTCATGCTCCTCCATAACCAATACTGAAGGGCCTGTTTCTCCATGTCCAGTACTGAAGGGCCTGTTCCTGCTCCCTCATGGCCAGTACTAAAGGGCCTGTTCCTGCTCCCTCCTGTCCAGTACTAAAGGGCCTGTTCCTGCTCCTCCATTTCCAGTACTGAAGGGCCTGTTCCTGCTCCCTCATGTCCAGTACTGAAGGGCCTGTTTCTCCATGTCCAATACTGAAGGGCCTGTTCCTGCTCCTCCATAACCAATACTGAAGGGCCTGTTTCTCCTTGTCCAGTACTACAGGTCCTGTTCCTCCATGTCCATTACCGAATGGCCTGTTCCTGCTCCTCCATGTCCAGCTTTGAAGGGCCTGTTTCTCTATGTCCAGTACTGAAGGGCCTGTTACTGCTCCCTCATGTCCAGTACTAAAGGGCCTGTTCCTGCTCCTCCATAACCAATACTGAAGGGCCTGTTTCTCCATGTCCAGTACTGAAGGGCCTGTTCCTGCTCCTCCATGTCCAGTACTGAAGGGCCTGTTCCTGCTCTCTCATGTCCAGTACTAAGGGGCCTGATCCTGCTCTTCCATGCCTAGTATTGTAGGGCCTGTTTCTCCATGTCCAGTACTGAAGGGCCTGTTCCGGCTCCTCCATGTCCAGTACTGAAGGGCCTGTTCCTGTTTCTCCATGTCCAGTACTGAAGTGCCTGTTCCTGCTCCTCCATGTCCAGTACTGAAGGGCCTGTTCCTGCTCCCTCATGTCCAGTACTAAAGGGCCTGTTCCTGCTCCCTCCTGTCCAGTACTAAAGGGCCTGTTCCTCCATGTCCAGCACCGAATGGCCTGTTCCTGCTCCTCCATGTCCAATACTGAAGGGCCTGTTCCTGCTCCTCCATAACCAATACTGAAGGGCCTGTTTCTCCATGTCCAGTACTGAAGGGCCTGTTCCGGCTCCTCCATGTCCAGTACTGAAGGGCCTGTTCCTGCTCTCTCATGTCCAGTACTAAGGGGCCTGATCCTGCTCTTCCATGCCTAGTATTGTAGGGCCTGTTTCTCCATGTCCAGTACTGAAGGGCCTGTTCCGGCTCTCTCATGTCCAGTACTAAAGGGCCTGTTCCTACTCCTCCATGTCTAGTATTGTAGGGCCTGTTTCTCCATGTCCAGCACTGAAGGGCATGTTCCTGCTCCCTCATGTCCAGTACTGAAGGGCCTGTTTCTTCATGTCCAGTACCGAAGAGCCTGTTCCTCCATGTCCAGTATTGAAGGGCCTGTTCCTGCTCCTCCATGTCCAGTACTGAAGGGCCTGTTTCTCCATGTTCAGTATTGAAGGGCCTGTTCCTGTTCCTCCATGTCCAGTATTGAAGGGCCTGTTTCTCCATGTCCAGTATTGAAGGGCCTGTTCCTGCTCCCTCATGTCCAGTACTAAAGGGCCTGTTCCTGCTCCTCCATTTCCATTGCTGAAGGGCCTGTTTCTCCATGTCCAGTACTGAGGGCCTGTTCCTGCTCCCTCATGTCAAGTACTGAAGGGCCTGTTTCTCCATGTCCAGTACTGAGGGCCTGTTCCTGCTCCCTCATGTCCAGTACTGAAGGGCCTTTTTCTCCATGTCCAGTACTGAAGGGCCTGTTTCTCCATGTCCAGTACTGAAGGGCCTGTTCCTGCTCCCTCATGTCCAGTACTAAAGGGCCTGTTCCTCCATGTCCAGTACCGAATGGCCTGTTCCTGCTCCTCCATGTCCAGTATTGAAGGGCCTGTTTCTCCATGTCCAGTACTGAAGGGCCTGTTTCTGCTCCCTCATGTCCAGTACTAAAGGGCCTGTTCCTGCTCCTCCATAACCAATACTGAAGGGCCTGTTTCTCCATGTCCAGTACTGAAGGGCCTGTTCCGGCTCCTCCATGTCCAGTTCTGAGGGCCTGTTCCTGCTCCTCCATGCCCATTACTAAAGGGCCTGTTCCTGCTCCTCCATTTCCAGTACTGAAGGGCCTGTTCCTGCTCCCTCATGTCCAGTACTGAAGGGCCTGTTTCTCCATGTCCAGTACTGAAGGGCCTGTACCTGCTCCTCCATGTCCACTACTGAAGGGCCTGTTCATGCTCCTCCATAACCAATACTGAAGGGCCTGTTTCTCCATGTCCAGTACTGAAGGGCCTGTTCCTGCTCTTCCATGTCTAGTATTGTTGGGCCTGTTTCTCCATGTCCAGTACTGAAGCGCCTGTTCCTGCTCCCTCATGTCCAGTACTAAAGGGCCTGTTCCTGCTCCCTCCTTTCCAGTACTAAAGGGCCTGTTCCTCCATGTCCAGTACCGAATGGCCTGTTCCTGCTCCTCCATGTCCAATACTGAAGGGCCTGTTCCTGCTCCTCCATAACCAATACTGAAGGGCCTGTTTCTCCTTGTCCAGTACTACAAGTCCTGTTCCTCCATGTCCATTACCGAATGGCCTGTTCCTGCTCCTCCATGTCCAGTATTGAATGGCCTGTTTCTCCATGTCCAGTACTGAAGGGCCTGTTACTGCTCCCTCATGTCCAGTACTGAAGGGCTTGTTCCTGTTTCTCCATGTCCAGTACTGAAGGGCCTGTTCCTGCTCCACCATGTCCAGTATTAAAGGGCCTGTTCCTGTTTCTCCATGTCCAGTACTGAAGCGCCTGTTCCTGCTCCCGCATGTCCAGTACTAAAGGGCCTGTTCCTGCTCCCTCCTTTCCAGTACTAAAGGGCCTGTTCCTCCATGTCCAGTACCGAATGGCCTGTTCCTGCTCCTCCATGTCCAATACTGAAGGGCCTGTTCCTGCTCCTCCATAACCAATACTGAAGGGCCTGTTTCTCCTTGTCCAGTACTACAAGTCCTGTTCCTCCATGTCCATTACCGAATGGCCTGTTCCTGCTCCTCCATGTCCAGTATTGAATGGCCTGTTTCTCCATGTCCAGTACTGAAGGGCCTGTTACTGCTCCCTCATGTCCAGTACTGAAGGGCTTGTTCCTGTTTCTCCATGTCCAGTACTGAAGGGCCTGGTCCTGCTCCTCCATGTCCAGTACTGAAGGGGCTGTTCCTCCATGTCCAGTACTGAAGGGCCTGTTCCTACATGTCCAGTACTGAAGGGCCTGTTCCTGTTCCTCCATGTCCAGTATTGAAGGGCCTGTTTCTCCATGTCCAGTATTGAAGGGCCTGTTTCTCCATGTTCAGTACTGAAGGGCCTGTTCCTGCTCCCTCATGTTCAGTACTGAAGGACCTGTTTCTCCATGTCCAGTACTGAGGGCCTGTTCCTGCTCCCTCATGTCCAGTACTAAAGGGCCTGTTCCTGCTCCTCCATTTCCAGTACTGAAGGGCCTGTTCCTGCTCCCTCATGTCCAGTACTGAAGGGCCTGTTTCTCCATGTCCAGTACTGAAGGGCCTGTACCTGCTCCTCCATGTCCACTACTGAAGTGCCTGTCCCTGTTCCTCCATGTCCAGTATTGAATGGCCTGTTTCTCCATGTCCAGTACTGAAGGGCCTGTTACTGCTCCCTCATGTCCAGTACTGAAGGGCTTGTTCCTGTTTCTCCATGTCCAGTACTGAAGGGCCTGGTCCTGCTCCTCCATGTCCAGTACTGAAGGGGCTGTTCCTCCATGTCCAGTACTGAAGGGCCTGTTCCTACATGTCCAGTACTGAAGGGCCTGTTCCTGTTCCTCCATGTCCAGTATTGAAGGGCCTGTTTCTCCATGTCCAGTATTGAAGGGCCTGTTTCTCCATGTTCAGTACTGAAGGGCCTGTTCCTGCTCCCTCATGTTCAGTACTGAAGGACCTGTTTCTCCATGTCCAGTACTGAGGGCCTGTTCCTGCTCCCTCATGTCCAGTACTAAAGGGCCTGTTCCTGCTCCTCCATTTCCAGTACTGAAGGGCCTGTTCCTGCTCCCTCATGTCCAGTACTGAAGGGCCTGTTTCTCCATGTCCAGTACTGAAGGGCCTGTACCTGCTCCTCCATGTCCACTACTGAAGTGCCTGTCCCTGTTCCTCCATGTCCAGTACTGAAGGGCCTGTTTCTCCATATCCAGTACTGAAGGGCCTGTTCCTGCTCCCTCATGTCCAGTACTAAAGGGCCTGTTCCTGCTCCCTCCTGTCCAGTACTAAAGGGCCTGTTTCTCCATGTCCAGTACTGAGGGCCTGTTCCTGCTCCCTCATGTCCAGTACTAAAGGGCCTGTTTCTCCATTTCCAGTACTGAAGGGCCTGTTCCTGCTCCCTCATGTCCAGTACTGAAGGGCCTGTTTCTCCATGTCCAATACTGAAGGGCCTGTTCCTGCTCCTCCATAACCAATACTGAAGGGCCTGTTTCTCCATGTCCAGTACTGAAGGGCCTGTTCCAGCTCCTCCATGTCCAGTACTGAAGGGCCTGTTTCTCCATGTCCAGTACTGAAGGGCCTGCTCCTGTTTCTCCATGTCCAGTACTGAAGGGCCTGTTCCTGCTCCTCCATGTCCAGTACTGAGGGCCTGTTCCTGCTCCCTCATGTCCAGTACTAAAGGGCCTGTTCCTGCTCCTCCATTTCCAGTACTGAAGGGCCTGTTCCTGCTCCCTCATGTCCAGTACTGAAGGGCCTGTTTCTCCATGTCCAATACTGAAGGGCCTGTTCCTGCTCCTCCATAACCAATACTGAAGGGCCTGTTTCTCCTTGTCCAGTACTACAGGTCCTGTTCCTCCATGTCCATTACCGAATGGCCTGTTCCTGCTCCTCCATGTCCAGCTTTGAAGGGCCTGTTTCTCCATGTCCAGTACTGAAGGGCCTGTTACTGCTCCCTCATGTCCAGTACTAAAGGGCCTGTTCCTGCTCCTCCATGTCCAGTACTAAAGGGCCTGTTCCTGCTCCTCCATAACCAATACTGAAGGGCCTGTTTCTCCATGTCCAGTACTGAAGGGCCTGTTCCGGCTCCTCCATGTCCAGTACTGAAGGGCCTGTTTCTCCATGTCCAGTACTGAAGGGCCTGCTCCTGTTTCTCCATGTCCAGTACTGAAGGGCCTGTTCCTGCTCCTCCATGTCCAGTACTGAAGGGCCTGTTCCTGTTTCCTCATGTACAGTACAAAATGAGGGAGCAGGAACAGGCCCTTCAGTACTGGACATGGAGAAGCAGTTCCAGTACTGAAGGGCCTGTCCCTGTTCCTCCATGTCCAGTACTGAAGTGCCTTTTTCTCCATATCCAGTATTGAAGGGCCTGTTCCTGTTCCTCCATGTCCAGTACTGAAGGGCCTTTTTCTCCATGTCCAGTACTGAAGGGCCTGTTTCTCCATGTCAAGTACTGAAGGGCCTGTTTCTCCATGTCCAGTACTGAAGGGCCTGTTCCTGCTCTTCCATGTCTAGTATTGTTGGGCCTGTTTCTCCATGTCCAGTACTGAAGGGCCTGTTCCTGCTCCCTCATGTCCAGTACTAAAGGGCCTGTTTCTCCATGTCCAGTACTGAAGGGCCTGTTCCTGCTCCCTCCTGTCCAGTACTAAAGGGCCTTTTTCTCCATGTCCAGTACTGAAGGGCCTGTTTCTCCATGTCCAGTACTGAAGGGCCTGTTCCTGCTCTTCCATGTCTAGCATTGTTGGGCCTGTTTCTCCATGTCCAGTACTGAAGGGCCTGTTCCTGCTCCCTCATGTCCAGTACTAAAGGGCCTGTTCCTGCTCCCTCATGTCCAGTACCGAATGGCCTGTTCCTGCTCCTCCATGTCCAATACTGAAGGGCCTGTTCCTGCTCCTCCATCACCAATGCTGAAGGGCCTGTTTCTCCTTGTCCAGTACTACAGGTCCTGTTCCTCCATGTCCATTACCGAATGGCCTTTTCCTGCTCCTCCATGTCCAGTATTGAAGGGCCTGTTTCTCCATGTCCAGTACTAAAGGGCCTGTTTCTGCTCCTCCATGTCCAGTACTAAAGGGCCTGTTCCTGCTCCTCCATAACCAATACTGAAGGGCCTGTTTCTCCATGTCCAGTACTGAAGGGCCTGTTCCGGCTCCTCCATGTCCAGTACTGAAGGGCCTGTTCCTGCTCTCTCATGTCCAGTACTAAGGGGCCTGTTCCTGCTCTTCCATGTCTAGTATTGTAGGGCCTGTTTCTCCATGTCCAGTACTGAAGGGCTTGTTCCTGTTTCTCCATGTCCAGTACTGAAGGGCCTTTTCCTGCTCCTCCATGTCCAGTATTGAAGGGCCTGTTTCTCCATGTCCAGTACTGAAGGGCCTGTTTCTGCTCCCTCATGTCCAGTACTAAAGGGCCTGTTCCTGCTCCTCCATAACCAATACTGAAGGGCCGGTTTCTCCATGTCGAGTACTGAAGGGCCTGTTCCTGCTCTCTCATGTCCAGTACTAAGGGGCCTGTTCCTGCTCTTCCATGTCTAGTATTGTAGGGCCTGTTTCTCCATGTGCAGTACTGAAGGGCCTGTTCCGGCTCTCTCATTTCCAGTACTAAGGGGCCTGTATCTGCTCCTCCATGTCCACTACTGAAGGGTCTGTTCCTGTTCCTCCATGTCCAATAGTGAAGAGCCTGTTCCTGCTCTTCCATGTCTAGTACTGAAGTGCCTGTTTCTCCATGTCCAGTACTGAAGGGCCTGTTCCTGCTCCCTCATGTCCAGTACTAAAGGGCCTGTTCCTGTTTCTCCAGGTCCAGTACTGAACGGCCTGTTACTGCTCCCTCATGTCCAGTACTGAAGGGCCTTTTCCTGCTCCTCCATAACCAATACTGAAGGGCCTGTTTCTCCATGTGCAGTACTGAAGGGCCTGTTCCGGCTCTCTCATTTCCAGTACTAAGGGGCCTGTTCCTGCTCCCCCATGTCCAGTACTAAAGGGCCTGTATCTGCTCCTCCATGTCCACTACTGAAGGGTCTGTTCCTGTTCCTCCATGTCCAATAGTGAAGAGCCTGTTCCTGCTCCTCCATGTCCAGTACTGAAGGGGCTGTTCCTCCATGTCCAGTACTAAAGGGCCTGTTCCTACATGTCCAGTACTGAAGGGGCTGTTCCTGTTCCTCCATGTCCAGTATTGAAGGGCCTGTTTCTCCATGTCCAGTATTGAAGGGCCTGTTTCTCCATGTTCAGTACTGAAGGGCCTGTTCCTGCTCCTCCATGTCCAGTATTGGGACATTCAGTACTGTCCTTCAGTACTGGACATGGAGGAGCAGGAACAGGCCCTTCAGTACTGGACATGGAGGAGCAGTTCCAGGACTAAAGGGCCTGTTCCTGCTCCTCCATGTCTGTCCATCTTCTTTCTTTTGTTCAATGACTCTTTAGACAACAGTTTGTCTGAGAGGATTCTTCACATTGGTTGGTTAAAGCATCACATTCACACAATCAGGGCTTTCATTATGGATTCATTCACTTCATCCTGGCAGTTTAACACGTTTCTTTCCAGGTGGTGATTCCATAAAAAAATTCTGGCAACATCAGCAATTACAGTAATATGCTGTGTCGACAACTGTTATGGCAGTAATAAGTTGCATTTCCAGGCAATTGTTCAAATCTAAACCTTCAAATCCTAAAAATGTAATAAACTAATCTCACCTGTACGTTATGGGAGTTGGTGGTCCTAGCTGCAGCGAGAGTGTGGGATGAATCCATCGTTGCAGTCGGTCGTTGGGGAAAAAAATCCCAGAACAATTCAAACAAATGCTGAACTATTCTTGGTTCGCAGGGGGTTCACTGTCAGGAGTTGACAACTTCAAGACGCCAAGGATGGAAGAACAATGAACATTTCGAGCGCTGCCTTTTATAGCTGGTCATGTGACCTCAGATCAAAGGACTTTTATAAACTTTGACTCACTTAGGACATCAAAGCCCAGATATGCCTGTGATCTCATATGTGATGTCATAGTCTCTCTTGCCCTCTCTCTCCCTCTCTCTCACTGGTGATGAGCTACATTGAAAGTAATCAGATTACTGAATGTAGTTAAGTATATGAGCTTAAAACTGAAAACTATATTTCTCTACATATATTGTGATCAGAAAAAGAAAAGAATAATTCCCCACATCTTTTGCTACTATGTCCCTCAAAAACAACAAAAAACAACAAAAAACTTTATGATGTATACCAGCTGTGTGTGTGTGTGTGTGTGTGTGTGTGTGTGTGTGTGTGTGTGTGTGTGTGTGTGTGTGTGTGTGTGTGTGTGTGTGTGTGTGTGTGTGTGTGTGCGTGCGTGCGTGTGTTTGTGTGTGAAGGTCAACATGCGTCATCTGTTAAAGGAGGTGTGGTACATCAGAGATATGCAAGTTTTACTAGGTGAATAACTTTATTTCCCTAATTCCCCAAAAAAACTTTCTGCTGGAATCATAAAATATTTTCAAAATGAAAGTGATGAAACAGCCCGATTGTGGTTTAAGCAAGGCTCCGACCAGTGCAGACACAGCACTCTCTGATAGCAGCTTCCTGGCTGCAGGCTGGTCTGTAGAAGAGAAATCTGTGTTTCCAGCTACTAACACACATCCATCCTTCTCCAGGCAGCTCAGAGAGACCATGACAAGTTGTTCACAAGAGTTATATTGTTTTCTTGATGATGTACGCTGCAATAAAATGCTTTAAAATGTATTTCTGCTTGAAGAGAAATGAAACCCTACATCAGGATCAGTGCTATACCCCACGGAAAAGGAAAGTTGTGAAACTTCACATCTGATGTTATTCTGCAAAATGTCAAGATAAATAAATACACATCCTGACTCGTCTTTCCACCGTGGTCAATGATTTATGACTTCTTGTTTTGATAGAGGACCTGAATGGTATTTTAAGTTTAATCCTGCCAGTATCTCACCAGACACTCCAGTGTGGGTTCCAGCTGCTCCAGCTGTGAAGCACAAAGAGAAACAAACGGCAAAACAGTTTGTAACCTATATCAAGTGAACTACAACACGTGCCCAGGAATCTAGATTCTAAAGGAGGAAAGAAGGTGTAAGAATTTTAGACCACAATTGGTTTGTAATGAAAGTTAACAAAAGCCGGCATTTATTTCACAGATATAAATGCATCTCAAAACAATGTTTACCCCTATATAAATCAGTCCTTTGAATATAAAAAAAGAAAAGTTCAGAGCTCTGAAAAAATAGTTTGCATCTACCCGGGTAGTGTGATTTTTACTATTGTTGAATGTGCACAAGATCTTAGCTATTCAGCTGTTTATGATGAAGGCCAAGTTCCTGAAGGATGGGAGGTGGTAGGGCATCCAGCAAGTCCTTAGTTTCTGGACCAGGCCAATGGAAGTGACACCACGGACTCCAGCCCAAACTTTCAGTGAGTTACAAGTGCTGAAGCAAAACGTGTTACAACCGTACCTGGTCTCCCGTATACATGCGTGATACGTGATACAGTTTAGGATATTTTTACGTTATGGCTGTAAATCCTGATCAAAGCTTGACAGGCTTTTTACAAGTCGCTGTTCAAATATCTAATTCATACATATAATAAGCAGATAAAACTGAACTTTATCGGTCTCCAATACAGTGACGAGACTGATCATTTATTTGTTTTTCTTCATCAAACCAATGCAGGAGCGGTTCAGTCTTTGAAATACAGATATAAAAGCTTTGTGACTTTATAGAATGTCTGTGGTTGGATGGAGAATTATATTTGATTCAAGTAAATTTAGGCGAAATGGCAAAGACAAAAGCAATAGCATGCCCAGCAGCAAGTGTCTTTCTGTTCAGGGTGACTCATCTATACCTGAAAAAGAACATGACTACCTTTGTATATTTCTCTTCATATTCCACATTGATTTCCTTTTAATTTTGGCCCTCCTGTGATTCCATAAGCATGTGTGAAATAAAACTGTCTGATTATGATTAGTTTTTTTCATTCTTTGCTTTTTTTGTTTAATTCAGAAAAGTTTTCAACGAGTGTCATGAAGTGTTTTATGTGATCTGCTCCACTTGAGTACCTACTGATACATCTAGGAAATAAAACAGGCACACAGAAAGTCATTGACTTGTGTCCAAGTCACGCCCCACTCCTCAGAGGCCTCCTAGGGGCGTGGTTGGGTGGTTTCTCTCTCCTCTCCTTTTGCTTTTCAGGAAGTGGAGCTGCTGAGGGATTCATCACCTAATTCCATTCAGCTGCGACGACCGGGTGGAGCTCGTTTTCCCCTGATCAGCTACACCTCTTAAACGGTGCTGGACTCCACTGGGCGCTCCCAGAACTCGCCAGCCGCAGCTTCCTTGGTTCCCTGACCCACTGTGACCAGACCCAACTCGTGCCCCAGTTGCTCCCGCCTCAGCAAGCAGTCTTGACCTCCTGCCCCTGGAGCCTGCAGCACCTTTCATTCACTCTTGTTAAGAGAATAAACTCTGCCAAATGTACTCTTCTGTCTCCCGCTGGTTTCTCCACACCTGAGCCTCCGAAGTCCCACCGGAACAGTCTACTTGGATTTGGTGCTTTGTATTACAATAAACATAGGTTTTTGATCCAATAGCTGACCTTTTCACTACATTTCTTGTCTGCATGTACAGTTAGTTGTCAGTGACGTGTGTTGGTGGAAACTGTTTTAGAGAAAACCAAATTAATTTCATTTTCAATTTGAGAAGCTGTTCCATACTGATATAAAGTCACATCTGGAGCTGTGTGAACAGTTTGGATGATCAACAGAACTTGGATCAACACAGGACTCAGTATTTTCACAGAAGATTTAGGTTTTAAGTATTTGATATTTGTATTGGTCTTTAGATTACATGAGTAAACCGCAACCCAGAAATGACTTATTTATTTTCTTTTTGAGGGTGAAAATATCCCACCCTGGGTTTCAATTGGAATGTATGCTCCTAAAGAAACTATTCCAGCAGACTTTATCTATAAGTGGACTCCTACAATTATCTGCAGAAGAACTGATTACCCCGTCTTGAGTCAAATCATCAAAATGCATGTATGCATGAAAATATAACCAGTCGTCTTCTGGATAAAGTTGATAAAGTCATTAATTGATTCCAGACACAGATTTCAGAATGACGTTTTAATTATTAAAACAAAAGAAGAAAAATGATGTTTCTTTTGAAGACCTCATGAGGAAGTCTGATCTGGAGCAGAAACGTTTTTGTTCCCTACAGTTAAGATCATTTCTTAAATCTGCTTTGGGATCTGAAATGAGTTTACCCAAGCTGAACAATCCACAAAGACTGCTCCATGAGGGTAACGCACCTTGTCTTCTCTCAATAATGTTTTCTCTCTTGATGGACGATGCTTCAAAAGCAGGTTTTCATAAATCAAGGGAGAAATGGGAGTCCGGCTTGGGCGTGACCCTAGGTACAGAGCTACGGTCTGCATTGTGCCACTTTGAACTCCAGATTCAGGATAACCAATAACCACTTTCTCCATCAAACCTATCTAACGCCACAGACATTGCATAAATACAATCCTGATGCCCAACTTGTGTTTTAGATGTGGTGTAGAAGAGCTCTTTCCTGCACTGCGCTGGTTCAGAACAACACTGAAGACACCATGACAAGACTTCTAGGAGAGCATCTCCCACTAGATCCTCAAACCTGCTTATTAGAAGACACTTCAAATATTGATACACCATGAAGAAGGGCTCAGAAGAAATGTCTCTCACTGGCCTTGTGTGTTGCCAGGAAGTCATAGCCGTCACCTGGAAGTCTTGTCTCAGAAATGAACAGCTGTGTTCCACTTGACAAAATGACATATACACTCAGGAAAGACTAGGATACTTTCATAGAGATCAGCAGCCTTATTTGGCACATATGGTCATATTGTCCACTTGGATGACGGACGGGTTGTAGGTCCTCTGCTGTCAGTGCTTATTGTCTCTGTCGCCCCTCCCCCACTTTTATATATTTATATCTTTTATTATTATCATTACTCTTACTTTTGTCCTCTCTTTCTCTCACGTTGTGGGTGGGTGGGTTTGGGGGAGGGGTCTGGAGCTGTTTGTTTGTGTTTTCATGTTTATTTTGTTGAATTGAAAGCCCAAAATAAAATATTCCAAACCAAAATAATCTTGGTCTGTCCCGCGGTCATGGAGGAGCAGGTGTCATCTCATGGGCACTGCAGGAGGGGCAGTCTCTCATGAGACTGATGGACTCTGGTGGGCTGTCAGACAATCAGTCATTGAGGGAAACATCTTCATGTACAGGCTGATGAAGCACCAAACATCAGAGAGACACACTTACTGGCTGTCAAAGTTTTACATCTGGGCTAGAAGAGGATGATTGAGGATCTCTGGGGCCTTTATTCTTTGACTCGGCTCAACATGGAGCATTTTGGTGGTTCCATCAAGAAAGCACCTTCGGTCCAGCAGTTGAGCCTGGGAGTCTTCAAGAGCTGGTCCTTCAGGAACCTTGGAGGCACAGAGGGAAAGAAAACAGTCATGACCTTGTCCTTTAAACCCAAATAGTAAAGTATCATCATAACGTCATTTTACAACATACACATGTTGTACTTACACATCTTACAAGCTTCAGCAGCACAAAGAGCAACTATGTCATGTTGAAGTCCATCAAACGGACATGAAGTATAAGAAACCAAGAGAACAACAAACACATGAGGCAACATGGCCTCTAATAATAAAACAAGACCAAGTGACGTCAGTTCAGCACCACGGAGAGTGACCACATCACTTTAACTGGTTCAACCAATGGGAGCTCAGCAGGCTGTATGGAGAGTTCTAAAGGTTAGTCAAACAGTTTCAATATGAAGCACTACAGACCTACTCACCACTACGACGAGCCTTGTGCTCCACGAACTCGTCCGCGATGCTCCATGTCCGTTTTCTTTGCTCTCTCAGTCTCTATGGACAACATGACCAGTCCACTCAGTGTCTCCTGTCCCAGTTGTGTCCCAGCTAGTGTATAAAGCAATACACAACCAACTTCTGTCAAATCTTCAAAACCATTTTTTTTTTTTTTACCAGACAAGGCGGTTACAACTGGAGAGGGGATTTAAAGTTTAAACATGGAAGGTTTCACACTGAAGTCCTTTTGTCTTTCTACATGTGGAGTGAGGTTGTGGAATAGTTTAGGGGTGGAGCTCAGGCAGTGTCCAAACATGAAGCAATTAAAGAAAAACAGCACAAAGTACAGGGAGGAAGAGCTGCAGATATTGATTAGTTATTATCGATCTATATTTCTATTTGCTGGTTTGTTTCTGTTGTGGTTTTGTTTTTTCTTGTAAAGAAAATAGATATACACTTGTTGGTGTATGTGTATATGTGTGTGTGTGTGTGTGTGTGTGTGTGTGTGTGTGTGTGTGTGTGTGTGTGTGTGTGTGTGTGTGTGTGTGTGTGTGTGTGTGTGTGTGTGTGTGTGTGTGTGTGTGTGTGTGTGTGTGTGTGTGTGTGTGTGTGTGTGTGTGTGTGTGTGTGTGGTGTGTTCATATGAAAAACAAAGTTGTTGTTAGATGTGACTGAGGAGTGGGACTAAATCTCTGTTTCTTCCTCCTCCTTTTTGGATATGTTGGCTTATTATTTGTTAGTTACCTGCTACGTTTTGTGTCTTGTTTTCTTTGCTCGGTGATGCTTGTTGTTTGTTTGTGTTGGTTAGTCTTTGTTTTGTTATGTACCAACATGTCCGAACTCAACTCAAGACTTCAGCTTTGATGACGAAGGTTTTCTGCTGTTCTTCCCAACAGAGCTCTTCAACTAAGACATTCACTGAACAAACATGTGTAAATGTCCACCCTGGCCCCTGTGCCCACCTCAACTTCTCCTAGATTTCACCGCCCAGGACTCGGCTTCTCATCCCCCCAGTGGACAATGATGGAAAGATGGACTTGAGCAGGAAGATGGGCTGGAGGAGGAGATTTCAGACTGTGTCGGATTTTTTTTCTTTCTTTTTAATTTTCTTGAGTTTCATTGAGTCAGGAGGACTTTAGCACAGGAACCTAGACGCACCTGGATCAGCAGAGAAATCTGAAGCTTGCACTGTGTGGTACCACATCTGACCTGTTTTAAAAAACAAATAAGAGAATTGTGTATATGTGTAATTCCCACTTTTGAATTTTATTTCGCTTTGGGTTGCTTGTGTATGTGAGGAAACACCGACTGGAACTGATACGTCACCTTAAATGTCGTACCTTTGTCTCACCCGGTGGTCCTAAAGAAATCAAAGAAAGTACACATTTTGTGGTAAGCAGAGAACTGGGTTGACATAAAACATTTAATTTGGGCTCCTGAGCTCCGACTGTGTTCTTCGTCTGTAATATACAAAGTTCTTCATTCAACCCAAAGTGAGACTTTATTATCTGAACGGTACATAATATTTACATTTCTGTCATCGGACTAAATTTACCCACTGATCCTCCTTTTCTATTCTTTTCATGCTGCCTTTGAACTGACGACAAACTAGAAAGAGTCACTACATGTTGGGAAGCTGAAAGGAATCACTAGACTTTGTGGCGTCGTGTTACTTGATTCCAGAATGCATGTCTGATTCATTTCATTAATTAAGTTTGTTTGGGAATATTTCACTGAAGAAATAATAACACTGTGATAATCTACTTAAAGAAAGCTCCCTACTTTTGCACTCTACTTGGATCTCCATTAAACAAGATTATTGACAAATCAACAAAGTGCACTCAATCTCAAGCTGTGGAAAACAGCAACATGTTCACATTTTTTCAGTTTTGGGTGGAAAAAATGTCCAGCTTTAACAAAATGCAATGAAACCAGGAGTTCATGATGTTTCAGAATAATTTCAACATAAGCCGAGTGCTACAGCTCGGAGATAATCTTCAAAACTGTTGCATTGTTTAGGAAACGTCATTGCAAAACTACCTGCCACAATATCTTCTATCAGTTCTGCTCTGCACCTGATCTTTGGTCTGACTCAGCCTGACCGGGGTTCCTGGTGGAGGCAGAGGTCTGAGTTTGAACTGAAGGCTTCAGGTGTCTTTCAGGAAAGGTGTGTTCACCTCTTCAATGATCATCAAGGTCAATGTGGAAAAACAAGGAACATACTGAAATCTCTTTCTCACCAATGTTTCAACAAGGAGCTGACCCTTTCTTTTCTCACTCCTTTGGCCTCAAGTGATTTGTAGGAGATGTAGGCTTGTTTTTACCCTCAGGGTTCAATATTCTGTTTCTAAATGATGGTGAAGCTGATCATGCAGTCACAATCACTCTTTGACTTATCGAGCCAGTTGTATATACCAAGCCTGTGTCATTTCATCCAAAACAGTCCAGTGAGTCACTGAGTTAATGTATTTGTTCTGACCCAGTTTCCAGTGATCGTCTCCGATCCCCCATGATGGACATGCAGTCAAGATCACCTGGAGATACGCTGACATAAACGTAATAGTGATCAAAACTCAGATCCACACCACAAGCAGCATGTATAATATAATATATACAAGATTGGTGTGTGCTTGGTTCTGTATAGAGTGTGTACCTTCACTACTTGTACTAAGCAGGAGTCGTCTTTTCAATTCTTGCTATGTATCTAATCCAAATTGGCAAAAGAAATTGTATTCAGTAATACTGTTCAAGACATACATATTCAAAAATTCATCCTTAATATTTTTTTTTATTGGGGGGTGGGGGGGGGTGGTGCTGACAATGTAGTTGTTTCTGGAACTGTAGATAAACCAACCATCACTTGTAACCTGAGCAATTCCTGTTTGTTGGGACAAACAAAGCTCAACAGAAGATTGACCCTCGGAGCAAATGTTGGCCTTTGTCTCCCAACTTGAATCTCCTCCTTCCTGCCACTACTGCCCCTCAGGACAACTATGATGGAGTTGACCATTCTAACACCATGAAGGAGTTCTAGTGCAGGAAAAGGAACCACTGGAAAGAAACAATTAATCAAAGATTTAAAGACTCAGAAGATGCACTTTTGTGAGAGACTTCTCTGTGGCTCCAACTGGCGATATGGCTTAACAGTGGGGTTTGAGCGCCCTCTGGTGGAATGTTCAGGCATCACTTCTCTGACCGTGAGGAGTCAGAGGAGTCTTTGGAAGGTCTATGCAGGCTGATCACAACTGTCGGCCAGGACCTCCAGGACCTCCAGGACCTCTCTGAGAAAGCCAAGGTGAGACAGAAAAAGTAGATTTGTGTATTCAACACAGTTTGCAAAGACATTAATGAGGGTTTCTGTTGGGAATTGAGCCACTGCTTGTTGTTATGAAACAGAGAAACTAAAGTAGAACTACGTCTCACATACTCTGTGTTTTTTGTCCATCAGCCTCAACTGGAGAAAGTTCTTGAGGATATGAAGAACATCACTAATGATAAAAGTTCCTCCTCCAGAATCAGGTTCCTGCTCCAGGATGTCCTCCACCTGGGAAAGGTGAGTGTTTATTTAAATGTTTGCTTTCTGAAATCCTGCAAAGAAATCAAGACAATGATTCATTGTCTTGATTTCTTGAACTTCCTGAAACACAATATTTGTGTACTGCTCACATTTTGATTGTGCATCTACTTGAAGTCTAAGTCGTGTTGAATTCATTGTGAAGCAAAGTGTGATTGGAGTCGATGCAACGTTAAACAAAAAGAAACCCAAACAGTGTTTTTGTGACATTACAGTTAGAAATGTTGACAAAGATTGAAAAGTTGGGAACATTTTCAGTCTTTAGAATACAAATGTATGATTTCAATAGCGACATGTGTGCTTCAATACCTGAAAGCCCCTGAAGTCTGACCAACATGAGCTGAATGTGCTTTGGTATCTAATTGAAACTGCAGAATACGACACATCTCATTGATTCACACTCATCAAAATCATTGTTTTTCTCAGAACAACTGGGTCTCCAGCAGGAGGAGGTGCCCATATGTCGGCTGTGCAGACCTCCCAAGCGGGACAAAACAAAAATATAGAATCTAGTTGTAGTACCGTTCTGATTGTTCGGGGGGGGGGGGGGGGGGGGGCTGTGTGGTGTGCACCTGAGGGGGAGGTTCTCCCAAACAGAGTGCAGTGGGTGTGTCGGTGACGTAGTGTGGTGTTGGTAGTGGGAGGAGTTATAAGGGGAGGTGTGGTGACGTAGTGTGGTGTTGGTAGTGGGAGGAGTTATAAGGGGAAGTGTGGTGACGTAGTGTGGTGTTGGTAGTGGGAGGAGTTATAAGGGGAGGTGTGGTGACGTAGTGTGGTGTTGGTAGTGGGAGGAGTTATAAGGGGAAGTGTGGTGACGTAGTGTGGTGTTGGTAGTGGGAGGAGTTATAAGGGGAGGTGTGGTGACGTAGTGTGGTGTTGGTAGTGGGAGGAGTTATAAGGGGAAGTGAGGTGACGTAGTGTGGTGTTGGTAGTGGGAGGAGTTATAAGGGGAAGTGTGGTGACGTAGTGTGGTGCTGGTAGTGGGAGGAGTTATAAGGGGAGGTGTGGTGACGTAGTGTGGTGTTGGTAGTGGGAGGAGTTATAAGGGGAAGTGTGGTGACGTAGTGTGGTGCTGGTAGTGGGAGAAGTTATAAGGGGAAGTGTGGTGACGTAGTGTGGTGTTGGTAGTGGGAGGAGTTATAAGGGGAGGTGTGGTGACGTAGTGTGGTGTTGGTAGTGGGAGGAGTTATAAGGGGAGGTGTGGTGACGTAGTGTGGTGTTGGTAGTGGGAGGAGTTATAAGGGGAGGTATGGTGACGTAGTGTGGTGTTGGTAGTGGGAGGAGTTATAAGGGGAGGTGTGTTGACGTAGTTTGGTGTTGGTAGTGGGAGGAGTTATAAGGGGAGGTGTGTTGACGTAGTGTGGTGTTGGTAGTGGGAGGAGTTATAAGGGGAAGTGCGGTGACGTAGTGAGGTGTTGGTAGTGGGAGGAGTTATAAGGGGAGGTGTGGTGACGTAGTGTGGTGTTGGTAGTGGGAGGAGTTATAAGGGGAGGTGTGGTGACGTAGTGTGGTGTTGGTAGTGGGAGGAGTTATAAGGGGAAGGTGGTGACGTAGTGTGGTGTTGGTAGTGGGAGGAGTTATAAGGGGAAGTGTGGTGACGTAGTGTGGTGTTGGTAGTGGGAGGAGTTATAAGGGGAAGTGCAGTGACGTAGTGTGGTGTTGGTAGTGGGAGGAGTTATAAGGGGAAGGTGGTGACGTAGTGTGGTGTTGGTAGTGGGAGGAGTTATAAGGGGAAGTGTGGTGACGTAGTGTGGTGTTGGTAGTGGGAGGAGTTATAAGGGGAGGTGTGTTGACGTAGTTTGGTGTTGGTAGTGGGAGGAGTTATAAGGGGAGGTGTGTTGACGTAGTTTGGTGTTGGTAGTGGGAGGAGTTATAAGGGGAAGTGTGGTGACGTAGTGTGGTGTTGGTAGTGGGAGGAGTTATAAGGGGAAGTGCGGTGACGTAGTGAGGTGTTGGTAGTGGGAGGAGTTATAAGGGGAGGTGTGGTGACGTAGTGTGGTGCTGGTAGTGGGAGGAGTTATAAGGGGAAGTGTGGTGACGTAGTGTGGTGTTGGTAGTGGGAGGAGTCATAAGGAGAAGTGCAGTGACGTAGTGTGGTGTTGGTAGTGGGAGGAGTTATAAGGGGAGGTGTGTTGACGTAGTTTGGTGTTGGTAGTGGGAGGAGTTATAAGGGGAGGTGTGTTGACGTAGTTTGGTGTTGGTAGTGGGAGGAGTTATAAGGGGAAGTGTGGTGACGTAGTGTGGTGTTGGTAGTGGGAGGAGTTATAAGGGGAAGTGCGGTGACGTAGTGAGGTGTTGGTAGTGGGAGGAGTTATAAGGGGAGGTGTGGTGACGTAGTGTGGTGCTGGTAGTGGGAGGAGTTATAAGGGGAAGTGTGGTGACGTAGTGTGGTGTTGGTAGTGGGAGGAGTCATAAGGAGAAGTGCAGTGACGTAGTGTGGTGTTGGTAGTGGGAGGAGTTATAAGGGGAGGTGTGTTGACGTAGTTTGGTGTTCGTAGTGGGAGGAGTTATAAGGGGAGGTGTGTTGACGTAGTTTGGTGTTGGTAGTGGGAGGAGTTATAAGGGGAAGTGTGGTGACGTAGTGTGGTGTTGGTAGTGGAAGGAGTTATAAGGGGAAGTGTGGTGACGTAGTGTGGTGTTGGTAGTGGAAGGAGTTATAAGGGGAAGTGTGGTGACGTAGTGTGGTGTTGGTAGTGGGAGGAGTTATAAGGGGAAGTGTGGTGACGTAGTGTGGTGTTGGTAGTGGGAGGAGTTATAAGGGGAGGTGCGGTGACGTAGTGTGGTGTTGGTAGTTGGAGGAGTTATAAGGGGAAGTGCGGTGACGTAGTGTGGTGTTGGTAGTTGGAGGAGTTATAAGGGGAAGTGTGGTGACGTAGTGTGGTGTTGGTAGTGGGAGGAGTTATAAGGGGAGGTGCGGTGACGTAGTGTGGTGTTGGTAGTTGGAGGAGTTATAAGGGGAAGTGTGGTGACGTAGTGTGGTGTTGGTAGTGGGAGGAGTTATAAGGGGAAGTGTGGTGACGTAGTGTGGTGTTGGTAGTGGGAGGAGTTATAAGGGGAGGTGCGGTGACGTAGTGTGGTGTTGGTAGTTGGAGGAGTTATAAGGGGAAGTGCGGTGACGTAGTGTGGTGTTGGTAGTGGGAGGAGTTATAAGGGGAAGTGTGGTGACGTAGTGTGGTGTTGGTAGTTGGAGGAGTTATAAGGGGAAGTGCGGTGACGTAGTGTGGTGTTGGTAGTTGGAGGAGTTATAAGGGGAAGTGCACACACGTTTGCAACTTACTGGAACAATAGAGGCATGGTGACCTCTACAGGCAAACCAGTAACACATGCGCAACTTCTGAGAGAACTTCTACACGCTATCATGTTGCCATCTAAACTAGCTATATGTAAATGCGCAGCCCACACAAGTGGGACAGACCCGATAACAAAAGGCAACGCCTTCGCAGACCAAATTGCAAAAGAAGCAGCAGCAGGCCAGCATTTACTGACGACACTTGAAAATCCTGATCACATAGATAAGGACACCCTCAGATTAATGCAAAACCAGAGTCCCAAAACAGAACACAAATTATGGGTAAAAAACGGAGCAAAACTTAAAAATGACATCTACTTCTGACCACAAAACAAACCTATCCTACCACACAATTTATACAAATGGGCAGCTATATTGAGCCATGGAGCTACTCATGTCTCAACAGGAGGGATGGTGGGACAGATACACAAAATATACACAACCTATGGCTTTAATTCTTACTCAAAAAATTTTTGTAGGGCATGTCTAACATGCGCTAAACATAATCCACAAGGGAACATAAGACCAAAAAGAGGGAAGTTTCCAGAACCAAAATATCCATTTCAAGTAATACACATGGATTACATAGAGTTAAATCAAAGTGAAGGATATAAATATTGTTTAGTGATAATAGATGCATTTTCTAAATGGATAGAACTATTTCCAACTAAACACCCAGATGCTCTAACAGTAGCCAAAGCATTATGCAAAGACATAATACCGAGATACGGAATACCAGAAATAATTAGAAGTGATAATGGGACGCACTTTGTAAATAATATTATCCAACACATAGGAACACTGTTCCACATTGATTTAAAACACCATTGTGCTTATCATCCACAAAGTGCAGGACTAGTAGAATGAATGAATGGAACAATAAAAAATAGGCTAAAGAAATGTATGGAAGAAACAAATAGACCATGGACCAAATGTTTAGACCTAGTAAAAATGTACATAAATATAACAAGTACAAACGGTTTAACGCCATACGAAACCTTATTCGGAAGACCTTATAGGTTACCGCAATTTAAAAATTACTGGGAAATAGACGATGAAGCAAACCTAGCCGATTACATGAGAAAGATCTTAGAAAAACAAGCTGAGAAAATAACTAACACAGACGATGACCCTGTCTCCCCACAGGAATGCACAGTGCAGCCAGGAGATTGGGTCCTAATCCGCAGCATTAAAAGAAAACATTGGCACTCACCGAAGTGGGAAGGGCCGTATCAGGTACTTCTCACCACACCAACGGCATTTAAAATAGCAGAAAGGCAAACTTGGATACATTTATCACATTGTAAAAAAGTCATCACTGCTGAGTCTCCGAACCCACCTAGCGAGCAAAAGACTGATAATAGGGTGGATTCAGACGTTTAGAGCCTGGGTAGACCTGAAAGTCAGCAGAAGAACTATTACAAGCCGTGAAAGTGTTAGCGGAAGCCGAACTGAGCAGTAATGACAAAGTCAAACGGTTGTGTGGTCCTCTGGACCCTAACCGTCATAACAATCGCAATAACGCTTTTTGCCTTAGTGTGGTTCCTGTGGGAACCGCCTCAACACAGCGAAAGAAACCAAACCAGACCAAAACGACATGCCGCGGTTAGAAACACAAAAGATGGGTGCGAGGGAAACATCAGCTGGGGATCACACCTTCACATACCACAAGTGTATTTGCCGACAGACAGAAAAACCACCATAATCTTACAGCCACAAAACCTAGAGTGGAATGGACAGAAAGGGGGTTATGGGGTGCGATGGTATTTGACTAATGACATAAAAGATACCACTTGGGGAACTTTAGTGGCAGAAGATGTGGGAACAGACTGGTCGGGGTACACAGCTACCAAATATGCAAAATATCACCGATCAATCATCACGATTCAGGCTCCGACCGCATCCAGCACAGCAGTAATTATAACAGTTGACTTAACCAAGAACAGAACAATCGCCCCTCCCTCATATGCAAACATAGCGACATGTTGGGGTTTTTATTTATGGGAACACAAAATAGGGAAAGATGTGCCTTTCCAGCTTCATTTATGTGATTACAACTGCCCCACACAAACTAAAAAACAGAACACGGCTTGGATGACTTCGGCAGCAAAACATGCAGGGATAGTGGCGATTGATCAGGATACAGGGGCTGATGATTACTTTAAAATTACCACGGGAATCTCGGGGGATAAAAATAACTGGTTGTTGATGGTAGAACAAGCAGCTAAAATTCCACAAAATCCAGACAAAGGATCATGCTTAGTTTGTATGGTAGCTAGACCCTTACTCAAAATAGTTCCAGCTCCAGTAAACTCCACCTGTGTAATCAACCTGATGCAAGAAACCAACCCTGACGCAGCCTGTAGACACCTAGACACAACTTTTCCACTCACAACTATGACAAAGCTCAAACCACTTTTTCATAGTACAGTAGCACATCAGAAATTCACCTGCATAAAAATCACGAGCACCAATCCTAAACATTTCCTTGGGAGCCTAAACAGCTCCTGGTGTCTTGAAACAGTTCAAGCTCCAGCCAGATTCACACCATTAGCACGAGCAGATGTGTGGTGGTGGTGTGGCCCAAACAGAATTTATGATGGCCTTCCAAAGCGAGCTCAAGGATTGTGTGCGTTGGTAACTTTAATCATTCCAGTAGAAGTGCATCCTCTGGATGTGACTCTTATCTCAGAAAGAATGTTGCAGACTGATGTTTACAGGACGGTGATAGCGAAACGACAGAAAAGGAGCTGGAAAGGAGGAGAAGCTGATCCAACATACATCGATGCCATCGGTGTACCACGTGGTGTTCCTGATGAGTATAAACTAGTAGATCAAGTTGCAGCAGGCTTCGAAAATATACCAGTCATTTCCATGATTTTTCCTATCACTCCTAATAAAAATGTTGACAGAATAAACTATGTGCATTACAATGTTCAGCGTTTGGGAAATTGGACAGAAGTGGGTTTTTCAGCAGTTCATGAGCAGCTTTCAGCAACTTCGACGATGGCTTTCCAGACACGTATAGCGGTTGATATGTTGTTAGCGGAGAAGGGGGGTGTGTGTTCGATGTTTGGTGACAAATGTTGTACCTTTATTCCGAACAACACAGCAGCAGATGGAACGCTCACACGCGCCTTGGAGAGTCTTCGTACTTTGAATAAAAAGATGAAAGATCACTCTGGCGTTGACACATCTATGTGGGATGGTTGGGCTGACATGTTTGGGAGATACAAAGCTCTAGTAATGTCTGTTTTGGTCTCCTCGGCAGTCTTCGTCGCCATCCTCACCTTGTGTGGCTGTTGCTGTATTCCATGTATCCGCGCCCTTCTCACCCGCCTAATCAATACTGCTATCTCTCCCATGAAACAGGACCTGGCGCAGGCTTATCCGTTGTTGGGAAATGCTGATCATGACTCTGAAATTAGCGAGTATGATGATTTTCCATCCTTGCCCGACCTTTTTCCAGACCCTGAAGATTACGAGTAACAGTAAAACATTACGAACCCGAGTGTAAATATTTGTGTTCTTGCGAAAATGATCTTGCAGCTGAAAATCAATTTTGAAGTGGCTGGTTACAAGTGATGTGAGAATGTAGGCACAGATATGACAAAACAGGGGGAATATGTTGGAGTAATTTTATATATAGTTGCCATATTCATGCCTAATTGTATTCATGTTCAAATTCTATCTTATTCCTGTGTACTCTCTCCTAGCAGTGCCTCTGAGGCGCTGTGCATTTAATCATATGTTCTGAGCAGGTCAACCCGACCGAGGCTGATAAGCAGGATGAGCCGCGTCCTCCACACAGCTGCCTTCTCAGCCTCCCTGCGCGGGATGTTCTTTGATTGTATTCATTGTTGATAAACTGTTAAAACTCACAGAATGTTCATTACTATCATGTGTATCCTGTAAACCCTCCCCTTTGTTTAATGAAATAAAACCGCAGGAGAAATGGTCTGAAGCTCAGAGTGGGTAGGAGGTGTAATCTGAACACGCTCCTAGGCCATTCTCCTCGCGAGTAACCAAAGCTCATTCGTGTTGTCTTCTTCTTTCTTGCAGATTTAATAAATGTCTGTAGCCTAAACCTGACAGAGGAGTTATAAGGGGAAGTGTGGTGACGTAGTGTGGTGTTGGTAGTGGGAGGAGTTATAAGGGGAGGTGCGGTGACGTAGTGTGGTGTTGGTAGTTGGAGGAGTTATAAGGGGAAGTGCGGTGACGTAGTGTGGTGTTGGTAGTGGGAGGAGTTATAAGGGGAGGTGTGGTGACGTAGTGTGGTGTTGGTAGTGGGAGGAGTTATAAGGGGAAGTGCGGTGACGTAGTGAGGTGTTGGTAGTGGGAGGAGTTATAAGGGGAGGTGTGGTGACGTACTGTGGTGTTGGTAGTGGGAGGAGTTATAAGGGGAAGTGTGGTGACGTAGTGTGGTGCTGGTAGTGGGAGGAGTTATAAGGGGAGGTGTGGTGACGTAGTGTGGTGTTGGTAGTGGGAGGAGTTATAAGGGGAAGTGTGGTGACGTAGTGTGGTGCTGGTAGTGGGAGGAGTTATAAGGGGAAGTGTGGTGACGTAGTGTGGTGTTGGTAGTGGGAGGAGTTATAAGGGGAAGTGTGGTGACGTAGTGTGGTGTTGGTAGTGGGAGGAGTTATAAGGGGAGGTGTGGTGACGTAGTGTGGTGTTGGTAGTGGGAGGAGTTATAAGGGGAAGTGTGGTGACGTAGTGTGGTGCTGGTAGTGGGAGGAGTTATAAGGGGAAGTGTGGTGACGTAGTGTGGTGTTGGTAGTGGGAGGAGTTATAAGGGGAAGTGTGGTGACGTAGTGTGGTGTTGGTAGTGGGAGGAGTTATAAGGGGAGGTGTGGTGACGTAGTGTGGTGTTGGTAGTGGGAGGAGTTATAAGGGGAAGTGTGGTGACGTAGTGTGGTGCTGGTAGTGGGAGGAGTTATAAGGGGAAGTGTGGTGACGTAGTGTGGTGTTGGTAGTGGGAGGAGTTATAAGGGGAAGTGTGGTGACATACTGTGGTGTTGGTAGTGGGAGGAGTTATAAGGGGAGGTGTGGTGACGTAGTGTGGTGTTGGTAGTGGGAGGAGTTATAAGGGGAGGTGTGGTGACGTAGTGTGGTGTTGGTAGTGGGAGGAGTTATAAGGGGAAGTGTGGTGACGTAGTGTGGTGTTGGTAGTGGGAGGAGTTATAAGGGGAGGTGCGGTGACGTAGTGTGGTGTTGGTAGTTGGAGGAGTTATAAGGGGAAGTGCGGTGACGTAGTGTGGTGTTGGTAGTTGGAGGAGTTATAAGGGGAAGTGCAGTGACGTAGTGTGGTGTTGGTAGTGGGAGGAGTTATAAGGGGAAGTGTGGTGACGTAGTGTGGTGTTGGTAGTGGGAGGAGTTATAAGGGGAGGTGTGTTGACGTAGTTTGGTGTTGGTAGTGGGAGGAGTTATAAGGGGAGGTGTGTTGACGTAGTTTGGTGTTGGTAGTGGGAGGAGTTATAAGGGGAAGTGTGGTGACGTAGTGTGGTGTTGGTAGTGGGAGGAGTTATAAGGGGAAGTGCGGTGACGTAGTGAGGTGTTGGTAGTGGGAGGAGTTATAAGGGGAGGTGTGGTGACGTAGTGTGGTGCTGGTAGTGGGAGGAGTTATAAGGGGAAGTGTGGTGACGTAGTGTGGTGTTGGTAGTGGGAGGAGTCATAAGGAGAAGTGTGATGACGTAGTGTGGTGTTGGTAGTGGGAGGAGTTATAAGGGGAAATGTGGTGACGTAGTGTGGTGTTGGTAGTGGGAGGAGTTATAAGGGGAGGTGCGGTGACGTAGTGTGGTGTTGGTAGTTGGAGGAGTTATAAGGGGAAGTGCGGTGACGTAGTGTGGTGTTGGTAGTGGGAGGAGTTATAAGGGGAGGTGTGGTGACGTAGTGTGGTGTTGGTAGTGGGAGGAGTTATAAGGGGAAGTGTGGTGACGTAGTGTGGTGTTGGTAGTGGGAGGAGTTATAAGGGGAAGTGCAGTGACGTAGTGTGGTGTTGGTAGTGGGAGGAGTTATAAGGGGAGGTGTGTTGACGTAGTTTGGTGTTCGTAGTGGGAGGAGTTATAAGGGGAGGTGTGTTGACGTAGTTTGGTGTTGGTAGTGGGAGGAGTTATAAGGGGAAGTGTGGTGACGTAGTGTGGTGTTGGTAGTGGAAGGAGTTATAAGGGGAAGTGTGGTGACGTAGTGTGGTGTTGGTAGTGGAAGGAGTTATAAGGGGAAGTGTGGTGACGTAGTGTGGTGTTGGTAGTGGGAGGAGTTATAAGGGGAAGTGTGGTGACGTAGTGTGGTGTTGGTAGTGGGAGGAGTTATAACGGGAGGTGCGGTGACGTAGTGTGGTGTTGGTAGTTGGAGGAGTTATAAGGGGAAGTGCGGTGACGTAGTGTGGTGTTGGTAGTGGGAGGAGTTATAAGGGGAGGTGTGGTGACGTAGTGTGGTGTTGGTAGTAGTGGGAGGAGTTATAAGGGGAAGTGTGGTGACGTAGTGTGGTGTTGGTAGTGGGAGGAGTTATAAGGGGAAGTGCGGTGACGTAGTGAGGTGTTGGTAGTGGGAGGAGTTATAAGGGGAGGTGTGGTGACGTAGTGTGGTGCTGGTAGTGGGAGGAGTTATAAGGGGAGGTGTGGTGACGTAGTGTGGTGTTGGTAGTGGGAGGAGTTATAAGGGGAAGTGTGGTGACGTAGTGTGGTGCTGGTAGTGGGAGGAGTTATAAGGGGAAGTGTGGTGACGTAGTGTGGTGTTGGTAGTGGGAGGAGTTATAAGGGGAAGTGTGGTGACGTAGTGTGGTGTTGGTAGTGGGAGGAGTTATAAGGGGAGGTGTGGTGACGTAGTGTGGTGTTGGTAGTGGGAGGAGTTATAAGGGGAAGTGTGGTGACGTAGTGTGGTGCTGGTAGTGGGAGGAGTTATAAGGGGAAGTGTGGTGACGTAGTGTGGTGTTGGTAGTGGGAGGAGTTATAAGGGGAAGTGTGGTGACGTAGTGTGGTGTTGGTAGTGGGAGGAGTTATAAGGGGAGGTGTGGTGACGTAGTGTGGTGTTGGTAGTGGGAGGAGTTATAAGGGGAAGTGTGGTGACGTAGTGTGGTGCTGGTAGTGGGAGGAGTTATAAGGGGAAGTGTGGTGACGTAGTGTGGTGTTGGTAGTGGGAGGAGTTATAAGGGGAAGTGTGGTGACATACTGTGGTGTTGGTAGTGGGAGGAGTTATAAGGGGAGGTGTGGTGACGTAGTGTGGTGTTGGTAGTGGGAGGAGTTATAAGGGGAAGGTGGTGACGTAGTGTGGTGTTGGTAGTGGGAGGAGTTATAAGGGGAAGTGTGGTGACGTAGTGTGGTGTTGGTAGTGGGAGGAGTTATAAGGGGAAGTGCGGTGACGTAGTGAGGTGTTGGTAGTGGGAGGAGTTATAAGGGGAGGTGTGGTGACGTACTGTGGTGTTGGTAGTGGGAGGAGTTATAAGGGGAAGTGTGGTGACGTAGTGTGGTGCTGGTAGTGGGAGGAGTTATAAGGGGAGGTGTGGTGACGTAGTGTGGTGTTGGTAGTGGGAGGAGTTATAAGGGGAAGTGTGGTGACGTAGTGTGGTGCTGGTAGTGGGAGGAGTTATAAGGGGAAGTGTGGTGACGTAGTGTGGTGTTGGTAGTGGGAGGAGTTATAAGGGGAAGTGTGGTGACGTAGTGTGGTGTTGGTAGTGGGAGGAGTTATAAGGGGAGGTGTGGTGACGTAGTGTGGTGTTGGTAGTGGGAGGAGTTATAAGGGGAAGTGTGGTGACGTAGTGTGGTGCTGGTAGTGGGAGGAGTTATAAGGGGAAGTGTGGTGACGTAGTGTGGTGTTGGTAGTGGGAGGAGTTATAAGGGGAAGTGTGGTGACGTAGTGTGGTGTTGGTAGTGGGAGGAGTTATAAGGGGAGGTGTGGTGACGTAGTGTGGTGTTGGTAGTGGGAGGAGTTATAAGGGGAAGTGTGGTGACGTAGTGTGGTGCTGGTAGTGGGAGGAGTTATAAGGGGAAGTGTGGTGACGTAGTGTGGTGTTGGTAGTGGGAGGAGTTATAAGGGGAAGTGTGGTGACATACTGTGGTGTTGGTAGTGGGAGGAGTTATAAGGGGAGGTGTGGTGACGTAGTGTGGTGTTGGTAGTGGGAGGAGTTATAAGGGGAAGGTGGTGACGTAGTGTGGTGTTGGTAGTGGGAGGAGTTATAAGGGGAAGTGTGGTGACGTAGTGTGGTGTTGGTAGTGGGAGGAGTTATAAGGGGAGGTGCGGTGACGTAGTTTGGTGTTGGTAGTGGGAGGAGTTATAAGGGGAGGTGTGTTGACGTAGTTTGGTGTTGGTAGTGGGAGGAGTTATAAGGGGAAGTGTGGTGACGTAGTGTGGTGTTGGTAGTGGGAGGAGTTATAAGGGGAAGTGCGGTGACGTAGTGAGAGGTGCTGGTAGTGAGATGTGCTGGTAGTGGGAGGAGTTATAAGGGGAAGTGTGGTGACGTAGTGTGGTGTTGGTAGTGGGAGGAGTTATAAGGGGAAGTGTGGTGACGTAGTGTGGTGTTGGTAGTGGGAGGAGTTATAAGGGGAGGTGTGGTGACGTAGTGTGGTGTTGGTAGTGGGAGGAGTTATAAGGGGAAGTGTGGTGACGTAGTGTGGTGCTGGTAGTTCCAAAAATCCAGCGGCCTCCGCTCAACACGTGACATTTGGTGACACCGATCACAGTTTTTATTTATTTATTTTTTATTGATTGAGTGATTTGTTTGACAGGGACAATGAAAGTCATCTTTCATAGTTACAACATGAAAGATGCAGCTCATGCGACACATACAGAGTGTGTAGCAGAGAATGCTCCTTTTCAACTCCTGTCCCTGGTTGAGCTTTTCCCTGTAGTACATACAAATGATACAGAATGAATGAAATACACAACCCTAAAATACATGTTTACAACAGTGGTCTCCACGCACACACGCACACACACTATACATTATTTACAGACTCAGAGGTGCGTACATCTTTGGTTTGTTTTAAGCCACAACTTTAGCTTTGATGTGAACTCCTTAAACTCTGGTCTATTTTTGAGGTCAGTGGGCAGTGGGTTCCACAGTTTGGCCGTCTTTATGGAGAAAGCAGACCGAATAAACCTGGTCCTCCTGTGGGGGGGTCGCACAGTTCTTGTGGGAGGTGCTCCTGGTGACTCTATTGCTGTTTTGTCTAGGTTATGGATGCATTTGAATGTTAGCTTTACAGAGTATAGTTTAATGAAGTTTTCCAAATTTAGTCAATGATAGTTGTCGAGTATATTGCAGTGGTGATAACGGGTGTTTTTTTTTTTGTCCATAATCTGTATTGCTTGATTTGGAATGTAGTGTCTTATTAGTTTGAAGCAGTTGAGATTACGATGAATAGTTTTGGATATTTTTCACATAGAGTGAATTCGAACACATTAAAACACATTAAAAGCAACGTTTTGCAACCACTGTGCCGCTGGACACCGAGACGCGAATTTGTATTGCTTGATTGTACAATGAACCAATGCACTTAGTGGCTGAGGGAGGTGCCTGGGTGCTGTCATTCAGCATGACATGTGGCAGAAGATCATCCATTGCATGTACAGCAAGGCCGCTTGATTTGGAATGTAGTGTCTTATTAGTTTGAAGCAGTTGAGATTACCATGAATAGTTTTGGATATTTTTCGCATAGAGTGAATTAAAACACATTAAAACACATTAAAAGCAACGTTTTTCAACCACTGTTCCGCTGGACACCGAGACGCGCTCAGGTGGGCCGCGTGAACTCTCCAATTTCGGCAGTTGGGTGTGAGGACGCCGTCCCTCGGCCTGTCGGAGGACGTAGACGCCTCCGGTAGGAATGTCAAGGACATCCGTCGGATGGCGACGATGACAAATCACGCACTCCCAGTCGTCGCTCTCGGGCACCGCAGGACGAGGATGATTTGGACGCAGTCAACACGTCAAACTCCTGAAATGTGTCGGAGTTTGTGTGATGTCTGTGTGATGACGTGCTCGGCGCGGGTGCCGCAAACCGTCCGGATGAGTGGCGAGCGGCGGGAGCTTACGCTTCGGCTTCTATGGTGACTTGAACGAGCCCATCCGTGACATTGCAACGGGACCGCACTCGTGATGTGTGTCACGTGCGCATGCGCGCGCATGCGTGCCCAACCACGACCACAATATAACTGCTCTCCAGCAGACGCGTGTCTGACTCACGGTTGCCCACAGGTATCCGACACGCAGAACAAAACAACACGAAACAATGACTACCTGAAGCGAGGAACAAAGACACAACATCAGCACAGATCAGCGACCAAACGAGCCCCACAGTGGCACTTCCTCACAACCACTAACCTGAACTCCCGTCATGCCCTGCGGCGGCGACCGCGTCCGTGATCCGCCGCAATACTTTTCGCCACTAGATGGCAGCACAGCGCGTAGAGGGTGCATAGGATAAAAGCCCTTTTTTTCCCAACACCTGAAAAACGCAAATTTTTAGCTCAGTCGGTTAGCGCGTGGTGCTCGTAAGTTGATGGTCACGGGTTCGATACCCGTCATTGGCCACACGTTTTTTTTTTTTTTTTTAACTTAACTAACCCTAACCCTAACTTCACTAAGACGAGATAAAGACTAGATAACGGTTACCACGATACAACACTACCTTCTGTAAATGAATTTTTCATTCCAAAAATCCAGCGGCCTCCGCTCAACACGTGACATTTGGTGACACCGATCACAGTGACTGAAACACATTGAAAGCAACGTTTTCCAACCACTGTGTCGCTGGACACCGAGACGCGCTCAGGTGTGCCGTGTGAACTCTCCAATTTCGGTAGTGGGTGTGAGGACCCCGTTCCTCAGCCCGTCGGAGGACGTAGACGTCTCCGTTAGGAATGTCAAGGACATCGTTGGGATGGCGACGATGACAAATCACGCACTCCCAGTCGTCGCTCTCGGGCACCGCAGGACGAGGATGATGTCTCAAGCAAAGGACACTGTGGATGACAGAGAGGGCTGTGGACCCCACTGGACCGCGTGGGACACTATATTGAAAAAGACTTGATAAATGGTTGCCGATTGCTCCAACAGCATGACAATGACAACTCTGACTTTTGTTTTCATTGTCATTTTATTTTTGCACTGAGCAAAAATGAGACGTTATTTATTTGGGGGATTTTGTGCGGAGAAAAAGCACACAATCACTGCTTATGTTTTGGTTTTTGCACTTAGAGAAATGGACATGACACATCACAGATCATCGCATATTTTTTAAAACTTGACAAAAACTAGATAAAGACTAGATAACGGTTACCACGATACAACGCTACCTTCTGTAAATGAATTTTTCATTCCAAAAATCCAGCGGCCTCCGCTCAACACGTGACATTTGGTGACACCAATCACAGTTTTTATTTATTTATTTTTTATTGATTGAGTGATTTGTTTGACAGGGACAATGAAAGTCATCTTTCATAGTTACAACATGAAAGATGCAGCTCATGCGACACATACAGAGTGTGTAGCAGAGAATGCTCCTTTTCAACTCCTGTCCCTGGTTGAGCTTTTCCCTGTAGTACATACAAATGATACAGAATGAATGAAATACACAACCCTAAAATACATGTTTACAACAGTGGTCTCCACGCACACACGCACACACACTATACATTATTTACAGACTCAGAGGTGCGTACATCTTTGGTTTGTTTTAAGCCACAACTTTAGCTTTGATGTGAACTCCTTAAACTCTGGTCTATTTTTGAGGTCAGTGGGCAGTGGGTTCCACAGTTTGGCCGTCTTTATGGAGAAAGCAGACCGAATAAACCTGGTCCTCCTGTGGGGGGGTCGCACAGTTCTTGTGGGAGGTGCTCCTGGTGACTCTATTGCTGTTTTGTCTAGGTTATGGATGCATTTGAATGTTAGCTTTACAGAGTATAGTTTAATGAAGTTTTCCAAATTTAGTCAATGATAGTTGTCGAGTATATTGCAGTGGTGATAACGGGTGTTTTTTTTTTTGTCCATAATCTGTATTGCTTGATTTGGAATGTAGTGTCTTATTAGTTTGAAGCAGTTGAGATTACGATGAATAGTTTTGGATATTTTTCACATAGAGTGAATTCGAACACATTAAAACACATTAAAAGCAACGTTTTGCAACCACTGTGCCGCTGGACACCGAGACGCGAATTTGTATTGCTTGATTGTACAATGAACCAATGCACTTAGTGGCTGAGGGAGGTGCCTGGGTGCTGTCATTCAGCATGACATGTGGCAGAAGATCATCCATTGCATGTACAGCAAGGCCGCTTGATTTGGAATGTAGTGTCTTATTAGTTTGAAGCAGTTGAGATTACCATGAATAGTTTTGGATATTTTTCGCATAGAGTGAATTAAAACACATTAAAACACATTAAAAGCAACGTTTTTCAACCACTGTTCCGCTGGACACCGAGACGCGCTCAGGTGGGCCGCGTGAACTCTCCAATTTCGGCAGTTGGGTGTGAGGACGCCGTCCCTCGGCCTGTCGGAGGACGTAGACGCCTCCGGTAGGAATGTCAAGGACATCCGTCGGATGGCGACGATGACAAATCACGCACTCCCAGTCGTCGCTCTCGGGCACCGCAGGACGAGGATGATTTGGACGCAGTCAACACGTCAAACTCCTGAAATGTGTCGGAGTTTGTGTGATGTCTGTGTGATGACGTGCTCGGCGCGGGTGCCGCAAACCGTCCGGATGAGTGGCGAGCGGCGGGAGCTTACGCTTCGGCTTCTATGGTGACTTGAACGAGCCCATCCGTGACATTGCAACGGGACCGCACTCGTGATGTGTGTCACGTGCGCATGCGCGCGCATGCGTGCCCAACCACGACCACAATATAAGTGCTCTCCAGCAGACGCGTGTCTGACTCACGGTTGCCCACAGGTATCCGACACGCAGAACAAAACAACACGAAACAATGACTACCTGAAGCGAGGAACAAAGACACAACATCAGCACAGATCAGCGACCAAACGAGCCCCACAGTGGCACTTCCTCACAACCACTAACCTGAACTCCCGTCATGCCCTGCGGCGGCGACCGCGTCCGTGATCCGCCGCAATACTTTTCGCCACTAGATGGCAGCACAGAGCGTAGAGGGTTGATAGGATAAAAGCCCTTTTTTTCCCCACACCTGAAAAACGCAAATTTTTAGCTCAGTCGGTTAGCGCGTGGTGCTCGTAAGTTGATGGTCACGGGTTCGATACCCGTCATTGGCCACACGTTTTTTTTTTTTTTTTTAACTTAACTAACCCTAACCCTAACTTCACTAAGACGAGATAAAGACTAGATAACGGTTACCACGATACAACACTACCTTCTGTAAATGAATTTTTCATTCCAAAAATCCAGCGGCCTCCGCTCAACACGTGACATTTGGTGACACCGATCACAGTGACTGAAACACATTGAAAGCAACGTTTTCCAACCACTGTGTCGCTGGACACCGAGACGCGCTCAGGTGTGCCGTGTGAACTCTCCAATTTCGGTAGTGGGTGTGAGGACCCCGTTCCTCAGCCCGTCGGAGGACGTAGACGTCTCCGTTAGGAATGTCAAGGACATCGTTGGGATGGCGACGATGACAAATCACGCACTCCCAGTCGTCGCTCTCGGGCACCGCAGGACGAGGATGATGTCTCAAGCAAAGGACACTGTGGATGACAGAGAGGGCTGTGGACCCCACTGGACCGCGTGGGACACTATATTGAAAAAGACTTGATAAATGGTTGCCGATTGCTCCAACAGCATGACAATGACAACTCTGACTTTTGTTTTCATTGTCATTTTATTTTTGCACTGAGCAAAAATGAGACGTTATTTATTTGGGGGATTTTGTGCGGAGAAAAAGCACACAATCACTGCTTATGTTTTGGTTTTTGCACTTAGAGAAATGGACATGACACATCACAGATCATCGCATATTTTTTAAAACTTGACAAAAACTAGATAAAGACTAGATAACGGTTACCACGATACAACGCTACCTTCTGTAAATGAATTTTTCATTCCAAAAATCCAGCGGCCTCCGCTCAACACGTGACATTTGGTGACACCAATCACAGTTTTTATTTATTTATTTTTTATTGATTGAGTGATTTGTTTGACAGGGACAATGAAAGTCATCTTTCATAGTTACAACATGAAAGATGCAGCTCATGCGACACATACAGAGTGTGTAGCAGAGAATGCTCCTTTTCAACTCCTGTCCCTGGTTGAGCTTTTCCCTGTAGTACATACAAATGATACAGAATGAATGAAATACACAACCCTAAAATACATGTTTACAACAGTGGTCTCCACGCACACACACTATACATTATTTACAGACTCAGAGGTGCGTACATCTTTGGTTTGTTTTAAGCCACAACTTTAGCTTTGATGTGAACTCCTTAAACTCTGGTCTATTTTTGAGGTCAGTGGGCAGTGGGTTCCACAGTTTGGCCGTCTTTATGGAGAAAGCAGACCGAATAAACCTGGTCCTCCTGTGGGGGGGTCGCACAGTTCTTGTGGGAGGTGCTCCTGGTGACTCTATTGCTGTTTTGTCTAGGTTATGGATGCATTTGAATGTTAGCTTTACAGAGTATAGTTTAATGAAGTTTTCCAAATTTAGTCAATGATAGTTGTCGAGTATATTGCAGTGGTGATAACGGGTGTTTTTTTTTTTGTCCATAATCTGTATTGCTTGATTTGGAATGTAGTGTCTTATTAGTTTGAAGCAGTTGAGATTACCATGAATAGTTTTGGATATTTTTCACATAGAGTGAATTCGAACACATTAAAACACATTAAAAGCAACGTTTTGCAACCACTGTGCCGCTGGACACCGAGACGCGAATTTGTATTGCTTGATTGTACAATGAACCAATGCACTTAGTGGCTGAGGGAGGTGCCTGGGTGCTGTCATTCAGCATGACATGTGGCAGAAGATCATCCATTGCATGTACAGCAAGGCCGCTTGATTTGGAATGTAGTGTCTTATTAGTTTGAAGCAGTTGAGATTACCATGAATAGTTTTGGATATTTTTCGCATAGAGTGAATTAAAACACATTAAAACACATTAAAAGCAACGTTTTTCAACCACTGTTCCGCTGGACACCGAGACGCGCTCAGGTGGGCCGCGTGAACTCTCCAATTTCGGCAGTTGGGTGTGAGGACGCCGTCCCTCGGCCTGTCGGAGGACGTAGACGCCTCCGGTAGGAATGTCAAGGACATCCGTCGGATGGCGACGATGACAAATCACGCACTCCCAGTCGTCGCTCTCGGGCACCGCAGGACGAGGATGATTTGGACGCAGTCAACACGTCAAACTCCTGAAATGTGTCGGAGTTTGTGTGATGTCTGTGTGATGACGTGCTCGGCGCGGGTGCCGCAAACCGTCCGGATGAGTGGCGAGCGGCGGGAGCTTACGCTTCGGCTTCTATGGTGACTTGAACGAGCCCATCCGTGACATTGCAACGGGACCGCACTCGTGATGTGTGTCACGTGCGCATGCGCGCGCATGCGTGCCCAACCACGACCACAATATAAGTGCTCTCCAGCAGACGCGTGTCTGACTCACGGTTGCCCACAGGTATCCGACACGCAGAACAAAACAACACGAAACAATGACTACCTGAAGCGAGGAACAAAGACACAACATCAGCACAGATCAGCGACCAAACGAGCCCCACAGTGGCACTTCCTCACAACCACTAACCTGAACTCCCGTCATGCCCTGCGGCGGCGACCGCGTCCGTGATCCGCCGCAATACTTTTCGCCACTAGATGGCAGCACAGCGCGTAGAGGGTGCATAGGATAAAAGCCCTTTTTTTCCCAACACCTGAAAAACGCAAATTTTTAGCTCAGTCGGTTAGCGCGTGGTGCTCGTAAGTTGATGGTCACGGGTTCGATACCCGTCATTGGCCACACGTTTTTTTTTTTTTTTTTAACTTAACTAACCCTAACCCTAACTTCACTAAGACGAGATAAAGACTAGATAACGGTTACCACGATACAACACTACCTTCTGTAAATGAATTTTTCATTCCAAAAATCCAGCGGCCTCCGCTCAACACGTGACATTTGGTGACACCGATCACAGTGACTGAAACACATTGAAAGCAACGTTTTCCAACCACTGTGTCGCTGGACACCGAGACGCGCTCAGGTGTGCCGTGTGAACTCTCCAATTTCGGTAGTGGGTGTGAGGACCCCGTTCCTCAGCCCGTCGGAGGACGTAGACGTCTCCGTTAGGAATGTCAAGGACATCGTTGGGATGGCGACGATGACAAATCACGCACTCCCAGTCGTCGCTCTCGGGCACCGCAGGACGAGGATGATGTCTCAAGCAAAGGACACTGTGGATGACAGAGAGGGCTGTGGACCCCACTGGACCGCGTGGGACACTATATTGAAAAAGACTTGATAAATGGTTGCCGATTGCTCCAACAGCATGACAATGACAACTCTGACTTTTGTTTTCATTGTCATTTTATTTTTGCACTGAGCAAAAATGAGACGTTATTTATTTGGGGGATTTTGTGCGGAGAAAAAGCACACAATCACTGCTTATGTTTTGGTTTTTGCACTTAGAGAAATGGACATGACACATCACAGATCATCGCATATTTTTTAAAACTTGACAAAAACTAGATAAAGACTAGATAACGGTTACCACGATACAACGCTACCTTCTGTAAATGAATTTTTCATTCCAAAAATCCAGCGGCCTCCGCTCAACACGTGACATTTGGTGACACCAATCACAGTTTTTATTTATTTATTTTTTATTGATTGAGTGATTTGTTTGACAGGGACAATGAAAGTCATCTTTCATAGTTACAACATGAAAGATGCAGCTCATGCGACACATACAGAGTGTGTAGCAGAGAATGCTCCTTTTCAACTCCTGTCCCTGGTTGAGCTTTTCCCTGTAGTACATACAAATGATACAGAATGAATGAAATACACAACCCTAAAATACATGTTTACAACAGTGGTCTCCACGCACACACGCACACACACTATACATTATTTACAGACTCAGAGGTGCGTACATCTTTGGTTTGTTTTAAGCCACAACTTTAGCTTTGATGTGAACTCCTTAAACTCTGGTCTATTTTTGAGGTCAGTGGGCAGTGGGTTCCACAGTTTGGCCGTCTTTATGGAGAAAGCAGACCGAATAAACCTGGTCCTCCTGTGGGGGGGTCGCACAGTTCTTGTGGGAGGTGCTCCTGGTGACTCTATTGCTGTTTTGTCTAGGTTATGGATGCATTTGAATGTTAGCTTTACAGAGTATAGTTTAATGAAGTTTTCCAAATTTAGTCAATGATAGTTGTCGAGTATATTGCAGTGGTGATAACGGGTGTTTTTTTTTTTGTCCATAATCTGTATTGCTTGATTTGGAATGTAGTGTCTTATTAGTTTGAAGCAGTTGAGATTACGATGAATAGTTTTGGATATTTTTCACATAGAGTGAATTCGAACACATTAAAACACATTAAAAGCAACGTTTTGCAACCACTGTGCCGCTGGACACCGAGACGCGAATTTGTATTGCTTGATTGTACAATGAACCAATGCACTTAGTGGCTGAGGGAGGTGCCTGGGTGCTGTCATTCAGCATGACATGTGGCAGAAGATCATCCATTGCATGTACAGCAAGGCCGCTTGATTTGGAATGTAGTGTCTTATTAGTTTGAAGCAGTTGAGATTACCATGAATAGTTTTGGATATTTTTCGCATAGAGTGAATTAAAACACATTAAAACACATTAAAAGCAACGTTTTTCAACCACTGTTCCGCTGGACACCGAGACGCGCTCAGGTGTGCCGCGTGAACTCTCCAATTTCGGCAGTTGGGTGTGAGGACGCCGTCCCTCGGCCTGTCGGAGGACGTAGACGCCTCCGGTAGGAATGTCAAGGACATCCGTCGGATGGCGACGATGACAAATCACGCACTCCCAGTCGTCGCTCTCGGGCACCGCAGGACGAGGATGATTTGGACGCAGTCAACACGTCAAACTCCTGAAATGTGTCGGAGTTTGTGTGATGTCTGTGTGATGACGTGCTCGGCGCGGGTGCCGCAAACCGTCCGGATGAGTGGCGAGCGGCGGGAGCTTACGCTTCGGCTTCTATGGTGACTTGAACGAGCCCATCCGTGACATTGCAACGGGACCGCACTCGTGATGTGTGTCACGTGCGCATGCGCGCGCATGCGTGCCCAACCACGACCACAATATAAGTGCTCTCCAGCAGACGCGTGTCTGACTCACGGTTGCCCACAGGTATCCGACACGCAGAACAAAACAACACGAAACAATGACTACCTGAAGCGAGGAACAAAGACACAACATCAGCACAGATCAGCGACCAAACGAGCCCCACAGTGGCACTTCCTCACAACCACTAACCTGAACTCCCGTCATGCCCTGCGGCGGCGACCGCGTCCGTGATCCGCCGCAATACTTTTCGCCACTAGATGGCAGCACAGAGCGTAGAGGGTGCATAGGATAAAAGCCCTTTTTTTCCCCACACCTGAAAAACGCAAATTTTTAGCTCAGTCGGTTAGCGCGTGGTGCTCGTAAGTTGATGGTCACGGGTTCGATACCCGTCATTGGCCACACGTTTTTTTTTTTTTTTTTAACTTAACTAACCCTAACCCTAACTTCACTAAGACGAGATAAAGACTAGATAACGGTTACCACGATACAACACTACCTTCTGTAAATGAATTTTTCATTCCAAAAATCCAGCGGCCTCCGCTCAACACGTGACATTTGGTGACACCGATCACAGTGACTGAAACACATTGAAAGCAACGTTTTCCAACCACTGTGTCGCTGGACACCGAGACGCGCTCAGGTGTGCCGTGTGAACTCTCCAATTTCGGTAGTGGGTGTGAGGACCCCGTTCCTCAGCCCGTCGGAGGACGTAGACGTCTCCGTTAGGAATGTCAAGGACATCGTTGGGATGGCGACGATGACAAATCACGCACTCCCAGTCGTCGCTCTCGGGCACCGCAGGACGAGGATGATGTCTCAAGCAAAGGACACTGTGGATGACAGAGAGGGCTGTGGACCCCACTGGACCGCGTGGGACACTATATTGAAAAAGACTTGATAAATGGTTGCCGATTGCTCCAACAGCATGACAATGACAACTCTGACTTTTGTTTTCATTGTCATTTTATTTTTGCACTGAGCAAAAATGAGACGTTATTTATTTGGGGGATTTTGTGCGGAGAAAAAGCACACAATCACTGCTTATGTTTTGGTTTTTGCACTTAGAGAAATGGACATGACACATCACAGATCATCGCATATTTTTTAAAACTTGACAAAAACTAGATAAAGACTAGATAACGGTTACCACGATACAACGCTACCTTCTGTAAATGAATTTTTCATTCCAAAAATCCAGCGGCCTCCGCTCAACACGTGACATTTGGTGACACCAATCACAGTTTTTATTTATTTATTTTTTATTGATTGAGTGATTTGTTTGACAGGGACAATGAAAGTCATCTTTCATAGTTACAACATGAAAGATGCAGCTCATGCGACACATACAGAGTGTGTAGCAGAGAATGCTCCTTTTCAACTCCTGTCCCTGGTTGAGCTTTTCCCTGTAGTACATACAAATGATACAGAATGAATGAAATACACAACCCTAAAATACATGTTTACAACAGTGGTCTCCACGCACACACGCACACACACTATACATTATTTACAGACTCAGAGGTGCGTACATCTTTGGTTTGTTTTAAGCCACAACTTTAGCTTTGATGTGAACTCCTTAAACTCTGGTCTATTTTTGAGGTCAGTGGGCAGTGGGTTCCACAGTTTGGCCGTCTTTATGGAGAAAGCAGACCGAATAAACCTGGTCCTCCTGTGGGGGGGTCGCACAGTTCTTGTGGGAGGTGCTCCTGGTGACTCTATTGCTGTTTTGTCTAGGTTATGGATGCATTTGAATGTTAGCTTTACAGAGTATAGTTTAATGAAGTTTTCCAAATTTAGTCAATGATAGTTGTCGAGTATATTGCAGTGGTGATAACGGGTGTTTTTTTTTTTGTCCATAATCTGTATTGCTTGATTTGGAATGTAGTGTCTTATTAGTTTGAAGCAGTTGAGATTACGATGAATAGTTTTGGATATTTTTCACATAGAGTGAATTCGAACACATTAAAACACATTAAAAGCAACGTTTTGCAACCACTGTGCCGCTGGACACCGAGACGCGAATTTGTATTGCTTGATTGTACAATGAACCAATGCACTTAGTGGCTGAGGGAGGTGCCTGGGTGCTGTCATTCAGCATGACATGTGGCAGAAGATCATCCATTGCATGTACAGCAAGGCCGCTTGATTTGGAATGTAGTGTCTTATTAGTTTGAAGCAGTTGAGATTACCATGAATAGTTTTGGATATTTTTCGCATAGAGTGAATTAAAACACATTAAAACACATTAAAAGCAACGTTTTTCAACCACTGTTCCGCTGGACACCGAGACGCGCTCAGGTGTGCCGCGTGAACTCTCCAATTTCGGCAGTTGGGTGTGAGGACGCCGTCCCTCGGCCTGCCGGAGGACGTAGACGCCTCCGGTAGGAATGTCAAGGACATCCGTCGGATGGCGACGATGACAAATCACGCACTCCCAGTCGTCGCTCTCGGGCACCGCAGGACGAGGATGATTTGGACGCAGTCAACACGTCAAACTCCTGAAATGTGTCGGAGTTTGTGTGATGTCTGTGTGATGACGTGCTCGGCGCGGGTGCCGCAAACCGTCCGGATGAGTGGCGAGCGGCGGGAGCTTACGCTTCGGCTTCTATGGTGACTTGAACGAGCCCATCCGTGACATTGCAACGGGACCGCACTCGTGATGTGTGTCACGTGCGCATGCGCGCGCATGCGTGCCCAACCACGACCACAATATAAGTGCTCTCCAGCAGACGCGTGTCTGACTCACGGTTGCCCACAGGTATCCGACACGCAGAACAAAACAACACGAAACAATGACTACCTGAAGCGAGGAACAAAGACACAACATCAGCACAGATCAGCGACCAAACGAGCCCCACAGTGGCACTTCCTCACAACCACTAACCTGAACTCCCGTCATGCCCTGCGGCGGCGACCGCGTCCGTGATCCGCCGCAATACTTTTCGCCACTAGATGGCAGCACAGCGCGTAGAGGGTGCATAGGATAAAAGCCCTTTTTTTCCCAACACCTGAAAAACGCAAATTTTTAGCTCAGTCGGTTAGCGCGTGGTGCTCGTAAGTTGATGGTCACGGGTTCGATACCCGTCATTGGCCACACGTTTTTTTTTTTTTTTTTAACTTAACTAACCCTAACCCTAACTTCACTAAGACGAGATAAAGACTAGATAACGGTTACCACGATACAACACTACCTTCTGTAAATGAATTTTTCATTCCAAAAATCCAGCGGCCTCCGCTCAACACGTGACATTTGGTGACACCGATCACAGTGACTGAAACACATTGAAAGCAACGTTTTCCAACCACTGTGTCGCTGGACACCGAGACGCGCTCAGGTGTGCCGTGTGAACTCTCCAATTTCGGTAGTGGGTGTGAGGACCCCGTTCCTCAGCCCGTCGGAGGACGTAGACGTCTCCGTTAGGAATGTCAAGGACATCGTTGGGATGGCGACGATGACAAATCACGCACTCCCAGTCGTCGCTCTCGGGCACCGCAGGACGAGGATGATGTCTCAAGCAAAGGACACTGTGGATGACAGAGAGGGCTGTGGACCCCACTGGACCGCGTGGGACACTATATTGAAAAAGACTTGATAAATGGTTGCCGATTGCTCCAACAGCATGACAATGACAACTCTGACTTTTGTTTTCATTGTCATTTTATTTTTGCACTGAGCAAAAATGAGACGTTATTTATTTGGGGGATTTTGTGCGGAGAAAAAGCACACAATCACTGCTTATGTTTTGGTTTTTGCACTTAGAGAAATGGACATGACACATCACAGATCATCGCATATTTTTTAAAACTTGACAAAAACTAGATAAAGACTAGATAACGGTTACCACGATACAACGCTACCTTCTGTAAATGAATTTTTCATTCCAAAAATCCAGCGGCCTCCGCTCAACACGTGACATTTGGTGACACCAATCACAGTTTTTATTTATTTATTTTTTATTGATTGAGTGATTTGTTTGACAGGGACAATGAAAGTCATCTTTCATAGTTACAACATGAAAGATGCAGCTCATGCGACACATACAGAGTGTGTAGCAGAGAATGCTCCTTTTCAACTCCTGTCCCTGGTTGAGCTTTTCCCTGTAGTACATACAAATGATACAGAATGAATGAAATACACAACCCTAAAATACATGTTTACAACAGTGGTCTCCACGCACACACGCACACACACTATACATTATTTACAGACTCAGAGGTGCGTACATCTTTGGTTTGTTTTAAGCCACAACTTTAGCTTTGATGTGAACTCCTTAAACTCTGGTCTATTTTTGAGGTCAGTGGGCAGTGGGTTCCACAGTTTGGCCGTCTTTATGGAGAAAGCAGACCGAATAAACCTGGTCCTCCTGTGGGGGGGTCGCACAGTTCTTGTGGGAGGTGCTCCTGGTGACTCTATTGCTGTTTTGTCTAGGTTATGGATGCATTTGAATGTTAGCTTTACAGAGTATAGTTTAATGAAGTTTTCCAAATTTAGTCAATGATAGTTGTCGAGTATATTGCAGTGGTGATAACGGGTGTTTTTTTTTTTGTCCATAATCTGTATTGCTTGATTTGGAATGTAGTGTCTTATTAGTTTGAAGCAGTTGAGATTACGATGAATAGTTTTGGATATTTTTCACATAGAGTGAATTCGAACACATTAAAACACATTAAAAGCAACGTTTTGCAACCACTGTGCCGCTGGACACCGAGACGCGAATTTGTATTGCTTGATTGTACAATGAACCAATGCACTTAGTGGCTGAGGGAGGTGCCTGGGTGCTGTCATTCAGCATGACATGTGGCAGAAGATCATCCATTGCATGTACAGCAAGGCCGCTTGATTTGGAATGTAGTGTCTTATTAGTTTGAAGCAGTTGAGATTACCATGAATAGTTTTGGATATTTTTCGCATAGAGTGAATTAAAACACATTAAAACACATTAAAAGCAACGTTTTTCAACCACTGTTCCGCTGGACACCGAGACGCGCTCAGGTGTGCCGCGTGAACTCTCCAATTTCGGCAGTTGGGTGTGAGGACGCCGTCCCTCGGCCTGTCGGAGGACGTAGACGCCTCCGGTAGGAATGTCAAGGACATCCGTCGGATGGCGACGATGACAAATCACGCACTCCCAGTCGTCGCTCTCGGGCACCGCAGGACGAGGATGATTTGGACGCAGTCAACACGTCAAACTCCTGAAATGTGTCGGAGTTTGTGTGATGTCTGTGTGATGACGTGCTCGGCGCGGGTGCCGCAAACCGTCCGGATGAGTGGCGAGCGGCGGGAGCTTACGCTTCGGCTTCTATGGTGACTTGAACGAGCCCATCCGTGACATTGCAACGGGACCGCACTCGTGATGTGTGTCACGTGCGCATGCGCGCGCATGCGTGCCCAACCACGACCACAATATAAGTGCTCTCCAGCAGACGCGTGTCTGACTCACGGTTGCCCACAGGTATCCGACACGCAGAACAAAACAACACGAAACAATGACTACCTGAAGCGAGGAACAAAGACACAACATCAGCACAGATCAGCGACCAAACGAGCCCCACAGTGGCACTTCCTCACAACCACTAACCTGAACTCCCGTCATGCCCTGCGGCGGCGACCGCGTCCGTGATCCGCCGCAATACTTTTCGCCACTAGATGGCAGCACAGAGCGTAGAGGGTGCATAGGATAAAAGCCCTTTTTTTCCCCACACCTGAAAAACCCAAATTTTTAGCTCAGTCGGTTAGCGCGTGGTGCTCGTAAGTTGATGGTCACGGGTTCGATACCCGTCATTGGCCACACGTTTTTTTTTTTTTTTTTAACTTAACTAACCCTAACCCTATCTTCACTAAGACGAGATAAAGACTAGATAACGGTTACCACGATACAACACTACCTTCTGTAAATGAATTTTTCATTCCAAAAATCCAGCGGCCTCCGCTCAACACGTGACATTTGGTGACACCGATCACAGTGACTGAAACACATTGAAAGCAACGTTTTCCAACCACTGTGTCGCTGGACACCGAGACGCGCTCAGGTGTGCCGTGTGAACTCTCCAATTTCGGTAGTGGGTGTGAGGACCCCGTTCCTCAGCCCGTCGGAGGACGTAGACGTCTCCGTTAGGAATGTCAAGGACATCGTTGGGATGGCGACGATGACAAATCACGCACTCCCAGTCGTCGCTCTCGGGCACCGCAGGACGAGGATGATGTCTCAAGCAAAGGACACTGTGGATGACAGAGAGGGCTGTGGACCCCACTGGACCGCGTGGGACACTATATTGAAAAAGACTTGATAAATGGTTGCCGATTGCTCCAACAGCATGACAATGACAACTCTGACTTTTGTTTTCATTGTCATTTTATTTTTGCACTGAGCAAAAATGAGACGTTATTTATTTGGGGGATTTTGTGCGGAGAAAAAGCACACAATCACTGCTTATGTTTTGGTTTTTGCACTTAGAGAAATGGACATGACACATCACAGATCATCGCATATTTTTTAAAACTTGACAAAAACTAGATAAAGACTAGATAACGGTTACCACGATACAACGCTACCTTCTGTAAATGAATTTTTCATTCCAAAAATCCAGCGGCCTCCGCTCAACACGTGACATTTGGTGACACCAATCACAGTTTTTATTTATTTATTTTTTATTGATTGAGTGATTTGTTTGACAGGGACAATGAAAGTCATCTTTCATAGTTACAACATGAAAGATGCAGCTCATGCGACACATACAGAGTGTGTAGCAGAGAATGCTCCTTTTCAACTCCTGTCCCTGGTTGAGCTTTTCCCTGTAGTACATACAAATGATACAGAATGAATGAAATACACAACCCTAAAATACATGTTTACAACAGTGGTCTCCACGCACACACGCACACACACTATACATTATTTACAGACTCAGAGGTGCGTACATCTTTGGTTTGTTTTAAGCCACAACTTTAGCTTTGATGTGAACTCCTTAAACTCTGGTCTATTTTTGAGGTCAGTGGGCAGTGGGTTCCACAGTTTGGCCGTCTTTATGGAGAAAGCAGACCGAATAAACCTGGTCCTCCTGTGGGGGGGTCGCACAGTTCTTGTGGGAGGTGCTCCTGGTGACTCTATTGCTGTTTTGTCTAGGTTATGGATGCATTTGAATGTTAGCTTTACAGAGTATAGTTTAATGAAGTTTTCCAAATTTAGTCAATGATAGTTGTCGAGTATATTGCAGTGGTGATAACGGGTGTTTTTTTTTTTGTCCATAATCTGTATTGCTTGATTTGGAATGTAGTGTCTTATTAGTTTGAAGCAGTTGAGATTACGATGAATAGTTTTGGATATTTTTCACATAGAGTGAATTCGAACACATTAAAACACATTAAAAGCAACGTTTTGCAACCACTGTGCCGCTGGACACCGAGACGCGAATTTGTATTGCTTGATTGTACAATGAACCAATGCACTTAGTGGCTGAGGGAGGTGCCTGGGTGCTGTCATTCAGCATGACATGTGGCAGAAGATCATCCATTGCATGTACAGCAAGGCCGCTTGATTTGGAATGTAGTGTCTTATTAGTTTGAAGCAGTTGAGATTACCATGAATAGTTTTGGATATTTTTCGCATAGAGTGAATTAAAACACATTAAAACACATTAAAAGCAACGTTTTTCAACCACTGTTCCGCTGGACACCGAGACGCGCTCAGGTGGGCCGCGTGAACTCTCCAATTTCGGCAGTTGGGTGTGAGGACGCCGTCCCTCGGCCTGTCGGAGGACGTAGACGCCTCCGGTAGGAATGTCAAGGACATCCGTCGGATGGCGACGATGACAAATCACGCACTCCCAGTCGTCGCTCTCGGGCACCGCAGGACGAGGATGATTTGGACGCAGTCAACACGTCAAACTCCTGAAATGTGTCGGAGTTTGTGTGATGTCTGTGTGATGACGTGCTCGGCGCGGGTGCCGCAAACCGTCCGGATGAGTGGCGAGCGGCGGGAGCTTACGCTTCGGCTTCTATGGTGACTTGAACGAGCCCATCCGTGACATTGCAACGGGACCGCACTCGTGATGTGTGTCACGTGCGCATGCGCGCGCATGCGTGCCCAACCACGACCACAATATAAGTGCTCTCCAGCACGCGCGTGTCTGACTCACGGTTGCCCACAGGTATCCGACACGCAGAACAAAACAACACGAAACAATGACTACCTGAAGCGAGGAACAAAGACACAACATCAGCACAGATCAGCGACCAAACGAGCCCCACAGTGGCACTTCCTCACAACCACTAACCTGAACTCCCGTCATGCCCTGCGGCGGCGACCGCGTCCGTGATCCGCCGCAATACTTTTCGCCACTAGATGGCAGCACAGAGCGTAGAGGGTGCATAGGATAAAAGCCCTTTTTTTCCCCACACCTGAAAAACGCAAATTTTTAGCTCAGTCGGTTAGCGCGTGGTGCTCGTAAGTTGATGGTCACGGGTTCGATACCCGTCATTGGCCACACGTTTTTTTTTTTTTTTTTAACTTAACTAACCCTAACCCTAACTTCACTAAGACGAGATAAAGACTAGATAACGGTTACCACGATACAACACTACCTTCTGTAAATGAATTTTTCATTCCAAAAATCCAGCGGCCTCCGCTCAACACGTGACATTTGGTGACACCGATCACAGTGACTGAAACACATTGAAAGCAACGTTTTCCAACCACTGTGTCGCTGGACACCGAGACGCGCTCAGGTGTGCCGTGTGAACTCTCCAATTTCGGTAGTGGGTGTGAGGACCCCGTTCCTCAGCCCGTCGGAGGACGTAGACGTCTCCGTTAGGAATGTCAAGGACATCGTTGGGATGGCGACGATGACAAATCACGCACTCCCAGTCGTCGCTCTCGGGCACCGCAGGACGAGGATGATGTCTCAAGCAAAGGACACTGTGGATGACAGAGAGGGCTGTGGACCCCACTGGACCGCGTGGGACACTATATTGAAAAAGACTTGATAAATGGTTGCCGATTGCTCCAACAGCATGACAATGACAACTCTGACTTTTGTTTTCATTGTCATTTTATTTTTGCACTGAGCAAAAATGAGACGTTATTTATTTGGGGGATTTTGTGCGGAGAAAAAGCACACAATCACTGCTTATGTTTTGGTTTTTGCACTTAGAGAAATGGACATGACACATCACAGATCATCGCATATTTTTTAAAACTTGACAAAAACTAGATAAAGACTAGATAACGGTTACCACGATACAACGCTACCTTCTGTAAATGAATTTTTCATTCCAAAAATCCAGCGGCCTCCGCTCAACACGTGACATTTGGTGACACCAATCACAGTTTTTATTTATTTATTTTTTATTGATTGAGTGATTTGTTTGACAGGGACAATGAAAGTCATCTTTCATAGTTACAACATGAAAGATGCAGCTCATGCGACACATACAGAGTGTGTAGCAGAGAATGCTCCTTTTCAACTCCTGTCCCTGGTTGAGCTTTTCCCTGTAGTACATACAAATGATACAGAATGAATGAAATACACAACCCTAAAATACATGTTTACAACAGTGGTCTCCACGCACACACGCACACACACTATACATTATTTACAGACTCAGAGGTGCGTACATCTTTGGTTTGTTTTAAGCCACAACTTTAGCTTTGATGTGAACTCCTTAAACTCTGGTCTATTTTTGAGGTCAGTGGGCAGTGGGTTCCACAGTTTGGCCGTCTTTATGGAGAAAGCAGACCGAATAAACCTGGTCCTCCTGTGGGGGGGTCGCACAGTTCTTGTGGGAGGTGCTCCTGGTGACTCTATTGCTGTTTTGTCTAGGTTATGGATGCATTTGAATGTTAGCTTTACAGAGTATAGTTTAATGAAGTTTTCCAAATTTAGTCAATGATAGTTGTCGAGTATATTGCAGTGGTGATAACGGGTGTTTTTTTTTTTGTCCATAATCTGTATTGCTTGATTTGGAATGTAGTGTCTTATTAGTTTGAAGCAGTTGAGATTACGATGAATAGTTTTGGATATTTTTCACATAGAGTGAATTCGAACACATTAAAACACATTAAAAGCAACGTTTTGCAACCACTGTGCCGCTGGACACCGAGACGCGAATTTGTATTGCTTGATTGTACAATGAACCAATGCACTTAGTGGCTGAGGGAGGTGCCTGGGTGCTGTCATTCAGCATGACATGTGGCAGAAGATCATCCATTGCATGTACAGCAAGGCCGCTTGATTTGGAATGTAGTGTCTTATTAGTTTGAAGCAGTTGAGATTACCATGAATAGTTTTGGATATTTTTCACATAGAGTGAATTCGAACACATTAAAACACATTAAAAGCAACGTTTTGCAACCACTGTGCCGCTGGACACCGAGACGCGAATTTGTATTGCTTGATTGTACAATGAACCAATGCACTTAGTGGCTGAGGGAGGTGCCTGGGTGCTGTCATTCAGCATGACATGTGGCAGAAGATCATCCATTGCATGTACAGCAAGGCCGCTTGATTTGGAATGTAGTGTCTTATTAGTTTGAAGCAGTTGAGATTACCATGAATAGTTTTGGATATTTTTCGCATAGAGTGAATTAAAACACATTAAAACACATTAAAAGCAACGTTTTTCAACCACTGTTCCGCTGGACACCGAGACGCGCTCAGGTGGGCCGCGTGAACTCTCCAATTTCGGCAGTTGGGTGTGAGGACGCCGTCCCTCGGCCTGTCGGAGGACGTAGACGCCTCCGGTAGGAATGTCAAGGACATCCGTCGGATGGCGACGATGACAAATCACGCACTCCCAGTCGTCGCTCTCGGGCACCGCAGGACGAGGATGATTTGGACGCAGTCAACACGTCAAACTCCTGAAATGTGTCGGAGTTTGTGTGATGTCTGTGTGATGACGTGCTCGGCGCGGGTGCCGCAAACCGTCCGGATGAGTGGCGAGCGGCGGGAGCTTACGCTTCGGCTTCTATGGTGACTTGAACGAGCCCATCCGTGACATTGCAACGGGACCGCACTCGTGATGTGTGTCACGTGCGCATGCGCGCGCATGCGTGCCCAACCACGACCACAATATAAGTGCTCTCCAGCAGACGCGTGTCTGACTCACGGTTGCCCACAGGTATCCGACACGCAGAACAAAACAACACGAAACAATGACTACCTGAAGCGAGGAACAAAGACACAACATCAGCACAGATCAGCGACCAAACGAGCCCCACAGTGGCACTTCCTCACAACCACTAACCTGAACTCCCGTCATGCCCTGCGGCGGCGACCGCGTCCGTGATCCGCCGCAATACTTTTCGCCACTAGATGGCAGCACAGCGCGTAGAGGGTGCATAGGATAAAAGCCCTTTTTTTCCCCACACCTGAAAAACGCAAATTTTTAGCTCAGTCGGTTAGCGCGTGGTGCTCGTAAGTTGATGGTCACGGGTTCGATACCCGTCATTGGCCACACGTTTTTTTTTTTTTTTTTAACTTAACTAACCCTAACCCTAACTTCACTAAGACGAGATAAAGACTAGATAACGGTTACCACGATACAACACTACCTTCTGTAAATGAATTTTTCATTCCAAAAATCCAGCGGCCTCCGCTCAACACGTGACATTTGGTGACACCGATCACAGTGACTGAAACACATTGAAAGCAACGTTTTCCAACCACTGTGTCGCTGGACACCGAGACGCGCTCAGGTGTGCCGTGTGAACTCTCCAATTTCGGTAGTGGGTGTGAGGACCCCGTTCCTCAGCCCGTCGGAGGACGTAGACGTCTCCGTTAGGAATGTCAAGGACATCGTTGGGATGGCGACGATGACAAATCACGCACTCCCAGTCGTCGCTCTCGGGCACCGCAGGACGAGGATGATGTCTCAAGCAAAGGACACTGTGGATGACAGAGAGGGCTGTGGACCCCACTGGACCGCGTGGGACACTATATTGAAAAAGACTTGATAAATGGTTGCCGATTGCTCCAACAGCATGACAATGACAACTCTGACTTTTGTTTTCATTGTCATTTTATTTTTGCACTGAGCAAAAATGAGACGTTATTTATTTGGGGGATTTTGTGCGGAGAAAAAGCACACAATCACTGCTTATGTTTTGGTTTTTGCACTTAGAGAAATGGACATGACACATCACAGATCATCGCATATTTTTTAAAACTTGACAAAAACTAGATAAAGACTAGATAACGGTTACCACGATACAACGCTACCTTCTGTAAATGACTTTTTCATTCCAAAAATCCAGCGGCCTCCGCTCAACACGTGACATTTGGTGACACCAATCACAGTTTTTATTTATTTATTTTTTATTGATTGAGTGATTTGTTTGACAGGGACAATGAAAGTCATCTTTCATAGTTACAACATGAAAGATGCAGCTCATGCGACACATACAGAGTGTGTAGCAGAGAATGCTCCTTTTCAACTCCTGTCCCTGGTTGAGCTTTTCCCTGTAGTACATACAAATGATACAGAATGAATGAAATACACAACCCTAAAATACATGTTTACAACAGTGGTCTCCACGCACACACGCACACACACTATACATTATTTACAGACTCAGAGGTGCGTACATCTTTGGTTTGTTTTAAGCCACAACTTTAGCTTTGATGTGAACTCCTTAAACTCTGGTCTATTTTTGAGGTCAGTGGGCAGTGGGTTCCACAGTTTGGCCGTCTTTATGGAGAAAGCAGACCGAATAAACCTGGTCCTCCTGTGGGGGGGTCGCACAGTTCTTGTGGGAGGTGCTCCTGGTGACTCTATTGCTGTTTTGTCTAGGTTATGGATGCATTTGAATGTTAGCTTTACAGAGTATAGTTTAATGAAGTTTTCCAAATTTAGTCAATGATAGTTGTCGAGTATATTGCAGTGGTGATAACGGGTGTTTTTTTTTTTGTCCATAATCTGTATTGCTTGATTTGGAATGTAGTGTCTTATTAGTTTGAAGCAGTTGAGATTACGATGAATAGTTTTGGATATTTTTCACATAGAGTGAATTCGAACACATTAAAACACATTAAAAGCAACGTTTTGCAACCACTGTGCCGCTGGACACCGAGACGCGAATTTGTATTGCTTGATTGTACAATGAACCAATGCACTTAGTGGCTGAGGGAGGTGCCTGGGTGCTGTCATTCAGCATGACATGTGGCAGAAGATCATCCATTGCATGTACAGCAAGGCCGCTTGATTTGGAATGTAGTGTCTTATTAGTTTGAAGCAGTTGAGATTACCATGAATAGTTTTGGATATTTTTCACATAGAGTGAATTCGAACACATTAAAACACATTAAAAGCAACGTTTTGCAACCACTGTGCCGCTGGACACCGAGACGCGAATTTGTATTGCTTGATTGTACAATGAACCAATGCACTTAGTGGCTGAGGGAGGTGCCTGGGTGCTGTCATTCAGCATGACATGTGGCAGAAGATCATCCATTGCATGTACAGCAAGGCCGCTTGATTTGGAATGTAGTGTCTTATTAGTTTGAAGCAGTTGAGATTACCATGAATAGTTTTGGATATTTTTCGCATAGAGTGAATTAAAACACATTAAAACACATTAAAAGCAACGTTTTTCAACCACTGTTCCGCTGGACACCGAGACGCGCTCAGGTGGGCCGCGTGAACTCTCCAATTTCGGCAGTTGGGTGTGAGGACGCCGTCCCTCGGCCTGTCGGAGGACGTAGACGCCTCCGGTAGGAATGTCAAGGACATCCGTCGGATGGCGACGATGACAAATCACGCACTCCCAGTCGTCGCTCTCGGGCACCGCAGGACGAGGATGATTTGGACGCAGTCAACACGTCAAACTCCTGAAATGTGTCGGAGTTTGTGTGATGTCTGTGTGATGACGTGCTCGGCGCGGGTGCCGCAAACCGTCCGGATGAGTGGCGAGCGGCGGGAGCTTACGCTTCGGCTTCTATGGTGACTTGAACGAGCCCATCCGTGACATTGCAACGGGACCGCACTCGTGATGTGTGTCACGTGCGCATGCGCGCGCATGCGTGCCCAACCACGACCACAATATAAGTGCTCTCCAGCAGACGCGTGTCTGACTCACGGTTGCCCACAGGTATCCGACACGCAGAACAAAACAACACGAAACAATGACTACCTGAAGCGAGGAACAAAGACACAACATCAGCACAGATCAGCGACCAAACGAGCCCCACAGTGGCACTTCCTCACAACCACTAACCTGAACTCCCGTCATGCCCTGCGGCGGCGACCGCGTCCGTGATCCGCCGCAATACTTTTCGCCACTAGATGGCAGCACAGCGCGTAGAGGGTGCATAGGATAAAAGCCCTTTTTTTCCCCACACCTGAAAAACGCAAATTTTTAGCTCAGTCGGTTAGCGCGTGGTGCTCGTAAGTTGATGGTCACGGGTTCGATACCCGTCATTGGCCACACGTTTTTTTTTTTTTTTTTAACTTAACTAACCCTAACCCTAACTTCACTAAGACGAGATAAAGACTAGATAACGGTTACCACGATACAACACTACCTTCTGTAAATGAATTTTTCATTCCAAAAATCCAGCGGCCTCCGCTGAACACGTGACATTTGGTGACACCGATCACAGTGACTGAAACACATTGAAAGCAACGTTTTCCAACCACTGTGTCGCTGGACACCGAGACGCGCTCAGGTGTGCCGTGTGAACTCTCCAATTTCGGTAGTGGGTGTGAGGACCCCGTTCCTCAGCCCGTCGGAGGACGTAGACGTCTCCGTTAGGAATGTCAAGGACATCGTTGGGATGGCGACGATGACAAATCACGCACTCCCAGTCGTCGCTCTCGGGCACCGCAGGACGAGGATGATGTCTCAAGCAAAGGACACTGTGGATGACAGAGAGGGCTGTGGACCCCACTGGACCGCGTGGGACACTATATTGAAAAAGACTTGATAAATGGTTGCCGATTGCTCCAACAGCATGACAATGACAACTCTGACTTTTGTTTTCATTGTCATTTTATTTTTGCACTGAGCAAAAATGAGACGTTATTTATTTGGGGGATTTTGTGCGGAGAAAAAGCACACAATCACTGCTTATGTTTTGGTTTTTGCACTTAGAGAAATGGACATGACACATCACAGATCATCGCATATTTTTTAAAACTTGACAAAAACTAGATAAAGACTAGATAACGGTTACCACGATACAACGCTACCTTCTGTAAATGAATTTTTCATTCCAAAAATCCAGCGGCCTCCGCTCAACACGTGACATTTGGTGACACCAATCACAGTTTTTATTTATTTATTTTTTATTGATTGAGTGATTTGTTTGACAGGGACAATGAAAGTCATCTTTCATAGTTACAACATGAAAGATGCAGCTCATGCGACACATACAGAGTGTGTAGCAGAGAATGCTCCTTTTCAACTCCTGTCCCTGGTTGAGCTTTTCCCTGTAGTACATACAAATGATACAGAATGAATGAAATACACAACCCTAAAATACATGTTTACAACAGTGGTCTCCACGCACACACGCACACACACTATACATTATTTACAGACTCAGAGGTGCGTACATCTTTGGTTTGTTTTAAGCCACAACTTTAGCTTTGATGTGAACTCCTTAAACTCTGGTCTATTTTTGAGGTCAGTGGGCAGTGGGTTCCACAGTTTGGCCGTCTTTATGGAGAAAGCAGACCGAATAAACCTGGTCCTCCTGTGGGGGGGTCGCACAGTTCTTGTGGGAGGTGCTCCTGGTGACTCTATTGCTGTTTTGTCTAGGTTATGGATGCATTTGAATGTTAGCTTTACAGAGTATAGTTTAATGAAGTTTTCCAAATTTAGTCAATGATAGTTGTCGAGTATATTGCAGTGGTGATAACGGGTGTTTTTTTTTTTGTCCATAATCTGTATTGCTTGATTTGGAATGTAGTGTCTTATTAGTTTGAAGCAGTTGAGATTACGATGAATAGTTTTGGATATTTTTCACATAGAGTGAATTCGAACACATTAAAACACATTAAAAGCAACGTTTTGCAACCACTGTGCCGCTGGACACCGAGACGCGAATTTGTATTGCTTGATTGTACAATGAACCAATGCACTTAGTGGCTGAGGGAGGTGCCTGGGTGCTGTCATTCAGCATGACATGTGGCAGAAGATCATCCATTGCATGTACAGCAAGGCCGCTTGATTTGGAATGTAGTGTCTTATTAGTTTGAAGCAGTTGAGATTACCATGAATAGTTTTGGATATTTTTCGCATAGAGTGAATTAAAACACATTAAAACACATTAAAAGCAACGTTTTTCAACCACTGTTCCGCTGGACACCGAGACGCGCTCAGGTGTGCCGCGTGAACTCTCCAATTTCGGCAGTTGGGTGTGAGGACGCCGTCCCTCGGCCTGTCGGAGGACGTAGACGCCTCCGGTAGGAATGTCAAGGACATCCGTCGGATGGCGACGATGACAAATCACGCACTCCCAGTCGTCGCTCTCGGGCACCGCAGGACGAGGATGATTTGGACGCAGTCAACACGTCAAACTCCTGAAATGTGTCGGAGTTTGTGTGATGTCTGTGTGATGACGTGCTCGGCGCGGGTGCCGCAAACCGTCCGGATGAGTGGCGAGCGGCGGGAGCTTACGCTTCGGCTTCTATGGTGACTTGAACGAGCCCATCCGTGACATTGCAACGGGACCGCACTCGTGATGTGTGTCACGTGCGCATGCGCGCGCATGCGTGCCCAACCACGACCACAATATAAGTGCTCTCCAGCAGACGCGTGTCTGACTCACGGTTGCCCACAGGTATCCGACACGCAGAACAAAACAACACGAAACAATGACTACCTGAAGCGAGGAACAAAGACACAACATCAGCACAGATCAGCGACCAAACGAGCCCCACAGTGGCACTTCCTCACAACCACTAACCTGAACTCCCGTCATGCCCTGCGGCGGCGACCGCGTCCGTGATCCGCCGCAATACTTTTCGCCACTAGATGGCAGCACAGAGCGTAGAGGGTGCATAGGATAAAAGCCCTTTTTTTCCCCACACCTGAAAAACGCAAATTTTTAGCTCAGTCGGTTAGCGCGTGGTGCTCGTAAGTTGATGGTCACGGGTTCGATACCCGTCATTGGCCACACGTTTTTTTTTTTTTTTTTAACTTAACTAACCCTAACCCTAACTTCACTAAGACGAGATAAAGACTAGATAACGGTTACCACGATACAACACTACCTTCTGTAAATGAATTTTTCATTCCAAAAATCCAGCGGCCTCCGCTCAACACGTGACATTTGGTGACACCGATCACAGTGACTGAAACACATTGAAAGCAACGTTTTCCAACCACTGTGTCGCTGGACACCGAGACGCGCTCAGGTGTGCCGTGTGAACTCTCCAATTTCGGTAGTGGGTGTGAGGACCCCGTTCCTCAGCCCGTCGGAGGACGTAGACGTCTCCGTTAGGAATGTCAAGGACATCGTTGGGATGGCGACGATGACAAATCACGCACTCCCAGTCGTCGCTCTCGGGCACCGCAGGACGAGGATGATGTCTCAAGCAAAGGACACTGTGGATGACAGAGAGGGCTGTGGACCCCACTGGACCGCGTGGGACACTATATTGAAAAAGACTTGATAAATGGTTGCCGATTGCTCCAACAGCATGACAATGACAACTCTGACTTTTGTTTTCATTGTCATTTTATTTTTGCACTGAGCAAAAATGAGACGTTATTTATTTGGGGGATTTTGTGCGGAGAAAAAGCACACAATCACTGCTTATGTTTTGGTTTTTGCACTTAGAGAAATGGACATGACACATCACAGATCATCGCATATTTTTTAAAACTTGACAAAAACTAGATAAAGACTAGATAACGGTTACCACGATACAACGCTACCTTCTGTAAATGAATTTTTCATTCCAAAAATCCAGCGGCCTCCGCTCAACACGTGACATTTGGTGACACCAATCACAGTTTTTATTTATTTATTTTTTATTGATTGAGTGATTTGTTTGACAGGGACAATGAAAGTCATCTTTCATAGTTACAACATGAAAGATGCAGCTCATGCGACACATACAGAGTGTGTAGCAGAGAATGCTCCTTTTCAACTCCTGTCCCTGGTTGAGCTTTTCCCTGTAGTACATACAAATGATACAGAATGAATGAAATACACAACCCTAAAATACATGTTTACAACAGTGGTCTCCACGCACACACGCACACACACTATACATTATTTACAGACTCAGAGGTGCGTACATCTTTGGTTTGTTTTAAGCCACAACTTTAGCTTTGATGTGAACTCCTTAAACTCTGGTCTATTTTTGAGGTCAGTGGGCAGTGGGTTCCACAGTTTGGCCGTCTTTATGGAGAAAGCAGACCGAATAAACCTGGTCCTCCTGTGGGGGGGTCGCACAGTTCTTGTGGGAGGTGCTCCTGGTGACTCTATTGCTGTTTTGTCTAGGTTATGGATGCATTTGAATGTTAGCTTTACAGAGTATAGTTTAATGAAGTTTTCCAAATTTAGTCAATGATAGTTGTCGAGTATATTGCAGTGGTGATAACGGGTGTTTTTTTTTTTGTCCATAATCTGTATTGCTTGATTTGGAATGTAGTGTCTTATTAGTTTGAAGCAGTTGAGATTACGATGAATAGTTTTGGATATTTTTCACATAGAGTGAATTCGAACACATTAAAACACATTAAAAGCAACGTTTTGCAACCACTGTGCCGCTGGACACCGAGACGCGAATTTGTATTGCTTGATTGTACAATGAACCAATGCACTTAGTGGCTGAGGGAGGTGCCTGGGTGCTGTCATTCAGCATGACATGTGGCAGAAGATCATCCATTGCATGTACAGCAAGGCCGCTTGATTTGGAATGTAGTGTCTTATTAGTTTGAAGCAGTTGAGATTACCATGAATAGTTTTGGATATTTTTCGCATAGAGTGAATTAAAACACATTAAAACACATTAAAAGCAACGTTTTTCAACCACTGTTCCGCTGGACACCGAGACGCGCTCAGGTGGGCCGCGTGAACTCTCCAATTTCGGCAGTTGGGTGTGAGGACGCCGTCCCTCGGCCTGTCGGAGGACGTAGACGCCTCCGGTAGGAATGTCAAGGACATCCGTCGGATGGCGACGATGACAAATCACGCACTCCCAGTCGTCGCTCTCGGGCACCGCAGGACGAGGATGATTTGGACGCAGTCAACACGTCAAACTCCTGAAATGTGTCGGAGTTTGTGTGATGTCTGTGTGATGACGTGCTCGGCGCGGGTGCCGCAAACCGTCCGGATGAGTGGCGAGCGGCGGGAGCTTACGCTTCGGCTTCTATGGTGACTTGAACGAGCCCATCCGTGACATTGCAACGGGACCGCACTCGTGATGTGTGTCACGTGCGCATGCGCGCGCATGCGTGCCCAACCACGACCACAATATAAGTGCTCTCCAGCAGACGCGTGTCTGACTCACGGTTGCCCACAGGTATCCGACACGCAGAACAAAACAACACGAAACAATGACTACCTGAAGCGAGGAACAAAGACACAACATCAGCACAGATCAGCGACCAAACGAGCCCCACAGTGGCACTTCCTCACAACCACTAACCTGAACTCCCGTCATGCCCTGCGGCGGCGACCGCGTCCGTGATCCGCCGCAATACTTTTCGCCACTAGATGGCAGCACAGCGCGTAGAGGGTGCATAGGATAAAAGCCCTTTTTTTCCCCACACCTGAAAAACGCAAATTTTTAGCTCAGTCGGTTAGCGCGTGGTGCTCGTAAGTTGATGGTCACGGGTTCGATACCCGTCATTGGCCACACGTTTTTTTTTTTTTTTTTAACTTAACTAACCCTAACCCTAACTTCACTAAGACGAGATAAAGACTAGATAACGGTTACCACGATACAACACTACCTTCTGTAAATGAATTTTTCATTCCAAAAATCCAGCGGCCTCCGCTCAACACGTGACATTTGGTGACACCGATCACAGTGACTGAAACACATTGAAAGCAACGTTTTCCAACCACTGTGTCGCTGGACACCGAGACGCGCTCAGGTGTGCCGTGTGAACTCTCCAATTTCGGTAGTGGGTGTGAGGACCCCGTTCCTCAGCCCGTCGGAGGACGTAGACGTCTCCGTTAGGAATGTCAAGGACATCGTTGGGATGGCGACGATGACAAATCACGCACTCCCAGTCGTCGCTCTCGGGCACCGCAGGACGAGGATGATGTCTCAAGCAAAGGACACTGTGGATGACAGAGAGGGCTGTGGACCCCACTGGACCGCGTGGGACACTATATTGAAAAAGACTTGATAAATGGTTGCCGATTGCTCCAACAGCATGACAATGACAACTCTGACTTTTGTTTTCATTGTCATTTTATTTTTGCACTGAGCAAAAATGAGACGTTATTTATTTGGGGGATTTTGTGCGGAGAAAAAGCACACAATCACTGCTTATGTTTTGGTTTTTGCACTTAGAGAAATGGACATGACACATCACAGATCATCGCATATTTTTTAAAACTTGACAAAAACTAGATAAAGACTAGATAACGGTTACCACGATACAACGCTACCTTCTGTAAATGAATTTTTCATTCCAAAAATCCAGCGGCCTCCGCTCAACACGTGACATTTGGTGACACCAATCACAGTTTTTATTTATTTATTTTTTATTGATTGAGTGATTTGTTTGACAGGGACAATGAAAGTCATCTTTCATAGTTACAACATGAAAGATGCAGCTCATGCGACACATACAGAGTGTGTAGCAGAGAATGCTCCTTTTCAACTCCTGTCCCTGGTTGAGCTTTTCCCTGTAGTACATACAAATGATACAGAATGAATGAAATACACAACCCTAAAATACATGTTTACAACAGTGGTCTCCACGCACACACGCACACACACTATACATTATTTACAGACTCAGAGGTGCGTACATCTTTGGTTTGTTTTAAGCCACAACTTTAGCTTTGATGTGAACTCCTTAAACTCTGGTCTATTTTTGAGGTCAGTGGGCAGTGGGTTCCACAGTTTGGCCGTCTTTATGGAGAAAGCAGACCGAATAAACCTGGTCCTCCTGTGGGGGGGTCGCACAGTTCTTGTGGGAGGTGCTCCTGGTGACTCTATTGCTGTTTTGTCTAGGTTATGGATGCATTTGAATGTTAGCTTTACAGAGTATAGTTTAATGAAGTTTTCCAAATTTAGTCAATGATAGTTGTCGAGTATATTGCAGTGGTGATAACGGGTGTTTTTTTTTTTGTCCATAATCTGTATTGCTTGATTTGGAATGTAGTGTCTTATTAGTTTGAAGCAGTTGAGATTACGATGAATAGTTTTGGATATTTTTCACATAGAGTGAATTCGAACACATTAAAACACATTAAAAGCAACGTTTTGCAACCACTGTGCCGCTGGACACCGAGACGCGAATTTGTATTGCTTGATTGTACAATGAACCAATGCACTTAGTGGCTGAGGGAGGTGCCTGGGTGCTGTCATTCAGCATGACATGTGGCAGAAGATCATCCATTGCATGTACAGCAAGGCCGCTTGATTTGGAATGTAGTGTCTTATTAGTTTGAAGCAGTTGAGATTACCATGAATAGTTTTGGATATTTTTCGCATAGAGTGAATTAAAACACATTAAAACACATTAAAAGCAACGTTTTTCAACCACTGTTCCGCTGGACACCGAGACGCGCTCAGGTGTGCCGCGTGAACTCTCCAATTTCGGCAGTTGGGTGTGAGGACGCCGTCCCTCGGCCTGTCGGAGGACGTAGACGCCTCCGGTAGGAATGTCAAGGACATCCGTCGGATGGCGACGATGACAAATCACGCACTCCCAGTCGTCGCTCTCGGGCACCGCAGGACGAGGATGATTTGGACGCAGTCAACACGTCAAACTCCTGAAATGTGTCGGAGTTTGTGTGATGTCTGTGTGATGACGTGCTCGGCGCGGGTGCCGCAAACCGTCCGGATGAGTGGCGAGCGGCGGGAGCTTACGCTTCGGCTTCTATGGTGACTTGAACGAGCCCATCCGTGACATTGCAACGGGACCGCACTCGTGATGTGTGTCACGTGCGCATGCGCGCGCATGCGTGCCCAACCACGACCACAATATAAGTGCTCTCCAGCAGACGCGTGTCTGACTCACGGTTGCCCACAGGTATCCGACACGCAGAACAAAACAACACGAAACAATGACTACCTGAAGCGAGGAACAAAGACACAACATCAGCACAGATCAGCGACCAAACGAGCCCCACAGTGGCACTTCCTCACAACCACTAACCTGAACTCCCGTCATGCCCTGCGGCGGCGACCGCGTCCGTGATCCGCCGCAATACTTTTCGCCACTAGATGGCAGCACAGAGCGTAGAGGGTGCATAGGATAAAAGCCCTTTTTTTCCCCACACCTGAAAAACGCAAATTTTTAGCTCAGTCGGTTAGCGCGTGGTGCTCGTAAGTTGATGGTCACGGGTTCGATACCCGTCATTGGCCACACGTTTTTTTTTTTTTTTTTAACTTAACTAACCCTAACCCTAACTTCACTAAGACGAGATAAAGACTAGATAACGGTTACCACGATACAACACTACCTTCTGTAAATGAATTTTTCATTCCAAAAATCCAGCGGCCTCCGCTCAACACGTGACATTTGGTGACACCGATCACAGTGACTGAAACACATTGAAAGCAACGTTTTCCAACCACTGTGTCGCTGGACACCGAGACGCGCTCAGGTGTGCCGTGTGAACTCTCCAATTTCGGTAGTGGGTGTGAGGACCCCGTTCCTCGGCCTGTCGGAGGACGTAGACGTCTCCGTTAGGAATGTCAAGGACATCGTTGGGATGGCGACGATGACAAATCACGCACTCCCAGTCGTCGCTCTCGGGCACCGCAGGACGAGGATGATGTCTCAAGCAAAGGACACTGTGGATGACAGAGAGGGCTGTGGACCCCACTGGACCGCGTGGGACACTATATTGAAAAAGACTTGATAAATGGTTGCCGATTGCTCCAACAGCATGACAATGACAACTCTGACTTTTGTTTTCATTGTCATTTTATTTTTGCACTGAGCAAAAATGAGACGTTATTTATTTGGGGGATTTTGTGCGGAGAAAAAGCACACAATCACTGCTTATGTTTTGGTTTTTGCACTTAGAGAAATGGACATGACACATCACAGATCATCGCATATTTTTTAAAACTTGACAAAAACTAGATAAAGACTAGATAACGGTTACCACGATACAACGCTACCTTCTGTAAATGAATTTTTCATTCCAAAAATCCAGCGGCCTCCGCTCAACACGTGACATTTGGTGACACCAATCACAGTTTTTATTTATTTATTTTTTATTGATTGAGTGATTTGTTTGACAGGGACAATGAAAGTCATCTTTCATAGTTACAACATGAAAGATGCAGCTCATGCGACACATACAGAGTGTGTAGCAGAGAATGCTCCTTTTCAACTCCTGTCCCTGGTTGAGCTTTTCCCTGTAGTACATACAAATGATACAGAATGAATGAAATACACAACCCTAAAATACATGTTTACAACAGTGGTCTCCACGCACACACGCACACACACTATACATTATTTACAGACTCAGAGGTGCGTACATCTTTGGTTTGTTTTAAGCCACAACTTTAGCTTTGATGTGAACTCCTTAAACTCTGGTCTATTTTTGAGGTCAGTGGGCAGTGGGTTCCACAGTTTGGCCGTCTTTATGGAGAAAGCAGACCGAATAAACCTGGTCCTCCTGTGGGGGGGTCGCACAGTTCTTGTGGGAGGTGCTCCTGGTGACTCTATTGCTGTTTTGTCTAGGTTATGGATGCATTTGAATGTTAGCTTTACAGAGTATAGTTTAATGAAGTTTTCCAAATTTAGTCAATGATAGTTGTCGAGTATATTGCAGTGGTGATAACGGGTGTTTTTTTTTTTGTCCATAATCTGTATTGCTTGATTTGGAATGTAGTGTCTTATTAGTTTGAAGCAGTTGAGATTACGATGAATAGTTTTGGATATTTTTCACATAGAGTGAATTCGAACACATTAAAACACATTAAAAGCAACGTTTTGCAACCACTGTGCCGCTGGACACCGAGACGCGAATTTGTATTGCTTGATTGTACAATGAACCAATGCACTTAGTGGCTGAGGGAGGTGCCTGGGTGCTGTCATTCAGCATGACATGTGGCAGAAGATCATCCATTGCATGTACAGCAAGGCCGCTTGATTTGGAATGTAGTGTCTTATTAGTTTGAAGCAGTTGAGATTACCATGAATAGTTTTGGATATTTTTCGCATAGAGTGAATTAAAACACATTAAAACACATTAAAAGCAACGTTTTTCAACCACTGTTCCGCTGGACACCGAGACGCGCTCAGGTGGGCCGCGTGAACTCTCCAATTTCGGCAGTTGGGTGTGAGGACGCCGTCCCTCGGCCTGTCGGAGGACGTAGACGCCTCCGGTAGGAATGTCAAGGACATCCGTCGGATGGCGACGATGACAAATCACGCACTCCCAGTCGTCGCTCTCGGGCACCGCAGGACGAGGATGATGTCTCAAGCAAAGGACACTGTGGATGACAGAGAGGGCTGTGGACCCCACTGGACCGCGTGGGACACTATATTGAAAAAGACTTGATAAATGGTTGCCGATTGCTCCAACAGCATGACAATGACAACTCTGACTTTTGTTTTCATTGTCATTTTATTTTTGCACTGAGCAAAAATGAGACGTTATTTATTTGGGGGATTTTGTGCGGAGAAAAAGCACACAATCACTGCTTATGTTTTGGTTTTTGCACTTAGAGAAATGGACATGACACATCACAGATCATCGCATATTTTTTAAAACTTGACAAAAACTAGATAAAGACTAGATAACGGTTACCACGATACAACGCTACCTTCTGTAAATGAATTTTTCATTCCAAAAATCCAGCGGCCTCCGCTCAACACGTGACATTTGGTGACACCAATCACAGTTTTTATTTATTTATTTTTTATTGATTGAGTGATTTGTTTGACAGGGACAATGAAAGTCATCTTTCATAGTTACAACATGAAAGATGCAGCTCATGCGACACATACAGAGTGTGTAGCAGAGAATGCTCCTTTTCAACTCCTGTCCCTGGTTGAGCTTTTCCCTGTAGTACATACAAATGATACAGAATGAATGAAATACACAACCCTAAAATACATGTTTACAACAGTGGTCTCCACGCACACACGCACACACACTATACATTATTTACAGACTCAGAGGTGCGTACATCTTTGGTTTGTTTTAAGCCACAACTTTAGCTTTGATGTGAACTCCTTAAACTCTGGTCTATTTTTGAGGTCAGTGGGCAGTGGGTTCCACAGTTTGGCCGTCTTTATGGAGAAAGCAGACCGAATAAACCTGGTCCTCCTGTGGGGGGGTCGCACAGTTCTTGTGGGAGGTGCTCCTGGTGACTCTATTGCTGTTTTGTCTAGGTTATGGATGCATTTGAATGTTAGCTTTACAGAGTATAGTTTAATGAAGTTTTCCAAATTTAGTCAATGATAGTTGTCGAGTATATTGCAGTGGTGATAACGGGTGTTTTTTTTTTTGTCCATAATCTGTATTGCTTGATTTGGAATGTAGTGTCTTATTAGTTTGAAGCAGTTGAGATTACGATGAATAGTTTTGGATATTTTTCACATAGAGTGAATTCGAACACATTAAAACACATTAAAAGCAACGTTTTGCAACCACTGTGCCGCTGGACACCGAGACGCGAATTTGTATTGCTTGATTGTACAATGAACCAATGCACTTAGTGGCTGAGGGAGGTGCCTGGGTGCTGTCATTCAGCATGACATGTGGCAGAAGATCATCCATTGCATGTACAGCAAGGCCGCTTGATTTGGAATGTAGTGTCTTATTAGTTTGAAGCAGTTGAGATTACCATGAATAGTTTTGGATATTTTTCGCATAGAGTGAATTAAAACACATTAAAACACATTAAAAGCAACGTTTTTCAACCACTGTTCCGCTGGACACCGAGACGCGCTCAGGTGTGCCGCGTGAACTCTCCAATTTCGGCAGTTGGGTGTGAGGACGCCGTCCCTCGGCCTGTCGGAGGACGTAGACGCCTCCGGTAGGAATGTCAAGGACATCCGTCGGATGGCGACGATGACAAATCACGCACTCCCAGTCGTCGCTCTCGGGCACCGCAGGACGAGGATGATTTGGACGCAGTCAACACGTCAAACTCCTGAAATGTGTCGGAGTTTGTGTGATGTCTGTGTGATGACGTGCTCGGCGCGGGTGCCGCAAACCGTCCGGATGAGTGGCGAGCGGCGGGAGCTTACGCTTCGGCTTCTATGGTGACTTGAACGAGCCCATCCGTGACATTGCAACGGGACCGCACTCGTGATGTGTGTCACGTGCGCATGCGCGCGCATGCGTGCCCAACCACGACCACAATATAAGTGCTCTCCAGCAGACGCGTGTCTGACTCACGGTTGCCCACAGGTATCCGACACGCAGAACAAAACAACACGAAACAATGACTACCTGAAGCGAGGAACAAAGACACAACATCAGCACAGATCAGCGACCAAACGAGCCCCACAGTGGCACTTCCTCACAACCACTAACCTGAACTCCCGTCATGCCCTGCGGCGGCGACCGCGTCCGTGATCCGCCGCAATACTTTTCGCCACTAGATGGCAGCACAGAGCGTAGAGGGTGCATAGGATAAAAGCCCTTTTTTTCCCCACACCTGAAAAACGCAAATTTTTAGCTCAGTCGGTTAGCGCGTGGTGCTCGTAAGTTGATGGTCACGGGTTCGATACCCGTCATTGGCCACACGTTTTTTTTTTTTTTTTTAACTTAACTAACCCTAACCCTAACTTCACTAAGACGAGATAAAGACTAGATAACGGTTACCACGATACAACACTACCTTCTGTAAATGAATTTTTCATTCCAAAAATCCAGCGGCCTCCGCTCAACACGTGACATTTGGTGACACCGATCACAGTGACTGAAACACATTGAAAGCAACGTTTTCCAACCACTGTGTCGCTGGACACCGAGACGCGCTCAGGTGTGCCGTGTGAACTCTCCAATTTCGGTAGTGGGTGTGAGGACCCCGTTCCTCAGCCCGTCGGAGGACGTAGACGTCTCCGTTAGGAATGTCAAGGACATCGTTGGGATGGCGACGATGACAAATCACGCACTCCCAGTCGTCGCTCTCGGGCACCGCAGGACGAGGATGATGTCTCAAGCAAAGGACACTGTGGATGACAGAGAGGGCTGTGGACCCCACTGGACCGCGTGGGACACTATATTGAAAAAGACTTGATAAATGGTTGCCGATTGCTCCAACAGCATGACAATGACAACTCTGACTTTTGTTTTCATTGTCATTTTATTTTTGCACTGAGCAAAAATGAGACGTTATTTATTTGGGGGATTTTGTGCGGAGAAAAAGCACACAATCACTGCTTATGTTTTGGTTTTTGCACTTAGAGAAATGGACATGACACATCACAGATCATCGCATATTTTTTAAAACTTGACAAAAACTAGATAAAGACTAGATAACGGTTACCACGATACAACGCTACCTTCTGTAAATGAATTTTTCATTCCAAAAATCCAGCGGCCTCCGCTCAACACGTGACATTTGGTGACACCAATCACAGTTTTTATTTATTTATTTTTTATTGATTGAGTGATTTGTTTGACAGGGACAATGAAAGTCATCTTTCATAGTTACAACATGAAAGATGCAGCTCATGCGACACATACAGAGTGTGTAGCAGAGAATGCTCCTTTTCAACTCCTGTCCCTGGTTGAGCTTTTCCCTGTAGTACATACAAATGATACAGAATGAATGAAATACACAACCCTAAAATACATGTTTACAACAGTGGTCTCCACGCACACACGCACACACACTATACATTATTTACAGACTCAGAGGTGCGTACATCTTTGGTTTGTTTTAAGCCACAACTTTAGCTTTGATGTGAACTCCTTAAACTCTGGTCTATTTTTGAGGTCAGTGGGCAGTGGGTTCCACAGTTTGGCCGTCTTTATGGAGAAAGCAGACCGAATAAACCTGGTCCTCCTGTGGGGGGGTCGCACAGTTCTTGTGGGAGGTGCTCCTGGTGACTCTATTGCTGTTTTGTCTAGGTTATGGATGCATTTGAATGTTAGCTTTACAGAGTATAGTTTAATGAAGTTTTCCAAATTTAGTCAATGATAGTTGTCGAGTATATTGCAGTGGTGATAACGGGTGTTTTTTTTTTTGTCCATAATCTGTATTGCTTGATTTGGAATGTAGTGTCTTATTAGTTTGAAGCAGTTGAGATTACGATGAATAGTTTTGGATATTTTTCACATAGAGTGAATTCGAACACATTAAAACACATTAAAAGCAACGTTTTGCAACCACTGTGCCGCTGGACACCGAGACGCGAATTTGTATTGCTTGATTGTACAATGAACCAATGCACTTAGTGGCTGAGGGAGGTGCCTGGGTGCTGTCATTCAGCATGACATGTGGCAGAAGATCATCCATTGCATGTACAGCAAGGCCGCTTGATTTGGAATGTAGTGTCTTATTAGTTTGAAGCAGTTGAGATTACCATGAATAGTTTTGGATATTTTTCGTATAGAGTGAATTAAAACACATTAAAACACATTAAAAGCAACGTTTTTCAACCACTGTTCCGCTGGACACCGAGACGCGCTCAGGTGGGCCGCGTGAACTCTCCAATTTCGGCAGTTGGGTGTGAGGACGCCGTCCCTCGGCCTGTCGGAGGACGTAGACGCCTCCGGTAGGAATGTCAAGGACATCCGTCGGATGGCGACGATGACAAATCACGCACTCCCAGTCGTCGCTCTCGGGCACCGCAGGACGAGGATGATTTGGACGCAGTCAACACGTCAAACTCCTGAAATGTGTCGGAGTTTGTGTGATGTCTGTGTGATGACGTGCTCGGCGCGGGTGCCGCAAACCGTCCGGATGAGTGGCGAGCGGCGGGAGCTTACGCTTCGGCTTCTATGGTGACTTGAACGAGCCCATCCGTGACATTGCAACGGGACCGCACTCGTGATGTGTGTCACGTGCGCATGCGCGCGCATGCGCGCCCAACCACGACCACATTATAAGTGCTCTCCAGCAGACGCGTGTCTGACTCACGGTTGCACACAGGTATCCGACACGCAGAACAAAACAACACGAAACAATGACTACCTGAAGCGAGGAACAAAGACACAACATCAGCACAGATCAGCGACCAAACGAGCCCCACAGTGGCACTTCCTCACAACCACTAACCTGAACTCCCGTCATGCCCTGCGGCGGCGACCGCGTCCGTGATCCGCCGCAATACTTTTCGCCACTAGATGGCAGCACAGAACCTAGAGGGTGGATAGGATAAAAGCCCTGTTTTTCCCCACACCTGAAAAACGCAATTTTTTAGCTCAGTCGGTTAGCGCGTGGTGCTCGTAAGTTGATGGTCACGGGTTCGATACCCGTCATTGGCCACACGTTTTTTTTTTTTTTTTTAACTTAACTAACCCTAACCCTAACTTCACTAAGACGAGATAAAGACTAGATAACGGTTACCACGATACAACGCTACCTTCTGTAAATGAATTTTTCATTCCAAAAATCCAGCGGCCTCCGCTCAACACGTGACATTTGGTGACACCAATCACAGTTTTTATTTATTTATTTTTTATTGATTGAGTGATTTGTTTGACAGGGACAATGAAAGTCATCTTTCATAGTTACAACATGAAAGATGCAGCTCATGCGACACATACAGAGTGTGTAGCAGAGAATGCTCCTTTTCAACTCCTGTCCCTGGTTGAGCTTTTCCCTGTAGTACATACAAATGATACAGAATGAATGAAATACACAACCCTAAAATACATGTTTACAACAGTGGTCTCCACGCACACACGCACACACACTATACATTATTTACAGACTCAGAGGTGCGTACATCTTTGGTTTGTTTTAAGCCACAACTTTAGCTTTGATGTGAACTCCTTAAACTCTGGTCTATTTTTGAGGTCAGTGGGCAGTGGGTTCCACAGTTTGGCCGTCTTTATGGAGAAAGCAGACCGAATAAACCTGGTCCTCCTGTGGGGGGGTCGCACAGTTCTTGTGGGAGGTGCTCCTGGTGACTCTATTGCTGTTTTGTCTAGGTTATGGATGCATTTGAATGTTAGCTTTACAGAGTATAGTTTAATGAAGTTTTCCAAATTTAGTCAATGATAGTTGTCGAGTATATTGCAGTGGTGATAACGGGTGTTTTTTTTTTTGTCCATAATCTGTATTGCTTGATTTGGAATGTAGTGTCTTATTAGTTTGAAGCAGTTGAGATTACGATGAATAGTTTTGGATATTTTTCACATAGAGTGAATTCGAACACATTAAAACACATTAAAAGCAACGTTTTGCAACCACTGTGCCGCTGGACACCGAGACGCGAATTTGTATTGCTTGATTGTACAATGAACCAATGCACTTAGTGGCTGAGGGAGGTGCCTGGGTGCTGTCATTCAGCATGACATGTGGCAGAAGATCATCCATTGCATGTACAGCAAGGCCGCTTGATTTGGAATGTAGTGTCTTATTAGTTTGAAGCAGTTGAGATTACCATGAATAGTTTTGGATATTTTTCGCATAGAGTGAATTAAAACACATTAAAACACATTAAAAGCAACGTTTTTCAACCACTGTTCCGCTGGACACCGAGACGCGCTCAGGTGTGCCGCGTGAACTCTCCAATTTCGGCAGTTGGGTGTGAGGACGCCGTCCCTCGGCCTGTCGGAGGACGTAGACGCCTCCGGTAGGAATGTCAAGGACATCCGTCGGATGGCGACGATGACAAATCACGCACTCCCAGTCGTCGCTCTCGGGCACCGCAGGACGAGGATGATTTGGACGCAGTCAACACGTCAAACTCCTGAAATGTGTCGGAGTTTGTGTGATGTCTGTGTGATGACGTGCTCGGCGCGGGTGCCGCAAACCGTCCGGATGAGTGGCGAGCGGCGGGAGCTTACGCTTCGGCTTCTATGGTGACTTGAACGAGCCCATCCGTGACATTGCAACGGGACCGCACTCGTGATGTGTGTCACGTGCGCATGCGCGCGCATGCGTGCCCAACCACGACCACAATATAAGTGCTCTCCAGCAGACGCGTGTCTGACTCACGGTTGCCCACAGGTATCCGACACGCAGAACAAAACAACACGAAACAATGACTACCTGAAGCGAGGAACAAAGACACAACATCAGCACAGATCAGCGACCAAACGAGCCCCACAGTGGCACTTCCTCACAACCACTAACCTGAACTCCCGTCATGCCCTGCGGCGGCGACCGCGTCCGTGATCCGCCGCAATACTTTTCGCCACTAGATGGCAGCACAGAGCGTAGAGGGTGCATAGGATAAAAGCCCTTTTTTTCCCCACACCTGAAAAACGCAAATTTTTAGCTCAGTCGGTTAGCGCGTGGTGCTCGTAAGTTGATGGTCACGGGTTCGATACCCGTCATTGGCCACACGTTTTTTTTTTTTTTTTTAACTTAACTAACCCTAACCCTAACTTCACTAAGACGAGATAAAGACTAGATAACGGTTACCACGATACAACACTACCTTCTGTAAATGAATTTTTCATTCCAAAAATCCAGCGGCCTCCGCTCAACACGTGACATTTGGTGACACCGATCACAGTGACTGAAACACATTGAAAGCAACGTTTTCCAACCACTGTGTCGCTGGACACCGAGACGCGCTCAGGTGTGCCGTGTGAACTCTCCAATTTCGGTAGTGGGTGTGAGGACCCCGTTCCTCAGCCCGTCGGAGGACGTAGACGTCTCCGTTAGGAATGTCAAGGACATCGTTGGGATGGCGACGATGACAAATCACGCACTCCCAGTCGTCGCTCTCGGGCACCGCAGGACGAGGATGATGTCTCAAGCAAAGGACACTGTGGATGACAGAGAGGGCTGTGGACCCCACTGGACCGCGTGGGACACTATATTGAAAAAGACTTGATAAATGGTTGCCGATTGCTCCAACAGCATGACAATGACAACTCTGACTTTTGTTTTCATTGTCATTTTATTTTTGCACTGAGCAAAAATGAGACGTTATTTATTTGGGGGATTTTGTGCGGAGAAAAAGCACACAATCACTGCTTATGTTTTGGTTTTTGCACTTAGAGAAATGGACATGACACATCACAGATCATCGCATATTTTTTAAAACTTGACAAAAACTAGATAAAGACTAGATAACGGTTACCACGATACAACGCTACCTTCTGTAAATGAATTTTTCATTCCAAAAATCCAGCGGCCTCCGCTCAACACGTGACATTTGGTGACACCAATCACAGTTTTTATTTATTTATTTTTTATTGATTGAGTGATTTGTTTGACAGGGACAATGAAAGTCATCTTTCATAGTTACAACATGAAAGATGCAGCTCATGCGACACATACAGAGTGTGTAGCAGAGAATGCTCCTTTTCAACTCCTGTCCCTGGTTGAGCTTTTCCCTGTAGTACATACAAATGATACAGAATGAATGAAATACACAACCCTAAAATACATGTTTACAACAGTGGTCTCCACGCACACACGCACACACACTATACATTATTTACAGACTCAGAGGTGCGTACATCTTTGGTTTGTTTTAAGCCACAACTTTAGCTTTGATGTGAACTCCTTAAACTCTGGTCTATTTTTGAGGTCAGTGGGCAGTGGGTTCCACAGTTTGGCCGTCTTTATGGAGAAAGCAGACCGAATAAACCTGGTCCTCCTGTGGGGGGGTCGCACAGTTCTTGTGGGAGGTGCTCCTGGTGACTCTATTGCTGTTTTGTCTAGGTTATGGATGCATTTGAATGTTAGCTTTACAGAGTATAGTTTAATGAAGTTTTCCAAATTTAGTCAATGATAGTTGTCGAGTATATTGCAGTGGTGATAACGGGTGTTTTTTTTTTTGTCCATAATCTGTATTGCTTGATTTGGAATGTAGTGTCTTATTAGTTTGAAGCAGTTGAGATTACGATGAATAGTTTTGGATATTTTTCACATAGAGTGAATTCGAACACATTAAAACACATTAAAAGCAACGTTTTGCAACCACTGTGCCGCTGGACACCGAGACGCGAATTTGTATTGCTTGATTGTACAATGAACCAATGCACTTAGTGGCTGAGGGAGGTGCCTGGGTGCTGTCATTCAGCATGACATGTGGCAGAAGATCATCCATTGCATGTACAGCAAGGCCGCTTGATTTGGAATGTAGTGTCTTATTAGTTTGAAGCAGTTGAGATTACCATGAATAGTTTTGGATATTTTTCGCATAGAGTGAATTAAAACACATTAAAACACATTAAAAGCAACGTTTTTCAACCACTGTTCCGCTGGACACCGAGACGCGCTCAGGTGTGCCGCGTGAACTCTCCAATTTCGGCAGTTGGGTGTGAGGACGCCGTCCCTCGGCCTGTCGGAGGACGTAGACGCCTCCGGTAGGAATGTCAAGGACATCCGTCGGATGGCGACGATGACAAATCACGCACTCCCAGTCGTCGCTCTCGGGCACCGCAGGACGAGGATGATTTGGACGCAGTCAACACGTCAAACTCCTGAAATGTGTCGGAGTTTGTGTGATGTCTGTGTGATGACGTGCTCGGCGCGGGTGCCGCAAACCGTCCGGATGAGTGGCGAGCGGCGGGAGCTTACGCTTCGGCTTCTATGGTGACTTGAACGAGCCCATCCGTGACATTGCAACGGGACCGCACTCGTGATGTGTGTCACGTGCGCATGCGCGCGCATGCGTGCCCAACCACGACCACAATATAAGTGCTCTCCAGCAGACGCGTGTCTGACTCACGGTTGCCCACAGGTATCCGACACGCAGAACAAAACAACACGAAACAATGACTACCTGAAGCGAGGAACAAAGACACAACATCAGCACAGATCAGCGACCAAACGAGCCCCACAGTGGCACTTCCTCACAACCACTAACCTGAACTCCCGTCATGCCCTGCGGCGGCGACCGCGTCCGTGATCCGCCGCAATACTTTTCGCCACTAGATGGCAGCACAGAGCGTAGAGGGTGCATAGGATAAAAGCCCTTTTTTTCCCCACACCTGAAAAACCCAAATTTTTAGCTCAGTCGGTTAGCGCGTGGTGCTCGTAAGTTGATGGTCACGGGTTCGATACCCGTCATTGGCCACACGTTTTTTTTTTTTTTTTTAACTTAACTAACCCTAACCCTATCTTCACTAAGACGAGATAAAGACTAGATAACGGTTACCACGATACAACACTACCTTCTGTAAATGAATTTTTCATTCCAAAAATCCAGCGGCCTCCGCTCAACACGTGACATTTGGTGACACCGATCACAGTGACTGAAACACATTGAAAGCAACGTTTTCCAACCACTGTGTCGCTGGACACCGAGACGCGCTCAGGTGTGCCGTGTGAACTCTCCAATTTCGGTAGTGGGTGTGAGGACCCCGTTCCTCAGCCCGTCGGAGGACGTAGACGTCTCCGTTAGGAATGTCAAGGACATCGTTGGGATGGCGACGATGACAAATCACGCACTCCCAGTCGTCGCTCTCGGGCACCGCAGGACGAGGATGATGTCTCAAGCAAAGGACACTGTGGATGACAGAGAGGGCTGTGGACCCCACTGGACCGCGTGGGACACTATATTGAAAAAGACTTGATAAATGGTTGCCGATTGCTCCAACAGCATGACAATGACAACTCTGACTTTTGTTTTCATTGTCATTTTATTTTTGCACTGAGCAAAAATGAGACGTTATTTATTTGGGGGATTTTGTGCGGAGAAAAAGCACACAATCACTGCTTATGTTTTGGTTTTTGCACTTAGAGAAATGGACATGACACATCACAGATCATCGCATATTTTTTAAAACTTGACAAAAACTAGATAAAGACTAGATAACGGTTACCACGATACAACGCTACCTTCTGTAAATGAATTTTTCATTCCAAAAATCCAGCGGCCTCCGCTCAACACGTGACATTTGGTGACACCAATCACAGTTTTTATTTATTTATTTTTTATTGATTGAGTGATTTGTTTGACAGGGACAATGAAAGTCATCTTTCATAGTTACAACATGAAAGATGCAGCTCATGCGACACATACAGAGTGTGTAGCAGAGAATGCTCCTTTTCAACTCCTGTCCCTGGTTGAGCTTTTCCCTGTAGTACATACAAATGATACAGAATGAATGAAATACACAACCCTAAAATACATGTTTACAACAGTGGTCTCCACGCACACACGCACACACACTATACATTATTTACAGACTCAGAGGTGCGTACATCTTTGGTTTGTTTTAAGCCACAACTTTAGCTTTGATGTGAACTCCTTAAACTCTGGTCTATTTTTGAGGTCAGTGGGCAGTGGGTTCCACAGTTTGGCCGTCTTTATGGAGAAAGCAGACCGAATAAACCTGGTCCTCCTGTGGGGGGGTCGCACAGTTCTTGTGGGAGGTGCTCCTGGTGACTCTATTGCTGTTTTGTCTAGGTTATGGATGCATTTGAATGTTAGCTTTACAGAGTATAGTTTAATGAAGTTTTCCAAATTTAGTCAATGATAGTTGTCGAGTATATTGCAGTGGTGATAACGGGTGTTTTTTTTTTTGTCCATAATCTGTATTGCTTGATTTGGAATGTAGTGTCTTATTAGTTTGAAGCAGTTGAGATTACGATGAATAGTTTTGGATATTTTTCACATAGAGTGAATTCGAACACATTAAAACACATTAAAAGCAACGTTTTGCAACCACTGTGCCGCTGGACACCGAGACGCGAATTTGTATTGCTTGATTGTACAATGAACCAATGCACTTAGTGGCTGAGGGAGGTGCCTGGGTGCTGTCATTCAGCATGACATGTGGCAGAAGATCATCCATTGCATGTACAGCAAGGCCGCTTGATTTGGAATGTAGTGTCTTATTAGTTTGAAGCAGTTGAGATTACCATGAATAGTTTTGGATATTTTTCGCATAGAGTGAATTAAAACACATTAAAACACATTAAAAGCAACGTTTTTCAACCACTGTTCCGCTGGACACCGAGACGCGCTCAGGTGGGCCGCGTGAACTCTCCAATTTCGGCAGTTGGGTGTGAGGACGCCGTCCCTCGGCCTGTCGGAGGACGTAGACGCCTCCGGTAGGAATGTCAAGGACATCCGTCGGATGGCGACGATGACAAATCACGCACTCCCAGTCGTCGCTCTCGGGCACCGCAGGACGAGGATGATTTGGACGCAGTCAACACGTCAAACTCCTGAAATGTGTCGGAGTTTGTGTGATGTCTGTGTGATGACGTGCTCGGCGCGGGTGCCGCAAACCGTCCGGATGAGTGGCGAGCGGCGGGAGCTTACGCTTCGGCTTCTATGGTGACTTGAACGAGCCCATCCGTGACATTGCAACGGGACCGCACTCGTGATGTGTGTCACGTGCGCATGCGCGCGCATGCGTGCCCAACCACGACCACAATATAAGTGCTCTCCAGCAGACGCGTGTCTGACTCACGGTTGCCCACAGGTATCCGACACGCAGAACAAAACAACACGAAACAATGACTACCTGAAGCGAGGAACAAAGACACAACATCAGCACAGATCAGCGACCAAACGAGCCCCACAGTGGCACTTCCTCACAACCACTAACCTGAACTCCCGTCATGCCCTGCGGCGGCGACCGCGTCCGTGATCCGCCGCAATACTTTTCGCCACTAGATGGCAGCACAGAGCGTAGAGGGTGCATAGGATAAAAGCCCTTTTTTTCCCCACACCTGAAAAACGCAAATTTTTAGCTCAGTCGGTTAGCGCGTGGTGCTCGTAAGTTGATGGTCACGGGTTCGATACCCGTCATTGGCCACACGTTTTTTTTTTTTTTTTTAACTTAACTAACCCTAACCCTAACTTCACTAAGACGAGATAAAGACTAGATAACGGTTACCACGATACAACACTACCTTCTGTAAATGAATTTTTCATTCCAAAAATCCAGCGGCCTCCGCTCAACACGTGACATTTGGTGACACCGATCACAGTGACTGAAACACATTGAAAGCAACGTTTTCCAACCACTGTGTCGCTGGACACCGAGACGCGCTCAGGTGTGCCGTGTGAACTCTCCAATTTCGGTAGTGGGTGTGAGGACCCCGTTCCTCAGCCCGTCGGAGGACGTAGACGTCTCCGTTAGGAATGTCAAGGACATCGTTGGGATGGCGACGATGACAAATCACGCACTCCCAGTCGTCGCTCTCGGGCACCGCAGGACGAGGATGATGTCTCAAGCAAAGGACACTGTGGATGACAGAGAGGGCTGTGGACCCCACTGGACCGCGTGGGACACTATATTGAAAAAGACTTGATAAATGGTTGCCGATTGCTCCAACAGCATGACAATGACAACTCTGACTTTTGTTTTCATTGTCATTTTATTTTTGCACTGAGCAAAAATGAGACGTTATTTATTTGGGGGATTTTGTGCGGAGAAAAAGCACACAATCACTGCTTATGTTTTGGTTTTTGCACTTAGAGAAATGGACATGACACATCACAGATCATCGCATATTTTTTAAAACTTGACAAAAACTAGATAAAGACTAGATAACGGTTACCACGATACAACGCTACCTTCTGTAAATGAATTTTTCATTCCAAAAATCCAGCGGCCTCCGCTCAACACGTGACATTTGGTGACACCAATCACAGTTTTTATTTATTTATTTTTTATTGATTGAGTGATTTGTTTGACAGGGACAATGAAAGTCATCTTTCATAGTTACAACATGAAAGATGCAGCTCATGCGACACATACAGAGTGTGTAGCAGAGAATGCTCCTTTTCAACTCCTGTCCCTGGTTGAGCTTTTCCCTGTAGTACATACAAATGATACAGAATGAATGAAATACACAACCCTAAAATACATGTTTACAACAGTGGTCTCCACGCACACACGCACACACACTATACATTATTTACAGACTCAGAGGTGCGTACATCTTTGGTTTGTTTTAAGCCACAACTTTAGCTTTGATGTGAACTCCTTAAACTCTGGTCTATTTTTGAGGTCAGTGGGCAGTGGGTTCCACAGTTTGGCCGTCTTTATGGAGAAAGCAGACCGAATAAACCTGGTCCTCCTGTGGGGGGGTCGCACAGTTCTTGTGGGAGGTGCTCCTGGTGACTCTATTGCTGTTTTGTCTAGGTTATGGATGCATTTGAATGTTAGCTTTACAGAGTATAGTTTAATGAAGTTTTCCAAATTTAGTCAATGATAGTTGTCGAGTATATTGCAGTGGTGATAACGGGTGTTTTTTTTTTTGTCCATAATCTGTATTGCTTGATTTGGAATGTAGTGTCTTATTAGTTTGAAGCAGTTGAGATTACGATGAATAGTTTTGGATATTTTTCACATAGAGTGAATTCGAACACATTAAAACACATTAAAAGCAACGTTTTGCAACCACTGTGCCGCTGGACACCGAGACGCGAATTTGTATTGCTTGATTGTACAATGAACCAATGCACTTAGTGGCTGAGGGAGGTGCCTGGGTGCTGTCATTCAGCATGACATGTGGCAGAAGATCATCCATTGCATGTACAGCAAGGCCGCTTGATTTGGAATGTAGTGTCTTATTAGTTTGAAGCAGTTGAGATTACCATGAATAGTTTTGGATATTTTTCACATAGAGTGAATTCGAACACATTAAAACACATTAAAAGCAACGTTTTGCAACCACTGTGCCGCTGGACACCGAGACGCGAATTTGTATTGCTTGATTGTACAATGAACCAATGCACTTAGTGGCTGAGGGAGGTGCCTGGGTGCTGTCATTCAGCATGACATGTGGCAGAAGATCATCCATTGCATGTACAGCAAGGCCGCTTGATTTGGAATGTAGTGTCTTATTAGTTTGAAGCAGTTGAGATTACCATGAATAGTTTTGGATATTTTTCGCATAGAGTGAATTAAAACACATTAAAACACATTAAAAGCAACGTTTTTCAACCACTGTTCCGCTGGACACCGAGACGCGCTCAGGTGGGCCGCGTGAACTCTCCAATTTCGGCAGTTGGGTGTGAGGACGCCGTCCCTCGGCCTGTCGGAGGACGTAGACGCCTCCGGTAGGAATGTCAAGGACATCCGTCGGATGGCGACGATGACAAATCACGCACTCCCAGTCGTCGCTCTCGGGCACCGCAGGACGAGGATGATTTGGACGCAGTCAACACGTCAAACTCCTGAAATGTGTCGGAGTTTGTGTGATGTCTGTGTGATGACGTGCTCGGCGCGGGTGCCGCAAACCGTCCGGATGAGTGGCGAGCGGCGGGAGCTTACGCTTCGGCTTCTATGGTGACTTGAACGAGCCCATCCGTGACATTGCAACGGGACCGCACTCGTGATGTGTGTCACGTGCGCATGCGCGCGCATGCGTGCCCAACCACGACCACAATATAAGTGCTCTCCAGCAGACGCGTGTCTGACTCACGGTTGCCCACAGGTATCCGACACGCAGAACAAAACAACACGAAACAATGACTACCTGAAGCGAGGAACAAAGACACAACATCAGCACAGATCAGCGACCAAACGAGCCCCACAGTGGCACTTCCTCACAACCACTAACCTGAACTCCCGTCATGCCCTGCGGCGGCGACCGCGTCCGTGATCCGCCGCAATACTTTTCGCCACTAGATGGCAGCACAGCGCGTAGAGGGTGCATAGGATAAAAGCCCTTTTTTTCCCCACACCTGAAAAACGCAAATTTTTAGCTCAGTCGGTTAGCGCGTGGTGCTCGTAAGTTGATGGTCACGGGTTCGATACCCGTCATTGGCCACACGTTTTTTTTTTTTTTTTTAACTTAACTAACCCTAACCCTAACTTCACTAAGACGAGATAAAGACTAGATAACGGTTACCACGATACAACACTACCTTCTGTAAATGAATTTTTCATTCCAAAAATCCAGCGGCCTCCGCTCAACACGTGACATTTGGTGACACCGATCACAGTGACTGAAACACATTGAAAGCAACGTTTTCCAACCACTGTGTCGCTGGACACCGAGACGCGCTCAGGTGTGCCGTGTGAACTCTCCAATTTCGGTAGTGGGTGTGAGGACCCCGTTCCTCAGCCCGTCGGAGGACGTAGACGTCTCCGTTAGGAATGTCAAGGACATCGTTGGGATGGCGACGATGACAAATCACGCACTCCCAGTCGTCGCTCTCGGGCACCGCAGGACGAGGATGATGTCTCAAGCAAAGGACACTGTGGATGACAGAGAGGGCTGTGGACCCCACTGGACCGCGTGGGACACTATATTGAAAAAGACTTGATAAATGGTTGCCGATTGCTCCAACAGCATGACAATGACAACTCTGACTTTTGTTTTCATTGTCATTTTATTTTTGCACTGAGCAAAAATGAGACGTTATTTATTTGGGGGATTTTGTGCGGAGAAAAAGCACACAATCACTGCTTATGTTTTGGTTTTTGCACTTAGAGAAATGGACATGACACATCACAGATCATCGCATATTTTTTAAAACTTGACAAAAACTAGATAAAGACTAGATAACGGTTACCACGATACAACGCTACCTTCTGTAAATGACTTTTTCATTCCAAAAATCCAGCGGCCTCCGCTCAACACGTGACATTTGGTGACACCAATCACAGTTTTTATTTATTTATTTTTTATTGATTGAGTGATTTGTTTGACAGGGACAATGAAAGTCATCTTTCATAGTTACAACATGAAAGATGCAGCTCATGCGACACATACAGAGTGTGTAGCAGAGAATGCTCCTTTTCAACTCCTGTCCCTGGTTGAGCTTTTCCCTGTAGTACATACAAATGATACAGAATGAATGAAATACACAACCCTAAAATACATGTTTACAACAGTGGTCTCCACGCACACACGCACACACACTATACATTATTTACAGACTCAGAGGTGCGTACATCTTTGGTTTGTTTTAAGCCACAACTTTAGCTTTGATGTGAACTCCTTAAACTCTGGTCTATTTTTGAGGTCAGTGGGCAGTGGGTTCCACAGTTTGGCCGTCTTTATGGAGAAAGCAGACCGAATAAACCTGGTCCTCCTGTGGGGGGGTCGCACAGTTCTTGTGGGAGGTGCTCCTGGTGACTCTATTGCTGTTTTGTCTAGGTTATGGATGCATTTGAATGTTAGCTTTACAGAGTATAGTTTAATGAAGTTTTCCAAATTTAGTCAATGATAGTTGTCGAGTATATTGCAGTGGTGATAACGGGTGTTTTTTTTTTTGTCCATAATCTGTATTGCTTGATTTGGAATGTAGTGTCTTATTAGTTTGAAGCAGTTGAGATTACGATGAATAGTTTTGGATATTTTTCACATAGAGTGAATTCGAACACATTAAAACACATTAAAAGCAACGTTTTGCAACCACTGTGCCGCTGGACACCGAGACGCGAATTTGTATTGCTTGATTGTACAATGAACCAATGCACTTAGTGGCTGAGGGAGGTGCCTGGGTGCTGTCATTCAGCATGACATGTGGCAGAAGATCATCCATTGCATGTACAGCAAGGCCGCTTGATTTGGAATGTAGTGTCTTATTAGTTTGAAGCAGTTGAGATTACCATGAATAGTTTTGGATATTTTTCACATAGAGTGAATTCGAACACATTAAAACACATTAAAAGCAACGTTTTGCAACCACTGTGCCGCTGGACACCGAGACGCGAATTTGTATTGCTTGATTGTACAATGAACCAATGCACTTAGTGGCTGAGGGAGGTGCCTGGGTGCTGTCATTCAGCATGACATGTGGCAGAAGATCATCCATTGCATGTACAGCAAGGCCGCTTGATTTGGAATGTAGTGTCTTATTAGTTTGAAGCAGTTGAGATTACCATGAATAGTTTTGGATATTTTTCGCATAGAGTGAATTAAAACACATTAAAACACATTAAAAGCAACGTTTTTCAACCACTGTTCCGCTGGACACCGAGACGCGCTCAGGTGGGCCGCGTGAACTCTCCAATTTCGGCAGTTGGGTGTGAGGACGCCGTCCCTCGGCCTGTCGGAGGACGTAGACGCCTCCGGTAGGAATGTCAAGGACATCCGTCGGATGGCGACGATGACAAATCACGCACTCCCAGTCGTCGCTCTCGGGCACCGCAGGACGAGGATGATTTGGACGCAGTCAACACGTCAAACTCCTGAAATGTGTCGGAGTTTGTGTGATGTCTGTGTGATGACGTGCTCGGCGCGGGTGCCGCAAACCGTCCGGATGAGTGGCGAGCGGCGGGAGCTTACGCTTCGGCTTCTATGGTGACTTGAACGAGCCCATCCGTGACATTGCAACGGGACCGCACTCGTGATGTGTGTCACGTGCGCATGCGCGCGCATGCGTGCCCAACCACGACCACAATATAAGTGCTCTCCAGCAGACGCGTGTCTGACTCACGGTTGCCCACAGGTATCCGACACGCAGAACAAAACAACACGAAACAATGACTACCTGAAGCGAGGAACAAAGACACAACATCAGCACAGATCAGCGACCAAACGAGCCCCACAGTGGCACTTCCTCACAACCACTAACCTGAACTCCCGTCATGCCCTGCGGCGGCGACCGCGTCCGTGATCCGCCGCAATACTTTTCGCCACTAGATGGCAGCACAGCGCGTAGAGGGTGCATAGGATAAAAGCCCTTTTTTTCCCCACACCTGAAAAACGCAAATTTTTAGCTCAGTCGGTTAGCGCGTGGTGCTCGTAAGTTGATGGTCACGGGTTCGATACCCGTCATTGGCCACACGTTTTTTTTTTTTTTTTTAACTTAACTAACCCTAACCCTAACTTCACTAAGACGAGATAAAGACTAGATAACGGTTACCACGATACAACACTACCTTCTGTAAATGAATTTTTCATTCCAAAAATCCAGCGGCCTCCGCTCAACACGTGACATTTGGTGACACCGATCACAGTGACTGAAACACATTGAAAGCAACGTTTTCCAACCACTGTGTCGCTGGACACCGAGACGCGCTCAGGTGTGCCGTGTGAACTCTCCAATTTCGGTAGTGGGTGTGAGGACCCCGTTCCTCAGCCCGTCGGAGGACGTAGACGTCTCCGTTAGGAATGTCAAGGACATCGTTGGGATGGCGACGATGACAAATCACGCACTCCCAGTCGTCGCTCTCGGGCACCGCAGGACGAGGATGATGTCTCAAGCAAAGGACACTGTGGATGACAGAGAGGGCTGTGGACCCCACTGGACCGCGTGGGACACTATATTGAAAAAGACTTGATAAATGGTTGCCGATTGCTCCAACAGCATGACAATGACAACTCTGACTTTTGTTTTCATTGTCATTTTATTTTTGCACTGAGCAAAAATGAGACGTTATTTATTTGGGGGATTTTGTGCGGAGAAAAAGCACACAATCACTGCTTATGTTTTGGTTTTTGCACTTAGAGAAATGGACATGACACATCACAGATCATCGCATATTTTTTAAAACTTGACAAAAACTAGATAAAGACTAGATAACGGTTACCACGATACAACGCTACCTTCTGTAAATGACTTTTTCATTCCAAAAATCCAGCGGCCTCCGCTCAACACGTGACATTTGGTGACACCAATCACAGTTTTTATTTATTTATTTTTTATTGATTGAGTGATTTGTTTGACAGGGACAATGAAAGTCATCTTTCATAGTTACAACATGAAAGATGCAGCTCATGCGACACATACAGAGTGTGTAGCAGAGAATGCTCCTTTTCAACTCCTGTCCCTGGTTGAGCTTTTCCCTGTAGTACATACAAATGATACAGAATGAATGAAATACACAACCCTAAAATACATGTTTACAACAGTGGTCTCCACGCACACACGCACACACACTATACATTATTTACAGACTCAGAGGTGCGTACATCTTTGGTTTGTTTTAAGCCACAACTTTAGCTTTGATGTGAACTCCTTAAACTCTGGTCTATTTTTGAGGTCAGTGGGCAGTGGGTTCCACAGTTTGGCCGTCTTTATGGAGAAAGCAGACCGAATAAACCTGGTCCTCCTGTGGGGGGGTCGCACAGTTCTTGTGGGAGGTGCTCCTGGTGACTCTATTGCTGTTTTGTCTAGGTTATGGATGCATTTGAATGTTAGCTTTACAGAGTATAGTTTAATGAAGTTTTCCAAATTTAGTCAATGATAGTTGTCGAGTATATTGCAGTGGTGATAACGGGTGTTTTTTTTTTTGTCCATAATCTGTATTGCTTGATTTGGAATGTAGTGTCTTATTAGTTTGAAGCAGTTGAGATTACGATGAATAGTTTTGGATATTTTTCACATAGAGTGAATTCGAACACATTAAAACACATTAAAAGCAACGTTTTGCAACCACTGTGCCGCTGGACACCGAGACGCGAATTTGTATTGCTTGATTGTACAATGAACCAATGCACTTAGTGGCTGAGGGAGGTGCCTGGGTGCTGTCATTCAGCATGACATGTGGCAGAAGATCATCCATTGCATGTACAGCAAGGCCGCTTGATTTGGAATGTAGTGTCTTATTAGTTTGAAGCAGTTGAGATTACCATGAATAGTTTTGGATATTTTTCACATAGAGTGAATTCGAACACATTAAAACACATTAAAAGCAACGTTTTGCAACCACTGTGCCGCTGGACACCGAGACGCGAATTTGTATTGCTTGATTGTACAATGAACCAATGCACTTAGTGGCTGAGGGAGGTGCCTGGGTGCTGTCATTCAGCATGACATGTGGCAGAAGATCATCCATTGCATGTACAGCAAGGCCGCTTGATTTGGAATGTAGTGTCTTATTAGTTTGAAGCAGTTGAGATTACCATGAATAGTTTTGGATATTTTTCGCATAGAGTGAATTAAAACACATTAAAACACATTAAAAGCAACGTTTTTCAACCACTGTTCCGCTGGACACCGAGACGCGCTCAGGTGGGCCGCGTGAACTCTCCAATTTCGGCAGTTGGGTGTGAGGACGCCGTCCCTCGGCCTGTCGGAGGACGTAGACGCCTCCGGTAGGAATGTCAAGGACATCCGTCGGATGGCGACGATGACAAATCACGCACTCCCAGTCGTCGCTCTCGGGCACCGCAGGACGAGGATGATTTGGACGCAGTCAACACGTCAAACTCCTGAAATGTGTCGGAGTTTGTGTGATGTCTGTGTGATGACGTGCTCGGCGCGGGTGCCGCAAACCGTCCGGATGAGTGGCGAGCGGCGGGAGCTTACGCTTCGGCTTCTATGGTGACTTGAACGAGCCCATCCGTGACATTGCAACGGGACCGCACTCGTGATGTGTGTCACGTGCGCATGCGCGCGCATGCGTGCCCAACCACGACCACAATATAAGTGCTCTCCAGCAGACGCGTGTCTGACTCACGGTTGCCCACAGGTATCCGACACGCAGAACAAAACAACACGAAACAATGACTACCTGAAGCGAGGAACAAAGACACAACATCAGCACAGATCAGCGACCAAACGAGCCCCACAGTGGCACTTCCTCACAACCACTAACCTGAACTCCCGTCATGCCCTGCGGCGGCGACCGCGTCCGTGATCCGCCGCAATACTTTTCGCCACTAGATGGCAGCACAGCGCGTAGAGGGTGCATAGGATAAAAGCCCTTTTTTTCCCCACACCTGAAAAACGCAAATTTTTAGCTCAGTCGGTTAGCGCGTGGTGCTCGTAAGTTGATGGTCACGGGTTCGATACCCGTCATTGGCCACACGTTTTTTTTTTTTTTTTTAACTTAACTAACCCTAACCCTAACTTCACTAAGACGAGATAAAGACTAGATAACGGTTACCACGATACAACACTACCTTCTGTAAATGAATTTTTCATTCCAAAAATCCAGCGGCCTCCGCTCAACACGTGACATTTGGTGACACCGATCACAGTGACTGAAACACATTGAAAGCAACGTTTTCCAACCACTGTGTCGCTGGACACCGAGACGCGCTCAGGTGTGCCGTGTGAACTCTCCAATTTCGGTAGTGGGTGTGAGGACCCCGTTCCTCAGCCCGTCGGAGGACGTAGACGTCTCCGTTAGGAATGTCAAGGACATCGTTGGGATGGCGACGATGACAAATCACGCACTCCCAGTCGTCGCTCTCGGGCACCGCAGGACGAGGATGATGTCTCAAGCAAAGGACACTGTGGATGACAGAGAGGGCTGTGGACCCCACTGGACCGCGTGGGACACTATATTGAAAAAGACTTGATAAATGGTTGCCGATTGCTCCAACAGCATGACAATGACAACTCTGACTTTTGTTTTCATTGTCATTTTATTTTTGCACTGAGCAAAAATGAGACGTTATTTATTTGGGGGATTTTGTGCGGAGAAAAAGCACACAATCACTGCTTATGTTTTGGTTTTTGCACTTAGAGAAATGGACATGACACATCACAGATCATCGCATATTTTTTAAAACTTGACAAAAACTAGATAAAGACTAGATAACGGTTACCACGATACAACGCTACCTTCTGTAAATGAATTTTTCATTCCAAAAATCCAGCGGCCTCCGCTCAACACGTGACATTTGGTGACACCAATCACAGTTTTTATTTATTTATTTTTTATTGATTGAGTGATTTGTTTGACAGGGACAATGAAAGTCATCTTTCATAGTTACAACATGAAAGATGCAGCTCATGCGACACATACAGAGTGTGTAGCAGAGAATGCTCCTTTTCAACTCCTGTCCCTGGTTGAGCTTTTCCCTGTAGTACATACAAATGATACAGAATGAATGAAATACACAACCCTAAAATACATGTTTACAACAGTGGTCTCCACGCACACACGCACACACACTATACATTATTTACAGACTCAGAGGTGCGTACATCTTTGGTTTGTTTTAAGCCACAACTTTAGCTTTGATGTGAACTCCTTAAACTCTGGTCTATTTTTGAGGTCAGTGGGCAGTGGGTTCCACAGTTTGGCCGTCTTTATGGAGAAAGCAGACCGAATAAACCTGGTCCTCCTGTGGGGGGGTCGCACAGTTCTTGTGGGAGGTGCTCCTGGTGACTCTATTGCTGTTTTGTCTAGGTTATGGATGCATTTGAATGTTAGCTTTACAGAGTATAGTTTAATGAAGTTTTCCAAATTTAGTCAATGATAGTTGTCGAGTATATTGCAGTGGTGATAACGGGTGTTTTTTTTTTTGTCCATAATCTGTATTGCTTGATTTGGAATGTAGTGTCTTATTAGTTTGAAGCAGTTGAGATTACGATGAATAGTTTTGGATATTTTTCACATAGAGTGAATTCGAACACATTAAAACACATTAAAAGCAACGTTTTGCAACCACTGTGCCGCTGGACACCGAGACGCGAATTTGTATTGCTTGATTGTACAATGAACCAATGCACTTAGTGGCTGAGGGAGGTGCCTGGGTGCTGTCATTCAGCATGACATGTGGCAGAAGATCATCCATTGCATGTACAGCAAGGCCGCTTGATTTGGAATGTAGTGTCTTATTAGTTTGAAGCAGTTGAGATTACCATGAATAGTTTTGGATATTTTTCGCATAGAGTGAATTAAAACACATTAAAACACATTAAAAGCAACGTTTTTCAACCACTGTTCCGCTGGACACCGAGACGCGCTCAGGTGTGCCGCGTGAACTCTCCAATTTCGGCAGTTGGGTGTGAGGACGCCGTCCCTCGGCCTGTCGGAGGACGTAGACGCCTCCGGTAGGAATGTCAAGGACATCCGTCGGATGGCGACGATGACAAATCACGCACTCCCAGTCGTCGCTCTCGGGCACCGCAGGACGAGGATGATTTGGACGCAGTCAACACGTCAAACTCCTGAAATGTGTCGGAGTTTGTGTGATGTCTGTGTGATGACGTGCTCGGCGCGGGTGCCGCAAACCGTCCGGATGAGTGGCGAGCGGCGGGAGCTTACGCTTCGGCTTCTATGGTGACTTGAACGAGCCCATCCGTGACATTGCAACGGGACCGCACTCGTGATGTGTGTCACGTGCGCATGCGCGCGCATGCGTGCCCAACCACGACCACAATATAAGTGCTCTCCAGCAGACGCGTGTCTGACTCACGGTTGCCCACAGGTATCCGACACGCAGAACAAAACAACACGAAACAATGACTACCTGAAGCGAGGAACAAAGACACAACATCAGCACAGATCAGCGACCAAACGAGCCCCACAGTGGCACTTCCTCACAACCACTAACCTGAACTCCCGTCATGCCCTGCGGCGGCGACCGCGTCCGTGATCCGCCGCAATACTTTTCGCCACTAGATGGCAGCACAGAGCGTAGAGGGTGCATAGGATAAAAGCCCTTTTTTTCCCCACACCTGAAAAACGCAAATTTTTAGCTCAGTCGGTTAGCGCGTGGTGCTCGTAAGTTGATGGTCACGGGTTCGATACCCGTCATTGGCCACACGTTTTTTTTTTTTTTTTTAACTTAACTAACCCTAACCCTAACTTCACTAAGACGAGATAAAGACTAGATAACGGTTACCACGATACAACACTACCTTCTGTAAATGAATTTTTCATTCCAAAAATCCAGCGGCCTCCGCTCAACACGTGACATTTGGTGACACCGATCACAGTGACTGAAACACATTGAAAGCAACGTTTTCCAACCACTGTGTCGCTGGACACCGAGACGCGCTCAGGTGTGCCGTGTGAACTCTCCAATTTCGGTAGTGGGTGTGAGGACCCCGTTCCTCAGCCCGTCGGAGGACGTAGACGTCTCCGTTAGGAATGTCAAGGACATCGTTGGGATGGCGACGATGACAAATCACGCACTCCCAGTCGTCGCTCTCGGGCACCGCAGGACGAGGATGATGTCTCAAGCAAAGGACACTGTGGATGACAGAGAGGGCTGTGGACCCCACTGGACCGCGTGGGACACTATATTGAAAAAGACTTGATAAATGGTTGCCGATTGCTCCAACAGCATGACAATGACAACTCTGACTTTTGTTTTCATTGTCATTTTATTTTTGCACTGAGCAAAAATGAGACGTTATTTATTTGGGGGATTTTGTGCGGAGAAAAAGCACACAATCACTGCTTATGTTTTGGTTTTTGCACTTAGAGAAATGGACATGACACATCACAGATCATCGCATATTTTTTAAAACTTGACAAAAACTAGATAAAGACTAGATAACGGTTACCACGATACAACGCTACCTTCTGTAAATGAATTTTTCATTCCAAAAATCCAGCGGCCTCCGCTCAACACGTGACATTTGGTGACACCAATCACAGTTTTTATTTATTTATTTTTTATTGATTGAGTGATTTGTTTGACAGGGACAATGAAAGTCATCTTTCATAGTTACAACATGAAAGATGCAGCTCATGCGACACATACAGAGTGTGTAGCAGAGAATGCTCCTTTTCAACTCCTGTCCCTGGTTGAGCTTTTCCCTGTAGTACATACAAATGATACAGAATGAATGAAATACACAACCCTAAAATACATGTTTACAACAGTGGTCTCCACGCACACACGCACACACACTATACATTATTTACAGACTCAGAGGTGCGTACATCTTTGGTTTGTTTTAAGCCACAACTTTAGCTTTGATGTGAACTCCTTAAACTCTGGTCTATTTTTGAGGTCAGTGGGCAGTGGGTTCCACAGTTTGGCCGTCTTTATGGAGAAAGCAGACCGAATAAACCTGGTCCTCCTGTGGGGGGGTCGCACAGTTCTTGTGGGAGGTGCTCCTGGTGACTCTATTGCTGTTTTGTCTAGGTTATGGATGCATTTGAATGTTAGCTTTACAGAGTATAGTTTAATGAAGTTTTCCAAATTTAGTCAATGATAGTTGTCGAGTATATTGCAGTGGTGATAACGGGTGTTTTTTTTTTTGTCCATAATCTGTATTGCTTGATTTGGAATGTAGTGTCTTATTAGTTTGAAGCAGTTGAGATTACGATGAATAGTTTTGGATATTTTTCACATAGAGTGAATTCGAACACATTAAAACACATTAAAAGCAACGTTTTGCAACCACTGTGCCGCTGGACACCGAGACGCGAATTTGTATTGCTTGATTGTACAATGAACCAATGCACTTAGTGGCTGAGGGAGGTGCCTGGGTGCTGTCATTCAGCATGACATGTGGCAGAAGATCATCCATTGCATGTACAGCAAGGCCGCTTGATTTGGAATGTAGTGTCTTATTAGTTTGAAGCAGTTGAGATTACCATGAATAGTTTTGGATATTTTTCGCATAGAGTGAATTAAAACACATTAAAACACATTAAAAGCAACGTTTTTCAACCACTGTTCCGCTGGACACCGAGACGCGCTCAGGTGGGCCGCGTGAACTCTCCAATTTCGGCAGTTGGGTGTGAGGACGCCGTCCCTCGGCCTGTCGGAGGACGTAGACGCCTCCGGTAGGAATGTCAAGGACATCCGTCGGATGGCGACGATGACAAATCACGCACTCCCAGTCGTCGCTCTCGGGCACCGCAGGACGAGGATGATTTGGACGCAGTCAACACGTCAAACTCCTGAAATGTGTCGGAGTTTGTGTGATGTCTGTGTGATGACGTGCTCGGCGCGGGTGCCGCAAACCGTCCGGATGAGTGGCGAGCGGCGGGAGCTTACGCTTCGGCTTCTATGGTGACTTGAACGAGCCCATCCGTGACATTGCAACGGGACCGCACTCGTGATGTGTGTCACGTGCGCATGCGCGCGCATGCGTGCCCAACCACGACCACAATATAAGTGCTCTCCAGCAGACGCGTGTCTGACTCACGGTTGCCCACAGGTATCCGACACGCAGAACAAAACAACACGAAACAATGACTACCTGAAGCGAGGAACAAAGACACAACATCAGCACAGATCAGCGACCAAACGAGCCCCACAGTGGCACTTCCTCACAACCACTAACCTGAACTCCCGTCATGCCCTGCGGCGGCGACCGCGTCCGTGATCCGCCGCAATACTTTTCGCCACTAGATGGCAGCACAGAGCGTAGAGGGTGCATAGGATAAAAGCCCTTTTTTTCCCCACACCTGAAAAACGCAAATTTTTAGCTCAGTCGGTTAGCGCGTGGTGCTCGTAAGTTGATGGTCACGGGTTCGATACCCGTCATTGGCCACACGTTTTTTTTTTTTTTTTTAACTTAACTAACCCTAACCCTAACTTCACTAAGACGAGATAAAGACTAGATAACGGTTACCACGATACAACACTACCTTCTGTAAATGAATTTTTCATTCCAAAAATCCAGCGGCCTCCGCTCAACACGTGACATTTGGTGACACCGATCACAGTGACTGAAACACATTGAAAGCAACGTTTTCCAACCACTGTGTCGCTGGACACCGAGACGCGCTCAGGTGTGCCGTGTGAACTCTCCAATTTCGGTAGTGGGTGTGAGGACCCCGTTCCTCAGCCCGTCGGAGGACGTAGACGTCTCCGTTAGGAATGTCAAGGACATCGTTGGGATGGCGACGATGACAAATCACGCACTCCCAGTCGTCGCTCTCGGGCACCGCAGGACGAGGATGATGTCTCAAGCAAAGGACACTGTGGATGACAGAGAGGGCTGTGGACCCCACTGGACCGCGTGGGACACTATATTGAAAAAGACTTGATAAATGGTTGCCGATTGCTCCAACAGCATGACAATGACAACTCTGACTTTTGTTTTCATTGTCATTTTATTTTTGCACTGAGCAAAAATGAGACGTTATTTATTTGGGGGATTTTGTGCGGAGAAAAAGCACACAATCACTGCTTATGTTTTGGTTTTTGCACTTAGAGAAATGGACATGACACATCACAGATCATCGCATATTTTTTAAAACTTGACAAAAACTAGATAAAGACTAGATAACGGTTACCACGATACAACGCTACCTTCTGTAAATGAATTTTTCATTCCAAAAATCCAGCGGCCTCCGCTCAACACGTGACATTTGGTGACACCAATCACAGTTTTTATTTATTTATTTTTTATTGATTGAGTGATTTGTTTGACAGGGACAATGAAAGTCATCTTTCATAGTTACAACATGAAAGATGCAGCTCATGCGACACATACAGAGTGTGTAGCAGAGAATGCTCCTTTTCAACTCCTGTCCCTGGTTGAGCTTTTCCCTGTAGTACATACAAATGATACAGAATGAATGAAATACACAACCCTAAAATACATGTTTACAACAGTGGTCTCCACGCACACACGCACACACACTATACATTATTTACAGACTCAGAGGTGCGTACATCTTTGGTTTGTTTTAAGCCACAACTTTAGCTTTGATGTGAACTCCTTAAACTCTGGTCTATTTTTGAGGTCAGTGGGCAGTGGGTTCCACAGTTTGGCCGTCTTTATGGAGAAAGCAGACCGAATAAACCTGGTCCTCCTGTGGGGGGGTCGCACAGTTCTTGTGGGAGGTGCTCCTGGTGACTCTATTGCTGTTTTGTCTAGGTTATGGATGCATTTGAATGTTAGCTTTACAGAGTATAGTTTAATGAAGTTTTCCAAATTTAGTCAATGATAGTTGTCGAGTATATTGCAGTGGTGATAACGGGTGTTTTTTTTTTTGTCCATAATCTGTATTGCTTGATTTGGAATGTAGTGTCTTATTAGTTTGAAGCAGTTGAGATTACGATGAATAGTTTTGGATATTTTTCACATAGAGTGAATTCGAACACATTAAAACACATTAAAAGCAACGTTTTGCAACCACTGTGCCGCTGGACACCGAGACGCGAATTTGTATTGCTTGATTGTACAATGAACCAATGCACTTAGTGGCTGAGGGAGGTGCCTGGGTGCTGTCATTCAGCATGACATGTGGCAGAAGATCATCCATTGCATGTACAGCAAGGCCGCTTGATTTGGAATGTAGTGTCTTATTAGTTTGAAGCAGTTGAGATTACCATGAATAGTTTTGGATATTTTTCGCATAGAGTGAATTAAAACACATTAAAACACATTAAAAGCAACGTTTTTCAACCACTGTTCCGCTGGACACCGAGACGCGCTCAGGTGTGCCGCGTGAACTCTCCAATTTCGGCAGTTGGGTGTGAGGACGCCGTCCCTCGGCCTGTCGGAGGACGTAGACGCCTCCGGTAGGAATGTCAAGGACATCCGTCGGATGGCGACGATGACAAATCACGCACTCCCAGTCGTCGCTCTCGGGCACCGCAGGACGAGGATGATTTGGACGCAGTCAACACGTCAAACTCCTGAAATGTGTCGGAGTTTGTGTGATGTCTGTGTGATGACGTGCTCGGCGCGGGTGCCGCAAACCGTCCGGATGAGTGGCGAGCGGCGGGAGCTTACGCTTCGGCTTCTATGGTGACTTGAACGAGCCCATCCGTGACATTGCAACGGGACCGCACTCGTGATGTGTGTCACGTGCGCATGCGCGCGCATGCGTGCCCAACCACGACCACAATATAAGTGCTCTCCAGCAGACGCGTGTCTGACTCACGGTTGCCCACAGGTATCCGACACGCAGAACAAAACAACACGAAACAATGACTACCTGAAGCGAGGAACAAAGACACAACATCAGCACAGATCAGCGACCAAACGAGCCCCACAGTGGCACTTCCTCACAACCACTAACCTGAACTCCCGTCATGCCCTGCGGCGGCGACCGCGTCCGTGATCCGCCGCAATACTTTTCGCCACTAGATGGCAGCACAGAGCGTAGAGGGTGCATAGGATAAAAGCCCTTTTTTTCCCCACACCTGAAAAACGCAAATTTTTAGCTCAGTCGGTTAGCGCGTGGTGCTCGTAAGTTGATGGTCACGGGTTCGATACCCGTCATTGGCCACACGTTTTTTTTTTTTTTTTTAACTTAACTAACCCTAACCCTAACTTCACTAAGACGAGATAAAGACTAGATAACGGTTACCACGATACAACACTACCTTCTGTAAATGAATTTTTCATTCCAAAAATCCAGCGGCCTCCGCTCAACACGTGACATTTGGTGACACCGATCACAGTGACTGAAACACATTGAAAGCAACGTTTTCCAACCACTGTGTCGCTGGACACCGAGACGCGCTCAGGTGTGCCGTGTGAACTCTCCAATTTCGGTAGTGGGTGTGAGGACCCCGTTCCTCAGCCCGTCGGAGGACGTAGACGTCTCCGTTAGGAATGTCAAGGACATCGTTGGGATGGCGACGATGACAAATCACGCACTCCCAGTCGTCGCTCTCGGGCACCGCAGGACGAGGATGATGTCTCAAGCAAAGGACACTGTGGATGACAGAGAGGGCTGTGGACCCCACTGGACCGCGTGGGACACTATATTGAAAAAGACTTGATAAATGGTTGCCGATTGCTCCAACAGCATGACAATGACAACTCTGACTTTTGTTTTCATTGTCATTTTATTTTTGCACTGAGCAAAAATGAGACGTTATTTATTTGGGGGATTTTGTGCGGAGAAAAAGCACACAATCACTGCTTATGTTTTGGTTTTTGCACTTAGAGAAATGGACATGACACATCACAGATCATCGCATATTTTTTAAAACTTGACAAAAACTAGATAAAGACTAGATAACGGTTACCACGATACAACGCTACCTTCTGTAAATGAATTTTTCATTCCAAAAATCCAGCGGCCTCCGCTCAACACGTGACATTTGGTGACACCAATCACAGTTTTTATTTATTTATTTTTTATTGATTGAGTGATTTGTTTGACAGGGACAATGAAAGTCATCTTTCATAGTTACAACATGAAAGATGCAGCTCATGCGACACATACAGAGTGTGTAGCAGAGAATGCTCCTTTTCAACTCCTGTCCCTGGTTGAGCTTTTCCCTGTAGTACATACAAATGATACAGAATGAATGAAATACACAACCCTAAAATACATGTTTACAACAGTGGTCTCCACGCACACACGCACACACACTATACATTATTTACAGACTCAGAGGTGCGTACATCTTTGGTTTGTTTTAAGCCACAACTTTAGCTTTGATGTGAACTCCTTAAACTCTGGTCTATTTTTGAGGTCAGTGGGCAGTGGGTTCCACAGTTTGGCCGTCTTTATGGAGAAAGCAGACCGAATAAACCTGGTCCTCCTGTGGGGGGGTCGCACAGTTCTTGTGGGAGGTGCTCCTGGTGACTCTATTGCTGTTTTGTCTAGGTTATGGATGCATTTGAATGTTAGCTTTACAGAGTATAGTTTAATGAAGTTTTCCAAATTTAGTCAATGATAGTTGTCGAGTATATTGCAGTGGTGATAACGGGTGTTTTTTTTTTTGTCCATAATCTGTATTGCTTGATTTGGAATGTAGTGTCTTATTAGTTTGAAGCAGTTGAGATTACGATGAATAGTTTTGGATATTTTTCACATAGAGTGAATTCGAACACATTAAAACACATTAAAAGCAACGTTTTGCAACCACTGTGCCGCTGGACACCGAGACGCGAATTTGTATTGCTTGATTGTACAATGAACCAATGCACTTAGTGGCTGAGGGAGGTGCCTGGGTGCTGTCATTCAGCATGACATGTGGCAGAAGATCATCCATTGCATGTACAGCAAGGCCGCTTGATTTGGAATGTAGTGTCTTATTAGTTTGAAGCAGTTGAGATTACCATGAATAGTTTTGGATATTTTTCGCATAGAGTGAATTAAAACACATTAAAACACATTAAAAGCAACGTTTTTCAACCACTGTTCCGCTGGACACCGAGACGCGCTCAGGTGGGCCGCGTGAACTCTCCAATTTCGGCAGTTGGGTGTGAGGACGCCGTCCCTCGGCCTGTCGGAGGACGTAGACGCCTCCGGTAGGAATGTCAAGGACATCCGTCGGATGGCGACGATGACAAATCACGCACTCCCAGTCGTCGCTCTCGGGCACCGCAGGACGAGGATGATGTCTCAAGCAAAGGACACTGTGGATGACAGAGAGGGCTGTGGACCCCACTGGACCGCGTGGGACACTATATTGAAAAAGACTTGATAAATGGTTGCCGATTGCTCCAACAGCATGACAATGACAACTCTGACTTTTGTTTTCATTGTCATTTTATTTTTGCACTGAGCAAAAATGAGACGTTATTTATTTGGGGGATTTTGTGCGGAGAAAAAGCACACAATCACTGCTTATGTTTTGGTTTTTGCACTTAGAGAAATGGACATGACACATCACAGATCATCGCATATTTTTTAAAACTTGACAAAAACTAGATAAAGACTAGATAACGGTTACCACGATACAACGCTACCTTCTGTAAATGAATTTTTCATTCCAAAAATCCAGCGGCCTCCGCTCAACACGTGACATTTGGTGACACCAATCACAGTTTTTATTTATTTATTTTTTATTGATTGAGTGATTTGTTTGACAGGGACAATGAAAGTCATCTTTCATAGTTACAACATGAAAGATGCAGCTCATGCGACACATACAGAGTGTGTAGCAGAGAATGCTCCTTTTCAACTCCTGTCCCTGGTTGAGCTTTTCCCTGTAGTACATACAAATGATACAGAATGAATGAAATACACAACCCTAAAATACATGTTTACAACAGTGGTCTCCACGCACACACGCACACACACTATACATTATTTACAGACTCAGAGGTGCGTACATCTTTGGTTTGTTTTAAGCCACAACTTTAGCTTTGATGTGAACTCCTTAAACTCTGGTCTATTTTTGAGGTCAGTGGGCAGTGGGTTCCACAGTTTGGCCGTCTTTATGGAGAAAGCAGACCGAATAAACCTGGTCCTCCTGTGGGGGGGTCGCACAGTTCTTGTGGGAGGTGCTCCTGGTGACTCTATTGCTGTTTTGTCTAGGTTATGGATGCATTTGAATGTTAGCTTTACAGAGTATAGTTTAATGAAGTTTTCCAAATTTAGTCAATGATAGTTGTCGAGTATATTGCAGTGGTGATAACGGGTGTTTTTTTTTTTGTCCATAATCTGTATTGCTTGATTTGGAATGTAGTGTCTTATTAGTTTGAAGCAGTTGAGATTACGATGAATAGTTTTGGATATTTTTCACATAGAGTGAATTCGAACACATTAAAACACATTAAAAGCAACGTTTTGCAACCACTGTGCCGCTGGACACCGAGACGCGAATTTGTATTGCTTGATTGTACAATGAACCAATGCACTTAGTGGCTGAGGGAGGTGCCTGGGTGCTGTCATTCAGCATGACATGTGGCAGAAGATCATCCATTGCATGTACAGCAAGGCCGCTTGATTTGGAATGTAGTGTCTTATTAGTTTGAAGCAGTTGAGATTACCATGAATAGTTTTGGATATTTTTCGCATAGAGTGAATTAAAACACATTAAAACACATTAAAAGCAACGTTTTTCAACCACTGTTCCGCTGGACACCGAGACGCGCTCAGGTGTGCCGCGTGAACTCTCCAATTTCGGCAGTTGGGTGTGAGGACGCCGTCCCTCGGCCTGTCGGAGGACGTAGACGCCTCCGGTAGGAATGTCAAGGACATCCGTCGGATGGCGACGATGACAAATCACGCACTCCCAGTCGTCGCTCTCGGGCACCGCAGGACGAGGATGATTTGGACGCAGTCAACACGTCAAACTCCTGAAATGTGTCGGAGTTTGTGTGATGTCTGTGTGATGACGTGCTCGGCGCGGGTGCCGCAAACCGTCCGGATGAGTGGCGAGCGGCGGGAGCTTACGCTTCGGCTTCTATGGTGACTTGAACGAGCCCATCCGTGACATTGCAACGGGACCGCACTCGTGATGTGTGTCACGTGCGCATGCGCGCGCATGCGTGCCCAACCACGACCACAATATAAGTGCTCTCCAGCAGACGCGTGTCTGACTCACGGTTGCCCACAGGTATCCGACACGCAGAACAAAACAACACGAAACAATGACTACCTGAAGCGAGGAACAAAGACACAACATCAGCACAGATCAGCGACCAAACGAGCCCCACAGTGGCACTTCCTCACAACCACTAACCTGAACTCCCGTCATGCCCTGCGGCGGCGACCGCGTCCGTGATCCGCCGCAATACTTTTCGCCACTAGATGGCAGCACAGAGCGTAGAGGGTGCATAGGATAAAAGCCCTTTTTTTCCCCACACCTGAAAAACGCAAATTTTTAGCTCAGTCGGTTAGCGCGTGGTGCTCGTAAGTTGATGGTCACGGGTTCGATACCCGTCATTGGCCACACGTTTTTTTTTTTTTTTTTAACTTAACTAACCCTAACCCTAACTTCACTAAGACGAGATAAAGACTAGATAACGGTTACCACGATACAACACTACCTTCTGTAAATGAATTTTTCATTCCAAAAATCCAGCGGCCTCCGCTCAACACGTGACATTTGGTGACACCGATCACAGTGACTGAAACACATTGAAAGCAACGTTTTCCAACCACTGTGTCGCTGGACACCGAGACGCGCTCAGGTGTGCCGTGTGAACTCTCCAATTTCGGTAGTGGGTGTGAGGACCCCGTTCCTCAGCCCGTCGGAGGACGTAGACGTCTCCGTTAGGAATGTCAAGGACATCGTTGGGATGGCGACGATGACAAATCACGCACTCCCAGTCGTCGCTCTCGGGCACCGCAGGACGAGGATGATGTCTCAAGCAAAGGACACTGTGGATGACAGAGAGGGCTGTGGACCCCACTGGACCGCGTGGGACACTATATTGAAAAAGACTTGATAAATGGTTGCCGATTGCTCCAACAGCATGACAATGACAACTCTGACTTTTGTTTTCATTGTCATTTTATTTTTGCACTGAGCAAAAATGAGACGTTATTTATTTGGGGGATTTTGTGCGGAGAAAAAGCACACAATCACTGCTTATGTTTTGGTTTTTGCACTTAGAGAAATGGACATGACACATCACAGATCATCGCATATTTTTTAAAACTTGACAAAAACTAGATAAAGACTAGATAACGGTTACCACGATACAACGCTACCTTCTGTAAATGAATTTTTCATTCCAAAAATCCAGCGGCCTCCGCTCAACACGTGACATTTGGTGACACCAATCACAGTTTTTATTTATTTATTTTTTATTGATTGAGTGATTTGTTTGACAGGGACAATGAAAGTCATCTTTCATAGTTACAACATGAAAGATGCAGCTCATGCGACACATACAGAGTGTGTAGCAGAGAATGCTCCTTTTCAACTCCTGTCCCTGGTTGAGCTTTTCCCTGTAGTACATACAAATGATACAGAATGAATGAAATACACAACCCTAAAATACATGTTTACAACAGTGGTCTCCACGCACACACGCACACACACTATACATTATTTACAGACTCAGAGGTGCGTACATCTTTGGTTTGTTTTAAGCCACAACTTTAGCTTTGATGTGAACTCCTTAAACTCTGGTCTATTTTTGAGGTCAGTGGGCAGTGGGTTCCACAGTTTGGCCGTCTTTATGGAGAAAGCAGACCGAATAAACCTGGTCCTCCTGTGGGGGGGTCGCACAGTTCTTGTGGGAGGTGCTCCTGGTGACTCTATTGCTGTTTTGTCTAGGTTATGGATGCATTTGAATGTTAGCTTTACAGAGTATAGTTTAATGAAGTTTTCCAAATTTAGTCAATGATAGTTGTCGAGTATATTGCAGTGGTGATAACGGGTGTTTTTTTTTTTGTCCATAATCTGTATTGCTTGATTTGGAATGTAGTGTCTTATTAGTTTGAAGCAGTTGAGATTACGATGAATAGTTTTGGATATTTTTCACATAGAGTGAATTCGAACACATTAAAACACATTAAAAGCAACGTTTTGCAACCACTGTGCCGCTGGACACCGAGACGCGAATTTGTATTGCTTGATTGTACAATGAACCAATGCACTTAGTGGCTGAGGGAGGTGCCTGGGTGCTGTCATTCAGCATGACATGTGGCAGAAGATCATCCATTGCATGTACAGCAAGGCCGCTTGATTTGGAATGTAGTGTCTTATTAGTTTGAAGCAGTTGAGATTACCATGAATAGTTTTGGATATTTTTCGCATAGAGTGAATTAAAACACATTAAAACACATTAAAAGCAACGTTTTTCAACCACTGTTCCGCTGGACACCGAGACGCGCTCAGGTGGGCCGCGTGAACTCTCCAATTTCGGCAGTTGGGTGTGAGGACGCCGTCCCTCGGCCTGTCGGAGGACGTAGACGCCTCCGGTAGGAATGTCAAGGACATCCGTCGGATGGCGACGATGACAAATCACGCACTCCCAGTCGTCGCTCTCGGGCACCGCAGGACGAGGATGATTTGGACGCAGTCAACACGTCAAACTCCTGAAATGTGTCGGAGTTTGTGTGATGTCTGTGTGATGACGTGCTCGGCGCGGGTGCCGCAAACCGTCCGGATGAGTGGCGAGCGGCGGGAGCTTACGCTTCGGCTTCTATGGTGACTTGAACGAGCCCATCCGTGACATTGCAACGGGACCGCACTCGTGATGTGTGTCACGTGCGCATGCGCGCGCATGCGTGCCCAACCACGACCACAATATAAGTGCTCTCCAGCAGACGCGTGTCTGACTCACGGTTGCCCACAGGTATCCGACACGCAGAACAAAACAACACGAAACAATGACTACCTGAAGCGAGGAACAAAGACACAACATCAGCACAGATCAGCGACCAAACGAGCCCCACAGTGGCACTTCCTCACAACCACTAACCTGAACTCCCGTCATGCCCTGCGGCGGCGACCGCGTCCGTGATCCGCCGCAATACTTTTCGCCACTAGATGGCAGCACAGAGCGTAGAGGGTGCATAGGATAAAAGCCCTTTTTTTCCCCACACCTGAAAAACGCAAATTTTTAGCTCAGTCGGTTAGCGCGTGGTGCTCGTAAGTTGATGGTCACGGGTTCGATACCCGTCATTGGCCACACGTTTTTTTTTTTTTTTTTAACTTAACTAACCCTAACCCTAACTTCACTAAGACGAGATAAAGACTAGATAACGGTTACCACGATACAACACTACCTTCTGTAAATGAATTTTTCATTCCAAAAATCCAGCGGCCTCCGCTCAACACGTGACATTTGGTGACACCGATCACAGTGACTGAAACACATTGAAAGCAACGTTTTCCAACCACTGTGTCGCTGGACACCGAGACGCGCTCAGGTGTGCCGTGTGAACTCTCCAATTTCGGTAGTGGGTGTGAGGACCCCGTTCCTCAGCCCGTCGGAGGACGTAGACGTCTCCGTTAGGAATGTCAAGGACATCGTTGGGATGGCGACGATGACAAATCACGCACTCCCAGTCGTCGCTCTCGGGCACCGCAGGACGAGGATGATGTCTCAAGCAAAGGACACTGTGGATGACAGAGAGGGCTGTGGACCCCACTGGACCGCGTGGGACACTATATTGAAAAAGACTTGATAAATGGTTGCCGATTGCTCCAACAGCATGACAATGACAACTCTGACTTTTGTTTTCATTGTCATTTTATTTTTGCACTGAGCAAAAATGAGACGTTATTTATTTGGGGGATTTTGTGCGGAGAAAAAGCACACAATCACTGCTTATGTTTTGGTTTTTGCACTTAGAGAAATGGACATGACACATCACAGATCATCGCATATTTTTTAAAACTTGACAAAAACTAGATAAAGACTAGATAACGGTTACCACGATACAACGCTACCTTCTGTAAATGAATTTTTCATTCCAAAAATCCAGCGGCCTCCGCTCAACACGTGACATTTGGTGACACCAATCACAGTTTTTATTTATTTATTTTTTATTGATTGAGTGATTTGTTTGACAGGGACAATGAAAGTCATCTTTCATAGTTACAACATGAAAGATGCAGCTCATGCGACACATACAGAGTGTGTAGCAGAGAATGCTCCTTTTCAACTCCTGTCCCTGGTTGAGCTTTTCCCTGTAGTACATACAAATGATACAGAATGAATGAAATACACAACCCTAAAATACATGTTTACAACAGTGGTCTCCACGCACACACGCACACACACTATACATTATTTACAGACTCAGAGGTGCGTACATCTTTGGTTTGTTTTAAGCCACAACTTTAGCTTTGATGTGAACTCCTTAAACTCTGGTCTATTTTTGAGGTCAGTGGGCAGTGGGTTCCACAGTTTGGCCGTCTTTATGGAGAAAGCAGACCGAATAAACCTGGTCCTCCTGTGGGGGGGTCGCACAGTTCTTGTGGGAGGTGCTCCTGGTGACTCTATTGCTGTTTTGTCTAGGTTATGGATGCATTTGAATGTTAGCTTTACAGAGTATAGTTTAATGAAGTTTTCCAAATTTAGTCAATGATAGTTGTCGAGTATATTGCAGTGGTGATAACGGGTGTTTTTTTTTTTGTCCATAATCTGTATTGCTTGATTTGGAATGTAGTGTCTTATTAGTTTGAAGCAGTTGAGATTACGATGAATAGTTTTGGATATTTTTCACATAGAGTGAATTCGAACACATTAAAACACATTAAAAGCAACGTTTTGCAACCACTGTGCCGCTGGACACCGAGACGCGAATTTGTATTGCTTGATTGTACAATGAACCAATGCACTTAGTGGCTGAGGGAGGTGCCTGGGTGCTGTCATTCAGCATGACATGTGGCAGAAGATCATCCATTGCATGTACAGCAAGGCCGCTTGATTTGGAATGTAGTGTCTTATTAGTTTGAAGCAGTTGAGATTACCATGAATAGTTTTGGATATTTTTCGCATAGAGTGAATTAAAACACATTAAAACACATTAAAAGCAACGTTTTTCAACCACTGTTCCGCTGGACACCGAGACGCGCTCAGGTGTGCCGCGTGAACTCTCCAATTTCGGCAGTTGGGTGTGAGGACGCCGTCCCTCGGCCTGTCGGAGGACGTAGACGCCTCCGGTAGGAATGTCAAGGACATCCGTCGGATGGCGACGATGACAAATCACGCACTCCCAGTCGTCGCTCTCGGGCACCGCAGGACGAGGATGATTTGGACGCAGTCAACACGTCAAACTCCTGAAATGTGTCGGAGTTTGTGTGATGTCTGTGTGATGACGTGCTCGGCGCGGGTGCCGCAAACCGTCCGGATGAGTGGCGAGCGGCGGGAGCTTACGCTTCGGCTTCTATGGTGACTTGAACGAGCCCATCCGTGACATTGCAACGGGACCGCACTCGTGATGTGTGTCACGTGCGCATGCGCGCGCATGCGTGCCCAACCACGACCACAATATAAGTGCTCTCCAGCAGACGCGTGTCTGACTCACGGTTGCCCACAGGTATCCGACACGCAGAACAAAACAACACGAAACAATGACTACCTGAAGCGAGGAACAAAGACACAACATCAGCACAGATCAGCGACCAAACGAGCCCCACAGTGGCACTTCCTCACAACCACTAACCTGAACTCCCGTCATGCCCTGCGGCGGCGACCGCGTCCGTGATCCGCCGCAATACTTTTCGCCACTAGATGGCAGCACAGAGCGTAGAGGGTGCATAGGATAAAAGCCCTTTTTTTCCCCACACCTGAAAAACGCAAATTTTTAGCTCAGTCGGTTAGCGCGTGGTGCTCGTAAGTTGATGGTCACGGGTTCGATACCCGTCATTGGCCACACGTTTTTTTTTTTTTTTTTAACTTAACTAACCCTAACCCTAACTTCACTAAGACGAGATAAAGACTAGATAACGGTTACCACGATACAACACTACCTTCTGTAAATGAATTTTTCATTCCAAAAATCCAGCGGCCTCCGCTCAACACGTGACATTTGGTGACACCGATCACAGTGACTGAAACACATTGAAAGCAACGTTTTCCAACCACTGTGTCGCTGGACACCGAGACGCGCTCAGGTGTGCCGTGTGAACTCTCCAATTTCGGTAGTGGGTGTGAGGACCCCGTTCCTCAGCCCGTCGGAGGACGTAGACGTCTCCGTTAGGAATGTCAAGGACATCGTTGGGATGGCGACGATGACAAATCACGCACTCCCAGTCGTCGCTCTCGGGCACCGCAGGACGAGGATGATGTCTCAAGCAAAGGACACTGTGGATGACAGAGAGGGCTGTGGACCCCACTGGACCGCGTGGGACACTATATTGAAAAAGACTTGATAAATGGTTGCCGATTGCTCCAACAGCATGACAATGACAACTCTGACTTTTGTTTTCATTGTCATTTTATTTTTGCACTGAGCAAAAATGAGACGTTATTTATTTGGGGGATTTTGTGCGGAGAAAAAGCACACAATCACTGCTTATGTTTTGGTTTTTGCACTTAGAGAAATGGACATGACACATCACAGATCATCGCATATTTTTTAAAACTTGACAAAAACTAGATAAAGACTAGATAACGGTTACCACGATACAACGCTACCTTCTGTAAATGAATTTTTCATTCCAAAAATCCAGCGGCCTCCGCTCAACACGTGACATTTGGTGACACCAATCACAGTTTTTATTTATTTATTTTTTATTGATTGAGTGATTTGTTTGACAGGGACAATGAAAGTCATCTTTCATAGTTACAACATGAAAGATGCAGCTCATGCGACACATACAGAGTGTGTAGCAGAGAATGCTCCTTTTCAACTCCTGTCCCTGGTTGAGCTTTTCCCTGTAGTACATACAAATGATACAGAATGAATGAAATACACAACCCTAAAATACATGTTTACAACAGTGGTCTCCACGCACACACGCACACACACTATACATTATTTACAGACTCAGAGGTGCGTACATCTTTGGTTTGTTTTAAGCCACAACTTTAGCTTTGATGTGAACTCCTTAAACTCTGGTCTATTTTTGAGGTCAGTGGGCAGTGGGTTCCACAGTTTGGCCGTCTTTATGGAGAAAGCAGACCGAATAAACCTGGTCCTCCTGTGGGGGGGTCGCACAGTTCTTGTGGGAGGTGCTCCTGGTGACTCTATTGCTGTTTTGTCTAGGTTATGGATGCATTTGAATGTTAGCTTTACAGAGTATAGTTTAATGAAGTTTTCCAAATTTAGTCAATGATAGTTGTCGAGTATATTGCAGTGGTGATAACGGGTGTTTTTTTTTTTGTCCATAATCTGTATTGCTTGATTTGGAATGTAGTGTCTTATTAGTTTGAAGCAGTTGAGATTACGATGAATAGTTTTGGATATTTTTCACATAGAGTGAATTCGAACACATTAAAACACATTAAAAGCAACGTTTTGCAACCACTGTGCCGCTGGACACCGAGACGCGAATTTGTATTGCTTGATTGTACAATGAACCAATGCACTTAGTGGCTGAGGGAGGTGCCTGGGTGCTGTCATTCAGCATGACATGTGGCAGAAGATCATCCATTGCATGTACAGCAAGGCCGCTTGATTTGGAATGTAGTGTCTTATTAGTTTGAAGCAGTTGAGATTACCATGAATAGTTTTGGATATTTTTCGCATAGAGTGAATTAAAACACATTAAAACACATTAAAAGCAACGTTTTTCAACCACTGTTCCGCTGGACACCGAGACGCGCTCAGGTGGGCCGCGTGAACTCTCCAATTTCGGCAGTTGGGTGTGAGGACGCCGTCCCTCGGCCTGTCGGAGGACGTAGACGCCTCCGGTAGGAATGTCAAGGACATCCGTCGGATGGCGACGATGACAAATCACGCACTCCCAGTCGTCGCTCTCGGGCACCGCAGGACGAGGATGATGTCTCAAGCAAAGGACACTGTGGATGACAGAGAGGGCTGTGGACCCCACTGGACCGCGTGGGACACTATATTGAAAAAGACTTGATAAATGGTTGCCGATTGCTCCAACAGCATGACAATGACAACTCTGACTTTTGTTTTCATTGTCATTTTATTTTTGCACTGAGCAAAAATGAGACGTTATTTATTTGGGGGATTTTGTGCGGAGAAAAAGCACACAATCACTGCTTATGTTTTGGTTTTTGCACTTAGAGAAATGGACATGACACATCACAGATCATCGCATATTTTTTAAAACTTGACAAAAACTAGATAAAGACTAGATAACGGTTACCACGATACAACGCTACCTTCTGTAAATGAATTTTTCATTCCAAAAATCCAGCGGCCTCCGCTCAACACGTGACATTTGGTGACACCAATCACAGTTTTTATTTATTTATTTTTTATTGATTGAGTGATTTGTTTGACAGGGACAATGAAAGTCATCTTTCATAGTTACAACATGAAAGATGCAGCTCATGCGACACATACAGAGTGTGTAGCAGAGAATGCTCCTTTTCAACTCCTGTCCCTGGTTGAGCTTTTCCCTGTAGTACATACAAATGATACAGAATGAATGAAATACACAACCCTAAAATACATGTTTACAACAGTGGTCTCCACGCACACACGCACACACACTATACATTATTTACAGACTCAGAGGTGCGTACATCTTTGGTTTGTTTTAAGCCACAACTTTAGCTTTGATGTGAACTCCTTAAACTCTGGTCTATTTTTGAGGTCAGTGGGCAGTGGGTTCCACAGTTTGGCCGTCTTTATGGAGAAAGCAGACCGAATAAACCTGGTCCTCCTGTGGGGGGGTCGCACAGTTCTTGTGGGAGGTGCTCCTGGTGACTCTATTGCTGTTTTGTCTAGGTTATGGATGCATTTGAATGTTAGCTTTACAGAGTATAGTTTAATGAAGTTTTCCAAATTTAGTCAATGATAGTTGTCGAGTATATTGCAGTGGTGATAACGGGTGTTTTTTTTTTTGTCCATAATCTGTATTGCTTGATTTGGAATGTAGTGTCTTATTAGTTTGAAGCAGTTGAGATTACGATGAATAGTTTTGGATATTTTTCACATAGAGTGAATTCGAACACATTAAAACACATTAAAAGCAACGTTTTGCAACCACTGTGCCGCTGGACACCGAGACGCGAATTTGTATTGCTTGATTGTACAATGAACCAATGCACTTAGTGGCTGAGGGAGGTGCCTGGGTGCTGTCATTCAGCATGACATGTGGCAGAAGATCATCCATTGCATGTACAGCAAGGCCGCTTGATTTGGAATGTAGTGTCTTATTAGTTTGAAGCAGTTGAGATTACCATGAATAGTTTTGGATATTTTTCGCATAGAGTGAATTAAAACACATTAAAACACATTAAAAGCAACGTTTTTCAACCACTGTTCCGCTGGACACCGAGACGCGCTCAGGTGTGCCGCGTGAACTCTCCAATTTCGGCAGTTGGGTGTGAGGACGCCGTCCCTCGGCCTGTCGGAGGACGTAGACGCCTCCGGTAGGAATGTCAAGGACATCCGTCGGATGGCGACGATGACAAATCACGCACTCCCAGTCGTCGCTCTCGGGCACCGCAGGACGAGGATGATTTGGACGCAGTCAACACGTCAAACTCCTGAAATGTGTCGGAGTTTGTGTGATGTCTGTGTGATGACGTGCTCGGCGCGGGTGCCGCAAACCGTCCGGATGAGTGGCGAGCGGCGGGAGCTTACGCTTCGGCTTCTATGGTGACTTGAACGAGCCCATCCGTGACATTGCAACGGGACCGCACTCGTGATGTGTGTCACGTGCGCATGCGCGCGCATGCGTGCCCAACCACGACCACAATATAAGTGCTCTCCAGCAGACGCGTGTCTGACTCACGGTTGCCCACAGGTATCCGACACGCAGAACAAAACAACACGAAACAATGACTACCTGAAGCGAGGAACAAAGACACAACATCAGCACAGATCAGCGACCAAACGAGCCCCACAGTGGCACTTCCTCACAACCACTAACCTGAACTCCCGTCATGCCCTGCGGCGGCGACCGCGTCCGTGATCCGCCGCAATACTTTTCGCCACTAGATGGCAGCACAGAGCGTAGAGGGTGCATAGGATAAAAGCCCTTTTTTTCCCCACACCTGAAAAACGCAAATTTTTAGCTCAGTCGGTTAGCGCGTGGTGCTCGTAAGTTGATGGTCACGGGTTCGATACCCGTCATTGGCCACACGTTTTTTTTTTTTTTTTTAACTTAACTAACCCTAACCCTAACTTCACTAAGACGAGATAAAGACTAGATAACGGTTACCACGATACAACACTACCTTCTGTAAATGAATTTTTCATTCCAAAAATCCAGCGGCCTCCGCTCAACACGTGACATTTGGTGACACCGATCACAGTGACTGAAACACATTGAAAGCAACGTTTTCCAACCACTGTGTCGCTGGACACCGAGACGCGCTCAGGTGTGCCGTGTGAACTCTCCAATTTCGGTAGTGGGTGTGAGGACCCCGTTCCTCAGCCCGTCGGAGGACGTAGACGTCTCCGTTAGGAATGTCAAGGACATCGTTGGGATGGCGACGATGACAAATCACGCACTCCCAGTCGTCGCTCTCGGGCACCGCAGGACGAGGATGATGTCTCAAGCAAAGGACACTGTGGATGACAGAGAGGGCTGTGGACCCCACTGGACCGCGTGGGACACTATATTGAAAAAGACTTGATAAATGGTTGCCGATTGCTCCAACAGCATGACAATGACAACTCTGACTTTTGTTTTCATTGTCATTTTATTTTTGCACTGAGCAAAAATGAGACGTTATTTATTTGGGGGATTTTGTGCGGAGAAAAAGCACACAATCACTGCTTATGTTTTGGTTTTTGCACTTAGAGAAATGGACATGACACATCACAGATCATCGCATATTTTTTAAAACTTGACAAAAACTAGATAAAGACTAGATAACGGTTACCACGATACAACGCTACCTTCTGTAAATGAATTTTTCATTCCAAAAATCCAGCGGCCTCCGCTCAACACGTGACATTTGGTGACACCAATCACAGTTTTTATTTATTTATTTTTTATTGATTGAGTGATTTGTTTGACAGGGACAATGAAAGTCATCTTTCATAGTTACAACATGAAAGATGCAGCTCATGCGACACATACAGAGTGTGTAGCAGAGAATGCTCCTTTTCAACTCCTGTCCCTGGTTGAGCTTTTCCCTGTAGTACATACAAATGATACAGAATGAATGAAATACACAACCCTAAAATACATGTTTACAACAGTGGTCTCCACGCACACACGCACACACACTATACATTATTTACAGACTCAGAGGTGCGTACATCTTTGGTTTGTTTTAAGCCACAACTTTAGCTTTGATGTGAACTCCTTAAACTCTGGTCTATTTTTGAGGTCAGTGGGCAGTGGGTTCCACAGTTTGGCCGTCTTTATGGAGAAAGCAGACCGAATAAACCTGGTCCTCCTGTGGGGGGGTCGCACAGTTCTTGTGGGAGGTGCTCCTGGTGACTCTATTGCTGTTTTGTCTAGGTTATGGATGCATTTGAATGTTAGCTTTACAGAGTATAGTTTAATGAAGTTTTCCAAATTTAGTCAATGATAGTTGTCGAGTATATTGCAGTGGTGATAACGGGTGTTTTTTTTTTTGTCCATAATCTGTATTGCTTGATTTGGAATGTAGTGTCTTATTAGTTTGAAGCAGTTGAGATTACGATGAATAGTTTTGGATATTTTTCACATAGAGTGAATTCGAACACATTAAAAAACATTAAAAGCAACGTTTTGCAACCACTGTGCCGCTGGACACCGAGACGCGAATTTGTATTGCTTGATTGTACAATGAACCAATGCACTTAGTGGCTGAGGGAGGTGCCTGGGTGCTGTCATTCAGCATGACATGTGGCAGAAGATCATCCATTGCATGTACAGCAAGGCCGCTTGATTTGGAATGTAGTGTCTTATTAGTTTGAAGCAGTTGAGATTACCATGAATAGTTTTGGATATTTTTCGTATAGAGTGAATTAAAACACATTAAAACACATTAAAAGCAACGTTTTTCAACCACTGTTCCGCTGGACACCGAGACGCGCTCAGGTGGGCCGCGTGAACTCTCCAATTTCGGCAGTTGGGTGTGAGGACGCCGTCCCTCGGCCTGTCGGAGGACGTAGACGCCTCCGGTAGGAATGTCAAGGACATCCGTCGGATGGCGACGATGACAAATCACGCACTCCCAGTCGTCGCTCTCGGGCACCGCAGGACGAGGATGATTTGGACGCAGTCAACACGTCAAACTCCTGAAATGTGTCGGAGTTTGTGTGATGTCTGTGTGATGACGTGCTCGGCGCGGGTGCCGCAAACCGTCCGGATGAGTGGCGAGCGGCGGGAGCTTACGCTTCGGCTTCTATGGTGACTTGAACGAGCCCATCCGTGACATTGCAACGGGACCGCACTCGTGATGTGTGTCACGTGCGCATGCGCGCGCATGCGCGCCCAACCACGACCACATTATAAGTGCTCTCCAGCAGACGCGTGTCTGACTCACGGTTGCACACAGGTATCCGACACGCAGAACAAAACAACACGAAACAATGACTACCTGAAGCGAGGAACAAAGACACAACATCAGCACAGATCAGCGACCAAACGAGCCCCACAGTGGCACTTCCTCACAACCACTAACCTGAACTCCCGTCATGCCCTGCGGCGGCGACCGCGTCCGTGATCCGCCGCAATACTTTTCGCCACTAGATGGCAGCACAGAACCTAGAGGGTGGATAGGATAAAAGCCCTGTTTTTCCCCACACCTGAAAAACGCAATTTTTTAGCTCAGTCGGTTAGCGCGTGGTGCTCGTAAGTTGATGGTCACGGGTTCGATACCCGTCATTGGCCACACGTTTTTTTTTTTTTTTTTAACTTAACTAACCCTAACCCTAACTTCACTAAGACGAGATAAAGACTAGATAACGGTTACCACGATACAACGCTACCTTCTGTAAATGAATTTTTCATTCCAAAAATCCAGCGGCCTCCGCTCAACACGTGACATTTGGTGACACCAATCACAGTTTTTATTTATTTATTTTTTATTGATTGAGTGATTTGTTTGACAGGGACAATGAAAGTCATCTTTCATAGTTACAACATGAAAGATGCAGCTCATGCGACACATACAGAGTGTGTAGCAGAGAATGCTCCTTTTCAACTCCTGTCCCTGGTTGAGCTTTTCCCTGTAGTACATACAAATGATACAGAATGAATGAAATACACAACCCTAAAATACATGTTTACAACAGTGGTCTCCACGCACACACGCACACACACTATACATTATTTACAGACTCAGAGGTGCGTACATCTTTGGTTTGTTTTAAGCCACAACTTTAGCTTTGATGTGAACTCCTTAAACTCTGGTCTATTTTTGAGGTCAGTGGGCAGTGGGTTCCACAGTTTGGCCGTCTTTATGGAGAAAGCAGACCGAATAAACCTGGTCCTCCTGTGGGGGGGTCGCACAGTTCTTGTGGGAGGTGCTCCTGGTGACTCTATTGCTGTTTTGTCTAGGTTATGGATGCATTTGAATGTTAGCTTTACAGAGTATAGTTTAATGAAGTTTTCCAAATTTAGTCAATGATAGTTGTCGAGTATATTGCAGTGGTGATAACGGGTGTTTTTTTTTTTGTCCATAATCTGTATTGCTTGATTTGGAATGTAGTGTCTTATTAGTTTGAAGCAGTTGAGATTACGATGAATAGTTTTGGATATTTTTCACATAGAGTGAATTCGAACACATTAAAACACATTAAAAGCAACGTTTTGCAACCACTGTGCCGCTGGACACCGAGACGCGAATTTGTATTGCTTGATTGTACAATGAACCAATGCACTTAGTGGCTGAGGGAGGTGCCTGGGTGCTGTCATTCAGCATGACATGTGGCAGAAGATCATCCATTGCATGTACAGCAAGGCCGCTTGATTTGGAATGTAGTGTCTTATTAGTTTGAAGCAGTTGAGATTACCATGAATAGTTTTGGATATTTTTCGCATAGAGTGAATTAAAACACATTAAAACACATTAAAAGCAACGTTTTTCAACCACTGTTCCGCTGGACACCGAGACGCGCTCAGGTGGGCCGCGTGAACTCTCCAATTTCGGCAGTTGGGTGTGAGGACGCCGTCCCTCGGCCTGTCGGAGGACGTAGACGCCTCCGGTAGGAATGTCAAGGACATCCGTCGGATGGCGACGATGACAAATCACGCACTCCCAGTCGTCGCTCTCGGGCACCGCAGGACGAGGATGATGTCTCAAGCAAAGGACACTGTGGATGACAGAGAGGGCTGTGGACCCCACTGGACCGCGTGGGACACTATATTGAAAAAGACTTGATAAATGGTTGCCGATTGCTCCAACAGCATGACAATGACAACTCTGACTTTTGTTTTCATTGTCATTTTATTTTTGCACTGAGCAAAAATGAGACGTTATTTATTTGGGGGATTTTGTGCGGAGAAAAAGCACACAATCACTGCTTATGTTTTGGTTTTTGCACTTAGAGAAATGGACATGACACATCACAGATCATCGCATATTTTTTAAAACTTGACAAAAACTAGATAAAGACTAGATAACGGTTACCACGATACAACGCTACCTTCTGTAAATGAATTTTTCATTCCAAAAATCCAGCGGCCTCCGCTCAACACGTGACATTTGGTGACACCAATCACAGTTTTTATTTATTTATTTTTTATTGATTGAGTGATTTGTTTGACAGGGACAATGAAAGTCATCTTTCATAGTTACAACATGAAAGATGCAGCTCATGCGACACATACAGAGTGTGTAGCAGAGAATGCTCCTTTTCAACTCCTGTCCCTGGTTGAGCTTTTCCCTGTAGTACATACAAATGATACAGAATGAATGAAATACACAACCCTAAAATACATGTTTACAACAGTGGTCTCCACGCACACACGCACACACACTATACATTATTTACAGACTCAGAGGTGCGTACATCTTTGGTTTGTTTTAAGCCACAACTTTAGCTTTGATGTGAACTCCTTAAACTCTGGTCTATTTTTGAGGTCAGTGGGCAGTGGGTTCCACAGTTTGGCCGTCTTTATGGAGAAAGCAGACCGAATAAACCTGGTCCTCCTGTGGGGGGGTCGCACAGTTCTTGTGGGAGGTGCTCCTGGTGACTCTATTGCTGTTTTGTCTAGGTTATGGATGCATTTGAATGTTAGCTTTACAGAGTATAGTTTAATGAAGTTTTCCAAATTTAGTCAATGATAGTTGTCGAGTATATTGCAGTGGTGATAACGGGTGTTTTTTTTTTTGTCCATAATCTGTATTGCTTGATTTGGAATGTAGTGTCTTATTAGTTTGAAGCAGTTGAGATTACGATGAATAGTTTTGGATATTTTTCACATAGAGTGAATTCGAACACATTAAAACACATTAAAAGCAACGTTTTGCAACCACTGTGCCGCTGGACACCGAGACGCGAATTTGTATTGCTTGATTGTACAATGAACCAATGCACTTAGTGGCTGAGGGAGGTGCCTGGGTGCTGTCATTCAGCATGACATGTGGCAGAAGATCATCCATTGCATGTACAGCAAGGCCGCTTGATTTGGAATGTAGTGTCTTATTAGTTTGAAGCAGTTGAGATTACCATGAATAGTTTTGGATATTTTTCGCATAGAGTGAATTAAAACACATTAAAACACATTAAAAGCAACGTTTTTCAACCACTGTTCCGCTGGACACCGAGACGCGCTCAGGTGTGCCGCGTGAACTCTCCAATTTCGGCAGTTGGGTGTGAGGACGCCGTCCCTCGGCCTGTCGGAGGACGTAGACGCCTCCGGTAGGAATGTCAAGGACATCCGTCGGATGGCGACGATGACAAATCACGCACTCCCAGTCGTCGCTCTCGGGCACCGCAGGACGAGGATGATTTGGACGCAGTCAACACGTCAAACTCCTGAAATGTGTCGGAGTTTGTGTGATGTCTGTGTGATGACGTGCTCGGCGCGGGTGCCGCAAACCGTCCGGATGAGTGGCGAGCGGCGGGAGCTTACGCTTCGGCTTCTATGGTGACTTGAACGAGCCCATCCGTGACATTGCAACGGGACCGCACTCGTGATGTGTGTCACGTGCGCATGCGCGCGCATGCGTGCCCAACCACGACCACAATATAAGTGCTCTCCAGCAGACGCGTGTCTGACTCACGGTTGCCCACAGGTATCCGACACGCAGAACAAAACAACACGAAACAATGACTACCTGAAGCGAGGAACAAAGACACAACATCAGCACAGATCAGCGACCAAACGAGCCCCACAGTGGCACTTCCTCACAACCACTAACCTGAACTCCCGTCATGCCCTGCGGCGGCGACCGCGTCCGTGATCCGCCGCAATACTTTTCGCCACTAGATGGCAGCACAGAGCGTAGAGGGTGCATAGGATAAAAGCCCTTTTTTTCCCCACACCTGAAAAACGCAAATTTTTAGCTCAGTCGGTTAGCGCGTGGTGCTCGTAAGTTGATGGTCACGGGTTCGATACCCGTCATTGGCCACACGTTTTTTTTTTTTTTTTTAACTTAACTAACCCTAACCCTAACTTCACTAAGACGAGATAAAGACTAGATAACGGTTACCACGATACAACACTACCTTCTGTAAATGAATTTTTCATTCCAAAAATCCAGCGGCCTCCGCTCAACACGTGACATTTGGTGACACCGATCACAGTGACTGAAACACATTGAAAGCAACGTTTTCCAACCACTGTGTCGCTGGACACCGAGACGCGCTCAGGTGTGCCGTGTGAACTCTCCAATTTCGGTAGTGGGTGTGAGGACCCCGTTCCTCAGCCCGTCGGAGGACGTAGACGTCTCCGTTAGGAATGTCAAGGACATCGTTGGGATGGCGACGATGACAAATCACGCACTCCCAGTCGTCGCTCTCGGGCACCGCAGGACGAGGATGATGTCTCAAGCAAAGGACACTGTGGATGACAGAGAGGGCTGTGGACCCCACTGGACCGCGTGGGACACTATATTGAAAAAGACTTGATAAATGGTTGCCGATTGCTCCAACAGCATGACAATGACAACTCTGACTTTTGTTTTCATTGTCATTTTATTTTTGCACTGAGCAAAAATGAGACGTTATTTATTTGGGGGATTTTGTGCGGAGAAAAAGCACACAATCACTGCTTATGTTTTGGTTTTTGCACTTAGAGAAATGGACATGACACATCACAGATCATCGCATATTTTTTAAAACTTGACAAAAACTAGATAAAGACTAGATAACGGTTACCACGATACAACGCTACCTTCTGTAAATGAATTTTTCATTCCAAAAATCCAGCGGCCTCCGCTCAACACGTGACATTTGGTGACACCAATCACAGTTTTTATTTATTTATTTTTTATTGATTGAGTGATTTGTTTGACAGGGACAATGAAAGTCATCTTTCATAGTTACAACATGAAAGATGCAGCTCATGCGACACATACAGAGTGTGTAGCAGAGAATGCTCCTTTTCAACTCCTGTCCCTGGTTGAGCTTTTCCCTGTAGTACATACAAATGATACAGAATGAATGAAATACACAACCCTAAAATACATGTTTACAACAGTGGTCTCCACGCACACACGCACACACACTATACATTATTTACAGACTCAGAGGTGCGTACATCTTTGGTTTGTTTTAAGCCACAACTTTAGCTTTGATGTGAACTCCTTAAACTCTGGTCTATTTTTGAGGTCAGTGGGCAGTGGGTTCCACAGTTTGGCCGTCTTTATGGAGAAAGCAGACCGAATAAACCTGGTCCTCCTGTGGGGGGGTCGCACAGTTCTTGTGGGAGGTGCTCCTGGTGACTCTATTGCTGTTTTGTCTAGGTTATGGATGCATTTGAATGTTAGCTTTACAGAGTATAGTTTAATGAAGTTTTCCAAATTTAGTCAATGATAGTTGTCGAGTATATTGCAGTGGTGATAACGGGTGTTTTTTTTTTTGTCCATAATCTGTATTGCTTGATTTGGAATGTAGTGTCTTATTAGTTTGAAGCAGTTGAGATTACGATGAATAGTTTTGGATATTTTTCACATAGAGTGAATTCGAACACATTAAAACACATTAAAAGCAACGTTTTGCAACCACTGTGCCGCTGGACACCGAGACGCGAATTTGTATTGCTTGATTGTACAATGAACCAATGCACTTAGTGGCTGAGGGAGGTGCCTGGGTGCTGTCATTCAGCATGACATGTGGCAGAAGATCATCCATTGCATGTACAGCAAGGCCGCTTGATTTGGAATGTAGTGTCTTATTAGTTTGAAGCAGTTGAGATTACCATGAATAGTTTTGGATATTTTTCGTATAGAGTGAATTAAAACACATTAAAACACATTAAAAGCAACGTTTTTCAACCACTGTTCCGCTGGACACCGAGACGCGCTCAGGTGGGCCGCGTGAACTCTCCAATTTCGGCAGTTGGGTGTGAGGACGCCGTCCCTCGGCCTGTCGGAGGACGTAGACGCCTCCGGTAGGAATGTCAAGGACATCCGTCGGATGGCGACGATGACAAATCACGCACTCCCAGTCGTCGCTCTCGGGCACCGCAGGACGAGGATGATTTGGACGCAGTCAACACGTCAAACTCCTGAAATGTGTCGGAGTTTGTGTGATGTCTGTGTGATGACGTGCTCGGCGCGGGTGCCGCAAACCGTCCGGATGAGTGGCGAGCGGCGGGAGCTTACGCTTCGGCTTCTATGGTGACTTGAACGAGCCCATCCGTGACATTGCAACGGGACCGCACTCGTGATGTGTGTCACGTGCGCATGCGCGCGCATGCGCGCCCAACCACGACCACATTATAAGTGCTCTCCAGCAGACGCGTGTCTGACTCACGGTTGCACACAGGTATCCGACACGCAGAACAAAACAACACGAAACAATGACTACCTGAAGCGAGGAACAAAGACACAACATCAGCACAGATCAGCGACCAAACGAGCCCCACAGTGGCACTTCCTCACAACCACTAACCTGAACTCCCGTCATGCCCTGCGGCGGCGACCGCGTCCGTGATCCGCCGCAATACTTTTCGCCACTAGATGGCAGCACAGAACCTAGAGGGTGGATAGGATAAAAGCCCTGTTTTTCCCCACACCTGAAAAACGCAATTTTTTAGCTCAGTCGGTTAGCGCGTGGTGCTCGTAAGTTGATGGTCACGGGTTCGATACCCGTCATTGGCCACACGTTTTTTTTTTTTTTTTTAACTTAACTAACCCTAACCCTAACTTCACTAAGACGAGATAAAGACTAGATAACGGTTACCACGATACAACGCTACCTTCTGTAAATGAATTTTTCATTCCAAAAATCCAGCGGCCTCCGCTCAACACGTGACATTTGGTGACACCAATCACAGTTTTTATTTATTTATTTTTTATTGATTGAGTGATTTGTTTGACAGGGACAATGAAAGTCATCTTTCATAGTTACAACATGAAAGATGCAGCTCATGCGACACATACAGAGTGTGTAGCAGAGAATGCTCCTTTTCAACTCCTGTCCCTGGTTGAGCTTTTCCCTGTAGTACATACAAATGATACAGAATGAATGAAATACACAACCCTAAAATACATGTTTACAACAGTGGTCTCCACGCACACACGCACACACACTATACATTATTTACAGACTCAGAGGTGCGTACATCTTTGGTTTGTTTTAAGCCACAACTTTAGCTTTGATGTGAACTCCTTAAACTCTGGTCTATTTTTGAGGTCAGTGGGCAGTGGGTTCCACAGTTTGGCCGTCTTTATGGAGAAAGCAGACCGAATAAACCTGGTCCTCCTGTGGGGGGGTCGCACAGTTCTTGTGGGAGGTGCTCCTGGTGACTCTATTGCTGTTTTGTCTAGGTTATGGATGCATTTGAATGTTAGCTTTACAGAGTATAGTTTAATGAAGTTTTCCAAATTTAGTCAATGATAGTTGTCGAGTATATTGCAGTGGTGATAACGGGTGTTTTTTTTTTTGTCCATAATCTGTATTGCTTGATTTGGAATGTAGTGTCTTATTAGTTTGAAGCAGTTGAGATTACGATGAATAGTTTTGGATATTTTTCACATAGAGTGAATTCGAACACATTAAAACACATTAAAAGCAACGTTTTGCAACCACTGTGCCGCTGGACACCGAGACGCGAATTTGTATTGCTTGATTGTACAATGAACCAATGCACTTAGTGGCTGAGGGAGGTGCCTGGGTGCTGTCATTCAGCATGACATGTGGCAGAAGATCATCCATTGCATGTACAGCAAGGCCGCTTGATTTGGAATGTAGTGTCTTATTAGTTTGAAGCAGTTGAGATTACCATGAATAGTTTTGGATATTTTTCGTATAGAGTGAATTAAAACACATTAAAACACATTAAAAGCAACGTTTTTCAACCACTGTTCCGCTGGACACCGAGACGCGCTCAGGTGTGCCGCGTGAACTCTCCAATTTCGGCAGTTGGGTGTGAGGACGCCGTCCCTCGGCCTGTCGGAGGACGTAGACGCCTCCGGTAGGAATGTCAAGGACATCCGTCGGATGGCGACGATGACAAATCACGCACTCCCAGTCGTCGCTCTCGGGCACCGCAGGACGAGGATGATTTGGACGCAGTCAACACGTCAAACTCCTGAAATGTGTCGGAGTTTGTGTGATGTCTGTGTGATGACGTGCTCGGCGCGGGTGCCGCAAACCGTCCGGATGAGTGGCGAGCGGCGGGAGCGTGCGCTTCGGCTTCTATGGTGACTTGAACGAGCCCATCCGTGACATTGCAACGGGACCGCACTCGTGATGTGTGTCACGTGCGCATGCGCGCGCATGCGCGCCCAACCACGACCACATTATAAGTGCTCTCCAGCAGACGCGTGTCTGACTCACGGTTGCACACAGGTATCCGACACGCAGAACAAAACAACACGAAACAATGACTACCTGAAGCGAGGAACAAAGACACAACATCAGCACAGATCAGCGACCAAACGAGCCCCACAGTGGCACTTCCTCACAACCACTAACCTGAACTCCCGTCATGCCCTGCGGCGGCGACCGCGTCCGTGATCCGCCGCAATACTTTTCGCCACTAGATGGCAGCACAGAACCTCGAGGGTGGATAGGATAAAAGCCCTTTTTTTCCCCACACCTGAAAAACGCAATTTTTTAGCTCAGTCGGTTAGCGCGTGGTGCTCGTAAGTTGATGGTCACGGGTTCGATACCCGTCATTGGCCACACGTTTTTTTTTTTTTTTTTAACTTAACTAACCCTAACCCTAACTTCACTAAGACGAGATAAAGACTAGATAACGGTTACCACGATACAACGCTACCTTCTGTAAATGAATTTTTCATTCCAAAAATCCAGCGGCCTCCGCTCAACACGTGACATTTGGTGACACCAATCACAGTTTTTATTTATTTATTTTTTATTGATTGAGTGATTTGTTTGACAGGGACAATGAAAGTCATCTTTCATAGTTACAACATGAAAGATGCAGCTCATGCGACACATACAGAGTGTGTAGCAGAGAATGCTCCTTTTCAACTCCTGTCCCTGGTTGAGCTTTTCCCTGTAGTACATACAAATGATACAGAATGAATGAAATACACAACCCTAAAATACATGTTTACAACAGTGGTCTCCACGCACACACGCACACACACTATACATTATTTACAGACTCAGAGGTGCGTACATCTTTGGTTTGTTTTAAGCCACAACTTTAGCTTTGATGTGAACTCCTTAAACTCTGGTCTATTTTTGAGGTCAGTGGGCAGTGGGTTCCACAGTTTGGCCGTCTTTATGGAGAAAGCAGACCGAATAAACCTGGTCCTCCTGTGGGGGGGTCGCACAGTTCTTGTGGGAGGTGCTCCTGGTGACTCTATTGCTGTTTTGTCTAGGTTATGGATGCATTTGAATGTTAGCTTTACAGAGTATAGTTTAATGAAGTTTTCCAAATTTAGTCAATGATAGTTGTCGAGTATATTGCAGTGGTGATAACGGGTGTTTTTTTTTTTGTCCATAATCTGTATTGCTTGATTTGGAATGTAGTGTCTTATTAGTTTGAAGCAGTTGAGATTACGATGAATAGTTTTGGATATTTTTCACATAGAGTGAATTCGAACACATTAAAACACATTAAAAGCAACGTTTTGCAACCACTGTGCCGCTGGACACCGAGACGCGAATTTGTATTGCTTGATTGTACAATGAACCAATGCACTTAGTGGCTGAGGGAGGTGCCTGGGTGCTGTCATTCAGCATGACATGTGGCAGAAGATCATCCATTGCATGTACAGCAAGGCCGCTTGATTTGGAATGTAGTGTCTTATTAGTTTGAAGCAGTTGAGATTACCATGAATAGTTTTGGATATTTTTCGCATAGAGTGAATTAAAACACATTAAAACACATTAAAAGCAACGTTTTTCAACCACTGTTCCGCTGGACACCGAGACGCGCTCAGGTGTGCCGCGTGAACTCTCCAATTTCGGCAGTTGGGTGTGAGGACGCCGTCCCTCGGCCTGTCGGAGGACGTAGACGCCTCCGGTAGGAATGTCAAGGACATCCGTCGGATGGCGACGATGACAAATCACGCACTCCCAGTCGTCGCTCTCGGGCACCGCAGGACGAGGATGATTTGGACGCAGTCAACACGTCAAACTCCTGAAATGTGTCGGAGTTTGTGTGATGTCTGTGTGATGACGTGCTCGGCGCGGGTGCCGCAAACCGTCCGGATGAGTGGCGAGCGGCGGGAGCTTACGCTTCGGCTTCTATGGTGACTTGAACGAGCCCATCCGTGACATTGCAACGGGACCGCACTCGTGATGTGTGTCACGTGCGCATGCGCGCGCATGCGTGCCCAACCACGACCACAATATAAGTGCTCTCCAGCAGACGCGTGTCTGACTCACGGTTGCCCACAGGTATCCGACACGCAGAACAAAACAACACGAAACAATGACTACCTGAAGCGAGGAACAAAGACACAACATCAGCACAGATCAGCGACCAAACGAGCCCCACAGTGGCACTTCCTCACAACCACTAACCTGAACTCCCGTCATGCCCTGCGGCGGCGACCGCGTCCGTGATCCGCCGCAATACTTTTCGCCACTAGATGGCAGCACAGAGCGTAGAGGGTGCATAGGATAAAAGCCCTTTTTTTCCCCACACCTGAAAAACGCAAATTTTTAGCTCAGTCGGTTAGCGCGTGGTGCTCGTAAGTTGATGGTCACGGGTTCGATACCCGTCATTGGCCACACGTTTTTTTTTTTTTTTTTAACTTAACTAACCCTAACCCTAACTTCACTAAGACGAGATAAAGACTAGATAACGGTTACCACGATACAACACTACCTTCTGTAAATGAATTTTTCATTCCAAAAATCCAGCGGCCTCCGCTCAACACGTGACATTTGGTGACACCGATCACAGTGACTGAAACACATTGAAAGCAACGTTTTCCAACCACTGTGTCGCTGGACACCGAGACGCGCTCAGGTGTGCCGTGTGAACTCTCCAATTTCGGTAGTGGGTGTGAGGACCCCGTTCCTCAGCCCGTCGGAGGACGTAGACGTCTCCGTTAGGAATGTCAAGGACATCGTTGGGATGGCGACGATGACAAATCACGCACTCCCAGTCGTCGCTCTCGGGCACCGCAGGACGAGGATGATGTCTCAAGCAAAGGACACTGTGGATGACAGAGAGGGCTGTGGACCCCACTGGACCGCGTGGGACACTATATTGAAAAAGACTTGATAAATGGTTGCCGATTGCTCCAACAGCATGACAATGACAACTCTGACTTTTGTTTTCATTGTCATTTTATTTTTGCACTGAGCAAAAATGAGACGTTATTTATTTGGGGGATTTTGTGCGGAGAAAAAGCACACAATCACTGCTTATGTTTTGGTTTTTGCACTTAGAGAAATGGACATGACACATCACAGATCATCGCATATTTTTTAAAACTTGACAAAAACTAGATAAAGACTAGATAACGGTTACCACGATACAACGCTACCTTCTGTAAATGAATTTTTCATTCCAAAAATCCAGCGGCCTCCGCTCAACACGTGACATTTGGTGACACCAATCACAGTTTTTATTTATTTATTTTTTATTGATTGAGTGATTTGTTTGACAGGGACAATGAAAGTCATCTTTCATAGTTACAACATGAAAGATGCAGCTCATGCGACACATACAGAGTGTGTAGCAGAGAATGCTCCTTTTCAACTCCTGTCCCTGGTTGAGCTTTTCCCTGTAGTACATACAAATGATACAGAATGAATGAAATACACAACCCTAAAATACATGTTTACAACAGTGGTCTCCACGCACACACGCACACACACTATACATTATTTACAGACTCAGAGGTGCGTACATCTTTGGTTTGTTTTAAGCCACAACTTTAGCTTTGATGTGAACTCCTTAAACTCTGGTCTATTTTTGAGGTCAGTGGGCAGTGGGTTCCACAGTTTGGCCGTCTTTATGGAGAAAGCAGACCGAATAAACCTGGTCCTCCTGTGGGGGGGTCGCACAGTTCTTGTGGGAGGTGCTCCTGGTGACTCTATTGCTGTTTTGTCTAGGTTATGGATGCATTTGAATGTTAGCTTTACAGAGTATAGTTTAATGAAGTTTTCCAAATTTAGTCAATGATAGTTGTCGAGTATATTGCAGTGGTGATAACGGGTGTTTTTTTTTTTGTCCATAATCTGTATTGCTTGATTTGGAATGTAGTGTCTTATTAGTTTGAAGCAGTTGAGATTACGATGAATAGTTTTGGATATTTTTCACATAGAGTGAATTCGAACACATTAAAACACATTAAAAGCAACGTTTTGCAACCACTGTGCCGCTGGACACCGAGACGCGAATTTGTATTGCTTGATTGTACAATGAACCAATGCACTTAGTGGCTGAGGGAGGTGCCTGGGTGCTGTCATTCAGCATGACATGTGGCAGAAGATCATCCATTGCATGTACAGCAAGGCCGCTTGATTTGGAATGTAGTGTCTTATTAGTTTGAAGCAGTTGAGATTACCATGAATAGTTTTGGATATTTTTCGTATAGAGTGAATTAAAACACATTAAAACACATTAAAAGCAACGTTTTTCAACCACTGTTCCGCTGGACACCGAGACGCGCTCAGGTGTGCCGCGTGAACTCTCCAATTTCGGCAGTTGGGTGTGAGGACGCCGTCCCTCGGCCTGTCGGAGGACGTAGACGCCTCCGGTAGGAATGTCAAGGACATCCGTCGGATGGCGACGATGACAAATCACGCACTCCCAGTCGTCGCTCTCGGGCACCGCAGGACGAGGATGATTTGGACGCAGTCAACACGTCAAACTCCTGAAATGTGTCGGAGTTTGTGTGATGTCTGTGTGATGACGTGCTCGGCGCGGGTGCCGCAAACCGTCCGGATGAGTGGCGAGCGGCGGGAGCTTACGCTTCGGCTTCTATGGTGACTTGAACGAGCCCATCCGTGACATTGCAACGGGACCGCACTCGTGATGTGTGTCACGTGCGCATGCGCGCGCATGCGCGCCCAACCACGACCACATTATAAGTGCTCTCCAGCAGACGCGTGTCTGACTCACGGTTGCACACAGGTATCCGACACGCAGAACAAAACAACACGAAACAATGACTACCTGAAGCGAGGAACAAAGACACAACATCAGCACAGATCAGCGACCAAACGAGCCCCACAGTGGCACTTCCTCACAACCACTAACCTGAACTCCCGTCATGCCCTGCGGCGGCGACCGCGTCCGTGATCCGCCGCAATACTTTTCGCCACTAGATGGCAGCACAGAACCTAGAGGGTGGATAGGATAAAAGCCCTGTTTTTCCCCACACCTGAAAAACGCAATTTTTTAGCTCAGTCGGTTAGCGCGTGGTGCTCGTAAGTTGATGGTCACGGGTTCGATACCCGTCATTGGCCACACGTTTTTTTTTTTTTTTTTAACTTAACTAACCCTAACCCTAACTTCACTAAGACGAGATAAAGACTAGATAACGGTTACCACGATACAACGCTACCTTCTGTAAATGAATTTTTCATTCCAAAAATCCAGCGGCCTCCGCTCAACACGTGACATTTGGTGACACCAATCACAGTTTTTATTTATTTATTTTTTATTGATTGAGTGATTTGTTTGACAGGGACAATGAAAGTCATCTTTCATAGTTACAACATGAAAGATGCAGCTCATGCGACACATACAGAGTGTGTAGCAGAGAATGCTCCTTTTCAACTCCTGTCCCTGGTTGAGCTTTTCCCTGTAGTACATACAAATGATACAGAATGAATGAAATACACAACCCTAAAATACATGTTTACAACAGTGGTCTCCACGCACACACGCACACACACTATACATTATTTACAGACTCAGAGGTGCGTACATCTTTGGTTTGTTTTAAGCCACAACTTTAGCTTTGATGTGAACTCCTTAAACTCTGGTCTATTTTTGAGGTCAGTGGGCAGTGGGTTCCACAGTTTGGCCGTCTTTATGGAGAAAGCAGACCGAATAAACCTGGTCCTCCTGTGGGGGGGTCGCACAGTTCTTGTGGGAGGTGCTCCTGGTGACTCTATTGCTGTTTTGTCTAGGTTATGGATGCATTTGAATGTTAGCTTTACAGAGTATAGTTTAATGAAGTTTTCCAAATTTAGTCAATGATAGTTGTCGAGTATATTGCAGTGGTGATAACGGGTGTTTTTTTTTTTGTCCATAATCTGTATTGCTTGATTTGGAATGTAGTGTCTTATTAGTTTGAAGCAGTTGAGATTACGATGAATAGTTTTGGATATTTTTCACATAGAGTGAATTCGAACACATTAAAACACATTAAAAGCAACGTTTTGCAACCACTGTGCCGCTGGACACCGAGACGCGAATTTGTATTGCTTGATTGTACAATGAACCAATGCACTTAGTGGCTGAGGGAGGTGCCTGGGTGCTGTCATTCAGCATGACATGTGGCAGAAGATCATCCATTGCATGTACAGCAAGGCCGCTTGATTTGGAATGTAGTGTCTTATTAGTTTGAAGCAGTTGAGATTACCATGAATAGTTTTGGATATTTTTCGTATAGAGTGAATTAAAACACATTAAAACACATTAAAAGCAACGTTTTTCAACCACTGTTCCGCTGGACACCGAGACGCGCTCAGGTGGGCCGCGTGAACTCTCCAATTTCGGCAGTTGGGTGTGAGGACGCCGTCCCTCGGCCTGTCGGAGGACGTAGACGCCTCCGGTAGGAATGTCAAGGACATCCGTCGGATGGCGACGATGACAAATCACGCACTCCCAGTCGTCGCTCTCGGGCACCGCAGGACGAGGATGATTTGGACGCAGTCAACACGTCAAACTCCTGAAATGTGTCGGAGTTTGTGTGATGTCTGTGTGATGACGTGCTCGGCGCGGGTGCCGCAAACCGTCCGGATGAGTGGCGAGCGGCGGGAGCTTACGCTTCGGCTTCTATGGTGACTTGAACGAGCCCATCCGTGACATTGCAACGGGACCGCACTCGTGATGTGTGTCACGTGCGCATGCGCGCGCATGCGCGCCCAACCACGACCACATTATAAGTGCTCTCCAGCAGACGCGTGTCTGACTCACGGTTGCACACAGGTATCCGACACGCAGAACAAAACAACACGAAACAATGACTACCTGAAGCGAGGAACAAAGACACAACATCAGCACAGATCAGCGACCAAACGAGCCCCACAGTGGCACTTCCTCACAACCACTAACCTGAACTCCCGTCATGCCCTGCGGCGGCGACCGCGTCCGTGATCCGCCGCAATACTTTTCGCCACTAGATGGCAGCACAGAACCTAGAGGGTGGATAGGATAAAAGCCCTGTTTTTCCCCACACCTGAAAAACGCAATTTTTTAGCTCAGTCGGTTAGCGCGTGGTGCTCGTAAGTTGATGGTCACGGGTTCGATACCCGTCATTGGCCACACGTTTTTTTTTTTTTTTTTAACTTAACTAACCCTAACCCTAACTTCACTAAGACGAGATAAAGACTAGATAACGGTTACCACGATACAACGCTACCTTCTGTAAATGAATTTTTCATTCCAAAAATCCAGCGGCCTCCGCTCAACACGTGACATTTGGTGACACCAATCACAGTTTTTATTTATTTATTTTTTATTGATTGAGTGATTTGTTTGACAGGGACAATGAAAGTCATCTTTCATAGTTACAACATGAAAGATGCAGCTCATGCGACACATACAGAGTGTGTAGCAGAGAATGCTCCTTTTCAACTCCTGTCCCTGGTTGAGCTTTTCCCTGTAGTACATACAAATGATACAGAATGAATGAAATACACAACCCTAAAATACATGTTTACAACAGTGGTCTCCACGCACACACGCACACACACTATACATTATTTACAGACTCAGAGGTGCGTACATCTTTGGTTTGTTTTAAGCCACAACTTTAGCTTTGATGTGAACTCCTTAAACTCTGGTCTATTTTTGAGGTCAGTGGGCAGTGGGTTCCACAGTTTGGCCGTCTTTATGGAGAAAGCAGACCGAATAAACCTGGTCCTCCTGTGGGGGGGTCGCACAGTTCTTGTGGGAGGTGCTCCTGGTGACTCTATTGCTGTTTTGTCTAGGTTATGGATGCATTTGAATGTTAGCTTTACAGAGTATAGTTTAATGAAGTTTTCCAAATTTAGTCAATGATAGTTGTCGAGTATATTGCAGTGGTGATAACGGGTGTTTTTTTTTTTGTCCATAATCTGTATTGCTTGATTTGGAATGTAGTGTCTTATTAGTTTGAAGCAGTTGAGATTACGATGAATAGTTTTGGATATTTTTCACATAGAGTGAATTCGAACACATTAAAACACATTAAAAGCAACGTTTTGCAACCACTGTGCCGCTGGACACCGAGACGCGAATTTGTATTGCTTGATTGTACAATGAACCAATGCACTTAGTGGCTGAGGGAGGTGCCTGGGTGCTGTCATTCAGCATGACATGTGGCAGAAGATCATCCATTGCATGTACAGCAAGGCCGCTTGATTTGGAATGTAGTGTCTTATTAGTTTGAAGCAGTTGAGATTACCATGAATAGTTTTGGATATTTTTCGTATAGAGTGAATTAAAACACATTAAAACACATTAAAAGCAACGTTTTTCAACCACTGTTCCGCTGGACACCGAGACGCGCTCAGGTGTGCCGCGTGAACTCTCCAATTTCGGCAGTTGGGTGTGAGGACGCCGTCCCTCGGCCTGTCGGAGGACGTAGACGCCTCCGGTAGGAATGTCAAGGACATCCGTCGGATGGCGACGATGACAAATCACGCACTCCCAGTCGTCGCTCTCGGGCACCGCAGGACGAGGATGATTTGGACGCAGTCAACACGTCAAACTCCTGAAATGTGTCGGAGTTTGTGTGATGTCTGTGTGATGACGTGCTCGGCGCGGGTGCCGCAAACCGTCCGGATGAGTGGCGAGCGGCGGGAGCGTGCGCTTCGGCTTCTATGGTGACTTGAACGAGCCCATCCGTGACATTGCAACGGGACCGCACTCGTGATGTGTGTCACGTGCGCATGCGCGCGCATGCGCGCCCAACCACGACCACATTATAAGTGCTCTCCAGCAGACGCGTGTCTGACTCACGGTTGCACACAGGTATCCGACACGCAGAACAAAACAACACGAAACAATGACTACCTGAAGCGAGGAACAAAGACACAACATCAGCACAGATCAGCGACCAAACGAGCCCCACAGTGGCACTTCCTCACAACCACTAACCTGAACTCCCGTCATGCCCTGCGGCGGCGACCGCGTCCGTGATCCGCCGCAATACTTTTCGCCACTAGATGGCAGCACAGAACCTCGAGGGTGGATAGGATAAAAGCCCTTTTTTTCCCCACACCTGAAAAACGCAATTTTTTAGCTCAGTCGGTTAGCGCGTGGTGCTCGTAAGTTGATGGTCACGGGTTCGATACCCGTCATTGGCCACACGTTTTTTTTTTTTTTTTTAACTTAACTAACCCTAACCCTAACTTCACTAAGACGAGATAAAGACTAGATAACGGTTACCACGATACAACGCTACCTTCTGTAAATGAATTTTTCATTCCAAAAATCCAGCGGCCTCCGCTCAACACGTGACATTTGGTGACACCAATCACAGTTTTTATTTATTTATTTTTTATTGATTGAGTGATTTGTTTGACAGGGACAATGAAAGTCATCTTTCATAGTTACAACATGAAAGATGCAGCTCATGCGACACATACAGAGTGTGTAGCAGAGAATGCTCCTTTTCAACTCCTGTCCCTGGTTGAGCTTTTCCCTGTAGTACATACAAATGATACAGAATGAATGAAATACACAACCCTAAAATACATGTTTACAACAGTGGTCTCCACGCACACACGCACACACACTATACATTATTTACAGACTCAGAGGTGCGTACATCTTTGGTTTGTTTTAAGCCACAACTTTAGCTTTGATGTGAACTCCTTAAACTCTGGTCTATTTTTGAGGTCAGTGGGCAGTGGGTTCCACAGTTTGGCCGTCTTTATGGAGAAAGCAGACCGAATAAACCTGGTCCTCCTGTGGGGGGGTCGCACAGTTCTTGTGGGAGGTGCTCCTGGTGACTCTATTGCTGTTTTGTCTAGGTTATGGATGCATTTGAATGTTAGCTTTACAGAGTATAGTTTAATGAAGTTTTCCAAATTTAGTCAATGATAGTTGTCGAGTATATTGCAGTGGTGATAACGGGTGTTTTTTTTTTTGTCCATAATCTGTATTGCTTGATTTGGAATGTAGTGTCTTATTAGTTTGAAGCAGTTGAGATTACGATGAATAGTTTTGGATATTTTTCACATAGAGTGAATTCGAACACATTAAAACACATTAAAAGCAACGTTTTGCAACCACTGTGCCGCTGGACACCGAGACGCGAATTTGTATTGCTTGATTGTACAATGAACCAATGCACTTAGTGGCTGAGGGAGGTGCCTGGGTGCTGTCATTCAGCATGACATGTGGCAGAAGATCATCCATTGCATGTACAGCAAGGCCGCTTGATTTGGAATGTAGTGTCTTATTAGTTTGAAGCAGTTGAGATTACCATGAATAGTTTTGGATATTTTTCGCATAGAGTGAATTAAAACACATTAAAACACATTAAAAGCAACGTTTTTCAACCACTGTTCCGCTGGACACCGAGACGCGCTCAGGTGTGCCGCGTGAACTCTCCAATTTCGGCAGTTGGGTGTGAGGACGCCGTCCCTCGGCCTGTCGGAGGACGTAGACGCCTCCGGTAGGAATGTCAAGGACATCCGTCGGATGGCGACGATGACAAATCACGCACTCCCAGTCGTCGCTCTCGGGCACCGCAGGACGAGGATGATTTGGACGCAGTCAACACGTCAAACTCCTGAAATGTGTCGGAGTTTGTGTGATGTCTGTGTGATGACGTGCTCGGCGCGGGTGCCGCAAACCGTCCGGATGAGTGGCGAGCGGCGGGAGCTTACGCTTCGGCTTCTATGGTGACTTGAACGAGCCCATCCGTGACATTGCAACGGGACCGCACTCGTGATGTGTGTCACGTGCGCATGCGCGCGCATGCGCGCCCAACCACGACCACATTATAAGTGCTCTCCAGCAGACGCGTGTCTGACTCACGGTTGCACACAGGTATCCGACACGCAGAACAAAACAACACGAAACAATGACTACCTGAAGCGAGGAACAAAGACACAACATCAGCACAGATCAGCGACCAAACGAGCCCCACAGTGGCACTTCCTCACAACCACTAACCTGAACTCCCGTCATGCCCTGCGGCGGCGACCGCGTCCGTGATCCGCCGCAATACTTTTCGCCACTAGATGGCAGCACAGAACCTCGAGGGTGGATAGGATAAAAGCCCTTTTTTTCCCCACACCTGAAAAACGCAATTTTTTAGCTCAGTCGGTTAGCGCGTGGTGCTCGTAAGTTGATGGTCACGGGTTCGATACCCGTCATTGGCCACACGTTTTTTTTTTTTTTTTTAACTTAACTAACCCTAACCCTAACTTCACTAAGACGAGATAAAGACTAGATAACGGTTACCACGATACAACGCTACCTTCTGTAAATGAATTTTTCATTCCAAAAATCCAGCGGCCTCCGCTCAACACGTGACATTTGGTGACACCAATCACAGTTTTTATTTATTTATTTTTTATTGATTGAGTGATTTGTTTGACAGGGACAATGAAAGTCATCTTTCATAGTTACAACATGAAAGATGCAGCTCATGCGACACATACAGAGTGTGTAGCAGAGAATGCTCCTTTTCAACTCCTGTCCCTGGTTGAGCTTTTCCCTGTAGTACATACAAATGATACAGAATGAATGAAATACACAACCCTAAAATACATGTTTACAACAGTGGTCTCCACGCACACACGCACACACACTATACATTATTTACAGACTCAGAGGTGCGTACATCTTTGGTTTGTTTTAAGCCACAACTTTAGCTTTGATGTGAACTCCTTAAACTCTGGTCTATTTTTGAGGTCAGTGGGCAGTGGGTTCCACAGTTTGGCCGTCTTTATGGAGAAAGCAGACCGAATAAACCTGGTCCTCCTGTGGGGGGGTCGCACAGTTCTTGTGGGAGGTGCTCCTGGTGACTCTATTGCTGTTTTGTCTAGGTTATGGATGCATTTGAATGTTAGCTTTACAGAGTATAGTTTAATGAAGTTTTCCAAATTTAGTCAATGATAGTTGTCGAGTATATTGCAGTGGTGATAACGGGTGTTTTTTTTTTTGTCCATAATCTGTATTGCTTGATTTGGAATGTAGTGTCTTATTAGTTTGAAGCAGTTGAGATTACGATGAATAGTTTTGGATATTTTTCACATAGAGTGAATTCGAACACATTAAAACACATTAAAAGCAACGTTTTGCAACCACTGTGCCGCTGGACACCGAGACGCGAATTTGTATTGCTTGATTGTACAATGAACCAATGCACTTAGTGGCTGAGGGAGGTGCCTGGGTGCTGTCATTCAGCATGACATGTGGCAGAAGATCATCCATTGCATGTACAGCAAGGCCGCTTGATTTGGAATGTAGTGTCTTATTAGTTTGAAGCAGTTGAGATTACCATGAATAGTTTTGGATATTTTTCGTATAGAGTGAATTAAAACACATTAAAACACATTAAAAGCAACGTTTTTCAACCACTGTTCCGCTGGACACCGAGACGCGCTCAGGTGTGCCGCGTGAACTCTCCAATTTCGGCAGTTGGGTGTGAGGACGCCGTCCCTCGGCCTGTCGGAGGACGTAGACGCCTCCGGTAGGAATGTCAAGGACATCCGTCGGATGGCGACGATGACAAATCACGCACTCCCAGTCGTCGCTCTCGGGCACCGCAGGACGAGGATGATTTGGACGCAGTCAACACGTCAAACTCCTGAAATGTGTCGGAGTTTGTGTGATGTCTGTGTGATGACGTGCTCGGCGCGGGTGCCGCAAACCGTCCGGATGAGTGGCGAGCGGCGGGAGCTTACGCTTCGGCTTCTATGGTGACTTGAACGAGCCCATCCGTGACATTGCAACGGGACCGCACTCGTGATGTGTGTCACGTGCGCATGCGCGCGCATGCGCGCCCAACCACGACCACATTATAAGTGCTCTCCAGCAGACGCGTGTCTGACTCACGGTTGCACACAGGTATCCGACACGCAGAACAAAACAACACGAAACAATGACTACCTGAAGCGAGGAACAAAGACACAACATCAGCACAGATCAGCGACCAAACGAGCCCCACAGTGGCACTTCCTCACAACCACTAACCTGAACTCCCGTCATGCCCTGCGGCGGCGACCGCGTCCGTGATCCGCCGCAATACTTTTCGCCACTAGATGGCAGCACAGAACCTAGAGGGTGGATAGGATAAAAGCCCTGTTTTTCCCCACACCTGAAAAACGCAATTTTTTAGCTCAGTCGGTTAGCGCGTGGTGCTCGTAAGTTGATGGTCACGGGTTCGATACCCGTCATTGGCCACACGTTTTTTTTTTTTTTTTTAACTTAACTAACCCTAACCCTAACTTCACTAAGACGAGATAAAGACTAGATAACGGTTACCACGATACAACGCTACCTTCTGTAAATGAATTTTTCATTCCAAAAATCCAGCGGCCTCCGCTCAACACGTGACATTTGGTGACACCAATCACAGTTTTTATTTATTTATTTTTTATTGATTGAGTGATTTGTTTGACAGGGACAATGAAAGTCATCTTTCATAGTTACAACATGAAAGATGCAGCTCATGCGACACATACAGAGTGTGTAGCAGAGAATGCTCCTTTTCAACTCCTGTCCCTGGTTGAGCTTTTCCCTGTAGTACATACAAATGATACAGAATGAATGAAATACACAACCCTAAAATACATGTTTACAACAGTGGTCTCCACGCACACACGCACACACACTATACATTATTTACAGACTCAGAGGTGCGTACATCTTTGGTTTGTTTTAAGCCACAACTTTAGCTTTGATGTGAACTCCTTAAACTCTGGTCTATTTTTGAGGTCAGTGGGCAGTGGGTTCCACAGTTTGGCCGTCTTTATGGAGAAAGCAGACCGAATAAACCTGGTCCTCCTGTGGGGGGGTCGCACAGTTCTTGTGGGAGGTGCTCCTGGTGACTCTATTGCTGTTTTGTCTAGGTTATGGATGCATTTGAATGTTAGCTTTACAGAGTATAGTTTAATGAAGTTTTCCAAATTTAGTCAATGATAGTTGTCGAGTATATTGCAGTGGTGATAACGGGTGTTTTTTTTTTTGTCCATAATCTGTATTGCTTGATTTGGAATGTAGTGTCTTATTAGTTTGAAGCAGTTGAGATTACGATGAATAGTTTTGGATATTTTTCACATAGAGTGAATTCGAACACATTAAAACACATTAAAAGCAACGTTTTGCAACCACTGTGCCGCTGGACACCGAGACGCGAATTTGTATTGCTTGATTGTACAATGAACCAATGCACTTAGTGGCTGAGGGAGGTGCCTGGGTGCTGTCATTCAGCATGACATGTGGCAGAAGATCATCCATTGCATGTACAGCAAGGCCGCTTGATTTGGAATGTAGTGTCTTATTAGTTTGAAGCAGTTGAGATTACCATGAATAGTTTTGGATATTTTTCGTATAGAGTGAATTAAAACACATTAAAACACATTAAAAGCAACGTTTTTCAACCACTGTTCCGCTGGACACCGAGACGCGCTCAGGTGTGCCGCGTGAACTCTCCAATTTCGGCAGTTGGGTGTGAGGACGCCGTCCCTCGGCCTGTCGGAGGACGTAGACGCCTCCGGTAGGAATGTCAAGGACATCCGTCGGATGGCGACGATGACAAATCACGCACTCCCAGTCGTCGCTCTCGGGCACCGCAGGACGAGGATGATTTGGACGCAGTCAACACGTCAAACTCCTGAAATGTGTCGGAGTTTGTGTGATGTCTGTGTGATGACGTGCTCGGCGCGGGTGCCGCAAACCGTCCGGATGAGTGGCGAGCGGCGGGAGCTTACGCTTCGGCTTCTATGGTGACTTGAACGAGCCCATCCGTGACATTGCAACGGGACCGCACTCGTGATGTGTGTCACGTGCGCATGCGCGCGCATGCGCGCCCAACCACGACCACATTATAAGTGCTCTCCAGCAGACGCGTGTCTGACTCACGGTTGCACACAGGTATCCGACACGCAGAACAAAACAACACGAAACAATGACTACCTGAAGCGAGGAACAAAGACACAACATCAGCACAGATCAGCGACCAAACGAGCCCCACAGTGGCACTTCCTCACAACCACTAACCTGAACTCCCGTCATGCCCTGCGGCGGCGACCGCGTCCGTGATCCGCCGCAATACTTTTCGCCACTAGATGGCAGCACAGAACCTAGAGGGTGGATAGGATAAAAGCCCTGTTTTTCCCCACACCTGAAAAACGCAATTTTTTAGCTCAGTCGGTTAGCGCGTGGTGCTCGTAAGTTGATGGTCACGGGTTCGATACCCGTCATTGGCCACACGTTTTTTTTTTTTTTTTTAACTTAACTAACCCTAACCCTAACTTCACTAAGACGAGATAAAGACTAGATAACGGTTACCACGATACAACGCTACCTTCTGTAAATGAATTTTTCATTCCAAAAATCCAGCGGCCTCCGCTCAACACGTGACATTTGGTGACACCAATCACAGTTTTTATTTATTTATTTTTTATTGATTGAGTGATTTGTTTGACAGGGACAATGAAAGTCATCTTTCATAGTTACAACATGAAAGATGCAGCTCATGCGACACATACAGAGTGTGTAGCAGAGAATGCTCCTTTTCAACTCCTGTCCCTGGTTGAGCTTTTCCCTGTAGTACATACAAATGATACAGAATGAATGAAATACACAACCCTAAAATACATGTTTACAACAGTGGTCTCCACGCACACACGCACACACACTATACATTATTTACAGACTCAGAGGTGCGTACATCTTTGGTTTGTTTTAAGCCACAACTTTAGCTTTGATGTGAACTCCTTAAACTCTGGTCTATTTTTGAGGTCAGTGGGCAGTGGGTTCCACAGTTTGGCCGTCTTTATGGAGAAAGCAGACCGAATAAACCTGGTCCTCCTGTGGGGGGGTCGCACAGTTCTTGTGGGAGGTGCTCCTGGTGACTCTATTGCTGTTTTGTCTAGGTTATGGATGCATTTGAATGTTAGCTTTACAGAGTATAGTTTAATGAAGTTTTCCAAATTTAGTCAATGATAGTTGTCGAGTATATTGCAGTGGTGATAACGGGTGTTTTTTTTTTTGTCCATAATCTGTATTGCTTGATTTGGAATGTAGTGTCTTATTAGTTTGAAGCAGTTGAGATTACGATGAATAGTTTTGGATATTTTTCACATAGAGTGAATTCGAACACATTAAAACACATTAAAAGCAACGTTTTGCAACCACTGTGCCGCTGGACACCGAGACGCGAATTTGTATTGCTTGATTGTACAATGAACCAATGCACTTAGTGGCTGAGGGAGGTGCCTGGGTGCTGTCATTCAGCATGACATGTGGCAGAAGATCATCCATTGCATGTACAGCAAGGCCGCTTGATTTGGAATGTAGTGTCTTATTAGTTTGAAGCAGTTGAGATTACCATGAATAGTTTTGGATATTTTTCGTATAGAGTGAATTAAAACACATTAAAACACATTAAAAGCAACGTTTTTCAACCACTGTTCCGCTGGACACCGAGACGCGCTCAGGTGTGCCGCGTGAACTCTCCAATTTCGGCAGTTGGGTGTGAGGACGCCGTCCCTCGGCCTGTCGGAGGACGTAGACGCCTCCGGTAGGAATGTCAAGGACATCCGTCGGATGGCGACGATGACAAATCACGCACTCCCAGTCGTCGCTCTCGGGCACCGCAGGACGAGGATGATTTGGACGCAGTCAACACGTCAAACTCCTGAAATGTGTCGGAGTTTGTGTGATGTCTGTGTGATGACGTGCTCGGCGCGGGTGCCGCAAACCGTCCGGATGAGTGGCGAGCGGCGGGAGCTTACGCTTCGGCTTCTATGGTGACTTGAACGAGCCCATCCGTGACATTGCAACGGGACCGCACTCGTGATGTGTGTCACGTGCGCATGCGCGCGCATGCGCGCCCAACCACGACCACATTATAAGTGCTCTCCAGCAGACGCGTGTCTGACTCACGGTTGCACACAGGTATCCGACACGCAGAACAAAACAACACGAAACAATGACTACCTGAAGCGAGGAACAAAGACACAACATCAGCACAGATCAGCGACCAAACGAGCCCCACAGTGGCACTTCCTCACAACCACTAACCTGAACTCCCGTCATGCCCTGCGGCGGCGACCGCGTCCGTGATCCGCCGCAATACTTTTCGCCACTAGATGGCAGCACAGAACCTAGAGGGTGGATAGGATAAAAGCCCTGTTTTTCCCCACACCTGAAAAACGCAATTTTTTAGCTCAGTCGGTTAGCGCGTGGTGCTCGTAAGTTGATGGTCACGGGTTCGATACCCGTCATTGGCCACACGTTTTTTTTTTTTTTTTTAACTTAACTAACCCTAACCCTAACTTCACTAAGACGAGATAAAGACTAGATAACGGTTACCACGATACAACGCTACCTTCTGTAAATGAATTTTTCATTCCAAAAATCCAGCGGCCTCCGCTCAACACGTGACATTTGGTGACACCAATCACAGTTTTTATTTATTTATTTTTTATTGATTGAGTGATTTGTTTGACAGGGACAATGAAAGTCATCTTTCATAGTTACAACATGAAAGATGCAGCTCATGCGACACATACAGAGTGTGTAGCAGAGAATGCTCCTTTTCAACTCCTGTCCCTGGTTGAGCTTTTCCCTGTAGTACATACAAATGATACAGAATGAATGAAATACACAACCCTAAAATACATGTTTACAACAGTGGTCTCCACGCACACACGCACACACACTATACATTATTTACAGACTCAGAGGTGCGTACATCTTTGGTTTGTTTTAAGCCACAACTTTAGCTTTGATGTGAACTCCTTAAACTCTGGTCTATTTTTGAGGTCAGTGGGCAGTGGGTTCCACAGTTTGGCCGTCTTTATGGAGAAAGCAGACCGAATAAACCTGGTCCTCCTGTGGGGGGGTCGCACAGTTCTTGTGGGAGGTGCTCCTGGTGACTCTATTGCTGTTTTGTCTAGGTTATGGATGCATTTGAATGTTAGCTTTACAGAGTATAGTTTAATGAAGTTTTCCAAATTTAGTCAATGATAGTTGTCGAGTATATTGCAGTGGTGATAACGGGTGTTTTTTTTTTTGTCCATAATCTGTATTGCTTGATTTGGAATGTAGTGTCTTATTAGTTTGAAGCAGTTGAGATTACGATGAATAGTTTTGGATATTTTTCACATAGAGTGAATTCGAACACATTAAAACACATTAAAAGCAACGTTTTGCAACCACTGTGCCGCTGGACACCGAGACGCGAATTTGTATTGCTTGATTGTACAATGAACCAATGCACTTAGTGGCTGAGGGAGGTGCCTGGGTGCTGTCATTCAGCATGACATGTGGCAGAAGATCATCCATTGCATGTACAGCAAGGCCGCTTGATTTGGAATGTAGTGTCTTATTAGTTTGAAGCAGTTGAGATTACCATGAATAGTTTTGGATATTTTTCGCATAGAGTGAATTAAAACACATTAAAACACATTAAAAGCAACGTTTTTCAACCACTGTTCCGCTGGACACCGAGACGCGCTCAGGTGGGCCGCGTGAACTCTCCAATTTCGGCAGTTGGGTGTGAGGACGCCGTCCCTCGGCCTGTCGGAGGACGTAGACGCCTCCGGTAGGAATGTCAAGGACATCCGTCGGATGGCGACGATGACAAATCACGCACTCCCAGTCGTCGCTCTCGGGCACCGCAGGACGAGGATGATTTGGACGCAGTCAACACGTCAAACTCCTGAAATGTGTCGGAGTTTGTGTGATGTCTGTGTGATGACGTGCTCGGCGCGGGTGCCGCAAACCGTCCGGATGAGTGGCGAGCGGCGGGAGCTTACGCTTCGGCTTCTATGGTGACTTGAACGAGCCCATCCGTGACATTGCAACGGGACCGCACTCGTGATGTGTGTCACGTGCGCATGCGCGCGCATGCGCGCCCAACCACGACCACATTATAAGTGCTCTCCAGCAGACGCGTGTCTGACTCACGGTTGCACACAGGTATCCGACACGCAGAACAAAACAACACGAAACAATGACTACCTGAAGCGAGGAACAAAGACACAACATCAGCACAGATCAGCGACCAAACGAGCCCCACAGTGGCACTTCCTCACAACCACTAACCTGAACTCCCGTCATGCCCTGCGGCGGCGACCGCGTCCGTGATCCGCCGCAATACTTTTCGCCACTAGATGGCAGCACAGAACCTAGAGGGTGGATAGGATAAAAGCCCTGTTTTTCCCCACACCTGAAAAACGCAATTTTTTAGCTCAGTCGGTTAGCGCGTGGTGCTCGTAAGTTGATGGTCACGGGTTCGATACCCGTCATTGGCCACACGTTTTTTTTTTTTTTTTTAACTTAACTAACCCTAACCCTAACTTCACTAAGACGAGATAAAGACTAGATAACGGTTACCACGATACAACGCTACCTTCTGTAAATGAATTTTTCATTCCAAAAATCCAGCGGCCTCCGCTCAACACGTGACATTTGGTGACACCAATCACAGTTTTTATTTATTTATTTTTTATTGATTGAGTGATTTGTTTGACAGGGACAATGAAAGTCATCTTTCATAGTTACAACATGAAAGATGCAGCTCATGCGACACATACAGAGTGTGTAGCAGAGAATGCTCCTTTTCAACTCCTGTCCCTGGTTGAGCTTTTCCCTGTAGTACATACAAATGATACAGAATGAATGAAATACACAACCCTAAAATACATGTTTACAACAGTGGTCTCCACGCACACACGCACACACACTATACATTATTTACAGACTCAGAGGTGCGTACATCTTTGGTTTGTTTTAAGCCACAACTTTAGCTTTGATGTGAACTCCTTAAACTCTGGTCTATTTTTGAGGTCAGTGGGCAGTGGGTTCCACAGTTTGGCCGTCTTTATGGAGAAAGCAGACCGAATAAACCTGGTCCTCCTGTGGGGGGGTCGCACAGTTCTTGTGGGAGGTGCTCCTGGTGACTCTATTGCTGTTTTGTCTAGGTTATGGATGCATTTGAATGTTAGCTTTACAGAGTATAGTTTAATGAAGTTTTCCAAATTTAGTCAATGATAGTTGTCGAGTATATTGCAGTGGTGATAACGGGTGTTTTTTTTTTTGTCCATAATCTGTATTGCTTGATTTGGAATGTAGTGTCTTATTAGTTTGAAGCAGTTGAGATTACGATGAATAGTTTTGGATATTTTTCACATAGAGTGAATTCGAACACATTAAAACACATTAAAAGCAACGTTTTGCAACCACTGTGCCGCTGGACACCGAGACGCGAATTTGTATTGCTTGATTGTACAATGAACCAATGCACTTAGTGGCTGAGGGAGGTGCCTGGGTGCTGTCATTCAGCATGACATGTGGCAGAAGATCATCCATTGCATGTACAGCAAGGCCGCTTGATTTGGAATGTAGTGTCTTATTAGTTTGAAGCAGTTGAGATTACCATGAATAGTTTTGGATATTTTTCGTATAGAGTGAATTAAAACACATTAAAACACATTAAAAGCAACGTTTTTCAACCACTGTTCCGCTGGACACCGAGACGCGCTCAGGTGGGCCGCGTGAACTCTCCAATTTCGGCAGTTGGGTGTGAGGACGCCGTCCCTCGGCCTGTCGGAGGACGTAGACGCCTCCGGTAGGAATGTCAAGGACATCCGTCGGATGGCGACGATGACAAATCACGCACTCCCAGTCGTCGCTCTCGGGCACCGCAGGACGAGGATGATTTGGACGCAGTCAACACGTCAAACTCCTGAAATGTGTCGGAGTTTGTGTGATGTCTGTGTGATGACGTGCTCGGCGCGGGTGCCGCAAACCGTCCGGATGAGTGGCGAGCGGCGGGAGCTTACGCTTCGGCTTCTATGGTGACTTGAACGAGCCCATCCGTGACATTGCAACGGGACCGCACTCGTGATGTGTGTCACGTGCGCATGCGCGCGCATGCGCGCCCAACCACGACCACATTATAAGTGCTCTCCAGCAGACGCGTGTCTGACTCACGGTTGCACACAGGTATCCGACACGCAGAACAAAACAACACGAAACAATGACTACCTGAAGCGAGGAACAAAGACACAACATCAGCACAGATCAGCGACCAAACGAGCCCCACAGTGGCACTTCCTCACAACCACTAACCTGAACTCCCGTCATGCCCTGCGGCGGCGACCGCGTCCGTGATCCGCCGCAATACTTTTCGCCACTAGATGGCAGCACAGAACCTAGAGGGTGGATAGGATAAAAGCCCTGTTTTTCCCCACACCTGAAAAACGCAATTTTTTAGCTCAGTCGGTTAGCGCGTGGTGCTCGTAAGTTGATGGTCACGGGTTCGATACCCGTCATTGGCCACACGTTTTTTTTTTTTTTTTTAACTTAACTAACCCTAACCCTAACTTCACTAAGACGAGATAAAGACTAGATAACGGTTACCACGATACAACGCTACCTTCTGTAAATGAATTTTTCATTCCAAAAATCCAGCGGCCTCCGCTCAACACGTGACATTTGGTGACACCAATCACAGTTTTTATTTATTTATTTTTTATTGATTGAGTGATTTGTTTGACAGGGACAATGAAAGTCATCTTTCATAGTTACAACATGAAAGATGCAGCTCATGCGACACATACAGAGTGTGTAGCAGAGAATGCTCCTTTTCAACTCCTGTCCCTGGTTGAGCTTTTCCCTGTAGTACATACAAATGATACAGAATGAATGAAATACACAACCCTAAAATACATGTTTACAACAGTGGTCTCCACGCACACACGCACACACACTATACATTATTTACAGACTCAGAGGTGCGTACATCTTTGGTTTGTTTTAAGCCACAACTTTAGCTTTGATGTGAACTCCTTAAACTCTGGTCTATTTTTGAGGTCAGTGGGCAGTGGGTTCCACAGTTTGGCCGTCTTTATGGAGAAAGCAGACCGAATAAACCTGGTCCTCCTGTGGGGGGGTCGCACAGTTCTTGTGGGAGGTGCTCCTGGTGACTCTATTGCTGTTTTGTCTAGGTTATGGATGCATTTGAATGTTAGCTTTACAGAGTATAGTTTAATGAAGTTTTCCAAATTTAGTCAATGATAGTTGTCGAGTATATTGCAGTGGTGATAACGGGTGTTTTTTTTTTTGTCCATAATCTGTATTGCTTGATTTGGAATGTAGTGTCTTATTAGTTTGAAGCAGTTGAGATTACGATGAATAGTTTTGGATATTTTTCACATAGAGTGAATTCGAACACATTAAAACACATTAAAAGCAACGTTTTGCAACCACTGTGCCGCTGGACACCGAGACGCGAATTTGTATTGCTTGATTGTACAATGAACCAATGCACTTAGTGGCTGAGGGAGGTGCCTGGGTGCTGTCATTCAGCATGACATGTGGCAGAAGATCATCCATTGCATGTACAGCAAGGCCGCTTGATTTGGAATGTAGTGTCTTATTAGTTTGAAGCAGTTGAGATTACCATGAATAGTTTTGGATATTTTTCGCATAGAGTGAATTAAAACACATTAAAACACATTAAAAGCAACGTTTTTCAACCACTGTTCCGCTGGACACCGAGACGCGCTCAGGTGGGCCGCGTGAACTCTCCAATTTCGGCAGTTGGGTGTGAGGACGCCGTCCCTCGGCCTGTCGGAGGACGTAGACGCCTCCGGTAGGAATGTCAAGGACATCCGTCGGATGGCGACGATGACAAATCACGCACTCCCAGTCGTCGCTCTCGGGCACCGCAGGACGAGGATGATGTCTCAAGCAAAGGACACTGTGGATGACAGAGAGGGCTGTGGACCCCACTGGACCGCGTGGGACACTATATTGAAAAAGACTTGATAAATGGTTGCCGATTGCTCCAACAGCATGACAATGACAACTCTGACTTTTGTTTTCATTGTCATTTTATTTTTGCACTGAGCAAAAATGAGACGTTATTTATTTGGGGGATTTTGTGCGGAGAAAAAGCACACAATCACTGCTTATGTTTTGGTTTTTGCACTTAGAGAAATGGACATGACACATCACAGATCATCGCATATTTTTTAAAACTTGACAAAAACTAGATAAAGACTAGATAACGGTTACCACGATACAACGCTACCTTCTGTAAATGAATTTTTCATTCCAAAAATCCAGCGGCCTCCGCTCAACACGTGACATTTGGTGACACCAATCACAGTTTTTATTTATTTATTTTTTATTGATTGAGTGATTTGTTTGACAGGGACAATGAAAGTCATCTTTCATAGTTACAACATGAAAGATGCAGCTCATGCGACACATACAGAGTGTGTAGCAGAGAATGCTCCTTTTCAACTCCTGTCCCTGGTTGAGCTTTTCCCTGTAGTACATACAAATGATACAGAATGAATGAAATACACAACCCTAAAATACATGTTTACAACAGTGGTCTCCACGCACACACGCACACACACTATACATTATTTACAGACTCAGAGGTGCGTACATCTTTGGTTTGTTTTAAGCCACAACTTTAGCTTTGATGTGAACTCCTTAAACTCTGGTCTATTTTTGAGGTCAGTGGGCAGTGGGTTCCACAGTTTGGCCGTCTTTATGGAGAAAGCAGACCGAATAAACCTGGTCCTCCTGTGGGGGGGTCGCACAGTTCTTGTGGGAGGTGCTCCTGGTGACTCTATTGCTGTTTTGTCTAGGTTATGGATGCATTTGAATGTTAGCTTTACAGAGTATAGTTTAATGAAGTTTTCCAAATTTAGTCAATGATAGTTGTCGAGTATATTGCAGTGGTGATAACGGGTGTTTTTTTTTGTGTCCATAATCTGTATTGCTTGATTTGGAATGTAGTGTCTTATTAGTTTGAAGCAGTTGAGATTACGATGAATAGTTTTGGATATTTTTCACATAGAGTGAATTCGAACACATTAAAACACATTAAAAGCAACGTTTTGCAACCACTGTGCCGCTGGACACCGAGACGCGAATTTGTATTGCTTGATTGTACAATGAACCAATGCACTTAGTGGCTGAGGGAGGTGCCTGGGTGCTGTCATTCAGCATGACATGTGGCAGAAGATCATCCATTGCATGTACAGCAAGGCCGCTTGATTTGGAATGTAGTGTCTTATTAGTTTGAAGCAGTTGAGATTACCATGAATAGTTTTGGATATTTTTCGTATAGAGTGAATTAAAACACATTAAAACACATTAAAAGCAACGTTTTTCAACCACTGTTCCGCTGGACACCGAGACGCGCTCAGGTGGGCCGCGTGAACTCTCCAATTTCGGCAGTTGGGTGTGAGGACGCCGTCCCTCGGCCTGTCGGAGGACGTAGACGCCTCCGGTAGGAATGTCAAGGACATCCGTCGGATGGCGACGATGACAAATCACGCACTCCCAGTCGTCGCTCTCGGGCACCGCAGGACGAGGATGATTTGGACGCAGTCAACACGTCAAACTCCTGAAATGTGTCGGAGTTTGTGTGATGTCTGTGTGATGACGTGCTCGGCGCGGGTGCCGCAAACCGTCCGGATGAGTGGCGAGCGGCGGGAGCTTACGCTTCGGCTTCTATGGTGACTTGAACGAGCCCATCCGTGACATTGCAACGGGACCGCACTCGTGATGTGTGTCACGTGCGCATGCGCGCGCATGCGCGCCCAACCACGACCACATTATAAGTGCTCTCCAGCCGACGCGTGTCTGACTCACGGTTGCACACAGGTATCCGACACGCAGAACAAAACAACACGAAACAATGACTACCTGAAGCGAGGAACAAAGACACAACATCAGCACAGATCAGCGACCAAACGAGCCCCACAGTGGCACTTCCTCACAACCACTAACCTGAACTCCCGTCATGCCCTGCGGCGGCGACCGCGTCCGTGATCCGCCGCAATACTTTTCGCCACTAGATGGCAGCACAGAACCTAGAGGGTGGATAGGATAAAAGCCCTTTTTTTCCCCACACCTGAAAAACGCAATTTTTTAGCTCAGTCGGTTAGCGCGTGGTGCTCGTAAGTTGATGGTCACGGGTTCGATACCCGTCATTGGCCACACGTTTTTTTTTTTTTTTTTAACTTAACTAACCCTAACCCTAACTTCACTAAGACGAGATAAAGACTAGATAACGGTTACCACGATACAACGCTACCTTCTGTAAATGAATTTTTCATTCCAAAAATCCAGCGGCCTCCGCTCAACACGTGACATTTGGTGACACCAATCACAGTTTTTATTTATTTATTTTTTATTGATTGAGTGATTTGTTTGACAGGGACAATGAAAGTCATCTTTCATAGTTACAACATGAAAGATGCAGCTCATGCGACACATACAGAGTGTGTAGCAGAGAATGCTCCTTTTCAACTCCTGTCCCTGGTTGAGCTTTTCCCTGTAGTACATACAAATGATACAGAATGAATGAAATACACAACCCTAAAATACATGTTTACAACAGTGGTCTCCACGCACACACGCACACACACTATACATTATTTACAGACTCAGAGGTGCGTACATCTTTGGTTTGTTTTAAGCCACAACTTTAGCTTTGATGTGAACTCCTTAAACTCTGGTCTATTTTTGAGGTCAGTGGGCAGTGGGTTCCACAGTTTGGCCGTCTTTATGGAGAAAGCAGACCGAATAAACCTGGTCCTCCTGTGGGGGGGTCGCACAGTTCTTGTGGGAGGTGCTCCTGGTGACTCTATTGCTGTTTTGTCTAGGTTATGGATGCATTTGAATGTTAGCTTTACAGAGTATAGTTTAATGAAGTTTTCCAAATTTAGTCAATGATAGTTGTCGAGTATATTGCAGTGGTGATAACGGGTGTTTTTTTTTTTTGTCCATAATCTGTATTGCTTGATTTGGAATGTAGTGTCTAATTAGTTTGAAGCAGTTGAGATTACCATGAATAGTTTTGGATATTTTTCACATAGAGTGAATTCGAACACATTAAAACACATTAAAAGCAACGTTTTGCAACCACTGTGCCGCTGGACACCGAGACGCGAATTTGTATTGCTTGATTGTACAATGAACCAATGCACTTAGTGGCTGAGGGAGGTGCCTGGGTGCTGTCATTCAGCATGACATGTGGCAGAAGATCATCCATTGCATGTACAGCAAGGCCGCTTGATTTGGAATGTAGTGTCTTATTAGTTTGAAGCAGTTGAGATTACCATGAATAGTTTTGGATATTTTTCGCATAGAGTGAATTAAAACACATTAAAACACATTAAAAGCAACGTTTTTCAACCACTGTTCCGCTGGACACCGAGACGCGCTCAGGTGTGCCGCGTGAACTCTCCAATTTCGGCAGTTGGGTGTGAGGACGCCGTCCCTCGGCCTGTCGGAGGACGTAGACGCCTCCGGTAGGAATGTCAAGGACATCCGTCGGATGGCGACGATGACAAATCACGCACTCCCAGTCGTCGCTCTCGGGCACCGCAGGACGAGGATGATTTGGACGCAGTCAACACGTCAAACTCCTGAAATGTGTCGGAGTTTGTGTGATGTCTGTGTGATGACGTGCTCGGCGCGGGTGCCGCAAACCGTCCGGATGAGTGGCGAGCGGCGGGAGCTTACGCTTCGGCTTCTATGGTGACTTGAACGAGCCCATCCGTGACATTGCAACGGGACCGCACTCGTGATGTGTGTCACGTGCGCATGCGCGCGCATGCGTGCCCAACCACGACCACAATATAAGTGCTCTCCAGCAGACGCGTGTCTGACTCACGGTTGCCCACAGGTATCCGACACGCAGAACAAAACAACACGAAACAATGACTACCTGAAGCGAGGAACAAAGACACAACATCAGCACAGATCAGCGACCAAACGAGCCCCACAGTGGCACTTCCTCACAACCACTAACCTGAACTCCCGTCATGCCCTGCGGCGGCGACCGCGTCCGTGATCCGCCGCAATACTTTTCGCCACTAGATGGCAGCACAGAACCTAGAGGGTGGATAGGATAAAAGCCCTTTTTTTCCCCACACCTGAAAAACGCAATTTTTTAGCTCAGTCGGTTAGCGCGTGGTGCTCGTAAGTTGATGGTCACGGGTTCGATACCCGTCATTGGCCACACGTTTTTTTTTTTTTTTTTAACTTAACTAACCCTAACCCTAACTTCACTAAGACGAGATAAAGACTAGATAACGGTTACCACGATACAACGCTACCTTCTGTAAATGAATTTTTCATTCCAAAAATCCAGCGGCCTCCGCTCAACACGTGACATTTGGTGACACCAATCACAGTTTTTATTTATTTATTTTTTATTGATTGAGTGATTTGTTTGACAGGGACAATGAAAGTCATCTTTCATAGTTACAACATGAAAGATGCAGCTCATGCGACACATACAGAGTGTGTAGCAGAGAATGCTCCTTTTCAACTCCTGTCCCTGGTTGAGCTTTTCCCTGTAGTACATACAAATGATACAGAATGAATGAAATACACAACCCTAAAATACATGTTTACAACAGTGGTCTCCACGCACACACGCACACACACTATACATTATTTACAGACTCAGAGGTGCGTACATCTTTGGTTTGTTTTAAGCCACAACTTTAGCTTTGATGTGAACTCCTTAAACTCTGGTCTATTTTTGAGGTCAGTGGGCAGTGGGTTCCACAGTTTGGCCGTCTTTATGGAGAAAGCAGACCGAATAAACCTGGTCCTCCTGTGGGGGGGTCGCACAGTTCTTGTGGGAGGTGCTCCTGGTGACTCTATTGCTGTTTTGTCTAGGTTATGGATGCATTTGAATGTTAGCTTTACAGAGTATAGTTTAATGAAGTTTTCCAAATTTAGTCAATGATAGTTGTCGAGTATATTGCAGTGGTGATAACGGGTGTTTTTTTTTTTGTCCATAATCTGTATTGCTTGATTTGGAATGTAGTGTCTTATTAGTTTGAAGCAGTTGAGATTACGATGAATAGTTTTGGATATTTTTCACATAGAGTGAATTCGAACACATTAAAACACATTAAAAGCAACGTTTTGCAACCACTGTGCCGCTGGACACCGAGACGCGAATTTGTATTGCTTGATTGTACAATGAACCAATGCACTTAGTGGCTGAGGGAGGTGCCTGGGTGCTGTCATTCAGCATGACATGTGGCAGAAGATCATCCATTGCATGTACAGCAAGGCCGCTTGATTTGGAATGTAGTGTCTTATTAGTTTGAAGCAGTTGAGATTACCATGAATAGTTTTGGATATTTTTCGCATAGAGTGAATTAAAACACATTAAAACACATTAAAAGCAACGTTTTTCAACCACTGTTCCGCTGGACACCGAGACGCGCTCAGGTGGGCCGCGTGAACTCTCCAATTTCGGCAGTTGGGTGTGAGGACGCCGTCCCTCGGCCTGTCGGAGGACGTAGACGCCTCCGGTAGGAATGTCAAGGACATCCGTCGGATGGCGACGATGACAAATCACGCACTCCCAGTCGTCGCTCTCGGGCACCGCAGGACGAGGATGATTTGGACGCAGTCAACACGTCAAACTCCTGAAATGTGTCGGAGTTTGTGTGATGTCTGTGTGATGACGTGCTCGGCGCGGGTGCCGCAAACCGTCCGGATGAGTGGCGAGCGGCGGGAGCTTACGCTTCGGCTTCTATGGTGACTTGAACGAGCCCATCCGTGACATTGCAACGGGACCGCACTCGTGATGTGTGTCACGTGCGCATGCGCGCGCATGCGCGCCCAACCACGACCACATTATAAGTGCTCTCCAGCAGACGCGTGTCTGACTCACGGTTGCACACAGGTATCCGACACGCAGAACAAAACAACACGAAACAATGACTACCTGAAGCGAGGAACAAAGACACAACATCAGCACAGATCAGCGACCAAACGAGCCCCACAGTGGCACTTCCTCACAACCACTAACCTGAACTCCCGTCATGCCCTGCGGCGGCGACCGCGTCCGTGATCCGCCGCAATACTTTTCGCCACTAGATGGCAGCACAGAACCTAGAGGGTGGATAGGATAAAAGCCCTGTTTTTCCCCACACCTGAAAAACGCAATTTTTTAGCTCAGTCGGTTAGCGCGTGGTGCTCGTAAGTTGATGGTCACGGGTTCGATACCCGTCATTGGCCACACGTTTTTTTTTTTTTTTTTAACTTAACTAACCCTAACCCTAACTTCACTAAGACGAGATAAAGACTAGATAACGGTTACCACGATACAACGCTACCTTCTGTAAATGAATTTTTCATTCCAAAAATCCAGCGGCCTCCGCTCAACACGTGACATTTGGTGACACCAATCACAGTTTTTATTTATTTATTTTTTATTGATTGAGTGATTTGTTTGACAGGGACAATGAAAGTCATCTTTCATAGTTACAACATGAAAGATGCAGCTCATGCGACACATACAGAGTGTGTAGCAGAGAATGCTCCTTTTCAACTCCTGTCCCTGGTTGAGCTTTTCCCTGTAGTACATACAAATGATACAGAATGAATGAAATACACAACCCTAAAATACATGTTTACAACAGTGGTCTCCACGCACACACGCACACACACTATACATTATTTACAGACTCAGAGGTGCGTACATCTTTGGTTTGTTTTAAGCCACAACTTTAGCTTTGATGTGAACTCCTTAAACTCTGGTCTATTTTTGAGGTCAGTGGGCAGTGGGTTCCACAGTTTGGCCGTCTTTATGGAGAAAGCAGACCGAATAAACCTGGTCCTCCTGTGGGGGGGTCGCACAGTTCTTGTGGGAGGTGCTCCTGGTGACTCTATTGCTGTTTTGTCTAGGTTATGGATGCATTTGAATGTTAGCTTTACAGAGTATAGTTTAATGAAGTTTTCCAAATTTAGTCAATGATAGTTGTCGAGTATATTGCAGTGGTGATAACGGGTGTTTTTTTTTTTTGTCCATAATCTGTATTGCTTGATTTGGAATGTAGTGTCTTATTAGTTTGAAGCAGTTGAGATTACCATGAATAGTTTTGGATATTTTTCACATAGAGTGAATTCGAACACATTAAAACACATTAAAAGCAACGTTTTGCAACCACTGTGCCGCTGGACACCGAGACGCGAATTTGTATTGCTTGATTGTACAATGAACCAATGCACTTAGTGGCTGAGGGAGGTGCCTGGGTGCTGTCATTCAGCATGACATGTGGCAGAAGATCATCCATTGCATGTACAGCAAGGCCGCTTGATTTGGAATGTAGTGTCTTATTAGTTTGAAGCAGTTGAGATTACCATGAATAGTTTTGGATATTTTTCGCATAGAGTGAATTAAAACACATTAAAACACATTAAAAGCAACGTTTTTCAACCACTGTTCCGCTGGACACCGAGACGCGCTCAGGTGTGCCGCGTGAACTCTCCAATTTCGGCAGTTGGGTGTGAGGACGCCGTCCCTCGGCCTGTCGGAGGACGTAGACGCCTCCGGTAGGAATGTCAAGGACATCCGTCGGATGGCGACGATGACAAATCACGCACTCCCAGTCGTCGCTCTCGGGCACCGCAGGACGAGGATGATTTGGACGCAGTCAACACGTCAAACTCCTGAAATGTGTCGGAGTTTGTGTGATGTCTGTGTGATGACGTGCTCGGCGCGGGTGCCGCAAACCGTCCGGATGAGTGGCGAGCGGCGGGAGCTTACGCTTCGGCTTCTATGGTGACTTGAACGAGCCCATCCGTGACATTGCAACGGGACCGCACTCGTGATGTGTGTCACGTGCGCATGCGCGCCCAACCACGACCACATTATAAGTGCTCTCCAGCAGACGCGTGTCTGACTCACGGTTGCACACAGGTATCCGACACGCAGAACAAAACAACACGAAACAATGACTACCTGAAGCGAGGAACAAAGACACAACATCAGCACAGATCAGCGACCAAACGAGCCCCACAGTGGCACTTCCTCACAACCACTAACCTGAACTCCCGTCATGCCCTGCGGCGGCGACCGCGTCCGTGATCCGCCGCAATACTTTTCGCCACTAGATGGCAGCACAGAGCGTAGAGGGTTGATAGGATAAAAGCCCTTTTTTTCCCCACACCTGAAAAACGCAATTTTTTAGCTCAGTCGGTTAGCGCGTGGTGCTCGTAAGTTGATGGTCACGGGTTCGATACCCGTCATTGGCCACACGTTTTTTTTTTTTTTTTTAACTTAACTAACCCTAACCCTAACTTCACTAAGACGAGATAAAGACTAGATAACGGTTACCACGATACAACGCTACCTTCTGTAAATGAATTTTTCATTCCAAAAATCCAGCGGCCTCCGCTCAACACGTGACATTTGGTGACACCAATCACAGTTTTTATTTATTTATTTTTTATTGATTGAGTGATTTGTTTGACAGGGACAATGAAAGTCATCTTTCATAGTTACAACATGAAAGATGCAGCTCATGCGACACATACAGAGTGTGTAGCAGAGAATGCTCCTTTTCAACTCCTGTCCCTGGTTGAGCTTTTCCCTGTAGTACATACAAATGATACAGAATGAATGAAATACACAACCCTAAAATACATGTTTACAACAGTGGTCTCCACGCACACACGCACACACACTATACATTATTTACAGACTCAGAGGTGCGTACATCTTTGGTTTGTTTTAAGCCACAACTTTAGCTTTGATGTGAACTCCTTAAACTCTGGTCTATTTTTGAGGTCAGTGGGCAGTGGGTTCCACAGTTTGGCCGTCTTTATGGAGAAAGCAGACCGAATAAAGGTGGTCCTCCTGTGGGGGGTCGCACAGTTCTTGTGGGAGGTGCTCCTGGTGACTCTATTGCTGTTTTGTCTAGGTTATGGATGCATTTGAATGTTAGCTTTACAGAGTATAGTTTAATGAAGTTTTCCAAATTTAGTCAATGATAGTTGTCGAGTATATTGCAGTGGTGATAACGGGTGTTTTTTTTTTTTGTCCATAATCTGTATTGCTTGATTTGGAATGTAGTGTCTTATTAGTTTGAAGCAGTTGAGATTACCATGAATAGTTTTGGATATTTTTCACATAGAGTGAATTCGAACACATTAAAACACATTAAAAGCAACGTTTTGCAACCACTGTGCCGCTGGACACCGAGACGCGAATTTGTATTGCTTGATTGTACAATGAACCAATGCACTTAGTGGCTGAGGGAGGTGCCTGGGTGCTGTCATTCAGCATGACATGTGGCAGAAGATCATCCATTGCATGTACAGCAAGGCCGCTTGATTTGGAATGTAGTGTCTGTCCTTTTTGGGGGCCCGCTCCCCCGAGGAGGGACAGCTCGCTCCCCGTGTAAGGAAAATGGGAAACCACAGTGAGTTTAAGCACCAAACATGAAACTTGAGAATGAAATCAACATATGAGTTTTATTACAAAGCAATATATATAAAACTTACAGAAATATTTCTGGGTTCGAAGAGCCGTTCACCACACAGGTGGATCTTGCTTCTCAGAACCAAAAACCGGACCCAAGTGGATACGGCAGAAGCAAATGGCAAAAGACCCCTGGCTCAGAATTACTGCCTCCTTTTCTCTATCTCCTCCAAGGTCTTCCTCCTGTCCCCGCCCGTGCTTCTCCAGTCACGGGACATCAAAATGGAGGAGTAAGCTGGTTTGCACCGGTTCTTATCAATTCTAGCAGGCCCCAGCCAGGACAACTACAGCCCAAAATCAAAACAATTTTAACAATTTTTGTAGGTGGGGTCAATGGGAGCAGTAATTCTCAACCCGTGGCAAACACATACATCAGACCATCATTATTTTAATAAAACCCACACTATCACTAAGTCAGAATAATCACACATTGCTAAGACTACTTTAACCTTTAACCTTAAATCAATATTCTTCGTGTTTTGTAGGTCCCTCTCTTGGAGTGATCCAATCAATCACTCCATAAAACCTTGTAAACACAATACAAACAATTTTTCTGGACACAGTTTTAATTAATATATTGCCATGAGAAAATCCTTTGATCATAACATGGGCCTGATAAGTAAGCAAGCTGATTCAAAACACATTCTTCACGCGAATCAAAAAGCAGAAATATAAGATTACATAAATGCTGACCCACCCAATACCTCACAAAACCTGGTCTTCTAAATGCAAAAAATCAACTGTCAAAGGGATGATGTTCCGGCCATACGGGCCTTCAGACACTTTAATTGTGATCTTAATTTTACTTTAAAGTTTTGGACCTCCTGGGTCGGTCTTGCACCGTATCCAGGAGGGAAGGGAATTTTAACAATCCCTCTCTTGATGTGTGTCATCACACATCATATATGATCATCCTATGGGAACGCTTCGTCTTCTGGGTCAAAATTACCAGGTTCGCCTGTCGGAGTTAATAGAGCCATGTTCACCACATTTCTTTTGTCGGGTGATATGGCAGTATCAATCAACCGAGTGAGAAGGGCTCTGATACATGGAATACAACAACAACCACAGAGAGTAAGAATAGCTGTAAACACTGCAACAGAAATCAACACGACATCACCAAGTCCTTATACTTACCAAACATGTCAGTCCAGCCATCCCACACGGAAGTGTCTACACCTGAATGATCCTTCATGTTTTTGTTGAGTGTGCACAAACCTTCCAGGGCCCTTGTTAAAGTGCCATCTGCTGCTGTGTTGTTAGGGATGAAAGTGCAACATCTATCGCCGATGTGAGTGTGTTTACGGGGTCTAAATACACTAAGGAGCTAGTACCTTTGTCTGTGGGATGAGTGGGCTGAAACATGTACCAAAACCAGGGTGACAGAACAATTAGCAATGCAAGTATGAGTCCACACAAACATTTCCATGATCCGTACATACGGGGCCCCCCAAACAGTTTCTCCAACCAGTCCATTTTCTGGAGAGTTCTTTGAAAGTTCTTTTGTAGAGTCTTTTTTTTTAAAATTTCTATATCAGTGCTGCTCCTCGGAGATTTCGTGTTTTTGTGTGTTACGCGGAGAGGATCAGGACCACCCCTGTCCTCCCGTCTTGCCTTAACAGTGTCTCAGGGGTGGTGTGCGCCCCCTGGAGATCCCTTATCGCCGGTGTCCTCTGGACACCTGCGATGATCTTCTCCTGGTGCTGGTCCCGTGCAGGCTGTAGGCTCTTTACTGTCGCTGAGGTCGTCCTGGTCGTCAGATTCCCAGTTGTCCTCAGGAACGATGATCTCTCTGTCAGGTGGAGTCGCCTTGGCGCAGTGATGGAGATGGAACCACGCGTGATGACCTTCGATCTTCACGGCGTGTGATGTCTTTTCTGTCACCCGGAGTGGATCGTACCACCTCGGATTCAGCCAGTGGCGTTTGAACCTTTTCATCCACGCCCAGTCGAGATCTCTGGTATCAGCACCTTTGGGTAGCGGACTGCAGTCCAGTCCAGTGCTCTCTCTTGGAGTGTCACAAGGTCATCCTGGGTCATCGCACCGGCCAAGTCATCATCAGTCTGTTCGTCAGTGTCAGTGTCCTTCGTCTGTTTTGTCTCTGCTAACAAAACATTGTAGGGAGTGAAGCCTGCTGCGGCCTTGGCTGCTATATCAGCTTTATTGTTTCCCAACGAGTCTTCATCAGTTCTGCCTGTGTGTGCTGCACATTTTCTTACTGCAAGCTCGGTAGGTAACATGATAGCGCGTGCAAGTCTTTGTACCAAGTCTGAGTGTTTGCATGGTGTTCCTGATGTTGTTTTCCAGTCAACCCTTACCATTTTGGTCAGTTCTCTCGTGCACAATCCATAAACATACATTGAGTCAGTTACGACTTCTCCTCTCTGACCTTCCAGCAGTTCTAATGCTGTACCCACTGCTTCCAGCTCAGCCCTTTGTGCTGACATTCTTTCTTTATCATCTAGACTCTCAGCAACTTACTGTTTTCCAATCTCTTCCTTCTCTCTCCACAACCGCAAAACCGGCTTTCAACATTCCTTTCTCCATGTCCCTATGACAACAACCATCCACAAACAAAACTCTCCTATTGCCTGAGAGTGGCTCTGTTTTCAAGTCTGGTCTAAACCTCACATCTTCCTCAACTCGAGGGGCACAATCATGTATGGGAAACGATCTCACTCCCGACACTGCAAGGTCATCTGGGGCTTGGAATGTTATGTGTGGTTGTAGAATGATTTTTCTCAATCTTTGTGTCCGATGTATGCAACTACTCCATGTTCAGAAAGAACACTGCTTTACCGTTCCCTCTCTGTTGAAACAAAACTGCATTCACAACCCCGTTTTGTTCAACAACTTCTAGAAAGAATGGTTTTCTTACAGGGAGCAGTGGTGTGTTGGACCGTGAATCTGTAGGAATCAATACTTCTGCACTTTTTAGGCCTTCGATTGTGTCTTTGATGCCTAAAGCAGCTTCTGGTTTCATATGGTATTGAGGTTTATAAATGTAGTTGTGAGAAAATGACAGTTCAACAGGGGGAACGTCAAGTATTCCTACATCAAAAGAATGTTTTTACACATGGGTCCTAAGTTTTTAGCCTGACTCTTTAAACGTACTGCTAGTGAACAATGAGGTACAGAGGTAGATGACATCATGTACCAAGTGATCTGGGAAGGAGTCAAATCAGCAACAGCAGCAACACCCTCTGGGTCCACAATAATGTCTGAAGTAGCTACAGTTAAATCAATAGTGGACGAACAATGGTCCCATCTCTCCTGGTAGGCCTCGTCAGGGTCTCGGCGGTAGTACAGGGTAATATGAGGCGGGTCAGGGGGAGGCACATATTGTCCACATGCATCAATCCACGGCTTCCACAAAAAATGCATTAGTCCCAGAGCGGATCTCTTCTCAGGTTCCAACAACAGCCAATAGATATGAGCTGGGTCAGCTGGCTCATCAGGCACATCAAACGGATGCAGCGCATACATTGTACAATCCGAGGCAGGGCTGGCTGTGTTTACAACTGTACCATTCGGCAAAGTCACAATAATTCCATCAGCAGAGCAAGAAATCAAAGCTTTCAATTTCACGAGCAAGTCTCTTCCACAAAGCGGCCGGGGACACGAGTCTGTGATCAAAAATGAATGAGTCAATGTTTGTCCATTGCACGAAACCACAGTTTCCTTTGACAGTGGTAACGATTGTTTTTGCGGCGGTTGCTGTGGATACTGTGGGGCCATCAATGGCGCTGGAGCCAAATATGGCACCTGAGATCCTTGTGGATGGTTGTGAGGTTGGACTTGACCTCCAGTCCATGGACCAGGGGGCTGAGGGACATAGGGCTGATAGCCAACAGCTCCTTGAGGACAATTGCGAGCCCAATGTCCTTGTTGTCCACAGACATAACAACAATCGTTGTTGCCAGTGCGGGGGCCTCCCCTGCCTCTACCACGGCTACCGTGACCTCCTCCCTGACGAGGTCTGCCCTGATAAGGCAGTGGCTGTTGATAAGTCACAGGTTGCACAGACATAACCCAAGCGGGCATTGTGAGACCAGCTGTTGGAGCGGCGGCTGAGGCTGAGTTATCTGAATGTCTTGTTTTGAAATTGTTTTTGCTATTCCATGTGTTGAGATTATCATTTTTGCAAAGTGTTTTTGCTACTGTTACAGTATCTGGATGTTTTGTTGGTACTATTTCTACCCAATTAGAGAATGTGTCTATTTTCACTATTCTGGTTTTGGAAATGTACCTCCTTTTTTGTCTTCTGTTTTATACAGATTATACATACTGCTCAAAAAAAATATATATATTTTTATTATTATTTTTTATTTATTAGTGTGCCATCCCTCCTGTTGAGGCATGGCGAATACGCCATTTTGATACGAGTTGCTCACCAATCTCTATTCTATCACCACACCAATTGTCCGGTCATTTGGAATTACCCCGTCAGACTAGTTCTCTGTAGAAAATTCTATTTGGTCCAAAATCTGCCAAAATTCATTATCAATTTCAAAATGGCAGACTTCCTGTTGAGCTGTTGATATGAGTCCACGAGACTTTTTTGTGAGGCTTGGGGTGTTACATATATGGATGTGACGAGTCTGTCGACTTCCAATGCTCTAAGCAAAGCGGGATCTGGGGGCTGAATTTTTCAAATGTTCCAGGTGGCACAGTTGAGCCTTTTTTCCAATCACGTGTGATTCCTCCAAATCATCACATTTGTCTGATGACCATTGCAAAAGTTATGTATGTTGCAAAAAGTTATGTATGTTTAGCCCCTCAAAAATGCGTTTTCCCATAATGAAGAAAGCATAAGAGTTAATAATAGTTCATAATAGTTTTATCATTAATTCACAATTCACACACAAACACCACAACAGTGAATTCTAGAAGTCTCTTCCATCATAATCTAATATTTAACATTTTCAAAGAGATTCAGATTTTCACCTGCAACCATATCATCACCCTGTGAATCCACTACAATCCTGCTCTGGTGTCTGGTGTCTCCTCCTAGGTGAATGTTTTTACTCTGTAGTTCCTCATCATATATATATATATATAAAATACAAATGGTCCGTGCTTGAAATAGGTCATAAACAGATGGGGTGGCTTGTCTCTGGTCAGTGCAGCTCTGTGATCCTTACACAGTGAGGAAAAGAGAAAAAAAAAAAAAAAAAAAAAAAAAAAAAAAAAACTTTTTCACACACACACTCACACCCTTCAGGATAAGCTTTAGAGAAGACAACACATCAGGGAAGATGGTCTGGTTTTTAGGGCTATGACATTTGAACCATCTGTGTTCTTTTTATATGATCTATAAACATTCTATAAAATTTTTAAATCTGATTTTGTTAGACGGATAACGTTTTTGGTAGACAGTCAAACTGTCATGTCTCGCATGATAAGATAGTTTGTTTTGACGTAATATCACAAACACTGTGTGCAGTACTTTCAACGTTAGTGGGTGAAACAGCACCAATGAAGCCTGCAGTGCTCCACCGAGGCTCCTCCCACCTCTTGTACACACAGACAGCGCATGTGATTCACTATCAAGTTTCATAAACTAGCCAGATTATGCCTGTTAATCATTATTTTGTTTATGCAAAGGTAACAATCTATTATCTTAAAAAAAATTGAGAATAATTTTCTTAGTTTCTTATTTTTTAATTTCTTGTTTGAGGTTTTGTTTTCTTGTAAGCTGACTCTTTCCAAACTTCATCTAAATGTTTAGTCTAGTTTTAGTCACTACGTTTGTTTAGTTTAGTTTCACTAATCTATTGTTGATTTTATAAACCATTTAATTCCTGGACCTCTGTAAAAGGTCTTAAATTTCATTGCACACATCAAATTCTAATTTTGATCCTCAAACTCTCAAGTTTAAACTTCTGCCTCTTTGTTCCTACTGGAATGTTATTAACACTGTGCATTTGAATCCCTTCATTCTCCCACTATGTGTGTGTGTGCGTTCTCATGGTACGACCTTGGCACGCTGAAGTGTATTTTACGTCGCGACACGGCATGTTCGTCATTACGTTGAGAGTTTCCATGTTTGTAGTCCAACCTAGCGCCTCCACAGCCTCTCATTCCTCCACCAGCAACGTCTGGTAGAAGCAGAATGGGATCGGAGCTGTGGATTCTGTTTTCATTCAATGTCCTCGGTCTCCATAACAGCTGTTTGATAAGGAGGCTCTGCTTCATGCATATACACCCAAAGTATTTGTTCAAGGATTCCTTTGATTCATTTATTTCATCTATTTATTTTATTCAGTTAATTTAGCAATTTTTATTTATAGATTTTTTAAGTTTAAATTCCAAATATGATAAGTTTATTTCCTCATTAAACACACTAAAGTAGTCTCGAACATTACTTAGTTTTCGAGCAGCTTTAAAAGGTTGCTGTTTTGTTTTTGTGTTATCTCGTCTGAGGCCGTTCAGTGTGGAGACGTGTCTCCTGCACACACACTGAACTGTCTCTGCTTCCCTCTTTCCACGTCCGGGCGTGCAGCTGCTGAATTCCTATTCTCTTTTCGGTTTTTTTTTTTTTTCTTTCTTTTTTTTTTCTCCTGACTGTCTCTCTTGTACTTTAAGTTGTATAACTAATTTTACACACTCTTCTGATTGCAGTTTTCATTTAAATCTGTATTTCTTTTGCTTTACTGTTTTAGATATTGAGGCAAGCGAGGGTGAGTTTAACTCATAAATTTGTATCACCAACTTCATCACTAATTAGTTTTTGTACAACAGCTTCCCATATTTAATTTATGTTGCCAGTGCGATCTCACTTCTTCCTTGAAAGATAAGCTTCTAGGGCACAGGAGTAAGAGCCGTTTTAGATTTTACCCCAATTTCACCTGATGAGTCAGCAATAAGAGATTATTTTTACTCCCCAGATAGAGCTCAGTTGACACCGTGATGTTTTACCGATCATCTGGGTTTCGAAAATAATTTCTCTTCATACACACAGTCCTTTGGTCAGTCACACAGTCACTCGAGTACTTTTTGTTTTTATTTATATAGCGCTTACCATTTTTGTGTGCTGTCATAACCTTTTTGCATCTTTTTAGGATCCTTTTTAGTTTTTTCTTTAATCGCATCTTGTAAAACTGTTATTTTATTTAATTTTTTTATTGAAGCTCCCGTCGAAGCCATATTTTGTAATCAAGTTATCCAAATGTTTTACATTTTCTTTGCTGCAGCGTTCTACATATTTCCAATCTTTACAATTTAATTTATCGTGCGGTTTAGATTTTTTGGTGTAAAAGAGGGCTCTAAATAAGGTGGTGGCTTGGTGTACACTTGCGGTGGTGCAGAGGAGGCTGGTGCTTGTGTGGAACTAGGAGCTGCTTCCTTTTCTTTTGTGGAAGTTTCTCCGGAAGACGGTCCCTTATGTACGGGTGTCTGACTAGGTGGAGGCCCCTCATCCTTGTGGGCTCCCTCCAGTTTGATCATTGCGTCTCTGATTCCTTTCAGTATGCTAATGTGAATCGCAGAGGTATATTATTTTTCCTTGGTATTTATTTTGTTTGGAAAATAGTGACCTTTTGGCAAGTTCTTTTTCATATTGGAGTTTGTAATGGTCCAAGGCCATTTGTTCAACAGTCAGTTGGTTTTTAAATCTCTTCAAGAATGGTCCTGTGTCATGTGCTTTCGGCCACCATGGCTTCTTTTTTTCTATTCCTTCAAAACATTTCAGTTTGTGTCTCAAGGTCTCCAGTCTCTGTATGTTGTCAGATGATGTCAAAAATCGCTTTACAGCGTCCCACATATTTTCAAAAGTTGCCATAATCTTACTTGTTGCTTACAATGTTATATTTACACAAATTACCACACTTCGCTGTCTTCGCAGGTAGAGGTCAGTGCCAGTAGTGTCCACTCCAATAGAGGAAGCTTCTACACAGCCGGAGCTGTGCGCCTCTACTCTGGGGGTTATTTCCCGGAGCAAAACACTACTTTTTCTACCTTTGATAAAACAACGACAGAACTATCCCAACCCACAATTTCCCCACAGAAATGTGTATTTTTCAGAACATTAGCCTGATGCAAAAGCACAAACACACATGAACCTCCCACACATTTCCCTTGTCAATAAAACATATTAATACACTGCAGGTTTCTCTTTTTTTTTTTTTTTTTTTTTTTAGCGCTTTTCTAATCTAAGCATCCCAGATGCTGTGCCCCAGGCACTCGGTAGGATTATCAATAATCCTCCGAACTAAGTTTGGTAGTTCCCAGAACTTCAAACTTAGCGGGTCCCAGACCCTTGAGTTCCCAGAACTCCTGATTATAATGGATCCCAGATCCGGAGGTCCCAGACCTCGAGAGGGTTCTAATAACCACTCTCCTTCGGCGAACCCCAGGCTCCCGGTATGAAGCTCCGTTATTCCACTCTCAAGTTATTCAACTTTTATTATTTTTAACGTTTATTCTATAAAATTTAGCACTATCTCACGGCCTCAACTTCACGTACCACAGAGCCAATTTAGAATCGCCAATGTGCAGTTTTCGATGAAACAGGAAAACTGCTTACCTTACCCGGGTGGTCGGCTCTGGGAAACGTTGGGCTGGAAACCGATACTCACTGGACCACTTCGTCCAAAACTTCCTTTTCCTTACGATTGAAGAATCCTGCCGACAACGCCAAATTGTCCTTTTTGGGGGCCCGCTCCCCCGAGGAGGGACAGCTCGCTCCCCGTGTAAGGAAAATGGGAAACCACAGTGAGTTTAAGCACCAAACATGAAACTTGAGAATGAAATCAACATATGAGTTTTATTACAAAGCAATATATATAAAACTTACAGAAATATTTCTGGGTTCGAAGAGCCGTTCACCACACAGGTGGATCTTGCTTCTCAGAACCAAAAACCGGACCCAAGTGGATACGGCAGAAGCAAATGGCAAAAGACCCCTGGCTCAGAATTACTGCCTCCTTTTCTCTATCTCCTCCAAGGTCTTCCTCCTGTCCCCGCCCGTGCTTCTCCAGTCACGGGACATCAAAATGGAGGAGTAAGCTGGTTTGCACCGGTTCTTATCAATTCTAGCAGGCCCCAGCCAGGACAACTACAGCCCAAAATCAAAACAATTTTAACATGTCTTATTAGTTTGAAGCAGTTGAGATTACCATGAATAGTTTTGGATATTTTTCGCATAGAGTGAATTAAAACACATTAAAACACATTAAAAGCAACGTTTTTCAACCACTGTTCCGCTGGACACCGAGACGCGCTCAGGTGTGCCGCGTGAACTCTCCAATTTCGGCAGTTGGGTGTGAGGACGCCGTCCCTCGGCCTGTCGGAGGACGTAGACGCCTCCGGTAGGAATGTCAAGGACATCCGTCGGATGGCGACGATGACAAATCACGCACTCCCAGTCGTCGCTCTCGGGCACCGCAGGACGAGGATGATTTGGACGCAGTCAACACGTCAAACTCCTGAAATGTGTCGGAGTTTGTGTGATGTCTGTGTGATGACGTGCTCGGCGCGGGTGCCGCAAACCGTCCGGATGAGTGGCGAGCGGCGGGAGCTTACGCTTCGGCTTCTATGGTGACTTGAACGAGCCCATCCGTGACATTGCAACGGGACCGCACTCGTGATGTGTGTCACGTGCGCATGCGCGCGCATGCGTGCCCAACCACGACCACAATATAAGTGCTCTCCAGCAGACGCGTGTCTGACTCACGGTTGCCCACAGGTATCCGACACGCAGAACAAAACAACACGAAACAATGACTACCTGAAGCGAGGAACAAAGACACAACATCAGCACAGATCAGCGACCAAACGAGCCCCACAGTGGCACTTCCTCACAACCACTAACCTGAACTCCCGTCATGCCCTGCGGCGGCGACCGCGTCCGTGATCCGCCGCAATACTTTTCGCCACTAGATGGCAGCACAGAGCGTAGAGGGTGCATAGGATAAAAGCCCTTTTTTTCCCCACACCTGAAAAACGCAATTTTTTAGCTCAGTCGGTTAGCGCGTGGTGCTCGTAAGTTGATGGTCACGGGTTCGATACCCGTCATTGGCCACACGTTTTTTTTTTTTTTTTTAACTTAACTAACCCTAACCCTAACTTCACTAAGACGAGATAAAGACTAGATAACGGTTACCACGATACAACGCTACCTTCTGTAAATGAATTTTTCATTCCAAAAATCCAGCGGCCTCCGCTCAACACGTGACATTTGGTGACACCAATCACAGTTTTTATTTATTTATTTTTTATTGATTGAGTGATTTGTTTGACAGGGACAATGAAAGTCATCTTTCATAGTTACAACATGAAAGATGCAGCTCATGCGACACATACAGAGTGTGTAGCAGAGAATGCTCCTTTTCAACTCCTGTCCCTGGTTGAGCTTTTCCCTGTAGTACATACAAATGATACAGAATGAATGAAATACACAACCCTAAAATACATGTTTACAACAGTGGTCTCCACGCACACACGCACACACACTATACATTATTTACAGACTCAGAGGTGCGTACATCTTTGGTTTGTTTTAAGCCACAACTTTAGCTTTGATGTGAACTCCTTAAACTCTGGTCTATTTTTGAGGTCAGTGGGCAGTGGGTTCCACAGTTTGGCCGTCTTTATGGAGAAAGCAGACCGAATAAACCTGGTCCTCCTGTGGGGGGGTCGCACAGTTCTTGTGGGAGGTGCTCCTGGTGACTCTATTGCTGTTTTGTCTAGGTTATGGATGCATTTGAATGTTAGCTTTACAGAGTATAGTTTAATGAAGTTTTCCAAATTTAGTCAATGATAGTTGTCGAGTATATTGCAGTGGTGATAACGGGTGTTTTTTTTTTTTGTCCATAATCTGTATTGCTTGATTTGGAATGTAGTGTCTTATTAGTTTGAAGCAGTTGAGATTACCATGAATAGTTTTGGATATTTTTCACATAGAGTGAATTCGAACACATTAAAACACATTAAAAGCAACGTTTTGCAACCACTGTGCCGCTGGACACCGAGACGCGAATTTGTATTGCTTGATTGTACAATGAACCAATGCACTTAGTGGCTGAGGGAGGTGCCTGGGTGCTGTCATTCAGCATGACATGTGGCAGAAGATCATCCATTGCATGTACAGCAAGGCCGCTTGATTTGGAATGTAGTGTCTTATTAGTTTGAAGCAGTTGAGATTACCATGAATAGTTTTGGATATTTTTCGCATAGAGTGAATTAAAACACATTAAAACACATTAAAAGCAACGTTTTTCAACCACTGTTCCGCTGGACACCGAGACGCGCTCAGGTGTGCCGCGTGAACTCTCCAATTTCGGCAGTTGGGTGTGAGGACGCCGTCCCTCGGCCTGTCGGAGGACGTAGACGCCTCCGGTAGGAATGTCAAGGACATCCGTCGGATGGCGACGATGACAAATCACGCACTCCCAGTCGTCGCTCTCGGGCACCGCAGGACGAGGATGATTTGGACGCAGTCAACACGTCAAACTCCTGAAATGTGTCGGAGTTTGTGTGATGTCTGTGTGATGACGTGCTCGGCGCGGGTGCCGCAAACCGTCCGGATGAGTGGCGAGCGGCGGGAGCTTACGCTTCGGCTTCTATGGTGACTTGAACGAGCCCATCCGTGACATTGCAACGGGACCGCACTCGTGATGTGTGTCACGTGCGCATGCGCGCGCATGCGCGCCCAACCACGACCACATTATAAGTGCTCTCCAGCAGACGCGTGTCTGACTCACGGTTGCACACAGGTATCCGACACGCAGAACAAAACAACACGAAACAATGACTACCTGAAGCGAGGAACAAAGACACAACATCAGCACAGATCAGCGACCAAACGAGCCCCACAGTGGCACTTCCTCACAACCACTAACCTGAACTCCCGTCATGCCCTGCGGCGGCGACCGCGTCCGTGATTCGCCGCAATACTTTTCGCCACTAGATGGCAGCACAGAGCGTAGAGGGTTGATAGGATAAAAGCCCTTTTTTTCCCCACACCTGAAAAACGCAATTTTTTAGCTCAGTCGGTTAGCGCGTGGTGCTCGTAAGTTGATGGTCACGGGTTCGATACCCGTCATTGGCCACACGTTTTTTTTTTTTTTTTTAACTTAACTAACCCTAACCCTAACTTCACTAAGACGAGATAAAGACTAGATAACGGTTACCACGATACAACGCTACCTTCTGTAAATGAATTTTTCATTCCAAAAATCCAGCGGCCTCCGCTCAACACGTGACATTTGGTGACACCAATCACAGTTTTTATTTATTTATTTTTTATTGATTGAGTGATTTGTTTGACAGGGACAATGAAAGTCATCTTTCATAGTTACAACATGAAAGATGCAGCTCATGCGACACATACAGAGTGTGTAGCAGAGAATGCTCCTTTTCAACTCCTGTCCCTGGTTGAGCTTTTCCCTGTAGTACATACAAATGATACAGAATGAATGAAATACACAACCCTAAAATACATGTTTACAACAGTGGTCTCCACGCACACACGCACACACACTATACATTATTTACAGACTCAGAGGTGCGTACATCTTTGGTTTGTTTTAAGCCACAACTTTAGCTTTGATGTGAACTCCTTAAACTCTGGTCTATTTTTGAGGTCAGTGGGCAGTGGGTTCCACAGTTTGGCCGTCTTTATGGAGAAAGCAGACCGAATAAACCTGGTCCTCCTGTGGGGGGGTCGCACAGTTCTTGTGGGAGGTGCTCCTGGTGACTCTATTGCTGTTTTGTCTAGGTTATGGATGCATTTGAATGTTAGCTTTACAGAGTATAGTTTAATGAAGTTTTCCAAATTTAGTCAATGATAGTTGTCGAGTATATTGCAGTGGTGATAACGGGTGTTTTTTTTTTTTGTCCATAATCTGTATTGCTTGATTTGGAATGTAGTGTCTTATTAGTTTGAAGCAGTTGAGATTACCATGAATAGTTTTGGATATTTTTCACATAGAGTGAATTCGAACACATTAAAACACATTAAAAGCAACGTTTTGCAACCACTGTGCCGCTGGACACCGAGACGCGAATTTGTATTGCTTGATTGTACAATGAACCAATGCACTTAGTGGCTGAGGGAGGTGCCTGGGTGCTGTCATTCAGCATGACATGTGGCAGAAGATCATCCATTGCATGTACAGCAAGGCCGCTTGATTTGGAATGTAGTGTCTTATTAGTTTGAAGCAGTTGAGATTACCATGAATAGTTTTGGATATTTTTCGCATAGAGTGAATTAAAACACATTAAAACACATTAAAAGCAACGTTTTTCAACCACTGTTCCGCTGGACACCGAGACGCGCTCAGGTGTGCCGCGTGAACTCTCCAATTTCGGCAGTTGGGTGTGAGGACGCCGTCCCTCGGCCTGTCGGAGGACGTAGACGCCTCCGGTAGGAATGTCAAGGACATCCGTCGGATGGCGACGATGACAAATCACGCACTCCCAGTCGTCGCTCTCGGGCACCGCAGGACGAGGATGATTTGGACGCAGTCAACACGTCAAACTCCTGAAATGTGTCGGAGTTTGTGTGATGTCTGTGTGATGACGTGCTCGGCGCGGGTGCCGCAAACCGTCCGGATGAGTGGCGAGCGGCGGGAGCTTACGCTTCGGCTTCTATGGTGACTTGAACGAGCCCATCCGTGACATTGCAACGGGACCGCACTCGTGATGTGTGTCACGTGCGCATGCGCGCGCATGCGCGCCCAACCACGACCACATTATAAGTGCTCTCCAGCAGACGCGTGTCTGACTCACGGTTGCACACAGGTATCCGACACGCAGAACAAAACAACACGAAACAATGACTACCTGAAGCGAGGAACAAAGACACAACATCAGCACAGATCAGCGACCAAACGAGCCCCACAGTGGCACTTCCTCACAACCACTAACCTGAACTCCCGTCATGCCCTGCGGCGGCGACCGCGTCCGTGATCCGCCGCAATACTTTTCGCCACTAGATGGCAGCACAGAGCGTAGAGGGTGCATAGGATAAAAGCCCTTTTTTTCCCCACACCTGAAAAACGCAATTTTTTAGCTCAGTCGGTTAGCGCGTGGTGCTCGTAAGTTGATGGTCACGGGTTCGATACCCGTCATTGGCCACACGTTTTTTTTTTTTTTTTTAACTTAACTAACCCTAACCCTAACTTCACTAAGACGAGATAAAGACTAGATAACGGTTACCACGATACAACGCTACCTTCTGTAAATGAATTTTTCATTCCAAAAATCCAGCGGCCTCCGCTCAACACGTGACATTTGGTGACACCAATCACAGTTTTTATTTATTTATTTTTTATTGATTGAGTGATTTGTTTGACAGGGACAATGAAAGTCATCTTTCATAGTTACAACATGAAAGATGCAGCTCATGCGACACATACAGAGTGTGTAGCAGAGAATGCTCCTTTTCAACTCCTGTCCCTGGTTGAGCTTTTCCCTGTAGTACATACAAATGATACAGAATGAATGAAATACACAACCCTAAAATACATGTTTACAACAGTGGTCTCCACGCACACACGCACACACACTATACATTATTTACAGACTCAGAGGTGCGTACATCTTTGGTTTGTTTTAAGCCACAACTTTAGCTTTGATGTGAACTCCTTAAACTCTGGTCTATTTTTGAGGTCAGTGGGCAGTGGGTTCCACAGTTTGGCCGTCTTTATGGAGAAAGCAGACCGAATAAACCTGGTCCTCCTGTGGGGGGGTCGCACAGTTCTTGTGGGAGGTGCTCCTGGTGACTCTATTGCTGTTTTGTCTAGGTTATGGATGCATTTGAATGTTAGCTTTACAGAGTATAGTTTAATGAAGTTTTCCAAATTTAGTCAATGATAGTTGTCGAGTATATTGCAGTGGTGATAACGGGTGTTTTTTTTTTTTGTCCATAATCTGTATTGCTTGATTTGGAATGTAGTGTCTTATTAGTTTGAAGCAGTTGAGATTACCATGAATAGTTTTGGATATTTTTCACATAGAGTGAATTCGAACACATTAAAACACATTAAAAGCAACGTTTTGCAACCACTGTGCCGCTGGACACCGAGACGCGAATTTGTATTGCTTGATTGTACAATGAACCAATGCACTTAGTGGCTGAGGGAGGTGCCTGGGTGCTGTCATTCAGCATGACATGTGGCAGAAGATCATCCATTGCATGTACAGCAAGGCCGCTTGATTTGGAATGTAGTGTCTTATTAGTTTGAAGCAGTTGAGATTACCATGAATAGTTTTGGATATTTTTCGCATAGAGTGAATTAAAACACATTAAAACACATTAAAAGCAACGTTTTTCAACCACTGTTCCGCTGGACACCGAGACGCGCTCAGGTGTGCCGCGTGAACTCTCCAATTTCGGCAGTTGGGTGTGAGGACGCCGTCCCTCGGCCTGTCGGAGGACGTAGACGCCTCCGGTAGGAATGTCAAGGACATCCGTCGGATGGCGACGATGACAAATCACGCACTCCCAGTCGTCGCTCTCGGGCACCGCAGGACGAGGATGATTTGGACGCAGTCAACACGTCAAACTCCTGAAATGTGTCGGAGTTTGTGTGATGTCTGTGTGATGACGTGCTCGGCGCGGGTGCCGCAAACCGTCCGGATGAGTGGCGAGCGGCGGGAGCTTACGCTTCGGCTTCTATGGTGACTTGAACGAGCCCATCCGTGACATTGCAACGGGACCGCACTCGTGATGTGTGTCACGTGCGCATGCGCGCGCATGCGCGCCCAACCACGACCACATTATAAGTGCTCTCCAGCAGACGCGTGTCTGACTCACGGTTGCACACAGGTATCCGACACGCAGAACAAAACAACACGAAACAATGACTACCTGAAGCGAGGAACAAAGACACAACATCAGCACAGATCAGCGACCAAACGAGCCCCACAGTGGCACTTCCTCACAACCACTAACCTGAACTCCCGTCATGCCCTGCGGCGGCGACCGCGTCCGTGATTCGCCGCAATACTTTTCGCCACTAGATGGCAGCACAGAGCGTAGAGGGTTGATAGGATAAAAGCCCTTTTTTTCCCCACACCTGAAAAACGCAATTTTTTAGCTCAGTCGGTTAGCGCGTGGTGCTCGTAAGTTGATGGTCACGGGTTCGATACCCGTCATTGGCCACACGTTTTTTTTTTTTTTTTTAACTTAACTAACCCTAACCCTAACTTCACTAAGACGAGATAAAGACTAGATAACGGTTACCACGATACAACGCTACCTTCTGTAAATGAATTTTTCATTCCAAAAATCCAGCGGCCTCCGCTCAACACGTGACATTTGGTGACACCAATCACAGTTTTTATTTATTTATTTTTTATTGATTGAGTGATTTGTTTGACAGGGACAATGAAAGTCATCTTTCATAGTTACAACATGAAAGATGCAGCTCATGCGACACATACAGAGTGTGTAGCAGAGAATGCTCCTTTTCAACTCCTGTCCCTGGTTGAGCTTTTCCCTGTAGTACATACAAATGATACAGAATGAATGAAATACACAACCCTAAAATACATGTTTACAACAGTGGTCTCCACGCACACACGCACACACACTATACATTATTTACAGACTCAGAGGTGCGTACATCTTTGGTTTGTTTTAAGCCACAACTTTAGCTTTGATGTGAACTCCTTAAACTCTGGTCTATTTTTGAGGTCAGTGGGCAGTGGGTTCCACAGTTTGGCCGTCTTTATGGAGAAAGCAGACCGAATAAACCTGGTCCTCCTGTGGGGGGGTCGCACAGTTCTTGTGGGAGGTGCTCCTGGTGACTCTATTGCTGTTTTGTCTAGGTTATGGATGCATTTGAATGTTAGCTTTACAGAGTATAGTTTAATGAAGTTTTCCAAATTTAGTCAATGATAGTTGTCGAGTATATTGCAGTGGTGATAACGGGTGTTTTTTTTTTTTGTCCATAATCTGTATTGCTTGATTTGGAATGTAGTGTCTTATTAGTTTGAAGCAGTTGAGATTACCATGAATAGTTTTGGATATTTTTCACATAGAGTGAATTCGAACACATTAAAACACATTAAAAGCAACGTTTTGCAACCACTGTGCCGCTGGACACCGAGACGCGAATTTGTATTGCTTGATTGTACAATGAACCAATGCACTTAGTGGCTGAGGGAGGTGCCTGGGTGCTGTCATTCAGCATGACATGTGGCAGAAGATCATCCATTGCATGTACAGCAAGGCCGCTTGATTTGGAATGTAGTGTCTTATTAGTTTGAAGCAGTTGAGATTACCATGAATAGTTTTGGATATTTTTCGCATAGAGTGAATTAAAACACATTAAAACACATTAAAAGCAACGTTTTTCAACCACTGTTCCGCTGGACACCGAGACGCGCTCAGGTGTGCCGCGTGAACTCTCCAATTTCGGCAGTTGGGTGTGAGGACGCCGTCCCTCGGCCTGTCGGAGGACGTAGACGCCTCCGGTAGGAATGTCAAGGACATCCGTCGGATGGCGACGATGACAAATCACGCACTCCCAGTCGTCGCTCTCGGGCACCGCAGGACGAGGATGATTTGGACGCAGTCAACACGTCAAACTCCTGAAATGTGTCGGAGTTTGTGTGATGTCTGTGTGATGACGTGCTCGGCGCGGGTGCCGCAAACCGTCCGGATGAGTGGCGAGCGGCGGGAGCTTACGCTTCGGCTTCTATGGTGACTTGAACGAGCCCATCCGTGACATTGCAACGGGACCGCACTCGTGATGTGTGTCACGTGCGCATGCGCGCGCATGCGCGCCCAACCACGACCACATTATAAGTGCTCTCCAGCAGACGCGTGTCTGACTCACGGTTGCACACAGGTATCCGACACGCAGAACAAAACAACACGAAACAATGACTACCTGAAGCGAGGAACAAAGACACAACATCAGCACAGATCAGCGACCAAACGAGCCCCACAGTGGCACTTCCTCACAACCACTAACCTGAACTCCCGTCATGCCCTGCGGCGGCGACCGCGTCCGTGATCCGCCGCAATACTTTTCGCCACTAGATGGCAGCACAGAGCGTAGAGGGTGCATAGGATAAAAGCCCTTTTTTTCCCCACACCTGAAAAACGCAATTTTTTAGCTCAGTCGGTTAGCGCGTGGTGCTCGTAAGTTGATGGTCACGGGTTCGATACCCGTCATTGGCCACACGTTTTTTTTTTTTTTTTTAACTTAACTAACCCTAACCCTAACTTCACTAAGACGAGATAAAGACTAGATAACGGTTACCACGATACAACGCTACCTTCTGTAAATGAATTTTTCATTCCAAAAATCCAGCGGCCTCCGCTCAACACGTGACATTTGGTGACACCAATCACAGTTTTTATTTATTTATTTTTTATTGATTGAGTGATTTGTTTGACAGGGACAATGAAAGTCATCTTTCATAGTTACAACATGAAAGATGCAGCTCATGCGACACATACAGAGTGTGTAGCAGAGAATGCTCCTTTTCAACTCCTGTCCCTGGTTGAGCTTTTCCCTGTAGTACATACAAATGATACAGAATGAATGAAATACACAACCCTAAAATACATGTTTACAACAGTGGTCTCCACGCACACACGCACACACACTATACATTATTTACAGACTCAGAGGTGCGTACATCTTTGGTTTGTTTTAAGCCACAACTTTAGCTTTGATGTGAACTCCTTAAACTCTGGTCTATTTTTGAGGTCAGTGGGCAGTGGGTTCCACAGTTTGGCCGTCTTTATGGAGAAAGCAGACCGAATAAACCTGGTCCTCCTGTGGGGGGGTCGCACAGTTCTTGTGGGAGGTGCTCCTGGTGACTCTATTGCTGTTTTGTCTAGGTTATGGATGCATTTGAATGTTAGCTTTACAGAGTATAGTTTAATGAAGTTTTCCAAATTTAGTCAATGATAGTTGTCGAGTATATTGCAGTGGTGATAACGGGTGTTTTTTTTTTTTGTCCATAATCTGTATTGCTTGATTTGGAATGTAGTGTCTTATTAGTTTGAAGCAGTTGAGATTACCATGAATAGTTTTGGATATTTTTCACATAGAGTGAATTCGAACACATTAAAACACATTAAAAGCAACGTTTTGCAACCACTGTGCCGCTGGACACCGAGACGCGAATTTGTATTGCTTGATTGTACAATGAACCAATGCACTTAGTGGCTGAGGGAGGTGCCTGGGTGCTGTCATTCAGCATGACATGTGGCAGAAGATCATCCATTGCATGTACAGCAAGGCCGCTTGATTTGGAATGTAGTGTCTTATTAGTTTGAAGCAGTTGAGATTACCATGAATAGTTTTGGATATTTTTCGCATAGAGTGAATTAAAACACATTAAAACACATTAAAAGCAACGTTTTTCAACCACTGTTCCGCTGGACACCGAGACGCGCTCAGGTGTGCCGCGTGAACTCTCCAATTTCGGCAGTTGGGTGTGAGGACGCCGTCCCTCGGCCTGTCGGAGGACGTAGACGCCTCCGGTAGGAATGTCAAGGACATCCGTCGGATGGCGACGATGACAAATCACGCACTCCCAGTCGTCGCTCTCGGGCACCGCAGGACGAGGATGATTTGGACGCAGTCAACACGTCAAACTCCTGAAATGTGTCGGAGTTTGTGTGATGTCTGTGTGATGACGTGCTCGGCGCGGGTGCCGCAAACCGTCCGGATGAGTGGCGAGCGGCGGGAGCTTACGCTTCGGCTTCTATGGTGACTTGAACGAGCCCATCCGTGACATTGCAACGGGACCGCACTCGTGATGTGTGTCACGTGCGCATGCGCGCGCATGCGTGCCCAACCACGACCACAATATAAGTGCTCTCCAGCAGACGCGTGTCTGACTCACGGTTGCCCACAGGTATCCGACACGCAGAACAAAACAACACGAAACAATGACTACCTGAAGCGAGGAACAAAGACACAACATCAGCACAGATCAGCGACCAAACGAGCCCCACAGTGGCACTTCCTCACAACCACTAACCTGAACTCCCGTCATGCCCTGCGGCGGCGACCGCGTCCGTGATCCGCCGCAATACTTTTCGCCACTAGATGGCAGCACAGAGCGTAGAGGGTGCATAGGATAAAAGCCCTTTTTTTCCCCACACCTGAAAAACGCAATTTTTTAGCTCAGTCGGTTAGCGCGTGGTGCTCGTAAGTTGATGGTCACGGGTTCGATACCCGTCATTGGCCACACGTTTTTTTTTTTTTTTTTAACTTAACTAACCCTAACCCTAACTTCACTAAGACGAGATAAAGACTAGATAACGGTTACCACGATACAACGCTACCTTCTGTAAATGAATTTTTCATTCCAAAAATCCAGCGGCCTCCGCTCAACACGTGACATTTGGTGACACCAATCACAGTTTTTATTTATTTATTTTTTATTGATTGAGTGATTTGTTTGACAGGGACAATGAAAGTCATCTTTCATAGTTACAACATGAAAGATGCAGCTCATGCGACACATACAGAGTGTGTAGCAGAGAATGCTCCTTTTCAACTCCTGTCCCTGGTTGAGCTTTTCCCTGTAGTACATACAAATGATACAGAATGAATGAAATACACAACCCTAAAATACATGTTTACAACAGTGGTCTCCACGCACACACGCACACACACTATACATTATTTACAGACTCAGAGGTGCGTACATCTTTGGTTTGTTTTAAGCCACAACTTTAGCTTTGATGTGAACTCCTTAAACTCTGGTCTATTTTTGAGGTCAGTGGGCAGTGGGTTCCACAGTTTGGCCGTCTTTATGGAGAAAGCAGACCGAATAAACCTGGTCCTCCTGTGGGGGGGTCGCACAGTTCTTGTGGGAGGTGCTCCTGGTGACTCTATTGCTGTTTTGTCTAGGTTATGGATGCATTTGAATGTTAGCTTTACAGAGTATAGTTTAATGAAGTTTTCCAAATTTAGTCAATGATAGTTGTCGAGTATATTGCAGTGGTGATAACGGGTGTTTTTTTTTTTTGTCCATAATCTGTATTGCTTGATTTGGAATGTAGTGTCTTATTAGTTTGAAGCAGTTGAGATTACCATGAATAGTTTTGGATATTTTTCACATAGAGTGAATTCGAACACATTAAAACACATTAAAAGCAACGTTTTGCAACCACTGTGCCGCTGGACACCGAGACGCGAATTTGTATTGCTTGATTGTACAATGAACCAATGCACTTAGTGGCTGAGGGAGGTGCCTGGGTGCTGTCATTCAGCATGACATGTGGCAGAAGATCATCCATTGCATGTACAGCAAGGCCGCTTGATTTGGAATGTAGTGTCTTATTAGTTTGAAGCAGTTGAGATTACCATGAATAGTTTTGGATATTTTTCGCATAGAGTGAATTAAAACACATTAAAACACATTAAAAGCAACGTTTTTCAACCACTGTTCCGCTGGACACCGAGACGCGCTCAGGTGTGCCGCGTGAACTCTCCAATTTCGGCAGTTGGGTGTGAGGACGCCGTCCCTCGGCCTGTCGGAGGACGTAGACGCCTCCGGTAGGAATGTCAAGGACATCCGTCGGATGGCGACGATGACAAATCACGCACTCCCAGTCGTCGCTCTCGGGCACCGCAGGACGAGGATGATTTGGACGCAGTCAACACGTCAAACTCCTGAAATGTGTCGGAGTTTGTGTGATGTCTGTGTGATGACGTGCTCGGCGCGGGTGCCGCAAACCGTCCGGATGAGTGGCGAGCGGCGGGAGCTTACGCTTCGGCTTCTATGGTGACTTGAACGAGCCCATCCGTGACATTGCAACGGGACCGCACTCGTGATGTGTGTCACGTGCGCATGCGCGCGCATGCGTGCCCAACCACGACCACAATATAAGTGCTCTCCAGCAGACGCGTGTCTGACTCACGGTTGCCCACAGGTATCCGACACGCAGAACAAAACAACACGAAACAATGACTACCTGAAGCGAGGAACAAAGACACAACATCAGCACAGATCAGCGACCAAACGAGCCCCACAGTGGCACTTCCTCACAACCACTAACCTGAACTCCCGTCATGCCCTGCGGCGGCGACCGCGTCCGTGATCCGCCGCAATACTTTTCGCCACTAGATGGCAGCACAGAGCGTAGAGGGTGCATAGGATAAAAGCCCTTTTTTTCCCCACACCTGAAAAACGCAATTTTTTAGCTCAGTCGGTTAGCGCGTGGTGCTCGTAAGTTGATGGTCACGGGTTCGATACCCGTCATTGGCCACACGTTTTTTTTTTTTTTTTTAACTTAACTAACCCTAACCCTAACTTCACTAAGACGAGATAAAGACTAGATAACGGTTACCACGATACAACGCTACCTTCTGTAAATGAATTTTTCATTCCAAAAATCCAGCGGCCTCCGCTCAACACGTGACATTTGGTGACACCAATCACAGTTTTTATTTATTTATTTTTTATTGATTGAGTGATTTGTTTGACAGGGACAATGAAAGTCATCTTTCATAGTTACAACATGAAAGATGCAGCTCATGCGACACATACAGAGTGTGTAGCAGAGAATGCTCCTTTTCAACTCCTGTCCCTGGTTGAGCTTTTCCCTGTAGTACATACAAATGATACAGAATGAATGAAATACACAACCCTAAAATACATGTTTACAACAGTGGTCTCCACGCACACACGCACACACACTATACATTATTTACAGACTCAGAGGTGCGTACATCTTTGGTTTGTTTTAAGCCACAACTTTAGCTTTGATGTGAACTCCTTAAACTCTGGTCTATTTTTGAGGTCAGTGGGCAGTGGGTTCCACAGTTTGGCCGTCTTTATGGAGAAAGCAGACCGAATAAACCTGGTCCTCCTGTGGGGGGGTCGCACAGTTCTTGTGGGAGGTGCTCCTGGTGACTCTATTGCTGTTTTGTCTAGGTTATGGATGCATTTGAATGTTAGCTTTACAGAGTATAGTTTAATGAAGTTTTCCAAATTTAGTCAATGATAGTTGTCGAGTATATTGCAGTGGTGATAACGGGTGTTTTTTTTTTTTGTCCATAATCTGTATTGCTTGATTTGGAATGTAGTGTCTTATTAGTTTGAAGCAGTTGAGATTACCATGAATAGTTTTGGATATTTTTCACATAGAGTGAATTCGAACACATTAAAACACATTAAAAGCAACGTTTTGCAACCACTGTGCCGCTGGACACCGAGACGCGAATTTGTATTGCTTGATTGTACAATGAACCAATGCACTTAGTGGCTGAGGGAGGTGCCTGGGTGCTGTCATTCAGCATGACATGTGGCAGAAGATCATCCATTGCATGTACAGCAAGGCCGCTTGATTTGGAATGTAGTGTCTTATTAGTTTGAAGCAGTTGAGATTACCATGAATAGTTTTGGATATTTTTCGCATAGAGTGAATTAAAACACATTAAAACACATTAAAAGCAACGTTTTTCAACCACTGTTCCGCTGGACACCGAGACGCGCTCAGGTGTGCCGCGTGAACTCTCCAATTTCGGCAGTTGGGTGTGAGGACGCCGTCCCTCGGCCTGTCGGAGGACGTAGACGCCTCCGGTAGGAATGTCAAGGACATCCGTCGGATGGCGACGATGACAAATCACGCACTCCCAGTCGTCGCTCTCGGGCACCGCAGGACGAGGATGATTTGGACGCAGTCAACACGTCAAACTCCTGAAATGTGTCGGAGTTTGTGTGATGTCTGTGTGATGACGTGCTCGGCGCGGGTGCCGCAAACCGTCCGGATGAGTGGCGAGCGGCGGGAGCTTACGCTTCGGCTTCTATGGTGACTTGAACGAGCCCATCCGTGACATTGCAACGGGACCGCACTCGTGATGTGTGTCACGTGCGCATGCGCGCGCATGCGCGCCCAACCACGACCACATTATAAGTGCTCTCCAGCAGACGCGTGTCTGACTCACGGTTGCACACAGGTATCCGACACGCAGAACAAAACAACACGAAACAATGACTACCTGAAGCGAGGAACAAAGACACAACATCAGCACAGATCAGCGACCAAACGAGCCCCACAGTGGCACTTCCTCACAACCACTAACCTGAACTCCCGTCATGCCCTGCGGCGGCGACCGCGTCCGTGATCCGCCGCAATACTTTTCGCCACTAGATGGCAGCACAGAGCGTAGAGGGTTGATAGGATAAAAGCCCTTTTTTTCCCCACACCTGAAAAACGCAATTTTTTAGCTCAGTCGGTTAGCGCGTGGTGCTCGTAAGTTGATGGTCACGGGTTCGATACCCGTCATTGGCCACACGTTTTTTTTTTTTTTTTTAACTTAACTAACCCTAACCCTAACTTCACTAAGACGAGATAAAGACTAGATAACGGTTACCACGATACAACGCTACCTTCTGTAAATGAATTTTTCATTCCAAAAATCCAGCGGCCTCCGCTCAACACGTGACATTTGGTGACACCAATCACAGTTTTTATTTATTTATTTTTTATTGATTGAGTGATTTGTTTGACAGGGACAATGAAAGTCATCTTTCATAGTTACAACATGAAAGATGCAGCTCATGCGACACATACAGAGTGTGTAGCAGAGAATGCTCCTTTTCAACTCCTGTCCCTGGTTGAGCTTTTCCCTGTAGTACATACAAATGATACAGAATGAATGAAATACACAACCCTAAAATACATGTTTACAACAGTGGTCTCCACGCACACACGCACACACACTATACATTATTTACAGACTCAGAGGTGCGTACATCTTTGGTTTGTTTTAAGCCACAACTTTAGCTTTGATGTGAACTCCTTAAACTCTGGTCTATTTTTGAGGTCAGTGGGCAGTGGGTTCCACAGTTTGGCCGTCTTTATGGAGAAAGCAGACCGAATAAACCTGGTCCTCCTGTGGGGGGGTCGCACAGTTCTTGTGGGAGGTGCTCCTGGTGACTCTATTGCTGTTTTGTCTAGGTTATGGATGCATTTGAATGTTAGCTTTACAGAGTATAGTTTAATGAAGTTTTCCAAATTTAGTCAATGATAGTTGTCGAGTATATTGCAGTGGTGATAACGGGTGTTTTTTTTTTTTGTCCATAATCTGTATTGCTTGATTTGGAATGTAGTGTCTTATTAGTTTGAAGCAGTTGAGATTACCATGAATAGTTTTGGATATTTTTCACATAGAGTGAATTCGAACACATTAAAACACATTAAAAGCAACGTTTTGCAACCACTGTGCCGCTGGACACCGAGACGCGAATTTGTATTGCTTGATTGTACAATGAACCAATGCACTTAGTGGCTGAGGGAGGTGCCTGGGTGCTGTCATTCAGCATGACATGTGGCAGAAGATCATCCATTGCATGTACAGCAAGGCCGCTTGATTTGGAATGTAGTGTCTTATTAGTTTGAAGCAGTTGAGATTACCATGAATAGTTTTGGATATTTTTCGCATAGAGTGAATTAAAACACATTAAAACACATTAAAAGCAACGTTTTTCAACCACTGTTCCGCTGGACACCGAGACGCGCTCAGGTGTGCCGCGTGAACTCTCCAATTTCGGCAGTTGGGTGTGAGGACGCCGTCCCTCGGCCTGTCGGAGGACGTAGACGCCTCCGGTAGGAATGTCAAGGACATCCGTCGGATGGCGACGATGACAAATCACGCACTCCCAGTCGTCGCTCTCGGGCACCGCAGGACGAGGATGATTTGGACGCAGTCAACACGTCAAACTCCTGAAATGTGTCGGAGTTTGTGTGATGTCTGTGTGATGACGTGCTCGGCGCGGGTGCCGCAAACCGTCCGGATGAGTGGCGAGCGGCGGGAGCTTACGCTTCGGCTTCTATGGTGACTTGAACGAGCCCATCCGTGACATTGCAACGGGACCGCACTCGTGATGTGTGTCACGTGCGCATGCGCGCGCATGCGTGCCCAACCACGACCACAATATAAGTGCTCTCCAGCAGACGCGTGTCTGACTCACGGTTGCCCACAGGTATCCGACACGCAGAACAAAACAACACGAAACAATGACTACCTGAAGCGAGGAACAAAGACACAACATCAGCACAGATCAGCGACCAAACGAGCCCCACAGTGGCACTTCCTCACAACCACTAACCTGAACTCCCGTCATGCCCTGCGGCGGCGACCGCGTCCGTGATCCGCCGCAATACTTTTCGCCACTAGATGGCAGCACAGAGCGTAGAGGGTGCATAGGATAAAAGCCCTTTTTTTCCCCACACCTGAAAAACGCAATTTTTTAGCTCAGTCGGTTAGCGCGTGGTGCTCGTAAGTTGATGGTCACGGGTTCGATACCCGTCATTGGCCACACGTTTTTTTTTTTTTTTTTAACTTAACTAACCCTAACCCTAACTTCACTAAGACGAGATAAAGACTAGATAACGGTTACCACGATACAACGCTACCTTCTGTAAATGAATTTTTCATTCCAAAAATCCAGCGGCCTCCGCTCAACACGTGACATTTGGTGACACCAATCACAGTTTTTATTTATTTATTTTTTATTGATTGAGTGATTTGTTTGACAGGGACAATGAAAGTCATCTTTCATAGTTACAACATGAAAGATGCAGCTCATGCGACACATACAGAGTGTGTAGCAGAGAATGCTCCTTTTCAACTCCTGTCCCTGGTTGAGCTTTTCCCTGTAGTACATACAAATGATACAGAATGAATGAAATACACAACCCTAAAATACATGTTTACAACAGTGGTCTCCACGCACACACGCACACACACTATACATTATTTACAGACTCAGAGGTGCGTACATCTTTGGTTTGTTTTAAGCCACAACTTTAGCTTTGATGTGAACTCCTTAAACTCTGGTCTATTTTTGAGGTCAGTGGGCAGTGGGTTCCACAGTTTGGCCGTCTTTATGGAGAAAGCAGACCGAATAAACCTGGTCCTCCTGTGGGGGGGTCGCACAGTTCTTGTGGGAGGTGCTCCTGGTGACTCTATTGCTGTTTTGTCTAGGTTATGGATGCATTTGAATGTTAGCTTTACAGAGTATAGTTTAATGAAGTTTTCCAAATTTAGTCAATGATAGTTGTCGAGTATATTGCAGTGGTGATAACGGGTGTTTTTTTTTTTTGTCCATAATCTGTATTGCTTGATTTGGAATGTAGTGTCTTATTAGTTTGAAGCAGTTGAGATTACCATGAATAGTTTTGGATATTTTTCACATAGAGTGAATTCGAACACATTAAAACACATTAAAAGCAACGTTTTGCAACCACTGTGCCGCTGGACACCGAGACGCGAATTTGTATTGCTTGATTGTACAATGAACCAATGCACTTAGTGGCTGAGGGAGGTGCCTGGGTGCTGTCATTCAGCATGACATGTGGCAGAAGATCATCCATTGCATGTACAGCAAGGCCGCTTGATTTGGAATGTAGTGTCTTATTAGTTTGAAGCAGTTGAGATTACCATGAATAGTTTTGGATATTTTTCGCATAGAGTGAATTAAAACACATTAAAACACATTAAAAGCAACGTTTTTCAACCACTGTTCCGCTGGACACCGAGACGCGCTCAGGTGTGCCGCGTGAACTCTCCAATTTCGGCAGTTGGGTGTGAGGACGCCGTCCCTCGGCCTGTCGGAGGACGTAGACGCCTCCGGTAGGAATGTCAAGGACATCCGTCGGATGGCGACGATGACAAATCACGCACTCCCAGTCGTCGCTCTCGGGCACCGCAGGACGAGGATGATTTGGACGCAGTCAACACGTCAAACTCCTGAAATGTGTCGGAGTTTGTGTGATGTCTGTGTGATGACGTGCTCGGCGCGGGTGCCGCAAACCGTCCGGATGAGTGGCGAGCGGCGGGAGCTTACGCTTCGGCTTCTATGGTGACTTGAACGAGCCCATCCGTGACATTGCAACGGGACCGCACTCGTGATGTGTGTCACGTGCGCATGCGCGCGCATGCGTGCCCAACCACGACCACAATATAAGTGCTCTCCAGCAGACGCGTGTCTGACTCACGGTTGCCCACAGGTATCCGACACGCAGAACAAAACAACACGAAACAATGACTACCTGAAGCGAGGAACAAAGACACAACATCAGCACAGATCAGCGACCAAACGAGCCCCACAGTGGCACTTCCTCACAACCACTAACCTGAACTCCCGTCATGCCCTGCGGCGGCGACCGCGTCCGTGATCCGCCGCAATACTTTTCGCCACTAGATGGCAGCACAGAGCGTAGAGGGTGCATAGGATAAAAGCCCTTTTTTTCCCCACACCTGAAAAACGCAATTTTTTAGCTCAGTCGGTTAGCGCGTGGTGCTCGTAAGTTGATGGTCACGGGTTCGATACCCGTCATTGGCCACACGTTTTTTTTTTTTTTTTTAACTTAACTAACCCTAACCCTAACTTCACTAAGACGAGATAAAGACTAGATAACGGTTACCACGATACAACGCTACCTTCTGTAAATGAATTTTTCATTCCAAAAATCCAGCGGCCTCCGCTCAACACGTGACATTTGGTGACACCAATCACAGTTTTTATTTATTTATTTTTTATTGATTGAGTGATTTGTTTGACAGGGACAATGAAAGTCATCTTTCATAGTTACAACATGAAAGATGCAGCTCATGCGACACATACAGAGTGTGTAGCAGAGAATGCTCCTTTTCAACTCCTGTCCCTGGTTGAGCTTTTCCCTGTAGTACATACAAATGATACAGAATGAATGAAATACACAACCCTAAAATACATGTTTACAACAGTGGTCTCCACGCACACACGCACACACACTATACATTATTTACAGACTCAGAGGTGCGTACATCTTTGGTTTGTTTTAAGCCACAACTTTAGCTTTGATGTGAACTCCTTAAACTCTGGTCTATTTTTGAGGTCAGTGGGCAGTGGGTTCCACAGTTTGGCCGTCTTTATGGAGAAAGCAGACCGAATAAACCTGGTCCTCCTGTGGGGGGGTCGCACAGTTCTTGTGGGAGGTGCTCCTGGTGACTCTATTGCTGTTTTGTCTAGGTTATGGATGCATTTGAATGTTAGCTTTACAGAGTATAGTTTAATGAAGTTTTCCAAATTTAGTCAATGATAGTTGTCGAGTATATTGCAGTGGTGATAACGGGTGTTTTTTTTTTTGTCCATAATCTGTATTGCTTGATTTGGAATGTAGTGTCTTATTAGTTTGAAGCAGTTGAGATTACCATGAATAGTTTTGGATATTTTTCACATAGAGTGAATTCGAACACATTAAAACACATTAAAAGCAACGTTTTGCAACCACTGTGCCGCTGGACACCGAGACGCGAATTTGTATTGCTTGATTGTACAATGAACCAATGCACTTAGTGGCTGAGGGAGGTGCCTGGGTGCTGTCATTCAGCATGACATGTGGCAGAAGATCATCCATTGCATGTACAGCAAGGCCGCTTGATTTGGAATGTAGTGTCTTATTAGTTTGAAGCAGTTGAGATTACCATGAATAGTTTTGGATATTTTTCGTATAGAGTGAATTAAAACACATTAAAACACATTAAAAGCAACGTTTTTCAACCACTGTTCCGCTGGACACCGAGACGCGCTCAGGTGTGCCGCGTGAACTCTCCAATTTCGGCAGTTGGGTGTGAGGACGCCGTCCCTCGGCCTGTCGGAGGACGTAGACGCCTCCGGTAGGAATGTCAAGGACATCCGTCGGATGGCGACGATGACAAATCACGCACTCCCAGTCGTCGCTCTCGGGCACCGCAGGACGAGGATGATTTGGACGCAGTCAACACGTCAAACTCCTGAAATGTGTCGGAGTTTGTGTGATGTCTGTGTGATGACGTGCTCGGCGCGGGTGCCGCAAACCGTCCGGATGAGTGGCGAGCGGCGGGAGCTTACGCTTCGGCTTCTATGGTGACTTGAACGAGCCCATCCGTGACATTGCAACGGGACCGCACTCGTGATGTGTGTCACGTGCGCATGCGCGCGCATGCGCGCCCAACCACGACCACATTATAAGTGCTCTCCAGCAGACGCGTGTCTGACTCACGGTTGCACACAGGTATCCGACACGCAGAACAAAACAACACGAAACAATGACTACCTGAAGCGAGGAACAAAGACACAACATCAGCACAGATCAGCGACCAAACGAGCCCCACAGTGGCACTTCCTCACAACCACTAACCTGAACTCCCGTCATGCCCTGCGGCGGCGACCGCGTCCGTGATCCGCCGCAATACTTTTCGCCACTAGATGGCAGCACAGAACCTAGAGGGTGGATAGGATAAAAGCCCTTTTTTTCCCCACACCTGAAAAACGCAATTTTTTAGCTCAGTCGGTTAGCGCGTGGTGCTCGTAAGTTGATGGTCACGGGTTCGATACCCGTCATTGGCCACACGTTTTTTTTTTTTTTTTTAACTTAACTAACCCTAACCCTAACTTCACTAAGACGAGATAAAGACTAGATAACGGTTACCACGATACAACGCTACCTTCTGTAAATGAATTTTTCATTCCAAAAATCCAGCGGCCTCCGCTCAACACGTGACATTTGGTGACACCAATCACAGTTTTTATTTATTTATTTTTTATTGATTGAGTGATTTGTTTGACAGGGACAATGAAAGTCATCTTTCATAGTTACAACATGAAAGATGCAGCTCATGCGACACATACAGAGTGTGTAGCAGAGAATGCTCCTTTTCAACTCCTGTCCCTGGTTGAGCTTTTCCCTGTAGTACATACAAATGATACAGAATGAATGAAATACACAACCCTAAAATACATGTTTACAACAGTGGTCTCCACGCACACACGCACACACACTATACATTATTTACAGACTCAGAGGTGCGTACATCTTTGGTTTGTTTTAAGCCACAACTTTAGCTTTGATGTGAACTCCTTAAACTCTGGTCTATTTTTGAGGTCAGTGGGCAGTGGGTTCCACAGTTTGGCCGTCTTTATGGAGAAAGCAGACCGAATAAACCTGGTCCTCCTGTGGGGGGGTCGCACAGTTCTTGTGGGAGGTGCTCCTGGTGACTCTATTGCTGTTTTGTCTAGGTTATGGATGCATTTGAATGTTAGCTTTACAGAGTATAGTTTAATGAAGTTTTCCAAATTTAGTCAATGATAGTTGTCGAGTATATTGCAGTGGTGATAACGGGTGTTTTTTTTTTTTGTCCATAATCTGTATTGCTTGATTTGGAATGTAGTGTCTTATTAGTTTGAAGCAGTTGAGATTACCATGAATAGTTTTGGATATTTTTCACATAGAGTGAATTCGAACACATTAAAACACATTAAAAGCAACGTTTTGCAACCACTGTGCCGCTGGACACCGAGACGCGAATTTGTATTGCTTGATTGTACAATGAACCAATGCACTTAGTGGCTGAGGGAGGTGCCTGGGTGCTGTCATTCAGCATGACATGTGGCAGAAGATCATCCATTGCATGTACAGCAAGGCCGCTTGATTTGGAATGTAGTGTCTTATTAGTTTGAAGCAGTTGAGATTACCATGAATAGTTTTGGATATTTTTCGCATAGAGTGAATTAAAACACATTAAAACACATTAAAAGCAACGTTTTTCAACCACTGTTCCGCTGGACACCGAGACGCGCTCAGGTGGGCCGCGTGAACTCTCCAATTTCGGCAGTTGGGTGTGAGGACGCCGTCCCTCGGCCTGTCGGAGGACGTAGACGCCTCCGGTAGGAATGTCAAGGACATCCGTCGGATGGCGACGATGACAAATCACGCACTCCCAGTCGTCGCTCTCGGGCACCGCAGGACGAGGATGATTTGGACGCAGTCAACACGTCAAACTCCTGAAATGTGTCGGAGTTTGTGTGATGTCTGTGTGATGACGTGCTCGGCGCGGGTGCCGCAAACCGTCCGGATGAGTGGCGAGCGGCGGGAGCTTACGCTTCGGCTTCTATGGTGACTTGAACGAGCCCATCCGTGACATTGCAACGGGACCGCACTCGTGATGTGTGTCACGTGCGCATGCGCGCCCAACCACGACCACATTATAAGTGCTCTCCAGCAGACGCGTGTCTGACTCACGGTTGCACACAGGTATCCGACACGCAGAACAAAACAACACGAAACAATGACTACCTGAAGCGAGGAACAAAGACACAACATCAGCACAGATCAGCGACCAAACGAGCCCCACAGTGGCACTTCCTCACAACCACTAACCTGAACTCCCGTCATGCCCTGCGGCGGCGACCGCGTCCGTGATCCGCCGCAATACTTTTCGCCACTAGATGGCAGCACAGAGCGTAGAGGGTTGATAGGATAAAAGCCCTTTTTTTCCCCACACCTGAAAAACGCAATTTTTTAGCTCAGTCGGTTAGCGCGTGGTGCTCGTAAGTTGATGGTCACGGGTTCGATACCCGTCATTGGCCACACGTTTTTTTTTTTTTTTTTAACTTAACTAACCCTAACCCTAACTTCACTAAGACGAGATAAAGACTAGATAACGGTTACCACGATACAACGCTACCTTCTGTAAATGAATTTTTCATTCCAAAAATCCAGCGGCCTCCGCTCAACACGTGACATTTGGTGACACCAATCACAGTTTTTATTTATTTATTTTTTATTGATTGAGTGATTTGTTTGACAGGGACAATGAAAGTCATCTTTCATAGTTACAACATGAAAGATGCAGCTCATGCGACACATACAGAGTGTGTAGCAGAGAATGCTCCTTTTCAACTCCTGTCCCTGGTTGAGCTTTTCCCTGTAGTACATACAAATGATACAGAATGAATGAAATACACAACCCTAAAATACATGTTTACAACAGTGGTCTCCACGCACACACGCACACACACTATACATTATTTACAGACTCAGAGGTGCGTACATCTTTGGTTTGTTTTAAGCCACAACTTTAGCTTTGATGTGAACTCCTTAAACTCTGGTCTATTTTTGAGGTCAGTGGGCAGTGGGTTCCACAGTTTGGCCGTCTTTATGGAGAAAGCAGACCGAATAAACCTGGTCCTCCTGTGGGGGGGTCGCACAGTTCTTGTGGGAGGTGCTCCTGGTGACTCTATTGCTGTTTTGTCTAGGTTATGGATGCATTTGAATGTTAGCTTTACAGAGTATAGTTTAATGAAGTTTTCCAAATTTAGTCAATGATAGTTGTCGAGTATATTGCAGTGGTGATAACGGGTGTTTTTTTTTTTGTCCATAATCTGTATTGCTTGATTTGGAATGTAGTGTCTTATTAGTTTGAAGCAGTTGAGATTACCATGAATAGTTTTGGATATTTTTCACATAGAGTGAATTCGAACACATTAAAACACATTAAAAGCAACGTTTTGCAACCACTGTGCCGCTGGACACCGAGACGCGAATTTGTATTGCTTGATTGTACAATGAACCAATGCACTTAGTGGCTGAGGGAGGTGCCTGGGTGCTGTCATTCAGCATGACATGTGGCAGAAGATCATCCATTGCATGTACAGCAAGGCCGCTTGATTTGGAATGTAGTGTCTTATTAGTTTGAAGCAGTTGAGATTACCATGAATAGTTTTGGATATTTTTCGTATAGAGTGAATTAAAACACATTAAAACACATTAAAAGCAACGTTTTTCAACCACTGTTCCGCTGGACACCGAGACGCGCTCAGGTGTGTGTTATGGTGGATGGCGTAAGGAAGAAGCAGGAGAGCATGGATTGACTGTTCCAATCTTTAGTCAGCATTCATTCCAACAGCATGGCAGATACTCTTACTTCCTATCTCTAAACTAGGTGAATCCACTCAGCTAACAACTTACACTGACACCCAGTGGAGAAGCAGTGAAATAACATTTTCCCTAGTGAGGTAATGGAGAACACAACATTTCCCCTCTTTGTAAAAAAACAAATTCTTCTGGGGTAAATAATGAACTGCAGTAAACATGAAACGCAGTTATAACCAATAACATTTTCTGCATAACAAATAACTAAATCAAATCAAGCATTGTGAACAAAGTGAAGAATTTCTCAGATTTAAGCCAACACCAATATGAACGATTCTGTGGAATAAAACTTAAATCACATATACATTGCATTTTGTATCTTGTATTACAGAAAATAAAACAACACGTGTTGGCAGTCTACCTTCCGAACCTACAGTTACTCAGTCACATAATCCTGCATCCAAGCAGGTTTCTTACGTGCTCGTGGTTGGGTAGGACAGGTTGGAGTGGAAGCATGTGGCTCAGGATTGTCCTGTAAGTCTGTATCAATACTGAAGCCAGGAGCTAGGTGGCAAGCATTCCACTTTCTACCATCCTCCAGGAGGTAGGTGCTTTGGCCCACTTTCTTCTTTATGCGTTGTGGGTTTCCAAACTTTCGGTGAGCCTTGGGTACATGGAAAGGCGTTTTCACACGCACACTATCCCCCTCCTTAAAAGAAGGAGTGCGCGCGCCTCGCCTATGGTCAGTGTATGACTTCATCTTGAGTTGATGACGCACCACCTTCTCTCGCACTCGCGCATCAGGAACAAACTCAGCATGTGAAGGTGGCAACACTGATAGTTTTGTGCGCATTCTACGGCCATGCAGGAGTTGAAAAGGTGAAACACCTGTAGCAGCATGCGGAGTGGCACGGTAAGTCATCAGGAAAACCGTTATGGCAGGTTTCCATGGCAAAAACTGTGAGATCGTCATTTGCACATTCTGTTTCAAAACTCTGTTGAAACGCTCGATAGCGCCATTTGCAGCAGGGTAGTACACAGAAACTCTATGGTGAGCTATGTCCCGTTCAGCAAGGAAAGTAGCAAAGTCAGCAGAGACGAACTGAGGACCATTATCTGTCACTATGGCCTCGGGGTTTCCTTGTCTGCTGAAAACAGTGGAGAGGAAGGACGTAACATCCTTGGTGGTGACTGTTGCAGAGAATCCAACCTCTGGCCACTTGCTGTAATAGTCGACAAGAGTGATGGCGTATCGACAGTTCCAGGCAGCGGTCTCGAATGGACCGACAATATCGATGGCCAGCTTTTGCCAAGGCCTCTCTGGGAGTTCCACCGGTTGAAGTGGGGCAGGACGAGGCATGGCAGTCTTGTCGTTAGACTGGCAGGGCTGGCATGTATGGATTGTCGAGTGAACTAGGCCATCCATCTTAGGCCACCAGTAGTACTCTCTCAGGCGTTGCTTTGTACGCACAACACCTTGGTGTGATTCATGTGCCAGGGCCACCAGAGCAGCACGCAATGAGACAGGTACAATCAGGCGTGTACCGCGAAGCACCAAAGAATCTTTCATGGACAATTCACTGCGTACCTTGAAGTATGGAGCGAGCTCTGGACTCAATGTTTTCCCTTGCCTTGGCCAGCCCCGTGTAATCTGCTGACGGAGTGCAGACATCTCTGTGCAGGAAGCAGCAGCCGCTTCGAAATCAGTAATGGGCAGGGCGTCAAGAGCAGCAGTGATGTATGCAACCACTTCTGGCTCAGCATCCAGGGCAGGGTCGGCAGGTGCAGACATTGGGAGACGGGAGAGGCAGTCAGCAATGGCGTTGTCAGATCCAGGACGGTAGGCCACATCATAGTCAAAGGTCAGGAGCCGGGCAGACCAGCGTGCGACCCGCATTCCAGCACGGTTTATTCCTTTTGTGGTAAGCAGTGTGGTGAGAGCCTGATGATCAGTACGTAGTGTAAATCTACGGCCCCATAAGTATGTACGCCACTTTTCAACTGCCCAGACACATCCCAATGCTTCCTTTTCAACAGTGGAGTATTTGCGTTCCACAGTTGACAGTGTTCGGGAAGCAAACGCAACTGTGCGTTCTGTGCCGTCAGGATGAAGCTGGGTGAGCACAGCACCAAGACCGTAATCTGATGCGTCGGTGGACACCACCGATGGCAGGGATGGGTCGAAAAGTGACAGGGCTGTACTGTTCACCAGCAGCGATTTGACTCTCTCAAAGCTCTGCTGTGCCTCAGCTGTCCAAGAGAAATCCGTATCCTTTCTGAGACATGCGCGCATCGGCTCTGACTCTGTCGCATAGTTAGGGAGAAACTTGGAGTACCATGACAGCAAGCCCAGAAAGGAGCGTAGAGTTGGGGCATCTGTAGGAGCAGGGGCATTAAGAACAGCTGCGACGTGTTCTTTTTCAGGCCTGATGCCCTCGGACGAAACGACATGACCCAAGAAGCGAAGACTCAACTGGTTGAAGCAGCACTTTTCTTCATTCAGGAGTAAACCTGCATCTTTCAGGCGCTGTAGGGCTGCCTGCAGGTGAGCATCGTGTTCTGTCTTGTTGCGTCCATATATGATGACGTCATCCAGGTAGTTTTGCACTCCAGGCAGGCCATCCAGAATGGTAGCCATCATCTTTTGAAATGCAGATGGTGCAGAGGAAAGGCCATAAGGCACTCGGCAGTAACGGAACAGACCTTCATGAGTAATGAAAGCGGTCAAGTCCCGACTTTCCTCATGTAGGGGCACTTGGTGATAGGCACTTGCAAGGTCGATCGTTGAAAACACTGCAGCTCCCCGCAGAGTGGACAGCAGCTCGTCTATGTGTGGGAGCGGATAGCAGTCGGCAATGACCGCTTTGTTTGGCTCCCGCAGATCGACACACATTCGAATGCCTCCTTTCTTCTTTCGTATAACAACTATGGGAGACACCCAAGGAGAAGCGTCACATCTTTCGATCACACCAGCAGCCAGGAGTTTGTTTATCTCGTCTGTGACAGCGCCTCTAACAGACAGAGGCAATCGGCGCAGTTTTTGTTGTACCGGGGCAACAGATGCAGAAACCTTGACCCGGTGTACAAAGTTTTTGGCACATCCGATGAGAGGAGGGGAGGTGGACAGTTGCATGACAGAAGCACCTGAGGTTGAAGCACAAGGACGGGCAGGCACTACAGTTCCACCGACAATGTGAAGTTTCAGTGTCTTTAGAAGATCCATCCCCAGCAGGGGTGTACCATTCTCCACGACGAAGAAGACCGCCGGGGCGGTGATGTCATCTCTGGATACCATTGCTGAAAGGCATCCCAACACAGGTATCTGTGTCTTGGAGTATGTGACCAGTCGTACGATAGGCTGTGTCAATTTAGAGGCACTGAAGTGTTCTTTGAACACCCAGCTCGGCAGTATGGATACAGCGGACCCTGTGTCAACAACAAGGTTGATGGCATGAGCTGACGAATTCGCAGTTTTGATTTTTACGTTGCATAGGATTTTATCAGACGTGCTGGCTGGCCCTCGAATGTAAAGGACAGTCAGTTCAGGAACCTCCACTTCCTGTACTGATTGGGTGCGAGCAGATTGACACACTTTTGCAAAATGTCCTTTCTTGTGACAATTTTTGCACGTCACTTTGGAAGCAGGGCATGAGGGTGCATTTGCAAGATGATTGTCAGCTCCACATCTGAAACATTTACGGGAGGACTGGGCAGTACGGGTAGTACCTGTAGGCGTATACAGCTTCTTCTGGGACCGTGGTCTATGCTGTTTCTTTTGCACTGCCTGTACTGGTAATGTAGGCTTCTCTCCAGCCATACGCCTAGCCTGTTCAGCTGCAGACTCCATCTGTGTGGCAATCGTGATAGCCTTGTCCAGAGTGAGGCCAGGTTCTAGCAGCAACCTTTCTTTAATTTTTGCATTGGCGATGGACTCAATAAGCTGATCACGTAGCATCTCATCATTTCTATCGCCGTATTCACATGATGTTGCGAGCTCTCGTAATGCAGCAACATATTGAAGAACAGTCTCACCTGGACCTTGGACTCGTCTTCTGAATGTGTTACGTTCCACCACCACATTCGTCATAGGTGTGAAATGAGCTTGTAAGGCAGCAACAGCAGAGTCGTATGTATCACCCGTATCTGGCAGTGAATAAAAGATCCTCTGACCCTCTGTTCCGAGGCAGTGAAGCAGCACAGCTCTCTTCCTTGCAACCGGCCATGCATTCCCCGTCGCATTAATGACCAGGAGATAATTGTCGAACATCTTCATCCATGTCTTGAAGGGAATAGTAGGCACTCCAGGACAGGGCAAAAATTGAGTAGGACTGGGCACACCGGCAGCCATCGCCATAAAAGTAGCAAAAATTCTACTCTAGCAAAAAAATACTCATCTGTACTTGTAGTATTGCAGGTGGGTTACCTCGTCGCCAATTTGTTATGGTGGATGGCGTAAGGAAGAAGCAGGAGAGCATGGATTGACTGTTCCAATCTTTAGTCAGCATTCATTCCAACAGCATGGCAGATACTCTTACTTCCTATCTCTAAACTAGGTGAATCCACTCAGCTAACAACTTACACTGACACCCAGTGGAGAAGCAGTGAAATAACATTTTCCCTAGTGAGGTAATGGAGAACACAACAGTGTGCCGCGTGAACTCTCCAATTTCGGCAGTTGGGTGTGAGGACGCCGTCCCTCGGCCTGTCGGAGGACGTAGACGCCTCCGGTAGGAATGTCAAGGACATCCGTCGGATGGCGACGATGACAAATCACGCACTCCCAGTCGTCGCTCTCGGGCACCGCAGGACGAGGATGATTTGGACGCAGTCAACACGTCAAACTCCTGAAATGTGTCGGAGTTTGTGTGATGTCTGTGTGATGACGTGCTCGGCGCGGGTGCCGCAAACCGTCCGGATGAGTGGCGAGCGGCGGGAGCTTACGCTTCGGCTTCTATGGTGACTTGAACGAGCCCATCCGTGACATTGCAACGGGACCGCACTCGTGATGTGTGTCACGTGCGCATGCGCGCGCATGCGCGCCCAACCACGACCACATTATAAGTGCTCTCCAGCAGACGCGTGTCTGACTCACGGTTGCACACAGGTATCCGACACGCAGAACAAAACAACACGAAACAATGACTACCTGAAGCGAGGAACAAAGACACAACATCAGCACAGATCAGCGACCAAACGAGCCCCACAGTGGCACTTCCTCACAACCACTAACCTGAACTCCCGTCATGCCCTGCGGCGGCGACCGCGTCCGTGATCCGCCGCAATACTTTTCGCCACTAGATGGCAGCACAGAACCTAGAGGGTGGATAGGATAAAAGCCCTTTTTTTCCCCACACCTGAAAAACGCAATTTTTTAGCTCAGTCGGTTAGCGCGTGGTGCTCGTAAGTTGATGGTCACGGGTTCGATACCCGTCATTGGCCACACGGTTTTTTTTTTTTTTTTAACTTAACTAACCCTAACCCTAACTTCACTAAGACGAGATAAAGACTAGATAACGGTTACCACGATACAACGCTACCTTCTGTAAATGAATTTTTCATTCCAAAAATCCAGCGGCCTCCGCTCAACACGTGACATTTGGTGACACCAATCACAGTTTTTATTTATTTATTTTTTATTGATTGAGTGATTTGTTTGACAGGGACAATGAAAGTCATCTTTCATAGTTACAACATGAAAGATGCAGCTCATGCGACACATACAGAGTGTGTAGCAGAGAATGCTCCTTTTCAACTCCTGTCCCTGGTTGAGCTTTTCCCTGTAGTACATACAAATGATACAGAATGAATGAAATACACAACCCTAAAATACATGTTTACAACAGTGGTCTCCACGCACACACGCACACACACTATACATTATTTACAGACTCAGAGGTGCGTACATCTTTGGTTTGTTTTAAGCCACAACTTTAGCTTTGATGTGAACTCCTTAAACTCTGGTCTATTTTTGAGGTCAGTGGGCAGTGGGTTCCACAGTTTGGCCGTCTTTATGGAGAAAGCAGACCGAATAAACCTGGTCCTCCTGTGGGGGGGTCGCACAGTTCTTGTGGGAGGTGCTCCTGGTGACTCTATTGCTGTTTTGTCTAGGTTATGGATGCATTTGAATGTTAGCTTTACAGAGTATAGTTTAATGAAGTTTTCCAAATTTAGTCAATGATAGTTGTCGAGTATATTGCAGTGGTGATAACGGGTGTTTTTTTTTTTGTCCATAATCTGTATTGCTTGATTTGGAATGTAGTGTCTTATTAGTTTGAAGCAGTTGAGATTACGATGAATAGTTTTGGATATTTTTCACATAGAGTGAATTCGAACACATTAAAACACATTAAAAGCAACGTTTTGCAACCACTGTGCCGCTGGACACCGAGACGCGAATTTGTATTGCTTGATTGTACAATGAACCAATGCACTTAGTGGCTGAGGGAGGTGCCTGGGTGCTGTCATTCAGCATGACATGTGGCAGAAGATCATCCATTGCATGTACAGCAAGGCCGCTTGATTTGGAATGTAGTGTCTTATTAGTTTGAAGCAGTTGAGATTACCATGAATAGTTTTGGATATTTTTCGTATAGAGTGAATTAAAACACATTAAAACACATTAAAAGCAACGTTTTTCAACCACTGTTCCGCTGGACACCGAGACGCGCTCAGGTGGGCCGCGTGAACTCTCCAATTTCGGCAGTTGGGTGTGAGGACGCCGTCCCTCGGCCTGTCGGAGGACGTAGACGCCTCCGGTAGGAATGTCAAGGACATCCGTCGGATGGCGACGATGACAAATCACGCACTCCCAGTCGTCGCTCTCGGGCACCGCAGGACGAGGATGATTTGGACGCAGTCAACACGTCAAACTCCTGAAATGTGTCGGAGTTTGTGTGATGTCTGTGTGATGACGTGCTCGGCGCGGGTGCCGCAAACCGTCCGGATGAGTGGCGAGCGGCGGGAGCGTGCGCTTCGGCTTCTATGGTGACTTGAACGAGCCCTTCCGTGACATTGCAACGGGACCGCACTCGTGATGTGTGTCACGTGCGCATGCGCGCCCAACCACGACCACATTATAAGTGCTCTCCAGCAGACGCGTGTCTGACTCACGGTTGCACACAGGTATCCGACACGCAGAACAAAACAACACGAAACAATGACTACCTGAAGCGAGGAACAAAGACACAACATCAGCACACATCAGCGACCAAACGAGCCCCACAGTGGCACTTCCTCACAACCACTAACCTGAACTCCCGTCATGCCCTGCGGCGGCGACCGCGTCCGTGATCCGCCGCAATACTTTTCGCCACTAGATGGCAGCACAGAACCTAGAGGGTGCATAGGATAAAAGCCCTTTTTTTCCCCACACCTGAAAAACGCAATTTTTTAGCTCAGTCGGTTAGCGCGTGGTGCTCGTAAGTTGATGGTCACGGGTTCGATACCCGTCATTGGCCACACGTTTTTTTTTTTTTTTTTAACTTAACTAACCCTAACCCTAACTTCACTAAGACGAGATAAAGACTAGATAACGGTTACCACGATACAACGCTACCTTCTGTAAATGAATTTTTCATTCCAAAAATCCAGCGGCCTCCGCTCAACACGTGACATTTGGTGACACCAATCACAGTTTTTATTTATTTATTTTTTATTGATTGAGTGATTTGTTTGACAGGGACAATGAAAGTCATCTTTCATAGTTACAACATGAAAGATGCAGCTCATGCGACACATACAGAGTGTGTAGCAGAGAATGCTCCTTTTCAACTCCTGTCCCTGGTTGAGCTTTTCCCTGTAGTACATACAAATGATACAGAATGAATGAAATACACAACCCTAAAATACATGTTTACAACAGTGGTCTCCACGCACACACGCACACACACTATACATTATTTACAGACTCAGAGGTGCGTACATCTTTGGTTTGTTTTAAGCCACAACTTTAGCTTTGATGTGAACTCCTTAAACTCTGGTCTATTTTTGAGGTCAGTGGGCAGTGGGTTCCACAGTTTGGCCGTCTTTATGGAGAAAGCAGACCGAATAAACCTGGTCCTCCTGTGGGGGGGTCGCACAGTTCTTGTGGGAGGTGCTCCTGGTGACTCTATTGCTGTTTTGTCTAGGTTATGGATGCATTTGAATGTTAGCTTTACAGAGTATAGTTTAATGAAGTTTTCCAAATTTAGTCAATGATAGTTGTCGAGTATATTGCAGTGGTGATAACGGGTGTTTTTTTTTTTGTCCATAATCTGTATTGCTTGATTTGGAATGTAGTGTCTTATTAGTTTGAAGCAGTTGAGATTACGATGAATAGTTTTGGATATTTTTCACATAGAGTGAATTCGAACACATTAAAACACATTAAAAGCAACGTTTTGCAACCACTGTGCCGCTGGACACCGAGACGCGAATTTGTATTGCTTGATTGTACAATGAACCAATGCACTTAGTGGCTGAGGGAGGTGCCTGGGTGCTGTCATTCAGCATGACATGTGGCAGAAGATCATCCATTGCATGTACAGCAAGGCCGCTTGATTTGGAATGTAGTGTCTTATTAGTTTGAAGCAGTTGAGATTACCATGAATAGTTTTGGATATTTTTCGTATAGAGTGAATTAAAACACATTAAAACACATTAAAAGCAACGTTTTTCAACCACTGTTCCGCTGGACACCGAGACGCGCTCAGGTGGGCCGCGTGAACTCTCCAATTTCGGCAGTTGGGTGTGAGGACGCCGTCCCTCGGCCTGTCGGAGGACGTAGACGCCTCCGGTAGGAATGTCAAGGACATCCGTCGGATGGCGACGATGACAAATCACGCACTCCCAGTCGTCGCTCTCGGGCACCGCAGGACGAGGATGATTTGGACGCAGTCAACACGTCAAACTCCTGAAATGTGTCGGAGTTTGTGTGATGTCTGTGTGATGACGTGCTCGGCGCGGGTGCCGCAAACCGTCCGGATGAGTGGCGAGCGGCGGGAGCGTGCGCTTCGGCTTCTATGGTGACTTGAACGAGCCCTTCCGTGACATTGCAACGGGACCGCACTCGTGATGTGTGTCACGTGCGCATGCGCGCCCAACCACGACCACATTATAAGTGCTCTCCAGCAGACGCGTGTCTGACTCACGGTTGCACACAGGTATCCGACAAGCAGAACAAAACAACACGAAACAATGACTACCTGAAGCGAGGAACAAAGACACAACATCAGCACACATCAGCGACCAAACGAGCCCCACAGTGGCACTTCCTCACAACCACTAACCTGAACTCCCGTCATGCCCTGCGGCGGCGACCGCGTCCGTGATCCGCCGCAATACTTTTCGCCACTAGATGGCAGCACAGAACCTAGAGGGTGCATAGGATAAAAGCCCTTTTTTTCCCCACACCTGAAAAACGCAATTTTTTAGCTCAGTCGGTTAGCGCGTGGTGCTCGTAAGTTGATTGTCACGGGTTCGATACCCGTCATTGGCCACACGTTTTTTTTTTTTTTTTTAACTTAACTAACCCTAACCCTAACTTCACTAAGACGAGATAAAGACTAGATAACGGTTACCACGATACAACGCTACCTTCTGTAAATGAATTTTTCATTCCAAAAATCCAGCGGCCTCCGCTCAACACGTGACATTTGGTGACACCAATCACAGTTTTTATTTATTTATTTTTTATTGATTGAGTGATTTGTTTGACAGGGACAATGAAAGTCATCTTTCATAGTTACAACATGAAAGATGCAGCTCATGCGACACATACAGAGTGTGTAGCAGAGAATGCTCCTTTTCAACTCCTGTCCCTGGTTGAGCTTTTCCCTGTAGTACATACAAATGATACAGAATGAATGAAATACACAACCCTAAAATACATGTTTACAACAGTGGTCTCCACGCACACACGCACACACACTATACATTATTTACAGACTCAGAGGTGCGTACATCTTTGGTTTGTTTTAAGCCACAACTTTAGCTTTGATGTGAACTCCTTAAACTCTGGTCTATTTTTGAGGTCAGTGGGCAGTGGGTTCCACAGTTTGGCCGTCTTTATGGAGAAAGCAGACCGAATAAACCTGGTCCTCCTGTGGGGGGGTCGCACAGTTCTTGTGGGAGGTGCTCCTGGTGACTCTATTGCTGTTTTGTCTAGGTTATGGATGCATTTGAATGTTAGCTTTACAGAGTATAGTTTAATGAAGTTTTCCAAATTTAGTCAATGATAGTTGTCGAGTATATTGCAGTGGTGATAACGGGTGTTTTTTTTTTTGTCCATAATCTGTATTGCTTGATTTGGAATGTAGTGTCTTATTAGTTTGAAGCAGTTGAGATTACCATGAATAGTTTTGGATATTTTTCACATAGAGTGAATTCGAACACATTAAAACACATTAAAAGCAACGTTTTGCAACCACTGTGCCGCTGGACACCGAGACGCGAATTTGTATTGCTTGATTGTACAATGAACCAATGCACTTAGTGGCTGAGGGAGGTGCCTGGGTGCTGTCATTCAGCATGACATGTGGCAGAAGATCATCCATTGCATGTACAGCAAGGCCGCTTGATTTGGAATGTAGTGTCTTATTAGTTTGAAGCAGTTGAGATTACCATGAATAGTTTTGGATATTTTTCGCATAGAGTGAATTAAAACACATTAAAACACATTAAAAGCAACGTTTTTCAACCACTGTTCCGCTGGACACCGAGACGCGCTCAGGTGTGCCGCGTGAACTCTCCAATTTCGGCAGTTGAGTGTGAGGACGCCGTCCCTCGGCCTGTCGGAGGACGTAGACGCCTCCGGTAGGAATGTCAAGGACATCCGTCGGATGGCGACGATGACAAATCACGCACTCCCAGTCGTCGCTCTCGGGCACCGCAGGACGAGGATGATTTGGACGCAGTCAACACGTCAAACTCCTGAAATGTGTCGGAGTTTGTGTGATGTCTGTGTGATGACGTGCTCGGCGCGGGTGCCGCAAACCGTCCGGATGAGTGGCGAGCGGCGGGAGCGTGCGCTTCGGCTTCTATGGTGACTTGAACGAGCCCTTCCGTGACATTGCAACGGGACCGCACTCGTGATGTGTGTCACGTGCGCATGCGCGCCCAACCACGACCACATTATAAGTGCTCTCCAGCAGACGCGTGTCTGACTCACGGTTGCACACAGGTATCCGACACGCAGAACAAAACAACACGAAACAATGACTACCTGAAGCGAGGAACAAAGACACAACATCAGCACACATCAGCGACCAAACGAGCCCCACAGTGGCACTTCCTCACAACCACTAACCTGAACTCCCGTCATGCCCTGCGGCGGCGACCGCGTCCGTGATCCGCCGCAATACTTTTCGCCACTAGATGGCAGCACAGCGCGTAGAGGGTGCATAGGATAAAAGCCCTTTTTTTCCCCACACCTGAAAAACGCAATTTTTTAGCTCAGTCGGTTAGCGCGTGGTGCTCGTAAGTTGATGGTCACGGGTTCGATACCCGTCATTGGCCACACGTTTTTTTTTTTTTTTTTAACTTAACTAACCCTAACCCTAACTTCACTAAGACGAGATAAAGACTAGATAACGGTTACCACGATACAACGCTACCTTCTGTAAATGAATTTTTCATTCCAAAAATCCAGCGGCCTCCGCTCAACACGTGACATTTGGTGACACCAATCACAGTTTTTATTTATTTATTTTTTATTGATTGAGTGATTTGTTTGACAGGGACAATGAAAGTCATCTTTCATAGTTACAACATGAAAGATGCAGCTCATGCGACACATACAGAGTGTGTAGCAGAGAATGCTCCTTTTCAACTCCTGTCCCTGGTTGAGCTTTTCCCTGTAGTACATACAAATGATACAGAATGAATGAAATACACAACCCTAAAATACATGTTTACAACAGTGGTCTCCACGCACACACGCACACACACTATACATTATTTACAGACTCAGAGGTGCGTACATCTTTGGTTTGTTTTAAGCCACAACTTTAGCTTTGATGTGAACTCCTTAAACTCTGGTCTATTTTTGAGGTCAGTGGGCAGTGGGTTCCACAGTTTGGCCGTCTTTATGGAGAAAGCAGACCGAATAAACCTGGTCCTCCTGTGGGGGGGTCGCACAGTTCTTGTGGGAGGTGCTCCTGGTGACTCTATTGCTGTTTTGTCTAGGTTATGGATGCATTTGAATGTTAGCTTTACAGAGTATAGTTTAATGAAGTTTTCCAAATTTAGTCAATGATAGTTGTCGAGTATATTGCAGTGGTGATAACGGGTGTTTTTTTTTTTGTCCATAATCTGTATTGCTTGATTTGGAATGTAGTGTCTTATTAGTTTGAAGCAGTTGAGATTACGATGAATAGTTTTGGATATTTTTCACATAGAGTGAATTCGAACACATTAAAACACATTAAAAGCAACGTTTTGCAACCACTGTGCCGCTGGACACCGAGACGCGAATTTGTATTGCTTGATTGTACAATGAACCAATGCACTTAGTGGCTGAGGGAGGTGCCTGGGTGCTGTCATTCAGCATGACATGTGGCAGAAGATCATCCATTGCATGTACAGCAAGGCCGCTTGATTTGGAATGTAGTGTCTTATTAGTTTGAAGCAGTTGAGATTACCATGAATAGTTTTGGATATTTTTCGCATAGAGTGAATTAAAACACATTAAAACACATTAAAAGCAACGTTTTGCAACCACTGTGCCGCTGGACACCGAGACGCGAATTTGTATTGCTTGATTGTACAATGAACCAATGCACTTAGTGGCTGAGGGAGGTGCCTGGGTGCTGTCATTCAGCATGACATGTGGCAGAAGATCATCCATTGCATGTACAGCAAGGCCGCTTGATTTGGAATGTAGTGTCTTATTAGTTTGAAGCAGTTGAGATTACCATGAATAGTTTTGGATATTTTTCGTATAGAGTGAATTAAAACACATTAAAACACATTAAAAGCAACGTTTTTCAACCACTGTTCCGCTGGACACCGAGACGCGCTCAGGTGGGCCGCGTGAACTCTCCAATTTCGGCAGTTGGGTGTGAGGACGCCGTCCCTCGGCCTGTCGGAGGACGTAGACGCCTCCGGTAGGAATGTCAAGGACATCCGTCGGATGGCGACGATGACAAATCACGCACTCCCAGTCGTCGCTCTCGGGCACCGCAGGACGAGGATGATTTGGACGCAGTCAACACGTCAAACTCCTGAAATGTGTCGGAGTTTGTGTGATGTCTGTGTGATGACGTGCTCGGCGCGGGTGCCGCAAACCGTCCGGATGAGTGGCGAGCGGCGGGAGCTTACGCTTCGGCTTCTATGGTGACTTGAACGAGCCCATCCGTGACATTGCAACGGGACCGCACTCGTGATGTGTGTCACGTGCGCATGCGCGCGCATGCGCGCCCAACCACGACCACATTATAACTGCTCTCCAGCAGACGCGTGTCTGACGCACGGTTGCACACAGGTATCCGACACGCAGAACAAAACAACACGAAACAATGACTACCTGAAGCGAGGAACAAAGACACAACATCAGCACAGATCAGCGACCAAACGAGCCCCACAGTGGCACTTCCTCACAACCACTAACCTGAACTCCCGTCATGCCCTGCGGCGGCGACCGCGTCCGTGATCCGCCGCAATACTTTTCGCCACTAGATGGCAGCACAGAGCGTAGAGGGTTGATAGGATAAAAGCCCTTTTTTTCCCCACACCTGAAAAACGCAATTTTTTAGCTCAGTCGGTTAGCGCGTGGTGCTCGTAAGTTGATTGTCACGGGTTCGATACCCGTCATTGGCCACACGTTTTTTTTTTTTTTTTTTAACTTAACTAACCCTAACCCTAACTTCACTAAGACGAGATAAAGACTAGATAACGGTTACCACGATACAACGCTACCTTCTGTAAATGAATTTTTCATTCCAAAAATCCAGCGGCCTCCGCTCAACACGTGACATTTGGTGACACCGATCACAGTGACTGAAACACATTGAAAGCAACGTTTTCCAACCACTGTGTCGCTGGACACCGAGACGCGCTCAGGTGTGCCGTGTGAACTCTCCAATTTCGGTAGTGGGTGTGAGGACCCCGTTCCTCAGCCCGTCGGAGGACGTAGACGTCTCCGTTAGGAATGTCAAGGACATCGTTGGGATGGCGACGATGACAAATCACGCACTCCCAGTCGTCGCTCTCGGGCACCGCAGGACGAGGATGATGTCTCAAGCAAAGGACACTGTGGATGACAGAGAGGGCTGTGGACCCCACTGGACCGCGTGGGACACTATATTGAAAAAGACTTGATAAATGGTTGCCGATTGCTCCAATGCTACATCACTGGCCAGAGGTTGAGACGCAGTCAACACGTCAACTCATGAAATATGTGGTTTTTTTGGTGCTTCTATTTTCATGTCACCTCCGTGTATTGGCTACTTCAAAGAAGAACGTCATGCCGTTCTTAAAATTTCAGATGGAAGTGGCCATAACCTTCTCGGGTCAGCATGACAATGACAACTCTGACTTTTGTTTTTATTGTCATTTTATTTTTGCACTGAGCAAAAATGAGACGTTATTTATTTGGTGGATTTTGTGCGGAGAAAAAGCACACAATCACTGCTTATGTTTTGGTTTTTGCACTTAGAGAAATGGACATGACACATCACAGATCATCGCATATTTTTTAAAACTTGACAAAAACTAGATAAAGACTAGATAACGGTTACCACGATACAACGCTACCTTCTGTAAATGAATTTTTCATTCCAAAAATCCAGCGGCCTCCGCTCAACACGTGACATTTGGTGACACCAATCACAGTTTTTATTTATTTATTTTTTATTGATTGAGTGATTTGTTTGACAGGGACAATGAAAGTCATCTTTCATAGTTACAACATGAAAGATGCAGCTCATGCGACACATACAGAGTGTGTAGCAGAGAATGCTCCTTTTCAACTCCTGTCCCTGGTTGAGCTTTTCCCTGTAGTACATACAAATGATACAGAATGAATGAAATACACAACCCTAAAATACATGTTTACAACAGTGGTCTCCACGCACACACGCACACACACTATACATTATTTACAGACTCAGAGGTGCGTACATCTTTGGTTTGTTTTAAGCCACAACTTTAGCTTTGATGTGAACTCCTTAAACTCTGGTCTATTTTTGAGGTCAGTGGGCAGTGGGTTCCACAGTTTGGCCGTCTTTATGGAGAAAGCAGACCGAATAAACCTGGTCCTCCTGTGGGGGGTCGCACAGTTCTTGTGGGAGGTGCTCCTGGTGACTCTATTGCTGTTTTGTCTAGGTTATGGATGCATTTGAATGTTAGCTTTACAGAGTATAGTTTAATGAAGTTTTCCAAATTTAGTCAATGATAGTTGTCGAGTATATTGCAGTGGTGATAACGGGTGTTTTTTTTTTTGTCCATAATCTGTATTGCTTGATTTGGAATGTAGTGTCTTATTAGTTTGAAGCAGTTGAGATTACCATGAATAGTTTTGGATATTTTTCGTATAGAGTGAATTAAAACACATTAAAACACATTAAAAGCAACGTTTTGCAACCACTGTTCCGCTGGACACCGAGACGCGCTCAGGTGGGCCGCGTGAACTCTCCAATTTCGGCAGTTGGGTGTGAGGACGCCGTCCCTCGGCCTGTCGGAGGACGTAGACGCCTCCGGTAGGAATGTCAAGGACATCCGTCGGATGGCGACGATGACAAATCACGCACTCCCAGTCGTCGCTCTCGGGCACCGCAGGACGAGGATGATTTGGACGCAGTCAACACGTCAAACTCCTGAAATGTGTCGGAGTTTGTGTGATGTCTGTGTGATGACGTGCTCGGCGCGGGTGCCGCAAACCGTCCGGATGAGTGGCGAGCGGCGGGAGCTTACGCTTCGGCTTCTATGGTGACTTGAACGAGCCCATCCGTGACATTGCAACGGGACCGCACTCGTGATGTGTGTCACGTGCGCATGCGCGCCCAACCACGACCACATTATAAGTGCTCTCCAGCAGACGCGTGTCTGACGCACGGTTGCACACAGGTATCCGACACGCAGAACAAAACAACACGAAACAATGACTACCTGAAGCGAGGAACAAAGACACAACATCAGCACAGATCAGCGACCAAACGAGCCCCACAGTGGCACTTCCTCACAACCACTAACCTGAACTCCCGTCATGCCCTGCGGCGGCGACCGCGTCCGTGATCCGCCGCAATACTTTTCGCCACTAGATGGCAGCACAGAGCGTAGAGGGTTGATAGGATAAAAGCCCTTTTTTTCCCCACACCTGAAAAACGCAATTTTTTAGCTCAGTCGGTTAGCGCGTGGTTCTCGTAAGTTGATGGTCACGGGTTCGATACCCGTCATTGGCCACACGTTTTTTTTTTTTTTTTTTACTTAACTAACCCTAACCCTAACTTAACTAAGACGAGATAAAGACTAGATAACGGTTACCACGATACAACGCTACCTTCTGTAAATGAATTTTTCATTCCAAAAATCCAGCGGCCTCCGCTCAACACGTGACATTTGGTGACACCGATCACAGTGACTGAAACACATTGAAAGCAACGTTTTCCAACCACTGTGTCGCTGGACACCGAGACGCGCTCAGGTGTGCCGTGTGAACTCTCCAATTTCGGTAGTGGGTGTGAGGACCCCGTTCCTCAGCCCGTCGGAGGACGTAGACGTCTCCGTTAGGAATGTCAAGGACATCGTTGGGATGGCGACGATGACAAATCACGCACTCCCAGTCGTCGCTCTCGGGCACCGCAGGACGAGGATGATGTCTCAAGCAAAGGACACTGTGGATGACAGAGAGGGCTGTGGACCCCACTGGACCGCGTGGGACACTATATTGAAAAAGACTTGATAAATGGTTGCCGATTGCTCCAATGCTACATCACTGGCCAGAGGTTGAGACGCAGTCAACACGTCAACTCATGAAATATGTGGTTTTTTTGGTGCTTCTATTTTCATGTCACCTCCGTGTATTGGCTACTTCAAAGAAGAACGTCATGCCGTTCTTAAAATTTCAGATGGAAGTGGCCATAACCTTCTCGGGTCAGCATGACAATGACAACTCTGACTTTTGTTTTTATTGTCATTTTATTTTTGCACTGAGCAAAAATGAGACGTTATTTATTTGGTGGATTTTGTGCGGAGAAAAAGCACACAATCACTGCTTATGTTTTGGTTTTTGCACTTAGAGAAATGGACATGACACATCACAGATCATCGCATATTTTTTAAAACTTGACAAAAACTAGATAAAGACTAGATAACGGTTACCACGATACAACGCTACCTTCTGTAAATGAATTTTTCATTCCAAAAATCCAGCGGCCTCCGCTCAACACGTGACATTTGGTGACACCAATCACAGTTTTTATTTATTTATTTTTTATTGATTGAGTGATTTGTTTGACAGGGACAATGAAAGTCATCTTTCATAGTTACAACATGAAAGATGCAGCTCATGCGACACATACAGAGTGTGTAGCAGAGAATGCTCCTTTTCAACTCCTGTCCCTGGTTGAGCTTTTCCCTGTAGTACATACAAATGATACAGAATGAATGAAATACACAACCCTAAAATACATGTTTACAACAGTGGTCTCCACGCACACACGCACACACACTATACATTATTTACAGACTCAGAGGTGCGTACATCTTTGGTTTGTTTTAAGCCACAACTTTAGCTTTGATGTGAACTCCTTAAACTCTGGTCTATTTTTGAGGTCAGTGGGCAGTGGGTTCCACAGTTTGGCCGTCTTTATGGAGAAAGCAGACCGAATAAACCTGGTCCTCCTGTGGGGGGTCGCACAGTTCTTGTGGGAGGTGCTCCTGGTGACTCTATTGCTGTTTTGTCTAGGTTATGGATGCATTTGAATGTTAGCTTTACAGAGTATAGTTTAATGAAGTTTTCCAAATTTAGTCAATGATAGTTGTCGAGTATATTGCAGTGGTGATAACGGGTGTTTTTTTTTTTGTCCATAATCTGTATTGCTTGATTTGGAATGTAGTGTCTTATTAGTTTGAAGCAGTTGAGATTACCATGAATAGTTTTGGATATTTTTCGTATAGAGTGAATTAAAACACATTAAAACACATTAAAAGCAACGTTTTGCAACCACTGTTCCGCTGGACACCGAGACGCGCTCAGGTGGGCCGCGTGAACTCTCCAATTTCGGCAGTTGGGTGTGAGGACGCCGTCCCTCGGCCTGTCGGAGGACGTAGACGCCTCCGGTAGGAATGTCAAGGACATCCGTCGGATGGCGACGATGACAAATCACGCACTCCCAGTCGTCGCTCTCGGGCACCGCAGGACGAGGATGATTTGGACGCAGTCAACACGTCAAACTCCTGAAATGTGTCGGAGTTTGTGTGATGTCTGTGTGATGACGTGCTCGGCGCGGGTGCCGCAAACCGTCCGGATGAGTGGCGAGCGGCGGGAGCTTACGCTTCGGCTTCTATGGTGACTTGAACGAGCCCATCCGTGACATTGCAACGGGACCGCACTCGTGATGTGTGTCACGTGCGCATGCGCGCCCAACCACGACCACATTATAAGTGCTCTCCAGCAGACGCGTGTCTGACGCACGGTTGCACACAGGTATCCGACACGCAGAACAAAACAACACGAAACAATGACTACCTGAAGCGAGGAACAAAGACACAACATCAGCACAGATCAGCGACCAAACGAGCCCCACAGTGGCACTTCCTCACAACCACTAACCTGAACTCCCGTCATGCCCTGCGGCGGCGACCGCGTCCGTGATCCGCCGCAATACTTTTCGCCACTAGATGGCAGCACAGAGCGTAGAGGGTTGATAGGATAAAAGCCCTTTTTTTCCCCACACCTGAAAAACGCAATTTTTTAGCTCAGTCGGTTAGCGCGTGGTTCTCGTAAGTTGATGGTCACGGGTTCGATACCCGTCATTGGCCACACGTTTTTTTTTTTTTTTTTTACTTAACTAACCCTAACCCTAACTTAACTAAGACGAGATAAAGACTAGATAACGGTTACCACGATACAACGCTACCTTCTGTAAATGAATTTTTCATTCCAAAAATCCAGCGGCCTCCGCTCAACACGTGACATTTGGTGACACCGATCACAGTGACTGAAACACATTGAAAGCAACGTTTTCCAACCACTGTGTCGCTGGACACCGAGACGCGCTCAGGTGTGCCGTGTGAACTCTCCAATTTCGGTAGTGGGTGTGAGGACCCCGTTCCTCAGCCCGTCGGAGGACGTAGACGTCTCCGTTAGGAATGTCAAGGACATCGTTGGGATGGCGACGATGACAAATCACGCACTCCCAGTCGTCGCTCTCGGGCACCGCAGGACGAGGATGATGTCTCAAGCAAAGGACACTGTGGATGACAGAGAGGGCTGTGGACCCCACTGGACCGCGTGGGACACTATATTGAAAAAGACTTGATAAATGGTTGCCGATTGCTCCAATGCTACATCACTGGCCAGAGGTTGAGACGCAGTCAACACGTCAACTCATGAAATATGTGGTTTTTTTGGTGCTTCTATTTTCATGTCACCTCCGTGTATTGGCTACTTCAAAGAAGAACGTCATGCCGTTCTTAAAATTTCAGATGGAAGTGGCCATAACCTTCTCGGGTCAGCATGACAATGACAACTCTGACTTTTGTTTTTATTGTCATTTTATTTTTGCACTGAGCAAAAATGAGACGTTATTTATTTGGTGGATTTTGTGCGGAGAAAAAGCACACAATCACTGCTTATGTTTTGGTTTTTGCACTTAGAGAAATGGACATGACACATCACAGATCATCGCATATTTTTTAAAACTTGACAAAAACTAGATAAAGACTAGATAACGGTTACCACGATACAACGCTACCTTCTGTAAATGAATTTTTCATTCCAAAAATCCAGCGGCCTCCGCTCAACACGTGACATTTGGTGACACCAATCACAGTTTTTATTTATTTATTTTTTATTGATTGAGTGATTTGTTTGACAGGGACAATGAAAGTCATCTTTCATAGTTACAACATGAAAGATGCAGCTCATGCGACACATACAGAGTGTGTAGCAGAGAATGCTCCTTTTCAACTCCTGTCCCTGGTTGAGCTTTTCCCTGTAGTACATACAAATGATACAGAATGAATGAAATACACAACCCTAAAATACATGTTTACAACAGTGGTCTCCACGCACACACGCACACACACTATACATTATTTACAGACTCAGAGGTGCGTACATCTTTGGTTTGTTTTAAGCCACAACTTTAGCTTTGATGTGAACTCCTTAAACTCTGGTCTATTTTTGAGGTCAGTGGGCAGTGGGTTCCACAGTTTGGCCGTCTTTATGGAGAAAGCAGACCGAATAAACCTGGTCCTCCTGTGGGGGGGTCGCACAGTTCTTGTGGGAGGTGCTCCTGGTGACTCTATTGCTGTTTTGTCTAGGTTATGGATGCATTTGAATGTTAGCTTTACAGAGTATAGTTTAATGAAGTTTTCCAAATTTAGTCAATGATAGTTGTCGAGTATATTGCAGTGGTGATAACGGGTGTTTTTTTTTTGTCCATAATCTGTATTGCTTGATTTGGAATGTAGTGTCTTATTAGTTTGAAGCAGTTGAGATTACCATGAATAGTTTTGGATATTTTTCGTATAGAGTGAATTAAAACACATTAAAACACATTAAAAGCAACGTTTTGCAACCACTGTTCCGCTGGACACCGAGACGCGCTCAGGTGGGCCGCGTGAACTCTCCAATTTCGGCAGTTGGGTGTGAGGACGCCGTCCCTCGGCCTGTCGGAGGACGTAGACGCCTCCGGTAGGAATGTCAAGGACATCCGTCGGATGGCGACGATGACAAATCACGCACTCCCAGTCGTCGCTCTCGGGCACCGCAGGACGAGGATGATTTGGACGCAGTCAACACGTCAAACTCCTGAAATGTGTCGGAGTTTGTGTGATGTCTGTGTGATGACGTGCTCGGCGCGGGTGCCGCAAACCGTCCGGATGAGTGGCGAGCGGCGGGAGCTTACGCTTCGGCTTCTATGGTGACTTGAACGAGCCCATCCGTGACATTGCAACGGGACCGCACTCGTGATGTGTGTCACGTGCGCATGCGCGCCCAACCACGACCACATTATAAGTGCTCTCCAGCAGACGCGTGTCTGACGCACGGTTGCACACAGGTATCCGACACGCAGAACAAAACAACACGAAACAATGACTACCTGAAGCGAGGAACAAAGACACAACATCAGCACAGATCAGCGACCAAACGAGCCCCACAGTGGCACTTCCTCACAACCACTAACCTGAACTCCCGTCATGCCCTGCGGCGGCGACCGCGTCCGTGATCCGCCGCAATACTTTTCGCCACTAGATGGCAGCACAGAGCGTAGAGGGTTGATAGGATAAAAGCCCTTTTTTTCCCCACACCTGAAAAACGCAATTTTTTAGCTCAGTCGGTTAGCGCGTGGTTCTCGTAAGTTGATGGTCACGGGTTCGATACCCGTCATTGGCCACACGTTTTTTTTTTTTTTTTTTACTTAACTAACCCTAACCCTAACTTAACTAAGACGAGATAAAGACTAGATAACGGTTACCACGATACAACGCTACCTTCTGTAAATGAATTTTTCATTCCAAAAATCCAGCGGCCTCCGCTCAACACGTGACATTTGGTGACACCGATCACAGTGACTGAAACACATTGAAAGCAACGTTTTCCAACCACTGTGTCGCTGGACACCGAGACGCGCTCAGGTGTGCCGTGTGAACTCTCCAATTTCGGTAGTGGGTGTGAGGACCCCGTTCCTCAGCCCGTCGGAGGACGTAGACGTCTCCGTTAGGAATGTCAAGGACATCGTTGGGATGGCGACGATGACAAATCACGCACTCCCAGTCGTCGCTCTCGGGCACCGCAGGACGAGGATGATGTCTCAAGCAAAGGACACTGTGGATGACAGAGAGGGCTGTGGACCCCACTGGACCGCGTGGGACACTATATTGAAAAAGACTTGATAAATGGTTGCCGATTGCTCCAATGCTACATCACTGGCCAGAGGTTGAGACGCAGTCAACACGTCAACTCATGAAATATGTGGTTTTTTTGGTGCTTCTATTTTCATGTCACCTCCGTGTATTGGCTACTTCAAAGAAGAACGTCATGCCGTTCTTAAAATTTCAGATGGAAGTGGCCATAACCTTCTCGGGTCAGCATGACAATGACAACTCTGACTTTTGTTTTTATTGTCATTTTATTTTTACACTGAGCAAAAATGAGACGTTATTTATTTGGTGGATTTTGTGCGGAGAAAAAGCACACAATCACTGCTTATGTTTTGGTTTTTGCACTTAGAGAAATGGACATGACACATCACAGATCATCGCATATTTTTTAAAACTTGACAAAAACTAGATAAAGACTAGATAACGGTTACCACGATACAACGCTACCTTCTGTAAATGAATTTTTCATTCCAAAAATCCAGCGGCCTCCGCTCAACACGTGACATTTGGTGACACCAATCACAGTTTTTATTTATTTATTTTTTATTGATTGAGTGATTTGTTTGACAGGGACAATGAAAGTCATCTTTCATAGTTACAACATGAAAGATGCAGCTCATGCGACACATACAGAGTGTGTAGCAGAGAATGCTCCTTTTCAACTCCTGCCCCTGGTTGAGCTTTTCCCTGTAGTACATACAAATGATACAGAATGAATGAAATACACAACCCTAAAATACATGTTTACAACAGTGGTCTCCACGCACACACGCACACACACTATACATTATTTACAGACTCAGAGGTGCGTACATCTTTGGTTTGTTTTAAGCCACAACTTTAGCTTTGATGTGAACTCCTTAAACTCTGGTCTATTTTTGAGGTCAGTGGGCAGTGGGTTCCACAGTTTGGCCGTCTTTATGGAGAAAGCAGACCGAATAAAGGTGGTCCTCCTGTGGGGGGTCGCACAGTTCTTGTGGGAGGTGCTCCTGGTGACTCTATTGCTGTTTTGTCTAGGTTATGGATGCATTTGAATGTTAGCTTTACAGAGTATAGTTTAATGAAGTTTTCCAAATTTAGTCAATGATAGTTGTCGAGTATATTGCAGTGGTGATAACGGGTGGTTTTTTTTTTGTCCATAATCTGTATTGCTTGATTTGGAATGTAGTGTCTTATTAGTTTGAAGCAGTTGAGATTACGATGAATAGTTTTGGATATTTTTCACATAGAGTGAATTCGAACACATTAAAACACATTAAAAGCAACGTTTTGCAACCACTGTGCCGCTGGACACCGAGACGCGAATTTGTATTGCTTGATTGTACAATGAACCAATGCACTTAGTGGCTGAGGGAGGTGCCTGGGTGCTGTCATTCAGCATGACATGTGGCAGAAGATCATCCATTGCATGTACAGCAAGGCCGCTTGATTTGGAATGTAGTGTCTTATTAGTTTGAAGCAGTTGAGATTACCATGAATAGTTTTGGATATTTTTCGTATAGAGTGAATTAAAACACATTAAAACACATTAAAAGCAACGTTTTTCAACCACTGTTCCGCTGGACACCGAGACGCGCTCAGGTGGGCCGCGTGAACTCTCCAATTTCGGCAGTTGGGTGTGAGGACGCCGTCCCTCGGCCTGTCGGAGGACGTAGACGCCTCCGGTAGGAATGTCAAGGACATCCGTCGGATGGCGACGATGACAAATCACGCACTCCCAGTCGTCGCTCTCGGGCACCGCAGGACGAGGATGATTTGGACGCAGTCAACACGTCAAACTCCTGAAATGTGTCGGAGTTTGTGTGATGTCTGTGTGATGACGTGCTCGGCGCGGGTGCCGCAAACCGTCCGGATGAGTGGCGAGCGGCGGGAGCTTACGCTTCGGCTTCTATGGTGACTTGAACGAGCCCATCCGTGACATTGCAACGGGACCGCACTCGTGATGTGTGTCACGTGCGCATGCGCGCCCAACCACGACCACATTATAACTGCTCTCCAGCAGACGCGTGTCTGACTCACGGTTGCACACAGGTATCCGACACGCAGAACAAAACAACACGAAACAATGACTACCTGAAGCGAGGAACAAAGACACAACATCAGCACAGATCAGCGACCAAACGAGCCCCACAGTGGCACTTCCTCACAACCACTAACCTGAACTCCCGTCATGCCCTGCGGCGGCGACCGCGTCCGTGATCCGCCGCAATACTTTTCGCCACTAGATGGCAGCACAGAACCTAGAGGGTTGATAGGATAAAAGCCCTGTTTTTCCCCACACCTGAAAAACGCAATTTTTTAGCTCAGTCGGTTAGCGCGTGGTGCTCGTAAGTTGATGGTCACGGGTTCGATACCCGTCATTGGCCACACGTTTTTTTTTTTTTTTTTAACTTAACTAACCCTAACCCTAACTTCACTAAGACGAGATAAAGACTAGATAACGGTTACCACGATACAACGCTACCTTCTGTAAATGAATTTTTCATTCCAAAAATCCAGCGGCCTCCGCTCAACACGTGACATTTGGTGACACCAATCACAGTTTTTATTTATTTATTTTTTATTGATTGAGTGATTTGTTTGACAGGGACAATGAAAGTCATCTTTCATAGTTACAACATGAAAGATGCAGCTCATGCGACACATACAGAGTGTGTAGCAGAGAATGCTCCTTTTCAACTCCTGTCCCTGGTTGAGCTTTTCCCTGTAGTACATACAAATGATACAGAATGAATGAAATACACAACCCTAAAATACATGTTTACAACAGTGGTCTCCACGCACACACGCACACACACTATACATTATTTACAGACTCAGAGGTGCGTACATCTTTGGTTTGTTTTAAGCCACAACTTTAGCTTTGATGTGAACTCCTTAAACTCTGGTCTATTTTTGAGGTCAGTGGGCAGTGGGTTCCACAGTTTGGCCGTCTTTATGGAGAAAGCAGACCGAATAAACCTGGTCCTCCTGTGGGGGGGTCGCACAGTTCTTGTGGGAGGTGCTCCTGGTGACTCTATTGCTGTTTTGTCTAGGTTATGGATGCATTTGAATGTTAGCTTTACAGAGTATAGTTTAATGAAGTTTTCCAAATTTAGTCAATGATAGTTGTCGAGTATATTGCAGTGGTGATAACGGGTGTTTTTTTTTTGTCCATAATCTGTATTGCTTGATTTGGAATGTAGTGTCTTATTAGTTTGAAGCAGTTGAGATTACCATGAATAGTTTTGGATATTTTTCGTATAGAGTGAATTAAAACACATTAAAACACATTAAAAGCAACGTTTTGCAACCACTGTTCCGCTGGACACCGAGACGCGCTCAGGTGGGCCGCGTGAACTCTCCAATTTCGGCAGTTGGGTGTGAGGACGCCGTCCCTCGGCCTGTCGGAGGACGTAGACGCCTCCGGTAGGAATGTCAAGGACATCCGTCGGATGGCGACGATGACAAATCACGCACTCCCAGTCGTCGCTCTCGGGCACCGCAGGACGAGGATGATTTGGACGCAGTCAACACGTCAAACTCCTGAAATGTGTCGGAGTTTGTGTGATGTCTGTGTGATGACGTGCTCGGCGCGGGTGCCGCAAACCGTCCGGATGAGTGGCGAGCGGCGGGAGCTTACGCTTCGGCTTCTATGGTGACTTGAACGAGCCCATCCGTGACATTGCAACGGGACCGCACTCGTGATGTGTGTCACGTGCGCATGCGCGCCCAACCACGACCACATTATAAGTGCTCTCCAGCAGACGCGTGTCTGACTCACGGTTGCACACAGGTATCCGACACGCAGAACAAAACAACACGAAACAATGACTACCTGAAGCGAGGAACAAAGACACAACATCAGCACAGATCGGCGACCAAACGAGCCCCACAGTGGCTCTTCCTCACAACCACTAACCTGAACTCCCGTCATGCCCTGCGGCGGCGACCGCGTCCGTGATCCGCCGCAATACTTTTCGCCACTAGATGGCAGCACAGAGTGTAGAGGGTTGATAGGATAAAAGCCCTTTTTTTCCCCACACCTGAAAAACGCAATTTTTTAGCTCAGTCGGTTAGCGCGTGGTTCTCGTAAGTTGATGGTCACGGGTTCGATACCCGTCATTGGCCACACGTTTTTTTTTTTTTTTTTTTACTTAACTAACCCTAACCCTAACTTAACTAAGACGAGATAAAGACTAGATAACGGTTACCACGATACAACACTACCTTCTGTAAATGAATTTTTCATTCCAAAAATCCAGCGGCCTCCGCTCAACACGTGACATTTGGTGACACCGATCACAGTGACTGAAACACATTGAAAGCAACGTTTTCCAACCACTGTGTCGCTGGACACCGAGACGCGCTCAGGTGTGCCGTGTGAACTCTCCAATTTCGGTAGTGGGTGTGAGGACCCCGTTCCTCAGCCCGTCGGAGGACGTAGACGTCTCCGTTAGGAATGTCAAGGACATCGTTGGGATGGCGACGATGACAAATCACGCACTCCCAGTCGTCGCTCTCGGGCACCGCAGGACGAGGATGATGTCTCAAGCAAAGGACACTGTGGATGACAGAGAGGGCTGTGGACCCCACTGGACCGCGTGGGACACTATATTGAAAAAGACTTGATAAATGGTTGCCGATTGCTCCAATGCTACATCACTGGCCAGAGGTTGAGACGCAGTCAACACGTCAACTCATGAAATATGTGGTTTTTTTGGTGCTTCTATTTTCATGTCACCTCCGTGTATTGGCTACTTCAAAGAAGAACGTCATGCCGTTCTTAAAATTTCAGATGGAAGTGGCCATAACCTTCTCGGGTCAGCATGACAATGACAACTCTGACTTTTGTTTTTATTGTCATTTTATTTTTACACTGAGCAAAAATGAGACGTTATTTATTTGGTGGATTTTGTGCGGAGAAAAAGCACACAATCACTGCTTATGTTTTGGTTTTTGCACTTAGAGAAATGGACATGACACATCACAGATCATCGCATATTTTTTAAAACTTGACAAAAACTAGATAAAGACTAGATAACGGTTACCACGATACAACGCTACCTTCTGTAAATGAATTTTTCATTCCAAAAATCCAGCGGCCTCCGCTCAACACGTGACATTTGGTGACACCAATCACAGTTTTTATTTATTTATTTTTTATTGATTGAGTGATTTGTTTGACAGGGACAATGAAAGTCATCTTTCATAGTTACAACATGAAAGATGCAGCTCATGCGACACATACAGAGTGTGTAGCAGAGAATGCTCCTTTTCAACTCCTGTCCCTGGTTGAGCTTTTCCCTGTAGTACATACAAATGATACAGAATGAATGAAATACACAACCCTAAAATACATGTTTACAACAGTGGTCTCCACGCACACACGCACACACACTATACATTATTTACAGACTCAGAGGTGCGTACATCTTTGGTTTGTTTTAAGCCACAACTTTAGCTTTGATGTGAACTCCTTAAACTCTGGTCTATTTTTGAGGTCAGTGGGCAGTGGGTTCCACAGTTTGGCCGTCTTTATGGAGAAAGCAGACCGAATAAAGGTGGTCCTCCTGTGGGGGGTCGCACAGTTCTTGTGGGAGGTGCTCCTGGTGACTCTATTGCTGTTTTGTCTAGGTTATGGATGCATTTGAATGTTAGCTTTACAGAGTATAGTTTAATGAAGTTTTCCAAATTTAGTCAATGATAGTTGTCGAGTATATTGCAGTGGTGATAACGGGTGGTTTTTTTTTTGTCCATAATCTGTATTGCTTGATTTGGAATGTAGTGTCTTATTAGTTTGAAGCAGTTGAGATTACGATGAATAGTTTTGGATATTTTTCACATAGAGTGAATTCGAACACATTAAAACACATTAAAAGCAACGTTTTGCAACCACTGTGCCGCTGGACACCGAGACGCGAATTTGTATTGCTTGATTGTACAATGAACCAATGCACTTAGTGGCTGAGGGAGGTGCCTGGGTGCTGTCATTCAGCATGACATGTGGCAGAAGATCATCCATTGCATGTACAGCAAGGCCGCTTGATTTGGAATGTAGTGTCTTATTAGTTTGAAGCAGTTGAGATTACCATGAATAGTTTTGGATATTTTTCGTATAGAGTGAATTAAAACACATTAAAACACATTAAAAGCAACGTTTTTCAACCACTGTTCCGCTGGACACCGAGACGCGCTCAGGTGGGCCGCGTGAACTCTCCAATTTCGGCAGTTGGGTGTGAGGACGCCGTCCCTCGGCCTGTCGGAGGACGTAGACGCCTCCGGTAGGAATGTCAAGGACATCCGTCGGATGGCGACGATGACAAATCACGCACTCCCAGTCGTCGCTCTCGGGCACCGCAGGACGAGGATGATTTGGACGCAGTCAACACGTCAAACTCCTGAAATGTGTCGGAGTTTGTGTGATGTCTGTGTGATGACGTGCTCGGCGCGGGTGCCGCAAACCGTCCGGATGAGTGGCGAGCGGCGGGAGCTTACGCTTCGGCTTCTATGGTGACTTGAACGAGCCCATCCGTGACATTGCAACGGGACCGCACTCGTGATGTGTGTCACGTGCGCATGCGCGCCCAACCACGACCACATTATAACTGCTCTCCAGCAGACGCGTGTCTGACTCACGGTTGCACACAGGTATCCGACACGCAGAACAAAACAACACGAAACAATGACTACCTGAAGCGAGGAACAAAGACACAACATCAGCACAGATCAGCGACCAAACGAGCCCCACAGTGGCACTTCCTCACAACCACTAACCTGAACTCCCGTCATGCCCTGCGGCGGCGACCGCGTCCGTGATCCGCCGCAATACTTTTCGCCACTAGATGGCAGCACAGAACCTAGAGGGTGGATAGGATAAAAGCCCTTTTTTTCCCCACACCTGAAAAACGCAATTTTTTAGCTCAGTCGGTTAGCGCGTGGTGCTCGTAAGTTGATGGTCACGGGTTCGATACCCGTCATTGGCCACACGTTTTTTTTTTTTTTTTTAACTTAACTAACCCTAACCCTAACTTCACTAAGACGAGATAAAGACTAGATAACGGTTACCACGATACAACGCTACCTTCTGTAAATGAATTTTTCATTCCAAAAATCCAGCGGCCTCCGCTCAACACGTGACATTTGGTGACACCAATCACAGTTTTTATTTATTTATTTTTTATTGATTGAGTGATTTGTTTGACAGGGACAATGAAAGTCATCTTTCATAGTTACAACATGAAAGATGCAGCTCATGCGACACATACAGAGTGTGTAGCAGAGAATGCTCCTTTTCAACTCCTGTCCCTGGTTGAGCTTTTCCCTGTAGTACATACAAATGATACAGAATGAATGAAATACACAACCCTAAAATACATGTTTACAACAGTGGTCTCCACGCACACACGCACACACACTATACATTATTTACAGACTCAGAGGTGCGTACATCTTTGGTTTGTTTTAAGCCACAACTTTAGCTTTGATGTGAACTCCTTAAACTCTGGTCTATTTTTGAGGTCAGTGGGCAGTGGGTTCCACAGTTTGGCCGTCTTTATGGAGAAAGCAGACCGAATAAAGGTGGTCCTCCTGTGGGGGGGTCGCACAGTTCTTGTGGGAGGTGCTCCTGGTGACTCTATTGCTGTTTTGTCTAGGTTATGGATGCATTTGAATGTTAGCTTTACAGAGTATAGTTTAATGAAGTTTTCCAAATTTAGTCAATGATAGTTGTCGAGTATATTGCAGTGGTGATAACGGGTGTTTTTTTTTTTGTCCATAATCTGTATTGCTTGATTTGGAATGTAGTGTCTTATTAGTTTGAAGCAGTTGAGATTACGATGAATAGTTTTGGATATTTTTCACATAGAGTGAATTCGAACACATTAAAACACATTAAAAGCAACGTTTTGCAACCACTGTGCCGCTGGACACCGAGACGCGAATTTGTATTGCTTGATTGTACAATGAACCAATGCACTTAGTGGCTGAGGGAGGTGCCTGGGTGCTGTCATTCAGCATGACATGTGGCAGAAGATCATCCATTGCATGTACAGCAAGGCCGCTTGATTTGGAATGTAGTGTCTTATTAGTTTGAAGCAGTTGAGATTACCATGAATAGTTTTGGATATTTTTCGTATAGAGTGAATTAAAACACATTAAAACACATTAAAAGCAACGTTTTGCAACCACTGTTCCGCTGGACACCGAGACGCGCTCAGGTGGGCCGCGTGAACTCTCCAATTTCGGCAGTTGGGTGTGAGGACGCCGTCCCTCGGCCTGTCGGAGGACGTAGACGCCTCCGGTAGGAATGTCAAGGACATCCGTCGGATGGCGACGATGACAAATCACGCACTCCCAGTCGTCGCTCTCGGGCACCGCAGGACGAGGATGATTTGGACGCAGTCAACACGTCAAACTCCTGAAATGTGTCGGAGTTTGTGTGATGTCTGTGTGATGACGTGCTCGGCGCGGGTGCCGCAAACCGTCCGGATGAGTGGCGAGCGGCGGGAGCTTACGCTTCGGCTTCTATGGTGACTTGAACGAGCCCATCCGTGACATTGCAACGGGACCGCACTCGTGATGTGTGTCACGTGCGCATGCGCGCGCATGCGCGCCCAACCACGACCACATTATAACTGCTCTCCAGCAGACGCGTGTCTGACGCACGGTTGCACACAGGTATCCGACACGCAGAACAAAACAACACGAAACAATGACTACCTGAAGCGAGGAACAAAGACACAACATCAGCACAGATCGGCGACCAAACGAGCCCCACAGTGGCTCTTCCTCACAACCACTAACCTGAACTCCCGTCATGCCCTGCGGCGGCGACCGCGTCCGTGATCCGCCGCAATACTTTTCGCCACTAGATGGCAGCACAGAGCCTAGAGGGTGGATAGGATAAAAGCCCTTTTTTTCCCCACACCTGAAAAACGCAATTTTTTAGCTCAGTCGGTTAGCGCGTGGTTCTCGTAAGTTGATTGTCACGGGTTCGATACCCGTCATTGGCCACACGTTTTTTTTTTTTTTTTTTAACTTAACTAACCCTAACCCTAACTTAACTAAGACGAGATAAAGACTAGATAACGGTTACCACGATACAACGCTACCTTCTGTAAATGAATTTTTCATTCCAAAAATCCAGCGGCCTCCGCTCAACACGTGACATTTGGTGACACCGATCACAGTGACTGAAACACATTGAAAGCAACGTTTTCCAACCACTGTGTCGCTGGACACCGAGACGCGCTCAGGTGTGCCGTGTGAACTCTCCAATTTCGGTAGTGGGTGTGAGGACCCCGTTCCTCAGCCCGTCGGAGGACGTAGACGTCTCCGTTAGGAATGTCAAGGACATCGTTGGGATGGCGACGATGACAAATCACGCACTCCCAGTCGTCGCTCTCGGGCACCGCAGGACGAGGATGATGTCTCAAGCAAAGGACACTGTGGATGACAGAGAGGGCTGTGGACCCCACTGGACCGCGTGGGACACTATATTGAAAAAGACTTGATAAATGGTTGCCGATTGCTCCAATGCTACATCACTGGCCAGAGGTTGAGACGCAGTCAACACGTCAACTCATGAAATATGTGGTTTTTTTGGTGCTTCTATTTTCATGTCACCTCCGTGTATTGGCTACTTCAAAGAAGAACGTCATGCCGTTCTTAAAATTTCAGATGGAAGTGGCCATAACCTTCTCGGGTCAGCATGACAATGACAACTCTGACTTTTGTTTTCATTGTCATTTTATTTTTGCACTGAGCAAAAATGAGACGTTATTTATTTGGTGGATTTTGTGCGGAGAAAAAGCACACAATCACTGCTTATGTTTTGGTTTTTGCACTTAGAGAAATGGACAGTAGCTTCATACTTTGGTTTTGCACTCAGGAAACAATTTTGCCATGTCCAGGTACCAAACACAGGGTTTTGTACACCATTACTCAATTGTGACTTTATTGTGTTTTATTGGAATATAAAACGAAGGTCCACATATGCGGACATCACTTTTCTCAGAAACTACATGGTTTGATGAGATCATTCTCTGTTTTAGACACTCATCAGGTCCCAATAAGGCCAAATAGCAAAGAGAGATTCAAATTGAATGCCATTTAAGAGTCTGGGTCCGAGGAGGTTCAATTGTAAACAATTAAACAGAGGAGTGTCGCACATCAAGGAGTCTGGAGCCAAACCGGAAGTGTGATGACGTGCTCGGCGCAGGTCACGCAAATGTCCGGAATAAGGTCAAAAAGGTGAGTGGCGAACGGCCGGAGCGGGCCGCTTCGGCTGTCATTGTGAGATGAACGAGTCCATTGATGACATTATAACAGGACTGGACTCGTGACGTGTGTGGGTCACGTGCGCACCCAAGCGTGACGACATTATAAGAGCCCTCCGCCCGACACGTGTCTGAGTCAGGGTCGGACCAAACCGTGACGACATTATAAGAGCCCTCTACCCGACGTGTTACTCTGTCACGGTCGCACACAAGTAGCCGACTAACAGAACAAAACAACACGAAATAATAACTATCTGAAGCGAGGAACAAAAACACAACACTAGCACCAATCAACGACCCAACGAGCCCCACAGTAGCCCCCACTGACCTCCTACAGCCCCTAACCTGAACTCCCATCATGCCCTGCGGCGACCAAGTCCGTGATGGCCACCATATCCTTTCGCCACTAGATGGCAGCACAGGGTAATGAAGTCCGTGATGGCCACCATATCCTTTCGCCACTAGATGGTGGAAAGGATAAAAACCCTTTTTTTCCCCACACCTGAAAAACGCACTTTTTTGCTCAGTTGGTTAGCGCAAGGTGCTCGTAAGTTGAAGGTCGCTGGTTCGAACCCCGTTATGGGCCACATAGTTTTTTTTTTTTAAACTTGACTAAATATAGATAAAGACTAGATATAGGTTACCACAATACAACGCTACCTTCTGTAAATTAATTTTTCATTCAAAAAATCCAGCGGCTAACGTTGCTAACTAGTTAGCTTCCAGCCGGTTTCGCGATTCTTAAGCCGCGTCTTGCTTAGGAAATGAAGGCATCTATTAAACCAGTGCTTCTCAAATAGTGGGGCGAGCCCCCCTGGGGGGGCGTGGTGGGGTGTCAGGGGGGGCGTGAGGCGAGTGCGACTTTCAGTATTAGTGTCTTTATTCATGCTTGAATGATAAAAAAAGGGCCTCCAGCTCATTTTATTAATTTATTTTGATAATCAGGCGATTGTATGCAGAATGCTGGTGCCAACAACTCATACAGTGGTTTATACAGATAAATAAATAAATATTATCAAGTTCTCAATGGTAGTACAATTCAGGGCCGGGGGGGCTGAAAAAAATTCTGTCCTCTAGGGCAGTGATTCCCAACCGGGGGTACACGGACCCCTAGGGGTACGCGAGGGTATTGCAGGGGGTACGCAGAAAGATTATAAATTAGCCTACAGTATCCACACACAAAAAAAAAAATTATACTATATTATATTTGTTAAAATGCCGACGGGATGACTGTTTTGACCTGTAGATAGTGGAAAGTTACTGAGTGCATTATGGGAAATGAAGTCTTTTTCTGTCTGTGTGAAGGTTTACCAATAGGAAACTAGTCTGCTCAGTGACGGAGATTACGTCACTGACGCCCCCTCTATCGGCGTCCAATGGGAAGAGGGGAGAGAGCGAAGCGCGGGTTTAACTTCTGCTTGCAGCAGAAGACGCTCTCTCTGTCCATTCCTCCTCGTACTGAGCTCACCTGTTTCATCCTTGGCTGTTTTCCTTCGCGTTTATCGGCTAAGTATAAGACAAATCTTTGTTAGCCCAGTATTTCTGTCTTTTGTAATAAATTACTGTTGATCCATTTTCAAGGTTTGTAGTACTCAGACTTACTGTTTTTTCTCCTTCTTCCCGGGAGATCAGTCCTCTCCTGCGTGCGAGGGAACACAACAGGACATATTGTATTATATCATGAATTTTAGTAAGGCCATACGTTTATTTTCCATGAGTAGCAGTTCGTCCACAGTGATTGTAACACTACAATGCACATACCATGAAAAGACTATAAAGTGGCGCGCTTTAAAAAAAAAAAAAAAAAAGGTTCACGTTCTTGCTGCGGGCGCGCACGATTCGCGAAGCTAGCTAACTCTAGCTGCATACCGACTGTAAACATGGATGCATGGCTAGGCAGGAGTAAACGTCCAGCTACCGCTACTGCTACCGCTACTGCTACTGCTACCACTACTGCTACTGCTACCGCTACTGCTACCATCGCCTCGGACGCAGGCACAGGGGAGCCCAGTGAAAAAAGGAATTATGAAAGACTTATGAAAGACAAGCAAGCGCAAGTGTCTCATTAAAAGGTATGTTTTTACACTCACAATAATTGTTTTATTTAAATGAGCAGTTGGATAGATAGAAAGACAAAGGGTTAAATATAAGTACACATTAAGGCGAATAATCACACACGAGAGAGGGGGTACTTTTCACATGGAAACCAGCTCAAGGGGTACACTGGTCAAAAAAGGTTGGGAACCACTGCTCTAGGGGGGGCGTGACAGAAAATAATTGAGAACCACTGTATTAAACAAACCCAGCGACTAAAAACTACCCGAAACATGCTTTGTAAAGATATGCAGCATGTCCATGTCGGGAAACATTTAGCTGCTGCGGGAACAGAACTAACCTAAAGCTATTTGCTATTAGCAGACACAACAAAATCAATATGAAACAGCAGATTATTACAAAAGGCCAATCGAGTAGCAGGGTCAGGGTTAGATTTTAATTAATGCTCACTACCATCACCTTAGGCCCATACATTTGATGATGATAATGTAGTCTAGTCTATTCTAAAACGGAACAGTAAAGCATGAATGTAAAAACTAAAGTACAGCTACTTTATCTCTTATCATACTTTCTGTTGCACTAATAGTCTGTTGTATTGTATTTCCATTTGTAAAACATGTTTTCTAAAAAATCATGTACTCTCTCAGCCGCTGTCCGCTATGAGAGCAGTGTGCAGAGTAATGGTGTATAAATACTGTGGCCAACTGAACTAACTGCTCGTTTTTCAGGTGTGCAAAAAAAATAGCTTTTATTTTCTCAGACAGGCTTTGGTGGGTCGTTTATATTACGAGTTGTATTGATGTTTTAGTAAAGTTCCATCGAGATATGCAAAAGAAGGGATTTTTCAGTGTGACTTAATGATTCTTTAATCATTAAACTGGTGTTCAGATGGCAGAATAGAATATCGACTCAGAGCAATTCTTCCACGGCTCACCACAGTATTTATACACCATTACTCTGCACACTGCGCTGACAGCGGCTGTGAGAATACATTTTCTTTTAGAAAAAATGTGAAATCTGATAACTTCCCGCGGCACACCTGACTATCGACACAGTGGTTAAAAAACACAGATCTAATTAACATACTGTGTACATTCGTAGCTCATCGTCCAGAAGTGTAAATGCACTTGAACATCAGAACTTCAGGCGGTTGTCATTTGTCATAATGTAATTTTCTTCATCTTTCAGACAATTCTTCTTATCAAAAGAGAAAAAAATGAAAGCTGGACTCCAGTTTTTTATTGTCCATAGTTGGTTGTTGTTTAAATGAAGATGATTGAAGTTGAGGTTGAGCTCCACAATAAGAGTGGAGAAGAAGAAGAAGTCAAATCTAGTATGACATAATGCTGGACAGAGGCTCCCGAGGTGCTACAAGAGCTCCACATGGACTCTTTTGTTGTGTTGTTGATTTGTGCTTGTGTTGTGTTTTTGTTCCTCGGTTCAGATAGTTCATTATTTCACTTATTTATTCGCTGAGCACCAACGAAGAAGAACCCGCCAAACACCACCAACAAAGAAGAATCCCCAAACACCACCAACGAAGAAGAATCCCCAAACACCACCAACAAAGAAGAATCCCCAAACACCACCAACGAAGAAGAACCCGCCAAACACCACCAACGAAGAAGAATCCCCAAACACCACCAACGAAGAAGAATCCGCCAAACACCACCAACGAAGAAGAATCCGCCAAACACCACCAACGAAGAAGAATCCCCAAACCCCACCAACGAAGAAGAATCCGCCAAACACCACCAACGAAGAAGAACCCGCCAAACACCACCAACGAAGAAGAATCCCCAAACACCACCAACGAAGAAGAATCCCCAAACACCACCAACGAAGAAGAATCCGCGGAGCACCAACGAAGAAGAACCCGCCAAACACCACCAACGAAGAAGAATCCCCAAACACCACCAACGAAGAATAATCCCCAAACACCACCAACGAAGAAGAATCCCCAAACACCACCAACGAAGAAGAACCCGCCAAACACCACCAACGAAGAAGAATCCCCAAACACCACCAACGAAGAAGAATCCGCCAAACACCACCAACGAAGAAGAATCCGCCAAACACCACCAACGAAGAAGAATCCCCAAACACCACCAACGAAGAAGAATCCGCCAAACACCACCAACGAAGAAGAACCCGCCAAACACCACCAACGAAGAAGAATCCCCAAACACCACCAACGAAGAAGAATCCCCAAACACCACCAACGAAGAAGAATCCGCGGAGCACCAACGAAGAAGAACCCGCCAAACACCACCAACGAAGAAGAATCCCCAAACACCACCAACGAAGAAGAATCCCCAAACACCACCAACGAAGAAGAATCCCCAAACACCACCAACGAAGAAGAACCCGCCAAACACCACCAACGAAGAAGAATCCCCAAACACCACCAACGAAGAAGAATCCGCCAAACACCACCAACGAAGAAGAATCCGCCAAACACCACCAACGAAGAAGAATCCCCAAACAACACCAACGAAGAAGAACCCGCCAAACACCACCAACGAAGAAGAATCCCCAAACACCACCAACGAAGAAGAATCCCCAAACACCACCAACGAAGAAGAATCCCCAAACACCACCAACGAAGAAGAATCCCCAAACACCACCAACGAAGAAGAATCCCCAAACACCACCAACGAAGAAGAACCCGCCAAACACCACCAACGAAGAAGAATCCCCAAACACCACCAACGAAGAAGAATCGCCAAACACCACCAACGAAGAAGAATCCCCAAACACCACCAACGAAGAAGAATCCCCAAACACCACCAACGAAGAAGAACCCGCCAAACACCACCAACGAAGAAGAATCCCCAAACACCACCAACGAAGAAGAATCCCCAAACACCACCAACGAAGAAGAATCCGCGGAGCACCAACGAAGAAGAACCCGCCAAACACCACCAACGAAGAAGAATCCCCAAACACCACCAACGAAGAAGAATCCCCAAACACCACCAACGAAGAAGAATCCGCGGAGCACCAACGAAGAAGAACCCGCCAAACACCACCAACGAAGAAGAATCCCCAAACACCACCAACGAAGAATAATCCCCAAACACCACCAACGAAGAAGAATCCCCAAACACCACCAACGAAGAAGAACCCGCCAAACACCACCAACGAAGAAGAATCCCCAAACACCACCAACGAAGAAGAATCCGCCAAACACCACCAACGAAGAAGAATCCGCCAAACACCACCAACGAAGAAGAATCCCCAAACACCACCAACGAAGAAGAATCCGCCAAACACCACCAACGAAGAAGAACCCGCCAAACACCACCAACGAAGAAGAATCCCCAAACACCACCAACGAAGAAGAATCCCCAAACACCACCAACGAAGAAGAATCCGCGGAGCACCAACGAAGAAGAACCCGCCAAACACCACCAACGAAGAAGAATCCCCAAACACCACCAACGAAGAATAATCCCCAAACACCACCAACGAAGAAGAATCCCCAAACACCACCAACGAAGAAGAACCCGCCAAACACCACCAACGAAGAAGAATCCCCAAACACCACCAACGAAGAAGAATCCGCCAAACACCACCAACGAAGAAGAATCCGCCAAACACCACCAACGAAGAAGAATCCCCAAACAACACCAACGAAGAAGAACCCGCCAAACACCACCAACGAAGAAGAATCCCCAAACACCACCAACGAAGAAGAATCCCCAAACACCACCAACGAAGAAGAATCCCCAAACACCACCAACGAAGAAGAATCCCCAAACACCACCAACGAAGAAGAATCCCCAAACACCACCAACGAAGAAGAACCCGCCAAACACCACCAACGAAGAAGAATCCCCAAACACCACCAACGAAGAAGAATCGCCAAACACCACCAACGAAGAAGAATCCCCAAACACCACCAACGAAGAAGAATCCCCAAACACCACCAACGAAGAAGAACCCGCCAAACACCACCAACGAAGAAGAATCCCCAAACACCACCAACGAAGAAGAATCCCCAAACACCACCAACGAAGAAGAATCCCCAAACACCACCAACGAAGAAGAATCCCCAAACACCACCAACGAAGAAGAATCCCCAAACACCACCAACGAAGAAGAATCCCCAAACACCACCAACGAAGAAGAATCTACCTGCAGCAAGCGTGGACGCGGTACGACGGCGGTCCAAAGTGTGTCTTCACTTCATTAAAATGAAGGAAAAGTGGGCTCGGTGCAACATTTGTAAACATGTTAGATCACCAAAGGAGGCTGCAGGACGAACATGAGCAAAACCTCCGTGTTCATGGTGGCATGTTTGCAGTTTTGAGCACAACTACTGTTTGTCTCCGAGGAGGAAAAGCATCTTCTGAGTGCTGAATGACTTCAAATGAATGTTGTGGTTTTGATCAGAGCTGCCCCGACACTCACTCATCCTTGATGTGAGAACACGCTGGAACTCTCTGGACCTCATGCTGGAGACATTCAAAGAGCAGCACCCTGCAATTCAAGCAGCCAGCTTGGATCAGCAGCTGAGAGAATATATGGAAAGAGACAGGTCGAGATAGACGAGACACAGAAAACACCAGTACACAGTCAATATGAATTTAAAGGACAGTATCAAAGTGAATACAATGCATCACTAACCCTAACCCATTCTGATTGGTTAACACCACTAACCCTAACCCATTCTGATTGGTTAACACCACTAGCCCTAACCCATTCTGATTGGTTAATATCACTAACCCATTCTGACTGGTTAACACCACTAGCCCTAACCCATTCTGATTGGTTAACACCACTAACCCTAACCCATTCTGATTGGTAAACACCACTAGCCCTAACCCATTCTGATTGGTTAATATCACTAACCCATTCTGACTGGTTAACACCACTAGCCCTAACCCATTCTGACTGGTTAACACTACTAACCCATTCTGATTGGTTAACACCACTAACCCTAACCCATTCTGATTGGTTAACACCACTAGCCCTAACCCATTCTGATTGGTTAATATCACTAACCCATTCTGACTGGTTAACACCACTAGCCCTAACCCATTCTGACTGGTTAACACTACTAACCCATTCTGATTGGTTAACACCACTAGCCCTAACCCATTCTGATTGGTTAATATCACTAACCCATTCTGACTGGTTAACACTACTAACCCATTCTGATTGGTTAACACCACTAGCCCTAACCCATTCTGATTGGTTAACACTACTAACCCATTCTGATTGGTAAACACCACTAGCCCTAACCCATTCTGATGTGTTAATATCACTAACCCATTCTGACTGGTTAACACTACTAACCCATTCTGATTGGTTAACACCACTAGCCCTAACCCATTCTGATTGGTTAACACTACTAACCCATTCTGACTGGTTAACACCACTAGCCCTAACCAATTCTGACTGGTTAACACTACTAACCCATTCTGATTGGTTAACACCACTAGCCCTAACCCATTCTGATTGGTTAATATCACTAACCATTCTGACTGGTTAGGGTTAGGGTTAGGGTCGACACCAATCCGATGTCCATACTTGTTGATATTCCAGGTTAATGCACAATCCAGATGAATTTCGTTCTGCGTGGAAACATCAGGGAGTGAAGGAGGGATTTGAATTCAGGTTAAATGTTAAACAGATGAAGAAAAAAAGGGAAATAAATGATCAGAATGTGTTTTAAAGTCGTTTCAGAAGTTTAGACTGTGTGACGATATCGAGTTTGGCCCAATGCAATAGTCTGGAAGTCCAATGTTCAATCCACACATCGATCCATTAATCCCAAATGATTTAGGTTATACGTGGCATCAAATCTAATTGAAGTTTTACCAGAGGAAATGAACACATTGTAGTGACTGCATTTACCACAACTACAGAAGCGACATAATTCACCTTAAGCCAGAGATGGCCTTGTTTATAACATGTGATTTACATGCAATGTTATTGCTTACTGCTAAACCGACAGGGTGGCATTTAAAGCAGTTTAGGTTCATGTTCATTATTGTATGTATGTCATTGGAAGTTGCGGTCCCTTTAAGGACCCTTGCGGGTTATGTTGTTTACGGCAGTCGCCATATTGGTTTTTTGCACTTTACGGTTCGAGAGTAAAAATAAACGATGCACACACTTGTGTGATCAAGGTTAGAAATTGTCGCCTCTCCGGTTCTTTTACAATTTCTACACTGGTGACCCCGAGTTTACTGGACGTATCCCAATTGCAACGATGACCGCGAATGCCGTTACACTTAAACTCCCCGAGTTCTGGGAAACGTCGGCTGCTGCATGGTTTGCACAGACAGAAGCGCAGTTTGCGCTACGGGACATCACCGCCGACAGTACGAGATACTATTACGTTGTGTCGGCCCTCGGAAGCTCCACGGCGTCGCGGGTGGTGAGTCTCCTTACACATCCTCCAGCGGATGGGAAATATGCAGCTCTGAAGACGCAATTACTGAAAACTTTTGAACTGTCTGATGCTGAGCGGGCAAACAGACTTTTCTCCCTGCATGGACTTGGTGACGGCAAACCTTCTGAACTGATGGACCGTATGCTTGATCTCCTGGGTGAGCACACCCCTGATTTTCTTTTTCTTCACCTGTTCCTACGGCAGCTGCCTCCCCAGGTGAGAGCTGCATTAGCCAACACTGCCATCACTGACTGTCGGAGACTGGCTGAGGAGGCAGACAAGTTTTTCCTGGCCAGTCAGCAGTACTGTGCAGCTGCGCTGCTCCCTGCAGGTCAGGCGACAGAGACGCTGGACGGACCCGTTCTCGTCGCAGCCGCAGCTCCCCGTCGGCAGCAACCGACAGGCTGGTGTTACTACCACGCTAAGTTTGGCCCCAAGGCTAAGCAGTGCTGTTCGCCATGCAGTTTTGTGGCAACGGGAAACGCCAAGGCCGGCGCTCACTAGTGGCCGTGAGCATTGGCCGTGACTGCAGGCTGCTTTTCATCCACGACTCCATCTCAGGTCGGCGTTTCCTCTGTGACACGGGGGCCCAGCGGAGCGTGCTGCCTGCATCGCAGCTGGACATGGTTACAGACAGCCACGGCCCCCCCATGGCAGCTGCCAATGGCAGCCCAATCCGCACATATGGCACACGGCACATTGAACTCTGTTTCGGAGGACAGCGATTTGGCTGGGAGTTTGTGACGGCCAAGGTCGCTGTGCCTCTGTTAGGTGCTGATTTTCTATGCGCATATGGACTGTTGGTGGACGTGAAAAACCACCGTCTGATTGATGCCATCACTTTTTGTTCCTATGCATGCACGCCAACTGAGCCTGGTGTCATTCAACTCTCAAGCATGCTCCCGGTCATGGACGACTACCAGCGCCTGCTTGCTGAGTTCCCAACACTCACCCAACCCACCTTCTGCTCGTCTGCTGCTAAGCACGGTGTGGAACACCACATTGCCACTACCGGTCCACCTGTCTTTGCACGTGCAAGGCGCCTAGACCCGTCAAAGCTCGCAGTAGCTAAGGCGGAATTCGAGAACATGGAGCGCCCGGGGATTGTTCGACGTTCTAACAGCTCTTGGTCCTCTCCCCTCCACATCGTTCCGAAGCCTGGGGGGGGCTGGCGTCCATGCGGAGATTACCGACGGCTGAATGACGCAACGACACCTGACCGCTATCCTGTTCCGCATGTGCAGGATTTTTCATCCCACCTGGCCGGGAAAGTGATTTTTTCCAAGGTGGACCTCATCCGTGGATACCATCAGGTACCTGTGCACCCACTCGACATTCCCAAAACAGCGGTGGTGACACCTTTTGGGTTGTTTGAGTTCCTGCGGATGCCGTTTGGACTTAAAAGTGCTGCCCAAACTTTCCAGCGCCTGATGGACTCTGTGCTACGGGACCTCCCTTTCGTTTTTGTCTACCTGGACGACATCCTGGTGGCAAGTTCATCCGCCTCCCAACACCTGACACATCTGCGAGCGCTGTTTGAACGACTCAGTCAGCACGGGCTCATCATCAACCCGGCTAAGTGCCAGTTTGGTCGCTCCACCATAGACTTTCTTGGCCACAGAGTCACACGTGATGGGGCCGTCCCTCTCCCATCCAAGGTGGAGGCTATTACAGCTTTCCCTCGCCCGCACACAGTCAAAGCTCTACAAGAGTTTCTAGGCATGGTGAATTTTTACCATCGTTTCATCCCTGGGGCAGCCCAAACCATGCGGCCCTTGTACGAGGCACTTAAAGGTAAGAAGCCAAAACACGCTCTGGACTGGACTGTGGACAGGGACCTGGCTTTTGCGGACACAAAGGCAGCACTAGCGAACGCTGCTTTACTCGCACACCCCTCCCCCACAGCTCCTATTGCGCTCACCACGGATGCTTCAGACAATGCGGTGGGTGCTGTGTACGAGCAGTGGGTAGGTAACGCCTGGCAGCCTCTTGCCTTTTTCAGCAGGCAGCTCCGCCCCAATGAGCAAAACTACAGCACTTTTGATCGAGAGCTGCTTGGCGTCTACCTAGCCACCCGTCATTTCCGTTCTCTGCTAGAAGGCCGCGAGTTCACGATTTTTGTCGATCACAAGCCACTGACTTTTGCAATGTCCAAGGTGGCCGACCCGTGGTCTGCCCGCCAGCAACGTCACCTGGCATACATATCTGAGTTCACAACGGACATTCGGCACGTCGCAGGGAAGCACAATCAAGTGGCCGATTGCCTCTCCCGAGCTGTTGTGGGTGCAGTCCACTTAGGCTTGGATTATGGCAGCATCGCAAAGGAGCAAGCCGCGGACGCGGACGTTCAGAGCCTCAGGATAGCCACTACGGGGATGCAATTGGAGGACGTGGTGTTCGGTGACAGCGGCACCACGTTGCTGTGCGACGTCTCCACAGGCACTCCTCGGCCAGTGGTGCCGGCTGGGTGGACGCGACCTGTTTTTGATGCTATCCACGGCCTCTCCCACCCAGGGACAAAGGCTTCGCAGAGGTTGGTGGCAGCTAAATTTGTGTGGCGGGGGCTCAAAAAGGACGTGAGAGACTGGGCCAGCACCTGTGTTGAATGCCAACGAGCCAAAGTTCACCGCCATACCAAAGCCCCACTGGAGCATTTCCGAGTGCCGGAACGACGTTTTGACCATGTTAATGTCGATTTGGTCGGCCCTCTGCCCCCCTCTCAGGGGTACACACACTTGTTCACTATGGTGGACAGGACCACGAGGTGGGCTGAGGCTGTTCCACTATCATCAACGACCTCGGCTGACGTGGCACGCGCGTTCATTGGCACCTGGGTCGCTCGTTTTGGCACTCCATCGGACATTTCTTCTGATCGTGGTGCACAGTTCACCTCTGAACTGTGGAACACAGTTGCGGAGAGCTTGGGAGTGAAACTGCACCGCACCACATCGTATCACCCCCAGGGGAACGGGCTCTGTGAGCGGTTTCACAGGTCAATGAAGGCCTCTCTCAGGGCCAGCCTCAAGGACAGCAACTGGATCGACAGACTCCCATGGGTTCTACTGGGCATCAGGACGGCACCCAAAGAGGATCTGCAGTCGTCGTCCGCGGAGCTGGTTTATGGCCAGCCACTGTGGGTTCCCGGGGATTTTGTTCCTAACACCACAATCCCATGGTCAGCAGTGAGTCAGCGTTCAATGCTGTTGGACAGCGCCAAACGATTTTCACCTGTCCCCACTTCTTACCATGGCGTTCCACACTCACACGTGCCCAATGGCCTCCAGTCAGCTGACTACGTGTTCATCCGGATCGATGGACACAAAAGCCCCCTGCGTCCGCCCTACGAAGGCCCTTTTCGCGTTTTGGAGTCTGGTCACAAGCATTTCGTTGTGGACATGGGTGGTAAACCTGAGCGCGTTTCGGTGGATCGCCTCAAAGCGGCTCACTTGGACCCAGCTGGGCCTGTGGAACTCGCCCAGCCCCCACGACGGGGGCGTCCCCCAAAAAGGCCATTTGCTGTCACAAAAACATTTCCTCAGGCTCCTTTTCCTGTTTCTCCTCCGCCGTACCTCGGTGGAATACCACAACCTACAGCTGTGGGTACCAGCCCCAAACTACATGTCCAACGCACCCGTTGTGGTCGGTTGATTCGTCCCCCTAACCGCTGACTGTTTTTCTCTGTTGTAGTGAATTCTGGGGGGACGTGTGTAGTGACTGCATTTACCACAACTACAGAAGCGACATAATTCACCTTAAGCCAGAGATGGCCTTGTTTATAACATGTGATTTACATGCAATGTTATTGCTTACTGCTAAACCGACAGGGTGGCATTTAAAGCAGTTTAGGTTCATGTTCATTATTGTATGTATGTCATTGGAAGTTGCGGTCCCTTTAAGGACCTGAAGCCTTGCGGGTTATGTTGTTTACGGCAGTCGCCATATTGGTTTTTTGCACTTTACGGTTCGAGAGTAAAAATAAACGATGCACACACTTGTGTGATCAAGGTTAGAAATTGTCGCCTCTCCGGTTCTTTTACAATTTCTACAACATCACATTTTATTTTAAAATCTAAATAAAGCAGAAACTCTCACTGGTAGAGAGAAAAAGTCCTGCTATAAAATGTGAAGTATCTTTATTTATTGCGTAAATAACATGGAACTTATAATGAAAATTGTTATTTCTAGACCAGAGTGCACGTGAAGCTGGAGCAGCTCATCAGCCGAGTGCTGGAAACAATCCTTCATAGCTGGAGGCAGCGGCTGGAAATAAAAGGCAAACAACGAGCCGGGAGACACCTGGGGTCCGTTTCACGAAGCAGGTTTAAGAAGCCATGAGCTTAACACCGAGCTCTGAATTGAGTTACACTGAGACAGAAAACGCGGAGTTTTCGGGTTTCACGATGCCGGATTTTGATCAGTTTGATGAACTCGGAGTAATTTCACCTGGAGTCAAGCGCGTGCACCACGACTCTAAAAAGACTGCATCAATGGAGCCCCGATTCAACGAGTCACCATGACAACTGAGACGCGGAGGGCGGAGTTTTTGACGCCAGTGGAGCAGGAAGTATTGATCCGATCATATGGCGAATATGAACATATTAAAAAAAAAAAAAATGCAACAGCACAGCAGCTGCTAAAGAGAGGGAGGCGGCGTGGAAGAAGATTGCTGCTCAAGTGAATGTGTAAGTTCAAACGTCTTTGTCATCGCAACATTATTGCAAGGGAATACTGCTTGATGGGAGCTTATTAATTTATTTCTTTTGGGTGCAATTCCGCGGGGGAGAAGCGCTCTTGGCAGCAGCTGAAAGTGAAATATAAAAACATTGTCCAATCGGGTAAGACCGCTGCTAATTTAATTGTTAATCAATACATTTCTTAACGTAATTTCGATCATGTGTGACATTGTACAGTAAATATCAAGTGGCCATTGGACTGTGCAGGTGTTTTATTCCAACATAATGCTGTTTTCAAACACATAAATGTCTTCTCACCCATATCATGTGCTGTCAAATAATTAAGGCTAAACTAAGACAGACTTTACTCAGCCAACAGAAAGAAGGCAGATGTAAAACGGGTGGTGGCCCAGCACCTCCACCTTTAACAGAGGCAGAGGAGCCCTAAGCCAGAATGTTGGGAGGCCAGTGGCTGAGGGAATCCCTGGAGGAGCTCCTCTTCAGAGCTCACCCCTCAAGATGCCACTTCCTTCATAATATATAATATGCCGAGGCCTATATATCTCTTTAAGCCTCCTTTTGTTCATCTTTATTTCCCCATCATGTCTTTTTTTTGTCACCCAAACAGATTGTGATGGTGCTCTCTGCCTGCTGGACCCCCTCATGCCACAACAGACCTTGTAAGTAGGCAACACTCAGTAGGCAAAACTACACAAAATGGTAGTTTAAATATACTGAAACATATTCATCTATGATGAAGAGTACAGGAAACCCTGTCTGCTGCCTTTACAGAGGAGGATCCACAAAGGCCTATAGAGGTATGATAGTTCTCATCCCGTTTACATTTCTGAAACATTGTGGTGGAATAAAGAGTGATATTTTGTCTACACTGAAGTATTGACACAGTATTTTTAACAGGGCCTGGCTGGGCAGCAGCAGGAGGGTCCCTCAACATCCACTGCAAGGACTGACACAGTGAGACAGATGTTCAGTAAACACCAGAGGTTCATTCTGTGGAATTCATGTCCAACTGTAATATTTGAATGTCCTCCTTATGTCCTCCCAGTTATCTGTAAAACAGATCTATAGACTCCACCTGCTCCAGAAGATGGAAAAAACTGGAGCACAAGTTAAGGGTGGGTGTACAGCCCCAGGTGAATTATGCTAACTACTAACTACATTAACTAAACTAGCGCTTGTATTTGTAGGAAATAAAAAAGACCAAATTAATTGTGCATCATGTCTTTATTTGGTGGTGGTGGTGGTGATCAGACCCCGAAGTGATGATGGCATATGGTGTCTCTGACAGCTCTGCCATTTACGAGGAAACGCAGCACAACACACAATATCTGCTATGACGTCAGGGCAAGGCTCAGCTGGTGATGTTGCTAATGTACAGAGCGATTAAACTGTGGATGTACATAATGGTCTCTGCAGTAAAACGTACCGCTCAAAAAGGAAGGTGTCTGGAAATGCCAGTACATCTATGCGCGGTCTAATGATGCGAATATTATCTGCGAATATTAAATTCTCGGCGAAGTAATGCTGCGCCTGGTGACTGAGGAGCTCAGTCACCAGGGAGGAGCTCGGAGTAGAGCTGCTGCTCCTCCACATCGTGAGGAGCCAGCTGAGGTGGCTCGGGCATCTATTTCGGATGCCCCCCGGACGCCTCCCGAGGGAGGTGTTCCGGGCATGTCCCTCTGGTAGGAGGCCTCGGGGCAGACCCAGGACACGCTGGAGGGACTATGTCTCTCGGCTGGCCTGGGAACGCCTTGGGGTGCCACCAGAAGAGCTGGAGGAAGTGTCTGGGGCGAGGGAAGTCTGGGCAACTCTGCTCAGACTGCTGCCTCCGCGACCCGGCCCCGGATAAAGCGGTAGCCAATGGATGGATGGATGGATGGGTAATGCTGCGCCTTCATCAATCGGATCATTATCAAAAGCACATTCCATATTGAGGGAATAAAGTTGACGTGTAATTTGCCTCGGGAATAAGGCACTGCAGAACTGTTTCACCAAAACTCCCCCGCTGAATGAGGAAATGAAATCCTGTGTCCGTCTGAAAGGGGGCGGAGCCAGAGCAAAACTCCGTGTTCACTGACAAAAACCTGCTCCCGACCAGGTTAGTTCTAGAGCGTCTGTTGCCCCGGTAACTGACCGGGAGTTGACGTTACACCGCTTCGTGAAACAGGCTTGAGTTACCCCGCTTCCTCTGGTTTGAGTTACCTCCTGTTGTGAAACGGAAAATCCCGCATTTCCCTCAACTCGGTGTTCAATAACCTGGGGTAATCCTTAAACCTGCTTCGTGAAACGGACCCCAGGAGGCTCCGAACAGCTCCAAGCAAACTGGCTGATTCATAAACAAAACTCTACCACAGATGTGGATTATATGGCGTTTGAGTCCAGGTTTCAAATACACTTTATTCTCTGATGTAGCGCAACAAGGACACGACTTGTTTGTGAATATTTGTGTAATATTGACAGTATGTGGGACCAGTGAACCAGGTGTGAACCAGGTGTGAACCGCTCATTAAGCAGGTATCATTAGATCCAGATGAGTGTTATGGATATCAAAGTCAACTGACACATGATTTCTACCTTCTCACCAACAAAGGTTGGTTCACTCATTCATTCAGATATTTATTTAGTTATTTATCAAAAATTGGCTGACAAGGTTAAGTTTTCGTCAGTATGTATTTATTTATTTATTGGTTTGAATGCATTTGACCAACTTTTCACAAAAAAAACGACTGTCCCGAATTGCATGAAATCTTCAGGGATAATTTTTCATCATCCAAGGACTAATCCCGTAGATTTTGGGACGTTAATGGCTAAACGTTTACGAATAAATCCTGAAACAACAGTGATAATAAAAAAAGGCTCCTTCTGGGGGAGACCAAAGGAGATCAGCATCTGCTGCCATGGAGACGCTTCCTGCTCAGGGTTTCAGTGATGGAGCTACCTGACAGGCTTGTTAGCATCGATGTGAGCTAATGGCTATCATGCTATCTTGGATCGACAGAGTGTAGCTCTAGTTTAACTTCATGATTTTACAAGCGTATTCATATGTTTCTGTATATTTCCACATCAATGATATAACTTCAAAAACAGAAACAATGCTAATATCTATGTAAATATCTGTGTAAACACATTTTTACACTTTTAAAGATTATATCTGCATGTGAATCAAGAATGTAAGGAGATATTCTCATTTTTGATTGATGCATTTTAGCTATGTGTGTTTTCTATTTATGTTTATATTTAAATTATGTGAGAGACCTGGCATGTCGGTGGCGTACGAAATACAAAATGGACCTGGCCTTTTGCGAGGTCCCTAACAAGAGATCTGATTGGTCAGGAGGCGGAGCTCTGACCTCATTTAGAGAACGTATCCTGCTCCGGAGCAAGTCAGACATCTCACGTCAGTTACCATGGTGATTTATCCTGGTGATAAGTGAGCGAGCGTGGTAGTACGGAAAACCCAGACTTAAACCTTGAAGTTACCTGGGTAAGTGGTAATCCAGCTTGGTAGTACAGGCCTGAGAGATGAAAGCCTGATGACATTCTTTCATGTGGCCTGATAAGCTCACAGCATGAGAAGATGAAAGCCTCATGACATCCTTTGATGTGGCCTGACACGATCACATCATGAGAAGGTGAAAGCCTTATGACGTCATATGTGTCTTTGATGTCACTACAGTATAAATAGATGCCAGCTCCTCGGAGGCACACAACTTCAACTCGAGCTGCGTATCAACAGTGCCTTTTGGAACAGCGACATTTAGTTTGAGTTCATTCTTTACATAGACATTTCAACTGCGAATATCGTGACAGTGAGAAGGACTTAACTCCTGCGTGAACAAGTGAGCAAGCTAGTATTTACAAACTACAACTTGGAGACACATTTCAGACAAGGCCCAAGGTGAAATTATTCGGTTGCGCAATCGCATCGCTGAACTCAAGCAGGTCGTCTTCAGCAATAAAACCTTTGTTGAGAACAAGAAAAAACAGGATGCCAAACAGGAGGAGGATCAGAGGGCGAGGGGAGATCTGGAAAAGACCGTCGGGACCCTTCGTGCTGCTAATGAGGCCCTGCTGATTAAGAATGAGGCCCTATGTGCTGAGAATGAGGCCTTCCGATCTGAGAAGGAGTCCCTCCACTGTCAGGAGAAGGATCTTCATGTTGTCAAGGAGACCCTCCACACTGACAATGAGGATCTCCACGATGAGAAGAACCTCCATGCTGAGAATGAGGTCCTCTGCTCTGAGGCCCTCCATGGTGAGAAGGAGTCCCCCCACTTTCAGAAGGAAAATCTCCATGTTGTCAAGGAGGCCATTGACACTGAAAATGAGATCCTCCACGATGAGAATGAGAATTTCCATACTGAGAACCTCAGTGCTGAGATTGAGGTCCTCCGTTCTGAGAATAAAACCCTCCGTGCTGAGAAAGAGATCCTCCAGGTTGAGAAGGAGTCCCTCCGTGATGAGAACGAGGCCCTTCGCAGTGAGAAGGAGGATTTCCATGTTGTCAAGGAGAACCTCGACAATGTGAATGGGGAACTCTATGTTGAGAAAGAGACCCTCCGCGCTGAGAATGAGATACTCCACGTTTAGGAGAAGAATGTCCATGTTGCCAAGGAGAACCTCAACAATGAGATTGACAGACTCAACACTGTGATTGAGGACCTCAATATTGAGAATGAAGCCCTCCTGTGTGAGAATGAGACCCTCCTGTCTAAGAATGAGGCCTTCCAGGTTGAGAATGATGACCTCAACATCGAGAATGATGACCTCAAGGTTGAGAAGAACCTCCACTTTGAGAAGGAGAATCTCCGTATTGTCAAAGAGTTCGTCGACTCTGAGACTCAGACCCTCAACGCTGAGATTGAGACCCTCCATACTGAGAATCAGACCCTCCATACTGAGAATGAGGCCCTCCAGGTTGAGAATGATGACCTCCGCATCGAGAAGGTTGAGAATGACCTCTACTTTCAGAAGGAGAATGACCGTATGTACAAAGAGTTCTCCGACTGAGGCAGGCCATCGACGCTGACCTTGACCTCCACAATGAAGACTAGTATTTGCCCTTCTTTATGTCGGCCTCAGCCGGTCTTTATGTGGGCCTCAGCCGGTCTTTATGTGGGCCTCAGCCAGTCTTTATGTCGGCCTCAGCCAGTCTTTATGTGGGCCTCAGCCAGTCTTTATGTCAGCCTCAGCCAGTCTTTATGTGGCCTCAGCCGGTCTTTATGTCGGCCTCAGCCAGTCTTTATGTCAGCCTCAGCCAGTCTTTATGTTGGCCTCAGCCGGTCTTTATGTGGGCCTCAGCCAGTCTTTATGTCAGCCTCAGCCAGTCTTTATGTGGCCTCAGCCGGTCTTTATGTCGGCCTCAGCCAGTCTTTATGTGGGCCTCAGCCGGTCTTTATGTGGGCTCAGCCAGTCTTAATGTCGGCCTCAGCCAGTCTTTATGTGGGCCTCAGCCAGTCTTTATGTCAGCCTCAGCCAGTCTTTATGTTGGCCTCAGCCGGTCTTTATGTGGGCCTCAGCCGGTCTTTATGTTGGCCTCAGCCGGTCTTTATGTCGGCCTCAGCCAGTCTTTATGTCGGCCTCAGCCCGTCTTTATGTGGGCCTCAGCCAGTCTTTATGTGGGCCTCAGCCAGTCTTTATGTGGGCCTCAACCAGTCTTTATGTCGGCCTCAGCCAGTCTTTTTGTGGGCCTCAGCCATTCTTCATGTCGGCCTCAGCCATTCTTTATGTTGGCCTCAGCCGGTCTTTATGTGGGCCTCAGCCGGTCTTTATGTCGGCCTCAGCCAGTCTTTATGTCGGCCTCAGCCGGTCTTTATGTGGGCCTCAGCCAGTCTTTATGTGGGCCTCAGCCAGTCTTTATGTGGGCCTCAACCAGTCTTTATGTCGGCCTCAGCCAGTCTTTTTGTGGGCCTCAGCCATTCTTCATGTCGGCCTCAGCCGGTCTTTATGTGGGCCTCAGCCGGTCTTTATGTGGGCCTCAGCCGGTCTTTATGTCAGCCTCAGCCGGTCTTTATGTGGGCCTCAGCCGGTCTTTATGTGGGCCTCAGCCGGTCTTTATGTTGGCCTCAGCCGGTCTTTATGTGGGCCTCAGCCAGTCTTTATGTCGGCCTCAGCCAGTCTTTATGTGGGCCTCAGCCAGTCTTTATGTGGGCTCAGCCAGTCTTTATGTGGGCCTCAGCCAGTCTTTATGTGGGCCTCAGCCGGTCTTTATGTGGGCCTCAGCCAGTCTTTATGTCGGCCTCAGCCAGTCTTTATGTGGGCCTCAGCCAGTCTTTATGTCAGCCTCAGCCAGTCTTTATGTGGCCTCAGCCGGTCTTTATGTCGGCCTCAGCCAGTCTTTATGTCAGCCTCAGCCAGTCTTTATGTGGGCCTCAGCCGGTCTTTATGTGGGCCTCAGCCAGTCTTTATGTCAGCCTCAGCCAGTCTTTATGTGGCCTCAGCCGGTCTTTATGTCGGCCTCAGCCAGTCTTTATGTGGGCCTCAGCCGGTCTTTATGTGGGCTCAGCCAGTCTTGATGTCGGCCTCAGCCAGTCTTTATGTGGGCCTCAGCCAGTCTTTATGTCAGCCTCAACCAGTCTTTATGTTGGCCTCAGCCGGTCTTTATGTGGGCCTCAGCCGGTCTTTATGTTGGCCTCAGCCGGTCTTTATGTCGGCCTCAGCCGGTCTTTATGTGGGCCTCAGCCAGTCTTTATGTCAGCCTCAGCCAGTCTTTATGTGGCCTCAGCCGGTCTTTATGTCGGCCTCAGCCAGTCTTTATGTGGGCCTCAGCCGGTCTTTATGTGGGCTCAGCCAGTCTTGATGTCGGCCTCAGCCAGTCTTTATGTGGGCCTCAGCCAGTCTTTATGTCAGCCTCAACCAGTCTTTATGTTGGCCTCAGCCGGTCTTTATGTGGGCCTCAGCCGGTCTTTATGTTGGCCTCAGCCGGTCTTTATGTCGGCCTCAGCCAGTCTTTATGTCGGCCTCAGCCCGTCTTTATGTGGGCCTCAGCCAGTCTTTATGTGGGCCTCAGCCAGTCTTTATGTGGGCCTCAACCAGTCTTTATGTCGGCTTCAGCCAGTCTTTTTGTGGGCCTCAGCCATTCTTCATGTCGGCCTCAGCCATTCTTTATGTTGGCCTCAGCCGGTCTTTATGTGGGCCTCAGCCATTCTTTATGTGGGCCTCAGCCAGTCTTTATGTCAGCCTCAGCCGGTCTTTATGTTGGCCTCAGCCGGTCTTTATGTGGGCCTCAGCCAGTCTTTATGTCGGCCTCAGCCAGTCTTTATGTGGGCCTCAGCCAGTCTTTATGTGGGCTCAGCCAGTCTTTATGTGGGCCTCAGCCAGTCTTTATGTGGGCCTCAGCCGGTCTTTATGTGGGCCTCAGCCAGTCTTTATGTCGGCCTCAGCCAGTCTTTATGTGGGCCTCAGCCAGTCTTTATGTCAGCCTCAGCCAGTCTTTATGTGGCCTCAGCCGGTCTTTATGTCGGCCTCAGCCAGTCTTTATGTCAGCCTCAGCCATTCTTTATGTGGGCTCAGCCAGTCTTTATGTCGGCCTCAGCCCGTCTTTATGTGGGCCTCAGCCAGTCTTTATGTGGGCCTCAGCCAGTCTTTATGTCGGCCTCAGCCAGTCTTTTTGTGGGCCTCAGCCATTCTTCATGTCGGCCTCAGCCAGTCTTTATGTGGGCCTCAGCCGGTCTTTATGTCGGCCTCAGCCAGTCTTTATGTCGGCCTCAGCCGGTCTTTATGTGGGCCTCAGCCAGTCTTTATGTGGGCCTCAGCCAGTCTTTATGTGGGCCTCAGCCGGTCTTTATGTTGGCCTCAGCCGGTCTTTATGTGGGCCTCAGCCGGTCTTTATGTCGGCCTCAGCCAGTCTTTATGTCGGCCTCAGCCGGTCTTTATGTGGGCCTCAGCCAGTCTTTATGTGGGCCTCAGCCAGTCTTTATGTGGGCCTCAACCAGTCTTTATGTCGGCCTCAGCCAGTCTTTTTGTGGGCCTCAGCCATTCTTCATGTCGGCCTCAGCCAGTCTTTATGTGGGCCTCAGCCGGTCTTTATGTGGGCCTCAGCCGGTCTTTATGTCAGCCTCAGCCGGTCTTTATGTTGGCCTCAGCCGGTCTTTATGTGGGCCTCAGCCAGTCTTTATGTGGGCTCAGCCAGTCTTTATGTGGGCCTCAGCCGGTCTTTATGTCGGCCTCAGCCGGTCTTTATGTGGGCCTCAGCCGGTCTTTATGTGGGCCTCAGCCGGTCTTTATGTTGGCCTCAGCCAGTCTTTATGTGGGCTCAGCCAGTCTTTATGTGGGCCTCAGCCAGTCTTTATGTTGGCCTCAGCCGGTCTTTATGTGGGCCTCAGCCGGTCTTTATGTCGGCCTCAGCCAGTCTTTATGTGGGCCTCAGCCAGTCTTTATGTGGGTCTCAGCCATTCTTTATGTGGGCTCAGCCAGTCTTTATGTCGGCCTCAGCCAGTCTTTATGTGGGCCTCAGCCAGTCTTTATGTCAGCCTCAGCCAGTCTTTATGTGGCCTCAGCCGGTCTTTATGTCGGCCTCAGCCAGTCTTTATGTCAGCCTCAGCCATTCTTTATGTGGGCTCAGCCAGTCTTTATGTCGGCCTCAGCCCGTCTTTATGTGGGCCTCAGCCAGTCTTTATGTGGGCCTCAGCCAGTCTTTATGTCGGCCTCAGCCAGTCTTTTTGTGGGCCTCAGCCATTCTTCATGTTGGCCTCAGCCAGTCTTTATGTGGGCCTCAGCCGGTCTTTATGTCGGCCTCAGCCAGTCTTTATGTCGGCCTCAGCCGGTCTTTATGTGGGCCTCAGCCAGTCTTTATGTGGGCCTCAGCCAGTCTTTATGTGGGCCTCAGCCGGTCTTTATGTTGGCCTCAGCCGGTCTTTATGTGGGCCTCAGCCGGTCTTTATGTCGGCCTCAGCCAGTCTTTATGTCGGCCTCAGCCGGTCTTTATGTGGGCCTCAGCCAGTCTTTATGTGGGCCTCAGCCAGTCTTTATGTGGGCCTCAACCAGTCTTTATGTCGGCCTCAGCCAGTCTTTTTGTGGGCCTCAGCCATTCTTCATGTCGGCCTCAGCCAGTCTTTATGTGGGCCTCAGCCGGTCTTTATGTGGGCCTCAGCCGGTCTTTATGTCAGCCTCAGCCGGTCTTTATGTTGGCCTCAGCCGGTCTTTATGTGGGCTCAGCCAGTCTTTATGTGGGCCTCAGCCAGTCTTTATGTGGGCTCAGCCAGTCTTTATGTGGGCCTCAGCCGGTCTTTATGTCGGCCTCAGCCGGTCTTTATGTGGGCCTCAGCCGGTCTTTATGTGGGCCTCAGCCGGTCTTTATGTTGGCCTCAGCCAGTCTTTATGTGGGCTCAGCCAGTCTTTATGTGGGCCTCAGCCAGTCTTTATGTTGGCCTCAGCCGGTCTTTATGTGGGCCTCAGCCGGTCTTTATGTCGGCCTCAGCCAGTCTTTATGTGGGCCTCAGCCAGTCTTTATGTGGGTCTCAGCCATTCTTTATGTGGGCTCAGCCAGTCTTTATGTGGGCCTCAGCCGGTCTTTATGTGGGCCTCAGCCATTCTTTATGTGGGCTCAGCCAGTCTTTATGTGGGCCTCAGCCGGTCTTTATGTGGGTCTCAGCCATTCTTTATGTGGGCTCAGCCAGTCTTTATGTGGGCCTCAGCCGGTCTTTATGTGGGCCTCAGCCATTCTTTATGTGGGCTCAGCCAGTCTTTATGTTGGCCTCAGCCGGTCTTTATGTGGGCCTCAGCCATTCTTTATGTGGGCCTCAGCCAGTCTTTATGTGGGCCTCAACCAGTCTTTATGTGGGCCTCAGCCAGTCTTTATGTGGGCCTCAACCAGTCTTTATGTCGGCCTCAGCCAGTCTTTTTGTGGGCCTCAGCCATTCTTCATGTCGGCCTCAGCCAGTCTTTATGTGGGCCTCAGCCGGTCTTTATGTGGGCCTCAGCCGGTCTTTATGTCAGCCTCAGCCGGTCTTTATGTTGGCCTCAGCCGGTCTTTATGTGGGCCTCAGCCGGTCTTTATGTCGGCCTCAGCCAGTCTTTATGTGGGCTCAGCCAGTCTTTTTGTGGGCCTCAGCCGGTCTGCATTTTTTTAAGGCAGAAAAGATGTGTGGGAGTATTGTGTGGTTGTTCTTTTTTAAAGCACGAATCTTAAAGTAAGGCCTCCGAGACGATTGATCGGGAGGAATTTACAATGCTCCAGAAACTAAACTGGTGTGTTTGTTTCCATCTGGCAGAGCGCCTCCAGGAGGCCACCTGCATTTGAAGATGGCTGCCGAGGACGGGAGTGGTTTGTTGAGCTCCACTCTTGGTCTCTCTATCTTAAATTCTGTTTTATTGTTATCATGTATCTGGATATGCAACTTTTCACTGCAAATGGGTACACAAGCCTGCACAACAAAGTGTGAACAAAACAAACTCTATATGTTTGGTCATGGACAAAGCGTTTTGTACTCCATCTGGTCTTCAACTCATTGGACTAAAGGCAGGAGCAAAGCCCACAGTATGACACCAAAGCATGACCGTATGTATGCGTCCAAAGTCCTGATTGTGCTCATTCTCATGGCGGGGGATATACATCATAACCCCGGACCTGGACCAACCTTGGAGCAGCGGACCTGTGCCACTGTGGGACCCGTTACCGATGGAGGAGAAGCGCTGTCACCGCCCCTGTGCGCACCTGAGCTCGAAGCGCACCGCCCGGTCCTGCTGGTGGCACAGCGCCAGGAGCTGCCTGTGCACCCGGAACAGCGTCGGACCGACGAGCGCTCCGCTCAGGAACCGAGCCGCCTGCGTTCGTCTGACCACAGCTCTGCCGGTGAGTGCCCTTGCACGGCGCATCCATGCGCGGACACGGAGAGAGCGCGGATGACATCCATGGCACAAGATACTGCTGTGCGCGCCGACTCACGCGCGGTTGAAGCGAGGCAGACACGTGCTAACAGGCGAGCAGGCCGAGAGCGCGCGGTGCACACGGGTCGCGCTGATCAAAAACAAAATCGACATCTCTTCTTTCAAACTGCTAATCATGCCCGAGTGCTGTGGGAACCAGCATGCAAACCAAAAGGAATAATGGGTGGGCATCTGAACATTCGAAGCATAATCTCCAAAAGAGATCAAATCTCCATACTTCTCCTGGACTCCAATCTAGACTTCATGTGCTTTACGGAATCATGACTCCACAGCAATATACCAACAAATATGATTGACATTCCAGGATATCAATGCTTTAGAAAAGACAGGAACTCTGGGAAGGGAGGAGGTGTGCTCATCTACATAAAAGACCAATTTAAATGCAATTTAATTGAACTGGACACTACCCTTGAATGTTTAGCATTGAATATAACTCTGTCTCCAACAATGAATTTCAATATTGTTGTCCTCTATAATCCACCTTCTCATACTACTGCCTTTTATGAGGAATTTGGTCTTGTAGTTAAAAAACTGGACTCATACAGAGAGACTTTATGGTATGGTGACTTCAATATAAATTGGTCGGACAATTGTGTTAAGCAAAAATTGAAAACACTAATGAGTAAATCCTATTACCACCAAATGATTAAGGGACCGACTAGGATCACCAGGCAGACCAAGACTCTCATTGACATGGTATTTACTAACAAACCTGAGCGTATCACAAGGACCTATAATTTAGTAACTGGACTTTCTGACCATAATATGACTCTGACAGTTAGAAAGCTGACTAAAACTAGGTTTAAATACTTTGGCAAACCTGATCACACAAATGAAAAAGTAAAACTGGTCATTCCAAAAACCAGAGCCGGGCAGTTCGAAAGAGAAATAAAACATTTGGATTGGGAGCAGATGATGTCTATGGAGAATGTAGATGATGCTTGTAACTATATGACTAAATCTATTGCAAAATTAATGGAGACATATATGCAACAAAAAAAGTGCAGACAAAAAGATTACACCATTCCATGGCTCAATAGCGAATTAAGAAAACTGATGAAATCTCGAGACCTAGCTCTCAAAAAATCCTTAAATACAAAACTTGACACAGACAATCAAATATACAGAAGTTTACGAAATAAAGTATTGAAAGAACTGCGTAAAGCACAAGCCTCTTACTACACTGAGCTCATTGGCAATTCCAGAGGGAATAATAACTCCCTTTGGAAACATTTAAACAATCTGACTAATAAAAAAACAAAGCAGAATAAAATTAGGGAAATCACAATTAATGGCAACAGTATTACTAACACAGCCACCATTGCCAATGAATTCAATAGCCACTTTGTCCAATCAATAAAAGAAATAACAAGTAATTTTGAGGATCGCAAAAATTCAGATGTAGGCCAAACAGTAGATGCAGAGTGTTTCCAAATTTTAGAAATTGATGAAAAAACAACCGCAAAAATTATAACAAATTTATCAAACTCCAAATCAAATGACATATATAATATGAACACTTGCTTCCTAAAAAGTTATCGGAGTGCACTAATTAAGCCCCTGACACATCTTATCAATCTCTCGATTAGAACTTGTACATTCCCAGATATGTGGAAAAAAGCGGTTATTGTCCCAATATTCAAATCAGGAGCCCAGGACTGCAGGTCTAACTACAGACCCATATCTATTTTACCGATCATGTCAAAAATTATTGAAAAAACTGTAGCCACACAGCTGACTGACCACCTGGAGGCCCACCACCTTCTACACCCGCAGCAGTTTGGCTTTCGGCCAGGTTACTCCACCGAAATAGCCAACTGCTGCTTTATTGAAAATCTGAAAATGTCCATGGACAAGGGAGAAGTGGTGGGGGCAGTCTTTTTAGATTTGAAAAGGGCCTTTGAAACTGTAAACCACAATCTGCTCCTGTCTAAAATGTCCTCTTTTAACATCTCACCAGAAGCAATACAGTGGTTCACATCCTCCCTCCATAACAGATCACAATGTGTTAAAATAGTCAATAACAAATCCGCACTTTTAAACACACAAATGGGCATTCCACAGGGCTCCATAATAGGACCATTGCTTTTCAGTCTCTTTATAAATGACCTACCATCGTCCTGCCCAGGTGTCAGGTGCCAGCTCTATGCGGACGATGCCGTTTTCTATGCGTCCGCACAGACACCAGAGCAGGCGGCAGACATTTTATCTGCATGTATGGCTGAGGTGAGCCAGTGGCTCAGTCAAAATCACCTGGTCTGAAATCTCAGCAAAACAGTGTCCATGTGCTTTTCCATTAAAAAAATGACTCCAAATTTTCAAATCATATTACAAAATGAACAAATCGAAATAGTAACAACATTCAATTACCTAGGGTTGGTTCTAGACCCACAACTAAAATTTGATAAACATATACAAAAAATATTCAAAACTATTCATGGTAATCTCAACTACTTCAAACTAATAAGACACTACATTCCAAATCAAGCGGCCTTGCTGTACATGCAATGGATGATCTTCTGCCACATGTCATGCTGAATGACAGCACCCAGGCACCTCCCTCAGCCACTAAGTGCATTGGTTCATTGTACAATCAAGCAATACAAATTATGGACAAAAAACCAATCCGCTATCACCATTGCAATATACTCAACAATTATCATTTACTAAATTTAGAAAACTTTATAAAACTATATTCTTTAAAGCTGACATTCAAATGCATCCATAACCTCGCACCAGAGCCACTAAGTTCATTCATACAGAGACAAAACAGCAATAGAGTCACCAGGAGCACCTCCCACAAGAACTGTGCGACCCCCCCACAGGAGGACCAGGTTTATTCGGTCTGCTTTCTCCATAAAGACGGCCAAACTGTGGAACCCACTGCCCACTGACCTCAAAAATAGACCAGAGTTTAAGGAGTTCACATCAAAGCTAAAGTTGTGGCTTAAAACAAACCAAAGATGTACGCACCTCTGAGTCTGTAAATAATGTATAGTGTGTGTGCGTGTGTGCGTGGAGACCACTGTTGTAAACATGTATTTTAGGGTTGTGTATTTCATTCATTCTGTATCATTTGTATGTACTACAGGGAAAAGCTCAACCAGGGACAGGAGTTGAAAAGGAGCATTCTCTGCTACACACTCTGTATGTGTCGCATCAGCTGCATCTTTCATGTTGTAACTATGTATGACCACATTGTCCCTGTCAAATAAATAAATAAATAAATAAATAAAATATGTCGGCCTCAGACGGTCTTTATGTCGGCCTCAGCCAGTCTTTATGTGGGTCTCAGCCAGTCTTTATGTTGGCCTCAGCCGGTCTTTGTGTGGGCCTCAGCCGGTCTTTATGTGGGCCTCAGCCGGTCTTTATGTGGGCCTCAGCCGGTCTTTATGTGGGCCTCAGCCGGTCTTTATGTGGGCCTCAGCCGGTCTTTATGTGGGCTCAGCCAGTCTTTATGTGGGCCTCAACCAGTCTTTATGTGGGCCTCAGCCAGTCTTTATGTGGGCCTCAGCCAGTCTTTATGTGGGCCTCAGCCGGTCTTTATGTGGGCCTCAGCCAGTCCTTTATGTGGGCCTCAGCCGGTCTTTATGTGGGCCTCAGCCAGTCCTTTATGTGGGCCTCAGCCGGTCTTTATGTCGGCCTCAGCCAGTCTTTATGTTGGCCTCAGCCGGTCTTTATGTCAGCCTCAGCCAGTCTTTATGTGGGCCTCAACCAGTCTTTATGTGGGCCTCAGCCAGTCTTTATGTGGGCCTCAGCCAGTCTTTATGTGTACCAACGAGTAAACGATGCATTGCTTCTGTTGATAGTTTGAAAACGACTTTGAGGTGTTTATATAGCCCGTGTCCTCCACGTCTTCATATCACCTTAGTCCTCAGTGTCCTCCATGTCTCCATATCACCTTAGTCCTCAGTGTCCTCCATGTCTCCATATCACCTTAGTCCTCAGTGTCCTCCATGTCTCCATATCACCTTAGTCCTCGGTGTCCTCCATGTCTTCATATCACCTTAGTCCTCAGTGTCCTCCACGTCTTCATATCACCTTAGTCCTCAGTGTCCTCCATGTCTCCATATCACCTTAGTCCTCCATGTCTCCATTTAACCTTAGTCCTCAGTGTCCTCCATGTCTTCATATCACCTTAGTCCTTAGTGTCCTCCATGTCTCCATATCACCTTAGCCCTCAGTGTCCTCCATGTCTTCATATCACCTTAGTCCTCCATGTCTCCATATCACCTTAGTCCTCAGTGTCCTCCATGGCTTCATATCACCTTAGTCCTCGGTGTCCTCCATGTCTTCATATCACCTTAGTCCTCCGTGTCCTCCATGTCTTCATATCACCTTAGTCCTCGGTGTCCTCCATGTCTTCATATCACCTTAGTCCTCCATGTCTCCATATCACCTTAGTCCTCAGTGTCCTCCGTGTCTCCATATCACCTTAGTCCTCAGTGTCCTCCATGTCTCCATATCACCTTAGTCCTCAGTGTCCTCCATGTCTTCATATCACCTTAGTCCTCAGTGTCCTCCATGTCTTCATATCACCTTAGTCCTCAGTGTCCTCCATGTCTTCATATCACCTTAGTCCTCGGTGTCCTCCATGTCTTCATATCACCTTAGTCCTCGGTGTCCTCCATGTCTTCATATCACCTTTGTTCTCGGTGTCCTCCATGTCTTCATATCACCTTAGTCCTCAATGTCCTCCGTGTCTTCATATCACCTTAGTCCTCAGTGTCCTCCATGTCTCCATATCACCTTAGTCCTCAGTGTCCTCCACGTCTTCATATCACCTTAGTCCTCAGTGTCCTCCATGTCTTCATGTCACCTTAGTCCTCAGTGTCCTCCATGTCTTCATATCACCTTAGTCCTCAGTGTCCTCCACGTCTTCATATCACCTTAGTCCTCATTGTCCTCCATGTCTTCATATCACCTTAGTCCTCAGTGTCCTCCATGTCTTCATATCACCTTAGTCCTCAGTGTCCTCCACGTCTTCATATCACCTTAGTCCTCATTGTCCTCCATGTCTTCATGTCACCAGGCATGTCTTCATTTATGTGTGTGTGTCTGCATGTGTTCATTTAATCTATTTTGTCTTTGCAGTTTTTAATTCTTGTTAAAGCACTTTGTGTTACTTCACTGTATAAAAAGTGTTATATAAATAAAGATTGATTGATTGATCATTCGTCAAAATATTATCAAATAGCGTCGCACATGTGCTGGTCACTCTAGTGGGCTGGGAAATGCCCATCTGTAAATCGAGTTGTATAGAGTTATGTATATTTGCTCTTCCTGCTGTTCGCGTCAATTCACTTCATATATATATATATATATATATATATATCGGAAAAGGACGTCACGCTAGCCCCCAGTCTATTTAGCGGTGCGCCTATACTCTATGTCAGGGGGGTCAAACTCATTTCAGTTGAGGGGCCACATCAACCTAAGTCAAACATCACATGTTAAACTGCAGATATGGACAAATGCAAAGTCTTTCCTTCTTTTGATCCTTTTGTAACTGCAAGAATTTGACAGTCTGTTCTGAAATATAAATATTGAAGGAAATCAGATATTATTATATTTGCAAAAAACCCCTCAGTCAGCTGTATCTGGTGTCATGATCCTGCCTTCTCTCCTCCCCTGCTGTGCTCCCCTTAGCTCCGCCCCTGTGTTCCCCTTAGCTCCGCCCCTGTGTTCCCCTTAGCTCCGCCCCTGTGTTCCCCTTAGCCCCTGAGCAGTTTTACTCGTTTCAGACCTGTCTTGAGCAAATCTTGGATGTGACACCAAGTTTGGAAAATCAACGTTCAATCAAATGAAACAAAGACAATTAAGACAAAGTTTCTTTACAAAATCCTCTTTTGAACTGAAGAGCCACGGGTTTGAAAAAGCCTGCGTTCTCCCCGAAGGCCACTGGGAGTCGCTGTCTCGCCTCTGTGAGTCGTGCAGCGGCAGCAGTCCGGTCTGAGGCCAAAACTCCAGCAGCTGCTCTCCGTCTCTTTACTGGTGTCAAGCCAGCCCTCACTTCGGAAAACAACGTCAAGCCAGCCCCCACTCAATTTAGCGGTGCGCGTGTACACTATGCGTTACCGTAAGAGCAAACTCAGACCTATTTCAAAATAAAAGTGACGTTTAGATGAACGAGATTCATTCAGATAGTTGATGAAACACAAATTAATACTATAACTAATAACAACAAAGAAAATTAATTAATTATCGTTGATACAAACTAATAAAATGGCATATCAATAAAACTATTGCCCACTGAAGCCAAAAAAAACTTTTTTTATTAGTATTAATGTTATTATAATACTATAGATATAAATCCACTCTGATCACGTTATTAAAATTAAAGGCCCAATAGAACAGTAGGTCTTGGAGAAATTCAGACTCATTTAACATCAGATTGATAGTAGACCTGATAAGGTGTATAAAATAAGAGCCCTCTGACAGCTTATCTGGGCTTGAATGACTCTGATTTCAGACTGATTTTAAATGGAAGTTCCCTGTTGTCATCAAACCAATCCACATCAAAATGATAGCAGGACACCCCAGGATGCCACATACCAAGTATCAGCCAGATCTGATGTGGAATTTCAAAATAAGAGCCTTCTGACGTTGCTCATCTGAGCACCTATCACACCAACTTTGAAGTGATATTAAATGGAATTTCCACGTTCTCATTGAACCATTTGAATTCAGACTGATAGTAGGACACCCCAGGATGCCACTCACCAAGTGTCAGCCAGATCTGATGTGGAATTTCAAAATAACAGTGTACTGAAATAGCACATCTGAGCACCAATCACTATCTTAGTCTGATATCCATCTATCCATCCATCCATTTTCTGCCGCTTATCCGGGGCCGGGTCGTGGAGGCAGCAGTCTGAGCAGAGTTGTCCAGACTTCCCTCACCCCAGACTCTTCCTCCAGCTCTTCTGGTGGCATCCCAAGGTGTTCCCAGGCCAGCCGAGAGACATTATCCCTCCAGTGTGTCCTGGGTCTGGCACAAGGCCTCCTACCGGAGGGACATGACCAGAACACCTCCCTCGGGATAGGGAGGCGTCCGGGGGGCATCCGAAACAGGTGCTCGAGCCACCTCAGCTGGCTCCTCTCGATGTGGAGGAGCAGCGGCTCTACTCCGAGCTCCTCCCTGGTGGCTGAGCTCCTCACCCTATCTCTAAGGGTGACTGAGCTCCTCCCCCTATCTCTAAGGGTGACTGAGCTCCTCACCCTATCTCTAAGGGTGACTGAGCTCCTCCCCCTATCTCTAAGGGTGACTGAGCTCCTCACCCTATCTCTAAGGGTGACTGAGCTCCTCCCCCTATCTCTAAGGGTGACTGAGCTCCTCACCCTATATCTAAGGGTGACTGAGCTCCTCACCCTATCTCTAAGGGTGACTGAGCTCCTCACCCTATATCTAAGGGTGACTGAGCTCCTCCCCCTATCTCTAAGTGTGACTGAGCTCCTCCCCCTATCTCTAAGGGTGACTGAGCTCCTCCCCCTATCTCTAAGGGTGACTGAGCTCCTCCCCCTATCTCTAAGGGTGACTGAGCTCCTCCCCCTATCTCTAAGGGTGACTGAGCTCCTCACCCTATCTCTAAGGGTGAGGAGCTCCTCACCCTATCTCTAAGGGTGACTGAGCTCCTCACCCTATCTCTAAGGGTGACTGAGCTCCACACCCTATCTCTAAGGGTGAGGAGCTCCTCACCCTATCTCTAAGGGTGACTGAGCTCCTCACCCTATCTCTAAGGGTACGCCCAGCCACCCTATGGAGAAAGCTCATTTCAGCCGCTTGTATCCGGGATCTCGTTCTTTCCCCAAACTGGACCCCCTCCGGCCCCTGGCGGTGCCTAGAAATTCTGTCCATATAGGTAATGAACAGAACCGGTGATAAAGGACACCCCTGCCGGAGGCCAACGTGCACTGGGAACAGGTCCGACTTACTGCCGGCAATGCGAACCAAACTCCTGCTCTGGGAATACAAAGACCGAACAGCCCTCAACAAGGGACCCCGGACTCCATACTCCCGGAGCACCCCCCCACAGGACATCTCGGGGGACACGGTCGAACGCCTTCTCCAGATCCACACAACACATGTGGACTGGTTGGGCGAACTCCCACGAACCCTCAAGCACCTGGTGGAGGGTATAGAGCTGGTCCAGTGTTCCACCATCAGGAGAACCAGGTGGAGGGTATAGAGCTGGTCCAGTGTTCCACCATCAGGAGAACCTGGTGGAGGGTATAGAGCTGGTCCAGTGTTCCACCATCAGGAGAACCAGGTGGAGGGTATAGAGCTGGTCCAGTGTTCCACCATCAGGAGAACCTGGTGGAGGGTATAGAGCTGGTCCAGTGTTCCACCATCAGGAACTCCTGGTGGAGGGTATAGAGCTGGTCCAGTGTTCCACCATCAGGAGCACCTGGTGGAGGGTATAGAGCTGGTCCAGTGTTCCACCATCAGGAGAACCTGGTGGAGGGTATAGAGCTGGTCCAGTGTTCCACCATCAGGAGCTCCTGGTGGAGGGTATAGAGCTGGTCCAGTGTTCCACTATCAGGAGCACCTGGTGGAGGGTATAGAGCTGGTCCAGTGTTCCACCATCAGGAGAACCTGGTGGAGGGTGTAGAGCTGGTCCAGTGTTCCACCATCAGGAGCTCCTGGTGGAGGGTATAGAGCTGGTCCAGTGTTCCACCATCAGGAGAACCTGGTGGAGGGTCTAGTGCTGGTCCAGTGTTCCACCATCAGGAGAACCTGGTGGAGGAACACCGGTTTTCGCCCTGGTCGTGGAACACTGGACCAGCACTAGACCTAGTGCTGGTCCAGTGTTCCACGACCAGGTCTAGTGCTGGTCCAGTGTTCCACGACCAGGGCGAAAACCGCATTGTTCCTCTTGGATCCGAGGTTTGACTAACGGCCGGACCCTCCACTCCAGTATCCTGGAATAGACTTTCCCGGGGAGGCTGAGGAGTGTGATCCCTCTGTAGTTGGAACACACCCTCCGATCCCCCTACTTGAAGAGAGGGACCACCACCCCTGAAAACTTTAATCTACACGATAAATGATTTTGAATCAACTTGTGCTGGTTGATAGAAATGTCAGGATATTGACTCATTTCAGCAGATCCATTCAATCTCCATCCAACAGTTTTTGGTTTTGTTGTGTTATAGCAATGGAGGACTTCCCACTGTGACCAGGTACCGTGCTGACACAGGACCCTGCTCCATCTGTTGGTTGTGACGCAGTGGCGCTTTGGGCAGGTGGAGGTTTGGCTTCCCGCTGAGATGCGGGACGAGGTCTTCCAAGGACCTGGCGGGATGCTGCTGCTGCTACAAAATTATGTCAATCAATCAATCAACTGGATTGTTGTACTGATGTCAAGCAGTGGTGGGCACAGACCTTTTGTACTTGAATGACACCAAGACAGAATGCATCTTGTCTGGCACATCACCGATGGCCAATGTTTTTAAAACACACTCTGGTGCTCTGGCCCCTATTTTAAACCACTTGTTACACATCTTGGGGGAACGTTCGACAACGGTCTTCAATTTGATCAACAGGTTAGTTGTGTTGTCAAAGCTGCTATCTCCTCGTCTTCTGGACAAAGTAAAGCCATTCCTGAACATCTTGAGAAGGCCAGACCTCTTTTATAAGCTCCAGACTGGACTGTAAGGTCCTTTATGTGGGCCTCAGCCAGTCTCTATGTCGGCCTCAGCCAGTCTCTATGTCGGCCTCAGCCGGTCTTTATGTGGGCCTCAGCCAGTCTCTATGTCGGCCTCAGCCGGTCTTTATGTGGGCCTCAGCCAGTCTTTATGTGGGCCTCAGCCAGTCTCTATATCGGCCTCAGCCGGTCTTTATGTGGGCCTCAGCCAGTCTTTATGTCGGCCTCAGCCAGTCTTCATGTCGGTCTCAGCCAGTCTTTATGTGGGCCTCAGCCAGTCTCTATGTCGGCCTCAGCCAGTCTCTATGTCGGCCTCAGCCGGTCTTTATGTGGGCCTCAGCCAGTCTCTATGTGGGCCTCAGCCAGTCTTTATGTCGGCCTCAGCCGGTCTTTATGTCGGCCTCAGCCGGTCTATATGTGGGCCTCAGCCAGTCTTTATGTGGGCCTCAGCCAGTCTCTATATCGGCCTCAGCCAGTCTTTATGTGGGCCTCAGCCAGTTTTATGTGGGCCTCAGCCAGTCTCTATGTCGGCCTCAGCCAGTCTTTATGTCGGTCTCAGCCGGTCTTTATGTGGGCCTTAGCCAGTCTCTATGTCGGCCTCAGCAGGTCTATATGTGGGCCTCAGCCATTCTTTATGTGGGCCTCAGCCAGTCTCTATATCGGCCTCAGCCAGTCTTTATGTGGGCCTCAGCCAGTCTTTATGTGGGCCTCAGCCAGTTTTATGTGGGCCTCAGCCAGTCTCTATGTCGGCCTCAGCCAGTCTTTATGTCGGTCTCAGCCGGTCTTTATGTGGGCCTTAGCCAGTCTTTATGTGGGCCTCAGCCAGTCTTTATGTGGGCCTCAGCCAGTCTCTATGTCGGCCTCAGCCAGTCTTTATGTCGGTCTCAGCCAGTCTTTATGTCGGCCTCAGCCGGTCTTTATGTGGGCCTCAGCCAGTCTTTATGTGGGCCTCAGCCAGTCTCTATATCGGCCTCAGCCAGTCTTTATGTGGGCCTCAGCCAGTTTTATGTGGGCCTCAGCCAGTCTTTATGTGGGCCTCAGACAGTCTTTAGGTGGGCCTCAGCCAGTCTCTATATCAGCCTCAGCCAGTCTTTATGTGGGCCTCAGCCAGTTTTATGTGGGCCTCAGCCAGTCTCTATGTCGGCCTCAGCCAGTCTTTATGTGGGCCTCAGCCAGTCTCTATGTCGGCCTCAGCCAGTCTTTATGTGGGCCTCAGCCAGTCTTTATGTGGGTATCAGCCAGTCTTTATGTGGGCCTCAGCCAGTCTTTATGTGGGCCTCAGCCAGTCTCTATGTCGGCCTCAGCCAGTCTTTATGTGGGCCTCAGCCAGTCTTTATGTTGGTCTCAGCCAGTATTTATGTGGGTCTCAGCCAGTCTTTATGTGGGCCTCAGCCAGTCTCTATGTCGGCCTCAGCCAGTCTTTATGTGGGCCTCAGCCAGTCTTTATGTCGGCCTCAGCCAGTCTTTATGTGGGGCTCAGCCAGTCTTTATGTGGGCCTCAGCCAGTCTCTATATCGGTCTCAGCCAGTCTTTATGTGGGCCTCAGCCAGTCTTTATGTCGTTTTAGTCGTTCAGATCGTTTCACTCATCAGCTCTTTTCCGTCGTTCAAATTGTTTCAGTCTTTCAGATCGTTTCCGTCTTTCAGATCGTTTCCGTCGTTCAGATCGTTTCCGTCGTTCAGATCGTTTCAGTCGTTCAGATCGTTTCCGTCGCTCAGATCGTTTCAGTCGTTCAGATCGTTTCAGTCGTTCATCGTTTCCGTCGTTCAGTTCGTTTCAGTCGTTCAGATCGTTTCCCTCATCAGCTCTTTTCCGATGTTCAGATCGTTTCTGTCTTTCAGATCGTTTCAGTCGTTCAGATCGTTTCAGTCGTTCAGATCGTTTCCCTCATCAGCTCTTTTCCGTCGTTCAGATCGTTTCAGTCGTTCAGATCGTTTCAGTCGTTCAGTTTGTTTCAGTCGTTCAGATCGTTTCCTTCGTTCAGATCGTTTCAGTCGTTCAGATCGTTTCAGTCGTTCAGATCGTTTCAGTCGTTCAGATCGTTTCCGTCGTTCAGATCGTTTCCGTCATTCAGATCGTTTTCCTCATCAGCTCTTTTCCGTCGTTCAGATCGTTTCAGTCTTTCAGTTCGTTTCCGTCGTGCAGATCGTTTCAGTCGTTCAGATCGTTTCAGTCGTTCAGATCGTTTCAGTTGTTCAGATCGTTTCCCTCATCAGCTCTTTTCCGTCGTTCAGATCGTTTCAGTCGTTCAGCTCTTTTAAGTCGTTCAGCTCTTTTAAGTCGTTCAGATCGTTTCAGTCGTTCAGATCGTTTCAGTCGTTCAGCTCGTTTCAGTCGTTCAGATCGTTTCCGTCGTTCAGATCGTTTCAGTCGTTCAGATCGTTTCCGTCGTTCAGATCGATTCAGTCGTTCAGATCGTTTCCCTCATCAGCTCTTTTCAGTCGTTCAGATCGTTTCAGTCGTTCAGCTCGTTTCAGTCATTCAGATCGTTTCAGTCGTTCAGCTCGTTTCAGTCGTTCAGATCGTTTCACTCGTTCATATCGTTTCCGTCGTTCAGATCATTTCAATCGTTCAGATCGTTTCCCTCATCAGCTCTTTTCAGTCGCTCAGATCGTTTCAGTCGTTCAGTTCGTTTCAGTCGTTCAGATCGTTTCTGTCGTTCAGTTCGTTTCCGTCGATCAGATCGTTTCCGTCGTTCAGATCGCTTACGTCGTTCAGATCGTTTCAGTCGTTCAGATCGTTTCAATCGTTCAGATCGTTTCCGTCGTTCAGATCGTTTCCGTCGTTCAGATCGTTTCCGTCGTTCAGATCGCTTACGTCGTTCAGATCGTTTCTGTCGTTCAGTTCGTTTCCGTCGTTCAGCTCGTTTCCGTCGTTCAGATCGTTTCAGTCGTTCAGATCATTTCTGTCGTTCAGTTCGTTTCCGTCGTTCAGATCGTTTCCGTCGTTCAGATCGTTTCTGTCGTTCAGTTCGTTTCCGTCGTTCAGATCGTTTCAGTCGTTCAGATCGTTTCCGTCGTTCAGATCGTTTCTGTCGTTCAGTTCGTTTCCGTCGTTCAGATCGTTTCAGTCGTTCAGATCGCTTACGTCGTTCAGATCGTTTCAGTCGTTCAGATCGTTTCCGTCGTTCAGTTCGTTTCCGTCGTTCAGATCGTTTCAGTCGTTCAGATCATTTCCGTCGTTCAGCTTGTTTCCGTCGTTCAGATCGTTTCAGTCGTTCAGATCGTTTCAGTCGTTCAGTTTGTTTCAGTCGTTCAGATCGTTTCAGTCGTTCAGATCGTTTCCCTCATCAGCTCTTTTCCGTCGTTCAAATTGTTTCAGTCTTTCAGATCGTTTCAGTCGTTCAGTTTGTTTCCGTCGTTCAGATCGTTTCAGTCGTTCAGATCGTTTCAGTCGTTCAGTTTGTTTCAGTCGTTCAGATCGTTTCAGTCGTTCAGATCGTTTACCTCATCAGCTCTTTTCCGTCGTTCAGATCGTTTCAGTCGTTCAGATCGTTTCCGTCGTTCAGATCGTTTCAGTCGTTCAGATCGTTTCAGTCGTTCAGATCATTTCCGTCGTTCAGATCGTTTCAGTCGTTCAGATCGTTTCCGTCGTTCAGATCGTTTCAGTCGTTCAGATCGTTTCCCTCATCAGCTCTTTTCTGTCGTTCAGATTGTTTCAGTCGTTCAGATCGTTTCACTCATCAGCTCTTTTCCGTCGTTCAAATTGTTTCAGTCTTTCAGATCGTTTCCGTCGTTCAGATCGTTTCCGTCGTTCAGATCGTTTACGTCGTTCAGATCGTTTCAGTCGTTCAGATCATTTCAGTCGTTCAGATCGTTTCCCTCATCAGCTCTTTTCAGTCGTTCAGATCGTTTCTGTCGTTCAGATCGTTTCCGTCGTTCAGGTCGTTTCCGTCGTTCAGGTCGTTTCCATCGTTCAGATCGTTTCTGTCGTTCAGATCGTTTCCGTCGTTCAGGTCGTTTCCGTCGTTCAGGTCGTTTCCATCGTTCAGATCGTTTCCGTCGTTCAGATCGTTTCAGTCGTTCAGATCATTTCAGTCGTTCAGATCGTTTCCCTCATCAGCTCTTTTCAGTCGTTCAGATCGTTTCTGTCGTTCAGATCGTTTCCGTCGTTCAGGTCGTTTCCGTCGTTCAGGTCGTTTCCATCGTTCAGATCGTTTCCGTCGTTCAGATCGTTTCCGTCGTTCAGATCGTTTCCGTCATTCAGATCGTTTCCGTCCTTCAGATCGTTTCCGTCCTTCAGATCGTTTCCGTCGTTCAGATCTTTTCCGTCGTTCAGATCGCTTACGTCGTTCAGATCGTTTCTGTCGTTCAGTTCGTTTCCGTCGTTCAGCTCGTTTCCGTCGTTCAGATCGTTTCAGTCGTTCAGATCATTTCTGTCGTTCAGTTCGTTTCCGTCGTTCAGATCGTTTCCGTCGTTCAGATCGTTTCTGTCGTTCAGTTCGTTTCCGTCGTTCAGATCGTTTCAGTCGTTCAGATCGTTTCCGTCGTTCAGATCGTTTCTGTCGTTCAGTTCGTTTCCGTCGTTCAGATCGTTTCAGTCGTTCAGATCGCTTACGTCGTTCAGATCGTTTCAGTCGTTCAGATCGTTTCCGTCGTTCAGTTCGTTTCCGTCGTTCAGATCGTTTCAGTCGTTCAGATCATTTCCGTCGTTCAGCTTGTTTCCGTCGTTCAGATCGTTTCAGTCGTTCAGATCGTTTCAGTCGTTCAGTTTGTTTCAGTCGTTCAGATCGTTTCAGTCGTTCAGATCGTTTCCCTCATCAGCTCTTTTCCGTCGTTCAAATTGTTTCAGTCTTTCAGATCGTTTCAGTCGTTCAGTTTGTTTCCGTCGTTCAGATCGTTTCAGTCGTTCAGATCGTTTCAGTCGTTCAGTTTGTTTCAGTCGTTCAGATCGTTTCAGTCGTTCAGATCGTTTACCTCATCAGCTCTTTTCCGTCGTTCAGATCGTTTCAGTCGTTCAGATCGTTTCTGTCGTTCAGATCGTTTCAGTCGTTCAGATCGTTTCCGTCGTTCAGATCGTTTCAGTCGTTCAGATCGTTTCCCTCATCAGCTCTTTTCTGTCGTTCAGATTGTTTCAGTCGTTCAGATCGTTTCACTCATCAGCTCTTTTCCGTCGTTCAAATTGTTTCAGTCTTTCAGATCGTTTCCGTCGTTCAGATCGTTTCCGTCGTTCAGATCGTTTACGTCGTTCAGATCGTTTCAGTCGTTCAGATCATTTCAGTCGTTCAGATCGTTTCCCTCATCAGCTCTTTTCAGTCGTTCAGATCGTTTCTGTCGTTCAGATCGTTTCCGTCGTTCAGGTCGTTTCCGTCGTTCAGGTCGTTTCCATCGTTCAGATCGTTTCTGTCGTTCAGATCGTTTCCGTCGTTCAGGTCGTTTCCGTCGTTCAGGTCGTTTCCATCGTTCAGATCGTTTCCGTCGTTCAGATCGTTTCAGTCGTTCAGATCATTTCAGTCGTTCAGATCGTTTCCCTCATCAGCTCTTTTCAGTCGTTCAGATCGTTTCTGTCGTTCAGATCGTTTCCGTCGTTCAGGTCGTTTCCGTCGTTCAGGTCGTTTCCATCGTTCAGATCGTTTCCGTCGTTCAGATCGTTTCCGTCGTTCAGATCGTTTCCGTCATTCAGATCGTTTCCGTCCTTCAGATCGTTTCCGTCCTTCAGATCGTTTCCGTCGTTCAGATCTTTTCCGTCGTTCAGATCGTTTCCGTCGTTCAGATCGTTTCTGTCGTTCAGATCTTTTTCGTCGTTCAGATCTTTTCCGTCGTTCAGATCGTTTCCGTCGTTCAGATCGTTTCCGTCGTTCAGATCTTTTCCGTCGTTCAGATCTTTTCCGTCGTTCAGATCGTTTCAGTCGTTCAGATCGTTTCCGTCGTTCAGATCGTTTCCGTCGTTCAGGTCGTTTCCGTCGTTCAGATCGTTTCCGTCGTTCAGATCGTTTCAGTCGTTCAGATCGTTTCCGTCGTTCAGGTCGTTTCCGTCGTTCAGGTCGTTTCCATCGTTCTGCTCTTTTCAGTCGTTCAGATCGTTTCTGTCGTTCAGATCGTTTCTGTCGTTCAGATCGTTTCAGTCGTTCAGATCGTTTCTGTCGTTCAGATCGTTTAAGTCGTTCAGATCATTTCCCTCATCAGCTCTTTTCAGTCGTTCAGATCGTTTCTGTCGTTCAGATCGTTTCTGTCGTTCAGATCGTTTAAGTCGTTCAGATCATTTCCCTCATCAGCTCTTTTCAGTCGTTCAGATCGTTTCCGTCGTTCAGGTCGTTTCCGTCGTTCAGGTCGTTTCCATCGTTCAGCTCTTTTCAGTCGTTCAGATCGTTTCTGTCGTTCAGATCGTTTACCTCATCAACTCTTTTCAGTCGTTCAGATCGTTTCAGTCGTTTAGATCGTTTCAGTCGTTCAGTTCGTTTCCGTCGCTCAGATCGTTTCCGTCGTTCAGATCGTTTCAGTCGTTCAGATCGTTTCCGTCGTTCAGGTCGTTTCCATCGTTCAGCTCTTTTAAGTCGTTCAGATCGTTTCCGTCGTTCAGATCGTTTCCGTCGTTCAGATCGTTTAAATCGTTCAGATCGTTTCCGTCGTTCAGATCGTTTCCGTCGTTCAGATCGTTTCCGTCATTCAGTTCGTTTCTGTCGTTCAGATCGTTTCAGTCGTTCAGATCATTTAAGTCGTTCAGATCGTTTCAGTCGTTCAGATCATTTCAGTCGTTCAGATCGTTTCCCTCATCAGCTCTTTTCAGTCGTTCAGATCGTTTCTGTCGTTCAGATCGTTTCCGTCGTTCAGGTCGTTTCCGTCGTTCAGGTCGTTTCCATCGTTCAGATCGTTTCCGTCGTTCAGGTCGTTTCCGTCGTTCAGGTCGTTTCCATCGTTCAGATCGTTTCCGTCGTTCAGATCGTTTCCGTCGTTCAGATCGTTTCCGTCATTCAGATCGTTTCCGTCCTTCAGATCGTTTCCGTCGTTCAGGTCGTTTCCATCGTTCAGCTCTTTTCAGTCGTTAAGATCGTTTCTGTCGTTCAGATCGTTTCTGTCGTTCAGATCGTTTCCGTCGTTCAGGTCGTTTCCGTCGTTCAGGTCATTTCCGTCGTTCAGGTCGTTTCCATCGTTCAGCTCTTTTCAGTCGTTAAGATCGTTTCTGTCGTTCAGATCGTTTCTGTCGTTCAGATCTTTTCCGTCGTTCAGATCGTTTCAGTCGTTCAGATCTTTTCCGTCGTTCAGATCGTTTCCGTCGTTCAGATCGTTTAAGTCGTTCAGATCGTTTCAGTCGTTCAGATCGTTTCAGTCCTTCAAATCGTTTCCCTCATCAGCTCGTTTCCGTCGTTCAGATCGTTTCTGTCGTTCAGATCGTTTCAGTCGTTCAGATCGTTTCCGTCGATGAGGTCGTTTCCGTCGTTCAGATCATTTCAGTCGTTCAGATCGTTTCAGTCGTTCAGATCGTTTCTGTCGTTCAGATCGTTTCCGTCGTTCAGGTCGTTTCCGTCGTTCAGGTCGTTTTCATCGTTCAGGTCGTTTTCATCGTTCAGCTCTTTTAAGTCGTTCAGATCGTTTCAGTCCTTCAAATCGTTTCCCCCATCAGCTCGTTTCCGTCGTTCAGATCGTTTCTGTCCTTCAGATCGTTTCTGTCGTTCAGATGGTTTCCGTCGTTCAGATCGTTTCCGTCGTTCAGATCGTTTCAGTCCTTCAAATCGTTTCCGTCGTTCAGATCGTTTCCGTCCTTCAGATCGTTTCCGTCGTTCAGGTCGTTTCCATCGTTCAGATCGTTTCCGTCGTTCAGATCGTTTCCGTCCTTCAGATCGTTTCCGTCGTTCAGATCTTTTCCGTCGTTCAGATCGTTTCCGTCGTTCAGATCGTTTCCGTCGTTCAGATCTTTTCCGTCGTTCAGATCTTTTCCGTCGTTCAGATCGTTTCCGTCGTTCAGATCGTTTCTGTCGTTCAGATCTTTTCCGTCGTTCAGATCGTTTCCGTCGTTCAGATCGTTTCTGTCGTTCAGATCTTTTCCGTCGTTCAGATCTTTTCCGTCGTTCAGATCGTTTCCGTCGTTCAGATCGTTTCCGTCGTTCAGATCGTTTCTGTCCTTCAGATCGTTTCAGTCCTTCAAATCGTTTCCCTCATCAGCTCGTTTCCGTCGTTCAGATCGTTTCAGTCGTTCAGATCGTTTCAGTCGTTCAGATCCTTTCCGTCGTTAAGATCGTTTCCGTCGTTCAGATCGTTTAAGTCGTTCAGATCGTTTCAGTCGTTCAGATCGTTTCCGTCGTTAAGATCGTTTTCGTCGTTCAGATCGTTTAAGTCGTTCAGATCGTTTCAGTCGTTCAGATCGTTTCCGTCGTTCAGATCGTTTCCGTCGTTCAGATCGTTTCAGTCGTTCAGATCTTTTCAGTCGTTCAGATCGTTTCTGTCGTTCAGATCGTTTCCGTCGTTCAGCTCTTTTAAGTCGTTCAGATCGTTTCTGTCGTTCAGATCGTTTACCTCATCAACTCTTTTCAGTCTTTCAGATCGTTTCAGTCATTCAGATCGTTTCTGTCGTTCAGATCGTTTCCGTCGTTCAGATCGTTTAAGTCGTTCAGATCGTTTACGTCGTTCAGATCGTTTCCGTCGTTCAGATCGTTTCTGTCGTTCAGATCGTTTCCGTCGTTCAGATCGTTTCCGTCGTTCAGATCGTTTCCGTCGTTCAGATCGTTTCAGTCGTTCAGATCGTTTCCGTCGTTCAGGTCGTTTCCATCGTTCAGCTCTTTTAAGTCGTTCAGATCGTTTCCGTCGTTCAGATCGTTTCCGTCGTTCAGATCGTTTAAATCGTTCAGATCGTTTCCGTCGTTCAGATCTTTTCAGTCGTTCAGATCGTTTCTGTCGTTCAGATCGTTTCCGTCGTTCAGGTCGTTTCTATCGTTCAGCTCTTTTAAGTCGTTCAGATCGTTTCCGTCGTTCAGGTCGTTTCCGTCGTTCAGATCGTTTCCGTCGTTCAGATCGTTTCCGTCGTTCAGATCGTTTCCGTCATTCAGATCGTTTCCGTCCTTCAGATCGTTTCCGTCCTTCAGATCGTTTCCGTCGTTCAGATCTTTTCCGTCGTTCAGATCGTTTCCGTCGTTCAGATCGTTTCCGTCGTTCAGATCGTTTCCGTCGTTCAGATCTTTTCCGTCGTTCAGATCGTTTCTGTCGTTCAGATCTTTTCCGTCGTTCAGATCGTTTCCGTCGTTCAGATCGTTTCAGTCGTTCAGGTCGTTTCTATCGTTCAGCTCTTTTAAGTCGTTCAGATCGTTTCCGTCGTTCAGATCGTTTCAGTCGTTCAGATCGTTTCAGTCGTTCAGATCGTTTACCTCATCAACTCTTTTCAGTCGTTCAGATCGTTTCAGTCGTTCAGATCGTTTACCTCATCAACTCTTTTCAGTCGTTCAGATCGTTTCAGTCATTCAGATCGTTTCTGTCGTTCAGATCGTTTCCGTCGTTCAGATCGTTTAAGTCGTTCAGATCGTTTACGTCGTTCAGATCGTTTCTGTCGTTCAGATCGTTTCCGTCGTTCAGATCGTTTCCGTCGTTCAGTTCGTTTCCGTCGTTCAGATCGTTTAAGTCGTTCAGATCGTTTCAGTCGTTCAGTTCGTTTCCGTCGTTCAGATCGTTTCAGTCGTTCAGCTCTTTTAAGTCGTTCAGATCATTTCCGTCGTTCAGATCGTTTCCGTCGTTCAGATCGTTTAAATCGTTCAGATCGTTTCCGTCGTTCAGATCGTTTCCGTCGTTCAGATCGTTTCCGTCGTTCAGATCGTTTCCGTCGTTCAGATCGTTTCCGTCGTTCAGATCGTTTCCGTCGTTCAGTTCGTTTCCGTCGTTCAGATCGTTTCAGTCGTTCAGATCATTTAAGTCGTTCAGATCGTTTCAGTCGTTCAGATCGTTTCAGTCGTTCAGATCGTTTCCCTCATCAGCTCTTTTCAGTCGTTCAGATCGTTTCTGTCGTTCAGATCGTTTCCGTCGTTCAGATCGTTTCCGTCGTTCAGATCGTTTCCGTCCTTCAGATCGTTTCCGTCCTTCAGATCGTTTCCGTCGTTCAGATCTTTTCCGTCGTTCAGATCGTTTCCGTCGTTCAGATCGTTTCAGTCGTTCAGGTCGTTTCTATCGTTCAGCTCTTTTAAGTCGTTCAGATCGTTTCCGTCGTTCAGATCGTTTCAGTCGTTCAGATCGTTTCAGTCGTTCAGATCGTTTACCTCATCAACTCTTTTCAGTCGTTCAGATCGTTTCAGTCGTTCAGATCGTTTACCTCATCAACTCTTTTCAGTCGTTCAGATCGTTTCAGTCATTCAGATCGTTTCTGTCGTTCAGATCGTTTCCGTCGTTCAGATCGTTTAAGTCGTTCAGATCGTTTACGTCGTTCAGATCGTTTCTGTCGTTCAGATCGTTTCCGTCGTTCAGATCGTTTCCGTCGTTCAGTTCGTTTCCGTCGTTCAGATCGTTTAAGTCGTTCAGATCGTTTCAGTCGTTCAGTTCGTTTCCGTCGTTCAGATCGTTTCAGTCGTTCAGCTCTTTTAAGTCGTTCAGATCGTTTCCGTCGTTCAGATCGTTTCCGTCGTTCAGATCGTTTAAATCGTTCAGATCGTTTCCGTCGTTCAGATCGTTTCCGTCGTTCAGATCGTTTCCGTCGTTCAGATCGTTTCCGTCGTTCAGATCGTTTCCGTCGTTCAGTTCGTTTCCGTCGTTCAGATCGTTTCAGTCGTTCAGATCATTTAAGTCGTTCAGATCGTTTCAGTCGTTCAGATCGTTTCAGTCGTTCAGATCGTTTCCCTCATCAGCTCTTTTCAGTCGTTCAGATCGTTTCTGTCGTTCAGATCGTTTCCGTCGTTCAGGTCGTTTCCGTCGTTCAGGTCGTTTCCGTCGTTCAGATCGTTTCCGTCGTTCAGATCGTTTCCGTCGTTCAGATCGTTTCCGTCGTTCAGATCGTTTCCGTCCTTCAGATCGTTTCCGTCCTTCAGATCGTTTCCGTCGTTCAGATCTTTTCCGTCGTTCAGATCGTTTCCGTCGTTCAGATCGTTTCAGTCGTTCAGATCGTTTCCGTCGTTCAGATCTTTTCCGTCGTTCAGATCGTTTCTGTCGTTCAGATCGTTTCAGTCGTTCAGATCGTTTCCGTCGTTCAGATCGTTTCTGTCGTTCAGATCGTTTAAGTCGTTCAGATCATTTCCCTCATCAGCTCTTTTCAGTCCTTCAAATCGTTTCCCTCATCAGCTCGTTTCCGTCGTTCAGATCGTTTCTGTCGTTCAGATCGTTTCAGTCGTTCAGATCGTTTCCGTCGATGAGGTCGTTTCCGTCGTTCAGATCATTTCAGTCGTTCAGATCGTTTCAGTCGTTCAGATCGTTTCCGTCGATGAGGTCGTTTCCGTCGTTCAGATCATTTCAGTCGTTCAGATCGTTTCAGTCCTTCAAATCGTTTCCCTCATCAGCTCTTTTCAGTCGTTCAGATCGTTTCTGTCTTTCAGATCGTTTCCGTCGTTCAGGTCGTTTCCGTCGTTCAGGTCGTTTTCATCGTTCAGCTCTTTTAAGTCGTTCAGATCGTTTCAGTCCTTCAAATCGTTTCCCTCATCAGCTCGTTTCCGTCGTTCAGATCGTTTCTGTCCTTCAGATCGTTTCTGTCGTTCAGATGGTTTCCGTCGTTCAGATCGTTTCCGTCGTTCAGATCGTTTCAGTCGTTCAGATCGTTTCAGTCGTTCAGATCGTTTCCGTCGTTCAGATCGTTTCCGTCGTTCAGATCTTTTCAGTCGTTCAGATCGTTTCAGTCGTTCAGATCTTTTCAGTCGTTCAGATCGTTTCTGTCGTTCAGATCGTTTCTGTCGTTCAGATCGTTTCCGTCGTTCAGATCGTTTCCGTCGTTCAGATCGTTTCCGTCGTTCAGATCGTTTCTGTCCTTCAGATCGTTTCAGTCCTTCAAATCGCTTCCCTCATCAGCTCGTTTCCGTCGTTCAGATCGTTTCAGTCGTTCAGATCGTTTCCGTCGTTCAGATCGTTTCCGTCGTTCAGATCGTTTCCGTCGTTAAGATCGTTTCCGTCGTTCAGATCGTTTAAGTCGTTCAGATCGTTTCAGTCGTTCAGATCGTTTCCGTCGTTCAGATCGTTTCTGTCGTTCAGATCTTTTCAGTCGTTCAGATCGTTTCCGTCGTTCAGATCGTTTCTGTCGTTCAGATCTTTTAAGTCGTTCAGATCGTTTCCGTCGTTCAGATCGTTTCAGTCGTTCAGATCTTTTCAGTCGTTCAGATCGTTTCTGTCGTTCAGATCGTTTCCGTCGTTCAGGTCGTTTCTATCGTTCAGCTCTTTTAAGTCGTTCAGATCGTTTCTGTCGTTCAGATCGTTTCAGTCGTTCAGATCGTTTACCTCATCAACTCTTTTCAGTCGTTCAGATCGTTTCAGTCGTTCAGATCGTTTACCTCATCAGCTCTTTTCAGTCTTTCAGATCGTTTCAGTCATTCAGATCGTTTCTGTCGTTCAGATCGTTTCTGTCGTTCAGATCGTTTCCGTCGTTCAGATCGTTTAAGTCGTTCAGATCGTTTCTGTCGTTCAGATCGTTTACCTCATCAGCTCTTTTCAGTCTTTCAGATCGTTTCAGTCATTCAGATCGTTTCTGTCGTTCAGATCGTTTCCGTCGTTCAGATCGTTTCAGTCGTTCAGATCGTTTCCGTCGTTCAGATCGTTTTCGTCGATGAGGTCGTTTCCGTCGTTCAGATCGTTTCAGTCGTTCAGTTCGTTTCCGTCGCTCAGATCGTTTCCGTCGTTCAGATCATTTCAGTCGTTCAAATCGTTTCCCTCATCAGCTCTTTTCAGTCGTTCAGATCGTTTCAGTCGTTCAGATCGTTTCCGTCGTTCAGGTCGTTTCCATCGTTCAGCTCTTTTAAGTCGTTCAGATCGTTTCCGTCGTTCAGATCGTTTAAATCGTTCAGATCGTTTCCGTCGTTCAGATCGTTTCCGTCGTTTAGATCGTTTCTGTCGTTCAGATCGTTTCCGTCGTTCAGATCGTTTCCGTCGTTCAGATCGTTTCCGTCCTTCAGATCGTTTCAGTCCTTCAAATCGTTTCCCTCATCAGCTCGTTTCCGTCGTTCAGATCGTTTCTGTCGTTCAGATCGTTTCCGTCGTTCAGATTGTTTCCGTCGTTCAGATCGTTTCCGTCATTCAGTTCGTTTCCGTCGTTCAGATCGTTTTCGTCGATGAGGTCGTTTCCGTCGTTCAGATCGTTTCAGTCGTTCAGATCGTTTCCGTCGCTCAGATCGTTTATGTCGTTCAGATCGTTTCAGTCGTTCAGATCGTTTCCGTCGTTCAGATCGTTTCCGTCGTTCAGATCGTTTAAGTCGTTCAGATCGTTTCCGTCGTTCAGATCGTTTCTGTCGTTCAGATCGTTTCCGTCGTTCAGATCGTTTCACTCGTTCAGATCGTTTCAGTCGTTCAGATCGTTTCAGTCGTTCAGTTTGTTTCAGTCGTTCAGATTGTTTCAGTCGTTCAGATCGTTTCTGTCGTTCAGCTCTTTTAAGTCGTTCAGATCGTTTCAGTCGTTCAGATCGTTTCCGTCGTTCAGATCGTTTCAGTCGTTCAGATCGTTTCAGTCGTTCAGATCATTTCCGTCGTTCAGATCGTTTCAGTCGTTCAGATCGTTTCCGTCGTTCAGATCGTTTCAGTCGTTCAGATCGTTTCACTCATCAGCTCTTTTCCGTCGTTCAAATTGTTTCAGTCGTTCAGATCGTTTCCGTCGTTCAGATCGTTTCCGTCGTTCAGATCGTTTCCGTCGTTCAGATCGTTTCAGTCGTCCAGATCGTTTCAGTCGTTCAGATCGTTTCCGTCGTTCAGATCGTTTTCGTCGATGAGGTCGTTTCCGTCGTTCAGATCGTTTCAGTCGTTCAGTTCGTTTCCGTCGCTCAGATCGTTTCCGTCGTTCAGATCATTTCAGTCGTTCAGATCGTTTCCGTCGTTCAGATCGTTTCCGTCGTTCAGATCGTTTCCGTCCTTCAGATCGTTTCAGTCCTTCAAATCGTTTCCCTCATCAGCTCGTTTCCGTCGTTCAGATCGTTTCCCTCATCAGCTCGTTTCCGTCGTTCAGATCGTTTCTGTCGTTCAGATCGTTTCCGTCGTTCAGATTGTTTCCGTCGTTCAGATCGTTTCCGTCATTCAGTTCGTTTCCGTCGTTCAGATCGTTTTCGTCGATGAGGTCGTTTCCGTCGCTCAGATCGTTTATGTCGTTCAGATCGTTTCAGTCGTTCAGATCGTTTCCGTCGTTCAGATCGTTTCCGTCGTTCAGATCGTTTAAGTCGTTCAGATCGTTTCCGTCGTTCAGATCGTTTCTGTCGTTCAGATCGTTTCCGTCGTTCAGATCGTTTCACTCGTTCAAATTGTTTCAGTCTTTCAGATCGTTTCAGTCGTTCAGTTTGTTTCCGTCGTTCAGATCGTTTCAGTCGTTCAGATCGTTTCAGTCGTTCAGTTTGTTTCAGTCGTTCAGATCGTTTCAGTCGTTCAGATCGTTTACCTCATCAGCTCTTTTCCGTCGTTCAGATCGTTTCAGTCGTTCAGATCGTTTCTGTCGTTCAGCTCTTTTAAGTCGTTCAGATCGTTTCAGTCGTTCAGATCGTTTCCGTCGTTCAGATCGTTTCAGTCGTTCAGATCGTTTCAGTCGTTCAGATCATTTCCGTCGTTCAGATCGTTTCAGTCGTTCAGATCGTTTCCGTCGTTCAGATCGTTTCTGTCGTTCAGCTCTTTTAAGTCGTTCAGATCGTTTCAGTCGTTCAGATCGTTTCCGTCGTTCAGATCGTTTCCGTCGTTCAGATCGTTTCCGTCGTTCAGATCGTTTCAGTCGTCCAGATCGTTTCAGTCGTTCAGATCGTTTCCGTCGCTCAGATCGTTTCAGTCGTTCAGATCGTTTCCGTCGTTCAGATCGTTTCAGTCGTTCATCGTTTCCGTCGTTCAGTTCGTTTCAGTCGTTCAGATCGTTTCCCTCATCAGCTCTTTTCCGATGTTCAGATCGTTTCTGTCTTTCAGATCGTTTCAGTCGTTCAGATCGTTTCAGTCGTTCAGATCGTTTCCCTCATCAGCTCTTTTCCGTCGTTCAGATCGTTTCAGTCGTTCAGATCGTTTCAGTCGTTCAGTTTGTTTCAGTCGTTCAGATCGTTTCCTTCGTTCAGATCGTTTCAGTCGTTCAGATCGTTTCCGTCGTTCAGATCGTTTCCGTCGTTCAGATCGTTTTCATCGTTCAGCTCTTTTAAGTCGTTCAGATCGTTTCAGTCCTTCAAATCGTTTCCCTCATCAGCTCGTTTCCGTCGTTCAGATCGTTTCTGTCGTTCAGATGGTTTCCGTCGTTCAGATCGTTTCCGTCGTTCAGCTCTTTTAAGTCGTTCAGATCGTTTCCGTCGTTCAGATCGTTTCAGTCGTTCAGATCGTTTCAGTCGTTCAGATCGTTTACCTCATCAACTCTTTTCAGTCGTTCAGATCGTTTCTGTCGTTCAGATCGTTTCCGTCGTTCAGGTCGTTTCCGTCGTTCAGGTCGTTTCCATCGTTCAGATCGTTTCTGTCGTTCAGATGGTTTCCGTCGTTCAGATCGTTTCCGTCGTTCAGCTCTTTTAAGTCGTTCAGATCGTTTCCGTCGTTCAGATCGTTTCAGTCGTTCAGATCGTTTCAGTCGTTCAGATCGTTTACCTCATCAACTCTTTTCAGTCGTTCAGATCGTTTCTGTCGTTCAGATCGTTTCTGTCGTTCAGATCGTTTCAGTCGTTCAGATCGTTTCTGTCGTTCAGATCGTTTAAGTCGTTCAGATCATTTCCCTCATCAGCTCTTTTCAGTCGTTCAGATCGTTTCAGTCGTTCAGATCGTTTACCTCATCAACTCTTTTCAGTCGTTCAGATCGTTTCAGTCGTTCAGATCGTTTACCTCATCAGCTCTTTTCAGTCTTTCAGATCGTTTCAGTCATTCAGATCGTTTCTGTCGTTCAGATCGTTTCCGTCGTTCAGATCGTTTAAGTCGTTCAGATCGTTTACGTCGTTAAGATCGTTTCCGTCGTTCAGATCGTTTCTGTCGTTCAGATCGTTTCCGTCGTTCAGATCGTTTCCGTCGTTCAGTTCGTTTCCGTCGTTCAGATCGTTTCAGTCGTTCAGATCGTTTCAGTCGTTCAGATCGTTTCCGTCGTTCAGATCGTTTCAGTCGTTCAGATCGTTTCAGTCGTTCAGATCGTTTACCTCATCAACTCTTTTCAGTCGTTCAGATCGTTTCAGTCGTTCAGATCGTTTCAGTCGTTCAGATCGTTTTCGTCGATGAGGTCGTTTCCATCGTTCAGATCGTTTCTGTCGTTCAGATCGTTTCCGTCGTTCAGGTCGTTTCCGTCGTTCAGGTCGTTTCCATCGTTCAGCTCTTTTCAGTCGTTCAGATCGTTTCTGTCGTTCAGATCGTTTACCTCATCAGCTCTTTTCAGTCTTTCAGATCGTTTCAGTCATTCAGATCGTTTCTGTCGTTCAGATCGTTTCCGTCGTTGAGATCGTTTAAGTCGTTCAGATCGTTTACGTCGTTCAGATCGTTTCCGTCGTTCAGATCGTTTCTGTCGTTCAGATCGTTTCCGTCGTTCAGATCGTTTCCGTCGTTCAGTTCGTTTCCGTCGTTCAGATCGTTTCAGTCGTTCAGATCGTTTCAGTCGTTCAGATCGTTTCCGTCGTTCAGATCGTTTACCTCATCAACTCTTTTCAGTCGTTCAGATCGTTTCAGTCGTTCAGATCGTTTCAGTCGTTCAGATCGTTTTCGTCGATGAGGTCGTTTCCGTCGTTCAGATCGTTTCAGTCGTTCAGTTCGTTTCCGTCGCTCAGATCGTTTCCGTCGTTCAGATCATTTCAGTCGTTCAAATCGTTTCCCTCATCAGCTCTTTTCAGTCGTTCAGATCGTTTCAGTCGTTCAGATCGTTTCCGTCGTTCAGGTCGTTTCCATCGTTCAGCTCTTTTAAGTCGTTCAGATCGTTTCCGTCGTTCAGATCGTTTCCGTCGTTCAGATCGTTTAAATCGTTCAGATCGTTTCCGTCGTTCAGATCGTTTCCGTCGTTCAGATCGTTTCCGTCGTTCAGATCGTTTCCGTCGTTCAGATCATTTCTGTCGTTCAAATCGTTTCCCTCATCAGCTCGTTTCCGTCGTTCAGATCGTTTCTGTCGTTCAGATCGTTTCCGTCGTTCAGATCGTTTCCGTCATTCAGTTCGTTTCCGTCGTTCAGATCGTTTACCTCATCAGCTCTTTTCAGTCGTTCAGATCGTTTCAGTCGTTCAGATCGTTTCAGTCGTTCAGATCGTTTAAGTCGTTCAGATCGTTTCAGTCCTTCAAATCGTTTCCCTCATCAGCTCGTTTCCGTCGTTCAGATCGTTTTCGTCGATGAGGTCGTTTCCGTCGTTCAGATCGTTTCAGTCGTTCAGATCGTTTCCGTCGCTCAGATCGTTTATGTCGTTCAGATCGTTTCAGTCGTTCAGATCGTTTCCGTCGTTCAGATCGTTTCCGTCGTTCAGATCGTTTAAGTCGTTCAGATCGTTTCCGTCGTTCAGATCGTTTCTGTCGTTCAGATCGTTTCCGTCGTTCAGATCGTTTCACTCGTTCAAATTGTTTCAGTCTTTCAGATCGTTTCAGTCGTTCAGATCGTTTCCCTCATCAGCTCTTTTCCGTCGTTCAGATCGTTTCAGTCGTTCAGATCGTTTCTGTCGTTCAGATCGTTTCCGTCGTTCAGATCGTTTCCGTCGTTCAGATCGTTTCCGTCATTCAGTTCGTTTCCGTCGTTCAGATCGTTTCAGTCGTTCAGATCGTTTACCTCATCAGCTCTTTTCAGTCGTTCAGATCGTTTCAGTCGTTCAGATCGTTTCAGTCGTTCAGATCGTTTAAGTCGTTCAGATCTTTTCAGTCGTTCAGATCGTTTCAGTCCTTCAAATCGTTTCCCTCATCAGCTCGTTTCCGTCGTTCAGATCGTTTTCGTCGATGAGGTCGTTTCCGTCGTTCAGATCGTTTCAGTCGTTCAGATCGTTTCCGTCGCTCAGATCGTTTATGTCGTTCAGATTGTTTCAGTCGTTCAGATCGTTTCCGTCGTTCAGATCGTTTCCGTCGTTCAGATCGTTTAAGTCGTTCAGATCGTTTCCGTCGTTCAGATCGTTTCTGTCGTTCAGATCGTTTCCGTCGTTCAGATCGTTTCACTCGTTCAAATTGTTTCAGTCTTTCAGATCGTTTCAGTCGTTCAGATCGTTTCCCTCATCAGCTCTTTTCCGTCGTTCAGATCGTTTCAGTCGTTCAGATCGTTTCAGTCGTTCAGTTTGTTTCAGTCGTTCAGATCGTTTCCTTCGTTCAGATCGTTTCAGTCGTTCAGATCGTTTAAGTCGTTCAGATCGTTTCAGTCGTTCAGATCGTTTCCGTCGTTCAGATCGTTTCCGTCGTTCAGATCGTTTCCGTCGTTCAGTTCGTTTCTGTCCTTCAGATCGTTTCTGTCGTTCAGATGGTTTCCGTCGTTCAGATCGTTTCCGTCATTCAGATCGTTTCAGTCATTCAGATCTTTTCAGTCGTTCAGATCGTTTCTGTCCTTCAGATCGTTTCAGTCCTTCAAATCGTTTCCCTCATCAGCTCGTTTCCGTCGTTCAGATCGTTTCAGTCGTTCAGATCGTTTCAGTCGTTCAGATCGTTTCAGTCGGTGAGATCGTTTCTGTCGTTCAGATCGTTTAAGTCGTTCAGATTGTTTCTGTCGTTCAGATCGTTTCCGTCGTTCAGATCGTTTCCGTCGTTCAGATCGTTTCCGTCGTTCAGATCGTTTCTGTCCTTCAGATCGTTTCAGTCCTTCAAATCGTTTCCCTCATCAGATCGTTTCCGTCGTTCAGATCGTTTCAGTCGTTCAGATCGTTTCAGTCATTCAGATCGTTTCAGTCGTTCAGATCGTTTCCGTCGTTAAGATCGTTTCCGTCGTTCAGATCGTTTCAGTCGTTCAGATCTTTTCAGTCGTTCAGATCGTTTCTGTCGTTCAGATCGTTTCCGTCGTTCAGGTCGTTTCTATCGTTCAGCTCTTTTAAGTCGTTCAGATCGTTTCCGTCGTTCAGATCGTTTCCGTCGTTCAGATCGTTTCCGTCGTTCAGATCGTTTAAATCGTTCAGATCGTTTCCGTCGTTCAGATCGTTTCCGTCGTTCAGATCGTTTCTGTCGTTCAGATCGTTTCCGTCATTCAGATCGTTTCCGTCGTTAAGATCGTTTCCGTCGTTCAGATCGTTTCAGTCGTTCAGATCTTTTCAGTCGTTCAGATCGTTTCTGTCGTTCAGATCGTTTCAGTCGTTCAGATCGTTTACCTCATCAGCTCTTTTCAGTCGTTCAGATCGTTTCAGTCGTTCAGATCGTTTCAGTCGTTCAGATCGTTTAAGTCGTTCAGATCGTTTCAGTCGTTCAGATCGTTTCAGTCCTTCAAATCGTTTCCCTCATCAGCTCGTTTCCGTCGTTCAGATCGTTTTCGTCGATGAGGTCGTTTCCGTCGTTCAGATCGTTTCAGTCGTTCAGATCGTTTCCGTCGCTCAGATCGTTTATGTCGTTCAGATCGTTTCAGTCGTTCAGATCGTTTCCGTCGTTCAGATCGTTTCAGTCGTTCAGATCGTTTCAGTCGTTCAGATCGTTTCACTCGTTCAGATCGTTTCCGTCGTTCAGATCGTTTCTGTCGTTCAGATCGTTTCTGTCATTCAGATCGTTTCCGTCGTTCAGATCGTTTCCGTCGTTCAGATCGTTTCAGTCCTTCAAATCGTTTCCCTTATCAGCTCGTTTCCGTCGTTCAGATCGTTTCCGTCGTTCAGATCGTTTCAGTCTTTCAGATCGTTTACCTCATCAGCTCTTTTCAGTCGTTCAGATCGTTTCCGTCGCTCAGATCGTTTCCGTCGTTCAGCTCTTTTCAGTCGTTCAGATCGTTTCCGTCGTTCAGATCGTTTCAGTCGTTCAGATCGTTTCCCTCATCAGCTCTTTTCAGTCGTTCAGATCGTTTCTGTCGTTCAGATCGTTTCAGTCGTTCAGATCGTTTCTGTCGTTCAGATCGTTTCAGTCGTTCAGATCGTTTCCGTCGTTCAGATCGTTTCCGTCGTTCAGATCGTTTCTGTCGTTCAGATCGTTTCCGTCGTTCAGATCGTTTCCGTCGTTCAGATCGTTTCCGTCCTTCAGATCGTTTCCGTCCTTCAGATCGTTTCCGTCGTTCAGATCGTTTCCGTCCTTCAGATCGTTTCAGTCCTTCAAATCGTTTCCCTCATCAGCTCGTTTCCGTCGTTCAGATCGTTTCCGTCCTTCAGATCGTTTCAGTCCTTCAAATCGTTTCCCTCATCAGCTCGTTTCCGTCGTTCAGATCGTTTCTGTCGTTCAGATCGTTTCCGTCGTTCAGATCGTTTCACTCGTTCAAATTGTTTCAGTCTTTCAGATCGTTTCAGTCGTTCAGATCGTTTCCCTCATCAGCTCTTTTCCGTCGTTCAGATCGTTTCAGTCGTTCAGATCGTTTCAGTCGTTCAGTTTGTTTCAGTCGTTCAGATCGTTTCCTTCGTTCAGATCGTTTCAGTCGTTCAGATCGTTTAAGTCGTTCAGATCGTTTCAGTCGTTCAGATCGTTTCCGTCGTTCAGATCGTTTCCGTCGTTCAGATCGTTTCCGTCGTTCAGTTCGTTTCTGTCCTTCAGATCGTTTCTGTCGTTCAGATGGTTTCCGTCGTTCAGATCGTTTCCGTCATTCAGATCGTTTCAGTCATTCAGATCTTTTCAGTCGTTCAGATCGTTTCTGTCCTTCAGATCGTTTCAGTCCTTCAAATCGTTTCCCTCATCAGCTCGTTTCCGTCGTTCAGATCGTTTCAGTCGTTCAGATCGTTTCAGTCGTTCAGATCGTTTCAGTCGGTGAGATCGTTTCTGTCGTTCAGATCGTTTAAGTCGTTCAGATTGTTTCTGTCGTTCAGATCGTTTCCGTCGTTCAGATCGTTTCCGTCGTTCAGATCGTTTCCGTCGTTCAGATCGTTTCTGTCCTTCAGATCGTTTCAGTCCTTCAAATCGTTTCCCTCATCAGATCGTTTCCGTCGTTCAGATCGTTTCAGTCGTTCAGATCGTTTCAGTCATTCAGATCGTTTCAGTCGTTCAGATCGTTTCCGTCGTTAAGATCGTTTCCGTCGTTCAGATCGTTTCAGTCGTTCAGATCTTTTCAGTCGTTCAGATCGTTTCTGTCGTTCAGATCGTTTCCGTCGTTCAGGTCGTTTCTATCGTTCAGCTCTTTTAAGTCGTTCAGATCGTTTCCGTCGTTCAGATCGTTTCCGTCGTTCAGATCGTTTCCGTCGTTCAGATCGTTTAAATCGTTCAGATCGTTTCCGTCGTTCAGATCGTTTCCGTCGTTCAGATCGTTTCTGTCGTTCAGATCGTTTCCGTCATTCAGATCGTTTCCGTCGTTAAGATCGTTTCCGTCGTTCAGATCGTTTCAGTCGTTCAGATCTTTTCAGTCGTTCAGATCGTTTCTGTCGTTCAGATCGTTTCAGTCGTTCAGATCGTTTACCTCATCAGCTCTTTTCAGTCGTTCAGATCGTTTCAGTCGTTCAGATCGTTTCAGTCGTTCAGATCGTTTAAGTCGTTCAGATCGTTTCAGTCGTTCAGATCGTTTCAGTCCTTCAAATCGTTTCCCTCATCAGCTCGTTTCCGTCGTTCAGATCGTTTTCGTCGATGAGGTCGTTTCCGTCGTTCAGATCGTTTCAGTCGTTCAGATCGTTTCCGTCGCTCAGATCGTTTATGTCGTTCAGATCGTTTCAGTCGTTCAGATCGTTTCCGTCGTTCAGATCGTTTCAGTCGTTCAGATCGTTTCAGTCGTTCAGATCGTTTCACTCGTTCAGATCGTTTCCGTCGTTCAGATCGTTTCTATCGTTCAGATCGTTTCTGTCATTCAGATCGTTTCCGTCGTTCAGATCGTTTCCGTCGTTCAGATCGTTTCAGTCCTTCAAATCGTTTCCCTTATCAGCTCGTTTCCGTCGTTCAGATCGTTTCCGTCGTTCAGATCGTTTCAGTCTTTCAGATCGTTTACCTCATCAGCTCTTTTCAGTCGTTCAGATCGTTTCCGTCGCTCAGATCGTTTCCGTCGTTCAGCTCTTTTCAGTCGTTCAGATCGTTTCCGTCGTTCAGATCGTTTCAGTCGTTCAGATCGTTTCCCTCATCAGCTCTTTTCAGTCGTTCAGATCGTTTCTGTCGTTCAGATCGTTTCAGTCGTTCAGATCGTTTCTGTCGTTCAGATCGTTTCAGTCGTTCAGATCGTTTCCGTCGTTCAGATCGTTTCCGTCGTTCAGATCGTTTCTGTCGTTCAGATCGTTTCCGTCGTTCAGATCGTTTCCGTCGTTCAGATCGTTTCCGTCGTTCAGATCGTTTCCGTCCTTCAGATCGTTTCCGTCGTTCAGATCGTTTCCGTCCTTCAGATCGTTTCAGTCCTTCAAATCGTTTCCCTCATCAGCTCGTTTCCGTCGTTCAGATCGTTTCCGTTCTTCAGATCGTTTCAGTCCTTCAAATCGTTTCCCTCATCAGCTCGTTTCCGTCGTTCAGATCGTTTCTGTCGTTCAGATCGTTTCCGTCGTTCAGATCGTTTCCGTCGTTCAGATCGTTTCCGTCGTTCAGATTGTTTCCGTCGTTCAGATCGTTTCCGTCGTTCAGATCGTTTCCGTCGCTCAGATCGTTTCAGTCGTTCAGATCATTTCAGTCGTTCAGATCGTTTCCATCGTTCAGCTCTTTTAAGTCGTTCAGATCGTTTCCGTCGTTCAGATCGTTTCCGTCGTTCAGATCGTTTCAGTCGTTCAGATCGTTTCCGTCGTTCAGATCGTTTCAGTCGTTCAGATCGTTTCAGTCGTTCAGATCGTTTCCGTCGTTCAGCTCGTTTCCGTCGTTCAGATCGTTTCTGTCGTTCAGATCGTTTCCGTCGTTCAGATCGTTTCAGTCGTTCAGATCGTTTACCTCATCAGCTCTTTTAAGTCGTTCAGATCGTTTCTGTCCTTCAGATCGTTTCAGTCCTTCAAATCGTTTCCCTCATCAGCTCGTTTCCGTCGTTCAGATCGTTTCAGTCGTTCAGATCGTTTCTGTCATTCAGATCGTTTCCGTCGTTCAGATCGTTTCCGTCGTTCAGATCGTTTCCGTCGTTCAGATCGTTTCTGTCCTTCAGATCGTTTCAGTCCTTCAAATCGTTTCCCTCATCAGCTCGTTTCAGTCGTTCAGATCGTTTCCGTCGTTCAGATCGTTTCAGTCGTTCAGATCGTTTCAGTCGTTCAGATCGTTTCACTCGTTCAGATCGTTTCCGTCGTTCAGATCGTTTCTGTCGTTCAGATCGTTTCTGTCATTCAGATCGTTTCCGTCGTTCAGATCGTTTCCGTCGTTCAGATCGTTTCAGTCCTTCAAATCGTTTCCCTTATCAGCTCGTTTCCGTCGTTCAGATCGTTTCCGTCGTTCAGATCGTTTCAGTCTTTCAGATCGTTTACCTCATCAGCTCTTTTCAGTCGTTCAGATCGTTTCCGTCGCTCAGATCGTTTCCGTCGTTCAGCTCTTTTCAGTCGTTCAGATCGTTTCCGTCGTTCAGATCGTTTCAGTCGTTCAGATCGTTTCCCTCATCAGCTCTTTTCAGTCGTTCAGATCGTTTCTGTCGTTCAGATCGTTTCAGTCGTTCAGATCGTTTCTGTCGTTCAGATCGTTTCAGTCGTTCAGATCGTTTCCGTCGTTCAGATCGTTTCCGTCGTTCAGATCGTTTCTGTCGTTCAGATCGTTTCCGTCGTTCAGATCGTTTCCGTCGTTCAGATCGTTTCCGTCCTTCAGATCGTTTCCGTCCTTCAGATCGTTTCCGTCGTTCAGATCGTTTCCGTCCTTCAGATCGTTTCAGTCCTTCAAATCGTTTCCCTCATCAGCTCGTTTCCGTCGTTCAGATCGTTTCCGTCCTTCAGATCGTTTCAGTCCTTCAAATCGTTTCCCTCATCAGCTCGTTTCCGTCGTTCAGATCGTTTCTGTCGTTCAGATCGTTTCCGTCGTTCAGATCGTTTCACTCGTTCAAATTGTTTCAGTCTTTCAGATCGTTTCAGTCGTTCAGATCGTTTCCCTCATCAGCTCTTTTCCGTCGTTCAGATCGTTTCAGTCGTTCAGATCGTTTCAGTCGTTCAGTTTGTTTCAGTCGTTCAGATCGTTTCCTTCGTTCAGATCGTTTCTGTCGTTCAGATGGTTTCCGTCGTTCAGATCGTTTCCGTCGTTCAGATCGTTTCAGTCGGTGAGATCGTTTCCCTCATCAGCTCGTTTCCGTCGTTCAGATCGTTTCCGTCCTTCAGATCGTTTCAGTCCTTCAAATCGTTTCCCTCATCAGCTCGTTTCCGTCGTTCAGATCGTTTCCGTCGTTCAGATCGTTTCCGTCGTTCAGATCGTTTCCGTCGTTCAGATCGTTTCTGTCCTTCAGATCGTTTCAGTCCTTCAAATCGTTTCCCTCATCAGATCGTTTCCGTCGTTCAGATCGTTTCAGTCGTTCAGATCGTTTCAGTCATTCAGATCGTTTCAGTCGTTCAGATCGTTTCCGTCGTTCAGTTCGTTTCTGTCCTTCAGATCGTTTCTGTCGTTCAGATCTTTTCAGTCGTTCAGATCGTTTCTGTCGTTCAGATCGTTTCCGTCGTTCAGGTCGTTTCTATCGTTCAGCTCTTTTAAGTCGTTCAGATCGTTTCCGTCGTTCAGATCGTTTCCGTCGTTCAGATCGTTTCCGTCGTTCAGATCGTTTAAATCGTTCAGATCGTTTCCGTCGTTCAGATCGTTTCCGTCGTTCAGATCGTTTCTGTCGTTCAGATCGTTTCCGTCATTCAGATCGTTTCCGTCGTTAAGATCGTTTCCGTCGTTCAGATCGTTTCAGTCGTTCAGATCTTTTCAGTCGTTCAGATCGTTTCTGTCGTTCAGATCGTTTCAGTCGTTCAGATCGTTTACCTCATCAGCTCTTTTCAGTCGTTCAGATCGTTTCAGTCGTTCAGATCGTTTCAGTCGTTCAGATCGTTTAAGTCGTTCAGATCGTTTCAGTCGTTCAGATCGTTTCAGTCCTTCAAATCGTTTCCCTCATCAGCTCGTTTCCGTCGTTCAGATCGTTTTCGTCGATGAGGTCGTTTCCGTCGTTCAGATCGTTTCAGTCGTTCAGATCGTTTCCGTCGCTCAGATCGTTTATGTCGTTCAGATCGTTTCAGTCGTTCAGATCGTTTCCGTCGTTCAGATCGTTTCAGTCGTTCAGATCGTTTCAGTCGTTCAGATCGTTTCACTCGTTCAGATCGTTTCCGTCGTTCAGATCGTTTCTATCGTTCAGATCGTTTCTGTCATTCAGATCGTTTCCGTCGTTCAGATCGTTTCCGTCGTTCAGATCGTTTCAGTCCTTCAAATCGTTTCCCTTATCAGCTCGTTTCCGTCGTTCAGATCGTTTCCGTCGTTCAGATCGTTTCAGTCTTTCAGATCGTTTACCTCATCAGCTCTTTTCAGTCGTTCAGATCGTTTCCGTCGCTCAGATCGTTTCCGTCGTTCAGCTCTTTTCAGTCGTTCAGATCGTTTCCGTCGTTCAGATCGTTTCAGTCGTTCAGATCGTTTCCCTCATCAGCTCTTTTCAGTCGTTCAGATCGTTTCTGTCGTTCAGATCGTTTCAGTCGTTCAGATCGTTTCTGTCGTTCAGATCGTTTCAGTCGTTCAGATCGTTTCCGTCGTTCAGATCGTTTCCGTCGTTCAGATCGTTTCTGTCGTTCAGATCGTTTCCGTCGTTCAGATCGTTTCCGTCGTTCAGATCGTTTCCGTCGTTCAGATCGTTTCCGTCCTTCAGATCGTTTCCGTCGTTCAGATCGTTTCCGTCCTTCAGATCGTTTCAGTCCTTCAAATCGTTTCCCTCATCAGCTCGTTTCCGTCGTTCAGATCGTTTCCGTCCTTCAGATCGTTTCAGTCCTTCAAATCGTTTCCCTCATCAGCTCGTTTCCGTCGTTCAGATCGTTTCTGTCGTTCAGATCGTTTCCGTCGTTCAGATCGTTTCCGTCGTTCAGATCGTTTCCGTCGTTCAGATTGTTTCCGTCGTTCAGATCGTTTCCGTCGTTCAGATCGTTTCCGTCGCTCAGATCGTTTCAGTCGTTCAGATCATTTCAGTCGTTCAGATCGTTTCCATCGTTCAGCTCTTTTAAGTCGTTCAGATCGTTTCCGTCGTTCAGATCGTTTCCGTCGTTCAGATCGTTTCAGTCGTTCAGATCGTTTCCGTCGTTCAGATCGTTTCAGTCGTTCAGATCGTTTCAGTCGTTCAGATCGTTTCCGTCGTTCAGATCGTTTCCGTCGTTCAGATCGTTTCTGTCGTTCAGATCGTTTCCGTCGTTCAGATCGTTTCAGTCGTTCAGATCGTTTACCTCATCAGCTCTTTTAAGTCGTTCAGATCGTTTCTGTCCTTCAGATCGTTTCAGTCCTTCAAATCGTTTCCCTCATCAGCTCGTTTCCGTCGTTCAGATCGTTTCAGTCGTTCAGATCGTTTCTGTCATTCAGATCGTTTCCGTCGTTCAGATCGTTTCCGTCGTTCAGATCGTTTCCGTCGTTCAGATCGTTTCTGTCGTTCAGATCGTTTCAGTCGTTCAGATCGTTTCAGTCGTTCAGATCGTTTCCGTCGTTAAGATCGTTTCCGTCGTTCAGATCGTTTCCGTCGTTCAGATCGTTTCCGTCGTTCAGATCGTTTCAGTCGTTCAGATCTTTTCAGTTGTTCAGATCGTTTCCGTCGTTCAGGTCGTTTCTATCGTTCAGCTCTTTTAAGTCGTTCAGATCGTTTCCGTCGTTCAGATCGTTTCCGTCGTTCAGATCGTTTAAGTCGTTCAGATCGTTTCAGTCGTTCAGATCGTTTCAGTCGTTCAGATCGTTTCCGTCGTTCAGATCGTTTCAGTCGTTCAGATCGTTTCAGTCGTTCAGATCGTTTACCTCATCAACTCTTTTCAGTCGTTCAGATCGTTTCAGTCGTTCAGATCGTTTACCTCATCAGCTCTTTTCAGTCTTTTAGATCGTTTAAGTCGTTCAGCTCGTTTCCGTCGTTCAGATCGTTTCTGTCGTTCAGATCGTTTCAGTCGTTCAGATCGTTTCAGTCGTTCAGATCGTTTCCGTCGTTCAGATCGTTTCCGTCGTTCAGATCGTTTCTGTCCTTCAGATCGTTTCAGTCCTTCAAATCGTTTCCCTCATCAGCTCGTTTCCGTCGTTCAGATCGTTTCAGTCGTTCAGATCGTTTCAGTCGTTCAGATCGTTTCCGTCGTTAAGATCGTTTCCGTCGTTCAGATCGTTTCCGTCGTTCAGATCGTTTCAGTCGTTCAGATCTTTTCAGTCGTTCAGATCGTTTCTATCGTTCAGATCGTTTCCGTCGTTCAGGTCGTTTCTATCGTTCAGCTCTTTTAAGTCGTTCAGATCGTTTCCGTCGTTCAGATCGTTTCCGTCGTTCAGATCGTTTAAGTCGTTCAGATCGTTTCAGTCGTTCAGATCGTTTCAGTCGTTCAGATCGTTTCCGTCGTTCAGATCGTTTCAGTCGTTCAGATCGTTTCAGTCGTTCAGATCGTTTACCTCATCAACTCTTTTCAGTCGTTCAGATCGTTTCAGTCGTTCAGATCGTTTACCTCATCAGCTCTTTTCAGTCTTTTAGATCGTTTCAGTCGTTCAGATCGTTTCTGTCGTTCAGATCGTTTCCGTCGTTCAGATCGTTTAAGTCGTTCAGATCGTTTACGTCGTTCAGATCGTTTCCGTCGTTCAGATCGTTTCAGTCGTTCAGATCGTTTCAGTCGTTCAGATCGTTTCCGTCGTTAAGATCGTTTCCGTCGTTCAGATCGTTTAAGTCGTTCAGATCTTTTCAGTCGTTCAGATCGTTTCTGTCGTTCAGATCGTTTCCGTCGTTCAGGTCGTTTCTATCGTTCAGCTCTTTTAAGTCGTTCAGATCGTTTCCGTCGTTCAGATCGTTTCCGTCGTTCAGATCGTTTAAGTCGTTCAGATCGTTTCAGTCGTTCAGATCGTTTCAGTCGTTCAGATCGTTTCCGTCGTTCAGATCGTTTCAGTCGTTCAGATCGTTTCAGTCGTTCAGATCGTTTCAGTCGTTCAGATCGTTTTCGTCGATGAGGTCGTTTCCGTCGTTCAGATCGTTTCAGTCGTTCAGTTCGTTTCCGTCGCTCAGATCGTTTCCGTCGTTCAGATCATTTCAGTCGTTCAAATCGTTTCCCTCATCAGCTCTTTTCAGTCGTTCAGATCGTTTCCGTCGTTCAGATCGTTTCCGTCCTTCAGATCATTTCAGTCCTTCAAATCGTTTCCCTCATCAGCTCGTTTCCATCGTTCAGCTCTTTTAAGTCGTTCAGATCGTTTCTGTCGTTCAGATCGTTTCTGTCGTTCAGATCGTTTCCGTCGTTCAGATCGTTTCCGTCGTTCAGATCGTTTCCGTCATTCAGTTCGTTTCCGTCGTTCAGATCGTTTCAGTCGTTCAGATCGTTTACCTCATCAGCTCTTTTCAGTCGTTCAGATCGTTTCCGTCGCTCAGATCGTTTCAGTCGTTCAGATCATTTCAGTCGTTCAGATCGTTTCTGTCGTTCAGATCGTTTCCATCGTTCAGCTCTTTTAAGTCGTTCAGATCGTTTCCGTCGTTCAGATCGTTTCTGTCGTTCAGATCGTTTCAGTCGTTCAGATCGTTTCCGTCGTTCAGATCGTTTCAGTCGTTCAGATCGTTTACCTCATCAGCTCTTTTAAGTCGTTCAGATCGTTTCTGTCCTTCAGATCGTTTCAGTCGTTCAAATCGTTTCCCTCATCAGCTCGTTTCCGTCGTTCAGATCGTTTCAGTCGTTCAGATCGTTTCCGTCGTTCAAATCGTTTCCCTCATCAGCTCGTTTCCGTCGTTCAGATCGTTTCAGTCGTTCAGATCGTTTCTGTCGTTCAGATCGTTTCCGTCGTTAAGATCGTTTCCGTCGTTCAGATCGTTTAAGTCGTTCAGATTGTTTCAGTCGTTCAGATCGTTTCCGTCGTTCAGATCGTTTCCGTCGTTCAGATCGTTTCAGTCGTTCAGATCTTTTCAGTCGTTCAGATCGTTTCAATCGTTCAGATCGTTTCCGTCGTTCAGGTCGTTTCTATCGTTCAGCTCTTTTAAGTCGTTCAGATCGTTTCCGTCGTTCAGATCGTTTCCGTCGTTCAGATCGTTTAAGTCGTTCAGATCGTTTCAGTCGTTCAGATCGTTTCAGTCGTTCAGATCGTTTCCGTCGTTCAGATCGTTTCAGTCGTTCAGATCGTTTACCTCATCAAATCTTTTCAGTCGTTCAGATCGTTTCAGTCGTTCAGATCGTTTACCTCATCAACTCTTTTCAGTCTTTTAGATCGTTTCAGTCGTTCAGATCGTTTCTGTCGTTCAGATCGTTTCCGTCGTTCAGATCGTTTAAGTCGTTCAGATCGTTTACGTCGTTCAGATCGTTTCCGTCGTTCAGATCGTTTCAGTCGTTCAGATCGTTTCAGTCGTTCAGATCTTTTCAGTCGTTCAGATCGTTTCCGTCGTTAAGATCGTTTCCGTCGTTCAGATCTTTTCAGTCGTTCAGATCGTTTCCGTCGTTAAGATCGTTTCCGTCGTTCAGATCGTTTAAGTCCTTCAGATCTTTTCAGTCGTTCAGATCGTTTCTGTCGTTCAGATCGTTTCCGTCGTTCAGATCGTTTAAGTCGTTCAGATCGTTTCAGTCGTTCAGATCGTTTCAGTCGTTCAGATCGTTTCCGTCGTTCAGATCGTTTCAGTCGTTCAGATCGTTTCCGTCGTTCAGATCGTTTACCTCATCAGATCGTTTCCGTCGTTAAGATCGTTTCCGTCATTCAGATCGTTTAAGTCGTTCAGATTGTTTCAGTCGTTCAGATCGTTTCCGTCGTTCAGATCGTTTCCGTCGTTCAGATCGTTTCAGTCGTTCAGATCGTTTCTATCGTTCAGATCGTTTCCGTCGTTCAGGTCGTTTCTATCGTTCAGCTCTTTTAAGTCGTTCAGATCGTTTCCGTCGTTCAGATCGTTTCCGTCGTTCAGATCGTTTAAGTCGTTCAGATCGTTTCAGTCGTTCAGATCGTTTACCTCATCAACTCTTTTCAGTCGTTCAGATCGTTTCAGTCGTTCAGATCGTTTACCTCATCAGCTCTTTTCAGTCTTTTAGATCGTTTCAGTCGTTCAGATCGTTTCTGTCGTTCAGATCGTTTCCGTCGTTCAGATCGTTTAAGTCGTTCAGATCGTTTACGTCGTTCAGATCGTTTCCGTCGTTCAGATCGTTTCAGTCGTTCAGATCGTTTCAGTCGTTCAGATCGTTTCCGTCGTTCAGATCGTTTCCGTCGTTCAGCTCTTTTAAGTCGTTCAGATCGTTTCCGTCGTTCAGATCGTTTCCGTCGTTCAGATCGTTTAAGTCGTTCAGATCGTTTCAGTCGTTCAGATCGTTTCAGTCGTTCAGATCGTTTCCGTCGTTCAGATCGTTTCAGTCGTTCAGATCGTTTCAGTCGTTCAGATCGTTTTCGTCGATGAGGTCGTTTCCGTCGTTCAGATCGTTTCAGTCGTTCAGTTCGTTTCCGTCGCTCAGATCGTTTCCGTCGTTCAGATCGTTTCAGTCGTTCAGATCGTTTCCCTCATCAGCTCTTTTCAGTCGTTCAGATCGTTTCCGTCGTTCAGATCGTTTCCGTCCTTCAGATCATTTCAGTCCTTCAAATCGTTTCCCTCATCAGCTCGTTTCCATCGTTCAGCTCTTTTAAATCGTTCAGATCGTTTCTGTCGTTCAGATCGTTTCCGTCGTTCAGATCGTTTCTGTCGTTCAGATCGTTTCTATCGTTCAGATCGTTTCCGTCGTTCAGGTCGTTTCTATCGTTCAGCTCTTTTAAGTCGTTCAGATCGTTTCCGTCGTTCAGATCGTTTCCGTCGTTCAGATCGTTTAAGTCGTTCAGATCGTTTCAGTCGTTCAGATCGTTTACCTCATCAACTCTTTTCAGTCGTTCAGATCGTTTCAGTCGTTCAGATCGTTTACCTCATCAGCTCTTTTCAGTCTTTTAGATCGTTTCAGTCGTTCAGATCGTTTCTGTCGTTCAGATCGTTTCCGTCGTTCAGATTGTTTAAGTCGTTCAGATCGTTTACGTCGTTCAGATCGTTTCCGTCGTTCAGATCGTTTCAGTCGTTCAGATCGTTTCAGTCGTTCAGATCGTTTCCGTCGTTCAGATCGTTTCCGTCGTTCAGCTCTTTTAAGTCGTTCAGATCGTTTCCGTCGTTCAGATCGTTTCCGTCGTTCAGATCGTTTAAGTCGTTCAGATCGTTTCAGTCGTTCAGATCGTTTCAGTCGTTCAGATCGTTTCCGTCGTTCAGATCGTTTCAGTCGTTCAGATCGTTTCAGTCGTTCAGATCGTTTTCGTCGATGAGGTCGTTTCCGTCGTTCAGATCGTTTCAGTCGTTCAGTTCGTTTCCGTCGCTCAGATCGTTTCCGTCGTTCAGATCGTTTCAGTCGTTCAAATCGTTTCCCTCATCAGCTCTTTTCAGTCGTTCAGATCGTTTCCGTCGTTCAGATCGTTTCCGTCCTTCAGATCATTTCAGTCCTTCAAATCGTTTCCCTCATCAGCTCGTTTCCATCGTTCAGCTCTTTTAAATCGTTCAGATCGTTTCTGTCGTTCAGATCGTTTCCGTCGTTCAGATCGTTTCTGTCGTTCAGATCGTTTCCGTCGTTCAGATCGTTTCCGTCGTTCAGATCGTTTCCGTCATTCAGTTCGTTTCCGTCGTTCAGATCGTTTCAGTCGTTCAGATCGTTTCCGTCGTTCAGATCGTTTCACTCGTTCAGATCGTTTCCGTCGTTCAGATCGTTTCCGTCGTTCAGATCGTTTCTGTCGTTCAGATCGTTTCCGTCGTTCAGATCGTTTCAGTCGTTCAGATCGTTTACCTCATCAGCTCTTTTAAGTCGTTCAGATCGTTTCTGTCCTTCAGATCGTTTCAGTCCTTCAAATCGTTTCCCTCATCAGCTCGTTTCCGTCGTTCAGATCGTTTCTGTCGTTCAGATCGTTTCAGTCGTTCAGATCGTTTCAGTCGTTCAGATCGTTTCCGTCGTTAAGATCGTTTCCGTCGTTCAGATCGTTTAAGTCGTTCAGATTGTTTCAGTCGTTCAGATCGTTTCCGTCGTTAAGATCGTTTCCGTCGTTCAGATCGTTTCAGTCGTTCAGATCTTTTCAGTCGTTCAGATCGTTTCCGTCGTTCAGGTCGTTTCTATCGTTCAGCTCTTTTAAGTCGTTCAGATCGTTTCCGTCGTTCAGATCGTTTCCGTCGTTCAGATCGTTTCAGTCGTTCAGATCGTTTCAGTCGTTCAGATCGTTTCAGTCGTTCAGATCGTTTCCGTCGTTCAGATCGTTTCAGTCGTTCAGATCGTTTCAGTCGTTCAGATCGTTTACCTCATCAGCTCTTTTCAGTCTTTTAGATCGTTTCAGTCGTTCAGATCGTTTCTGTCGTTCAGATCGTTTCCGTCGTTCAGATCGTTTAAGTCGTTCAGATCGTTTCAGTCGTTCAGATCGTTTCAGTCGTTCAGTTCGTTTCCGTCGCTCAGATCGTTTCCGTCGTTCAGATCATTTCAGTCGTTCAAATCGTTTCCCTCATCAGCTCTTTTCAGTCGTTCAGATCGTTTCCGTCGTTCAGATCGTTTCCGTCCTTCAGATCGTTTCAGTCCTTCAAATCGTTTCCCTCATCAGCTCGTTTCCGTCGTTCAGATCGTTTCTGTCGTTCAGATCGTTTCCGTCGTTCAGATCGTTTCCGTCGTTCAGATCGTTTCCGTCATTCAGTTCGTTTCCGTCGCTCAGATCGTTTCAGTCGTTCAGATCGTTTCAGTCGTTCAGATCGTTTCTGTCGTTCAGATCGTTTCCATCGTTCAGCTCTTTTAAGTCGTTCAGATCGTTTCCGTCGTTCAGATCGTTTCTGTCGTTCAGATCGTTTCAGTCGTTCAGATCGTTTCCGTCGTTCAGATCGTTTCAGTCGTTCAGATCGTTTCAGTCGTTCAGATCGTTTCCGTCGTTCAGATCGTTTCCGTCGTTCAGATCGTTTCCGTCGTTCAGATCGTTTCCGTCGTTCAGATCGTTTCTGTCGTTCAGATCGTTTACCTCATCAGCTCTTTTAAGTCGTTCAGATCGTTTCTGTCCTTCAGATCGTTTCAGTCCTTCAAATCGTTTCCCTCATCAGCTCGTTTCCGTCGTTCAGATCGTTTCAGTCGTTCAGATCGTTTCTGTCATTCAGATCGTTTCAGTCGTTCAGATCGTTTCACTCGTTCAGATCGTTTCCGTCGTTCAGATCGTTTCACTCGTTCAGATCGTTTCACTCGTTCAGATCGTTTCCGTCGTTCAGATCGTTTCAGTCGTTCAGATCGTTTCCGTCGTTCAGATCGTTTCAGTCCTTCAGATCGTTTCAGTCCTTCAGATCGTTTCACTCGTTCAGATCGTTTCCGTCGTTCAGATCGTTTCCGTCGTTCAGATCGTTTCCGTCGTTCAGATCGTTTCAGTCGTTCAAATCGTTTCCCTCATCAGTTCGTTTCCGTCGTTCAGATCGTTTCTGTCCTTCAGATCGTTTCAGTCGTTCAGATCGTTTCTGTCGTTCAGATCTTTTCAGTCGTTCAGATCGTTTAAGTCGTTCAGATCGTTTCCGTCGTTCAGTTCGTTTCCGTCGTTCAGATCGTTTCAGTCGTTCAGATCGTTTCAGTCGTTCAGATCGTTTCCGTCGTTCAGATCGTTTCAGTCGTTCAGATCGTTTACCTCATCAACTCTTTTCAGTCGTTCAGATCGTTTCAGTCGTTCAGATCGTTTCAGTCGTTCAGATCGTTTTCGTCGATGAGGTCGTTTCCGTCGTTCAGATCGTTTCAGTCGTTCAGTTCGTTTCCGTCGCTCAGATCGTTTCCGTCGTTCAGATCATTTCAGTCGTTCAAATCGTTTCCCTCATCAGCTCTTTTCAGTCGTTCAGATCGTTTCAGTCGTTCAGATCGTTTCCGTCGTTCAGGTCGTTTCCGTCATTCAGTTCGTTTCCGTCGTTCAGATCGTTTACCTCATCAGCTCTTTTCAGTCGTTCAGATCGTTTCCGTCGTTCAGATCGTTTCCGTCGTTCAGATCATTTCTGTCGTTCAAATCGTTTCCCTCATCAGCTCGTTTCCGTCGTTCAGATCGTTTCTGTCGTTCAGATCGTTTCCGTCGTTCAGATCGTTTCCGTCATTCAGTTCGTTTCCGTCGTTCAGATCGTTTACCTCATCAGCTCTTTTCAGTCGTTCAGATCGTTTCAGTCGTTCAGATCGTTTCAGTCGTTCAGATCGTTTCCGTCGTTCAGATCGTTTTCGTCGATGAGGTCGTTTCCGTCGTTCAGATCGTTTCAGTCGTTCAGATCGTTTCCGTCGCTCAGATCGTTTATGACGTTCAGATCGTTTCAGTCGTTCAGATCGTTTCCGTCGTTCAGATCGTTTCCGTCGTTCAGATCGTTTTCATCGATGAGGTCGTTTCCGTCGTTCAGATCGTTTCAGTCGTTCAGTTCGTTGCCGTCGCTCAGATCGTTTCCGTCGTTCAGATCATTTCAGTCGTTCAAATCGTTTCCCTCATCAGCTCTTTTCAGTCGTTCAGATCGTTTCAGTCGTTCAGATCGTTTCCGTCGTTCAGGTCGTTTCCATCGTTCAGCTCTTTTAAGTCGTTCAGATCGTTTCAGTCGTTCAGATCGTTTCCGTCGTTCAGATCATTTCTGTCGTTCAGATCGTTTCCGTCGTTCAGATCGTTTAAATCGTTCAGATCGTTTCCGTCGTTCAGATCGTTTCCGTCGTTCAGATCGTTTCAGTCGTTCAGATCGTTTCCGTCGTTCAGATCGTTTCCGTCGTTCAGATCGTTTAAATCGTTCAGATCGTTTCCGTCGTTCAGATCGTTTCCGTCGTTCAGATCGTTTCTGTCGTTCAGATCGTTTCCGTCGTTCAGATCGTTTCCGTCGTTCAGATCGTTTCCGTCATTCAGTTCGTTTCCGTCGTTCAGATCGTTTCAGTCGTTCAGATCGTTTACCTCATCAGCTCTTTTCAGTCGTTCAGATCGTTTCAGTCGTTCAGATCGTTTCAGTCGTTCAGATCGTTAAAGTCGTTCAGATCGTTTCAGTTGTTCAGATCGTTTCAGTCCTTCAAATCGTTTCCCTCATCAGCTCGTTTCCGTCGTTCAGATAGTTTTCGTCGATGAGGTCGTTTCCGTCGTTCAGATCGTTTCAGTCGTTCAGATCGTTTCCGTCGCTCAGATCGTTTATGTCGTTCAGATCGTTTCAGTCGTTCAGATCGTTTCCGTCGTTCAGATCGTTTCCGTCGTTCAGATCGTTTAAGTCGTTCAGATCGTTTCCGTCGTTCAGATCGTTTCTGTCGTTCAGATCGTTTCCGTCGTTCAGATCGTTTCACTCGTTCAAATTGTTTCAGTCTTTCAGATCGTTTCAGTCGTTCAGTTTGTTTCCGTCGTTCAGATCGTTTCAGTCGTTCAGATCGTTTCAGTCGTTCAGTTTGTTTCAGTCGTTCAGATCGTTTCAGTCGTTCAGATCGTTTACCTCATCAGCTCTTTTCCGTCGTTCAGATCGTTTCAGTCGTTCAGATCGTTTCCGTCGTTCAGATCGTTTCAGTCGTTCAGATCGTTTCAGTCGTTCAGATCATTTCCGTCGTTCAGATCGTTTCAGTCGTTCAGATCGTTTCCGTCGTTCAGATCGTTTCAGTCGTTCAGATCGTTTCACTCATCAGCTCTTTTCTGTCGTTCAAATTGTTTCAGTCTTTCAGATCGTTTCCGTCGTTCAGATCGTTTCCGTCGTTCAGATCGTTTCAGTCGTCCAGATCGTTTCAGTCGTTCAGATCGTTTCCGTCGCTCAGATCGTTTCAGTCGTTCAGATCGTTTCCGTCGTTCAGATCGTTTCAGTCGTTCATCGTTTCCGTCGTTCAGTTCGTTTCAGTCGTTCAGATCGTTTCCCTCATCAGCTCTTTTCCGATGTTCAGATCGTTTCTGTCTTTCAGATCGTTTCAGTCGTTCAGATCGTTTCAGTCGTTCAGATCGTTTCCCTCATCAGCTCTTTTCCGTCGTTCAGATCGTTTCAGTCGTTCAGATCGTTTCAGTCGTTCAGTTTGTTTCAGTCGTTCAGATCGTTTCCTTCGTTCAGATCGTTTCAGTCGTTCAGATCGTTTAAGTCGTTCAGATCGTTTCAGTCGTTCAGATCGTTTCCGTCGTTCAGATCGTTTCCGTCGTTCAGATCGTTTTCATCGTTCAGCTCTTTTAAGTCGTTCAGATCGTTTCAGTCCTTCAAATCGTTTCCCTCATCAGCTCGTTTCCGTCGTTCAGATCGTTTCCGTCATTCAGATCGTTTCAGTCATTCAGATCTTTTCAGTCGTTCAGATCGTTTCCGTCGTTCAGATCGTTTCAGTCGTTCAGATCGTTTCAGTCGTTCAGATCGTTTCCGTCGTTCAGATCGTTTCAGTCGTTCAGATCTTTTCAGTCGGTCAGATCGTTTCCGTCGTTCAGATCGTTTCAGTCGTTCAGATCGTTTCACTCGTTCAGATCGTTTCCGTCGTTCAGATCGTTTCTGTCGTTCAGATCGTTTCTGTCATTCAGATCGTTTCCCTCATCAGCTCGTTTCCGTCGTTCAGATCGTTTCCGTCGTTCAGATCGTTTCAGTCGTTCAAATCGTTTCCCTCATCAGCTCGTTTCCGTCGTTCAGATCGTTTCTATCCTTCAGATCGTTTCAGTCGTTCAGATCGTTTCTGTCGTTCAGATCTTTTCAGTCGTTCAGATCGTTTAAGTCGTTCAGATCGTTTCAGTCCTTCAGATCGTTTCAGTCCTTCAAATCGTTTCCCTCATCAGCTCGTTTCCGTCGTTCAGATCGTTTCCGTCGTTCAGATCGTTTCAGTCTTTCAGATCGTTTCCCTCATCAGCTCTTTTCAGTCGTTCAGATCGTTTCCGTCGCTCAGATCGTTTCAGTCGTTCAGATCGTTTCCCTCATCAGCTCTTTTCAATCGTTCAGATCGTTTCTGTCGTTCAGATCGTTTCAGTCGTTCAGATCGTTTCTGTCGTTCAGATCGTTTTCGTCGTTCAGATCGTTTCCGTCGTTCAGATCGTTTCTGTCGTTCAGATCGTTTCCGTCGTTCAGATCGTTTCCGTCGTTCAGATCGTTTCCGTCGTTCAGATCGTTTCCGTCCTTCAGATCGTTTCAGTCCTTCAGATCGTTTCCGTCCTTCAGATCGTTTCAGTCATTCAGATCGTTTACCTCATCAGCTCTTTTCAGTCGTTCAGATCGTTTCAGTCGTTCAGATCGTTTCAGTCGGTCAGATCGTTTCAGTCGTTCAGATCTTTTCAGTCGTTCAGATCGTTTCCGTCGTTCAGGTCGTTTCTATCGTTCAGCTCTTTTAAGTCGTTCAGATCGTTTCCGTCGTTCAGATCGTTTCCGTCGTTCAGATCGTTTAAGTCGTTCAGATCGTTTCCGTCGTTCAGATCGTTTCTGTCGTTCAGATCGTTTCCGTCGTTCAGATCGTTTCACTCGTTCAAATTGTTTCAGTCTTTCAGATCGTTTCAGTCGTTCAGTTTGTTTCCGTCGTTCAGATCGTTTCAGTCGTTCAGATCGTTTCAGTCGTTCAGTTTGTTTCAGTCGTTCAGATCGTTTCAGTCGTTCAGATCGTTTACCTCATCAGCTCTTTTCCGTCGTTCAGATCGTTTCAGTCGTTCAGATCGTTTCCGTCGTTCAGATCGTTTCAGTCGTTCAGATCGTTTCAGTCGTTCAGATCATTTCCGTCGTTCAGATCGTTTCAGTCGTTCAGATCGTTTCCGTCGTTCAGATCGTTTCAGTCGTTCAGATCGTTTCACTCATCAGCTCTTTTCTGTCGTTCAAATTGTTTCAGTCTTTCAGATCGTTTCCGTCGTTCAGATCGTTTCCGTCGTTCAGATCGTTTCAGTCGTCCAGATCGTTTCAGTCGTTCAGATCGTTTCCGTCGCTCAGATCGTTTCAGTCGTTCAGATCGTTTCCGTCGTTCAGATCGTTTCAGTCGTTCATCGTTTCCGTCGTTCAGTTCGTTTCAGTCGTTCAGATCGTTTCCCTCATCAGCTCTTTTCCGATGTTCAGATCGTTTCTGTCTTTCAGATCGTTTCAGTCGTTCAGATCGTTTCAGTCGTTCAGATCGTTTCCCTCATCAGCTCTTTTCCGTCGTTCAGATCGTTTCAGTCGTTCAGATCGTTTCAGTCGTTCAGTTTGTTTCAGTCGTTCAGATCGTTTCCTTCGTTCAGATCGTTTCAGTCGTTCAGATCGTTTAAGTCGTTCAGATCGTTTCAGTCGTTCAGATCGTTTCCGTCGTTCAGATCGTTTCCGTCGTTCAGATCGTTTTCATCGTTCAGCTCTTTTAAGTCGTTCAGATCGTTTCAGTCCTTCAAATCGTTTCCCTCATCAGCTCGTTTCCGTCGTTCAGATCGTTTCCGTCATTCAGATCGTTTCAGTCATTCAGATCTTTTCAGTCGTTCAGATCGTTTCCGTCGTTCAGATCGTTTCAGTCGTTCAGATCGTTTCAGTCGTTCAGATCGTTTCCGTCGTTCAGATCGTTTCAGTCGTTCAGATCTTTTCAGTCGGTCAGATCGTTTCCGTCGTTCAGATCGTTTCAGTCGTTCAGATCGTTTCACTCGTTCAGATCGTTTCCGTCGTTCAGATCGTTTCTGTCGTTCAGATCGTTTCTGTCATTCAGATCGTTTCCCTCATCAGCTCGTTTCCGTCGTTCAGATCGTTTCCGTCGTTCAGATCGTTTCAGTCGTTCAGATCGTTTCCGTCCTTCAGATCGTTTCAGTCCTTCAGATCGTTTCCGTCGTTCAGATCGTTTCTATCCTTCAGATCGTTTCAGTCGTTCAGATCGTTTCTGTCGTTCAGATCTTTTCAGTCGTTCAGATCGTTTAAGTCGTTCAGATCGTTTCAGTCCTTCAGATCGTTTCAGTCCTTCAAATCGTTTCCCTCATCAGCTCGTTTCCGTCGTTCAGATCGTTTCCGTCGTTCAGATCGTTTCAGTCTTTCAGATCGTTTCCCTCATCAGCTCTTTTCAGTCGTTCAGATCGTTTCCGTCGCTCAGATCGTTTCAGTCGTTCAGATCGTTTCCCTCATCAGCTCTTTTCAATCGTTCAGATCGTTTCTGTCGTTCAGATCGTTTCAGTCGTTCAGATCGTTTCTGTCGTTCAGATCGTTTTCGTCGTTCAGATCGTTTCCGTCGTTCAGATCGTTTCTGTCGTTCAGATCGTTTCCGTCGTTCAGATCGTTTCCGTCGTTCAGATCGTTTCCGTCGTTCAGATCGTTTCCGTCCTTCAGATCGTTTCAGTCCTTCAGATCGTTTCCGTCCTTCAGATCGTTTCAGTCATTCAGATCGTTTACCTCATCAGCTCTTTTCAGTCGTTCAGATCGTTTCAGTCGTTCAGATCGTTTCAGTCGTTCAGATCGTTTCAGTCCTTCAAATCGTTTCCCTCATCAGCTCGTTTCCGTCGTTCAGATCGTTTCCGTCATTCAGATCGTTTCAGTCATTCAGATCTTTTCAGTCGTTCAGATCGTTTCCGTCGTTCAGATCGTTTCAGTCGTTCAGATCGTTTCAGTCGTTCAGATCGTTTCCGTCGTTCAGATCGTTTCAGTCGTTCAGATCTTTTCAGTCGGTCAGATCGTTTCTGTCGTTCAGATCGTTTAAGTCGTTCAGATCGTTTCAGTCGTTCAAATCGTTTCCCTCATCAGCTCGTTTCCGTCGTTCAGATCGTTTCTATCCTTCAGATCGTTTCAGTCGTTCAGATCGTTTCTGTCGTTCAGATCTTTTCAGTCGTTCAGATCGTTTAAGTCGTTCAGATCGTTTCAGTCCTTCAGATCGTTTCAGTCCTTCAAATCGTTTCCCTCATCAGCTCGTTTCCGTCGTTCAGATCGTTTCCGTCGTTCAGATCGTTTCAGTCTTTCAGATCGTTTCCCTCATCAGCTCTTTTCAGTCGTTCAGATCGTTTCCGTCGCTCAGATCGTTTCAGTCGTTCAGATCGTTTCCCTCATCAGCTCTTTTCAATCGTTCAGATCGTTTCTGTCGTTCAGATCGTTTCAGTCGTTCAGATCGTTTCTGTCGTTCAGATCGTTTTCGTCGTTCAGATCGTTTCCGTCGTTCAGATCGTTTCTGTCGTTCAGATCGTTTCCGTCGTTCAGATCGTTTCCGTCGTTCAGATCGTTTCCGTCGTTCAGATCGTTTCCGTCCTTCAGATCGTTTCAGTCCTTCAGATCGTTTCCGTCCTTCAGATCGTTTCAGTCATTCAGATCGTTTACCTCATCAGCTCTTTTCAGTCGTTCAGATCGTTTCAGTCGTTCAGATCGTTTCAGTCGTTCAGATCGTTTCAGTCCTTCAAATCGTTTCCCTCATCAGCTCGTTTCCGTCGTTCAGATCGTTTCCGTCATTCAGATCGTTTCAGTCATTCAGATCTTTTCAGTCGTTCAGATCGTTTCCGTCGTTCAGATCGTTTCAGTCGTTCAGATCGTTTCAGTCGTTCAGATCGTTTCCGTCGTTCAGATCGTTTCAGTCGTTCAGATCTTTTCAGTCGGTCAGATCGTTTCTGTCGTTCAGATCGTTTAAGTCGTTCAGATTGTTTCTGTCTTTCAGATCGTTTCCGTCGTTCAGATCGTTTCCGTCGTTCAGATCGTTTCTGTCCTTCAGATCGTTTCAGTCCTTCAAATCGTTTCCCTCATCAGATCGTTTCCGTCGTTCAGATCGTTTCAGTCGTTCAGATCGTTTCAGTCGTTCAGATCGTTTCAGTCGTTCAGATCGTTTCCGTCGTTAAGATCGTTTCCGTCGTTCAGATCGTTTCAGTCGTTCAGATCTTTTCAGTCGTTCAGATCGTTTCTGTCGTTCAGATCGTTTCCGTCGTTCAGGTCGTTTCTATCGTTCAGCTCTTTTAAGTCGTTCAGATCGTTTCCGTCGTTCAGATCGTTTCCGTCGTTCAGATCGTTTCAGTCGTTCAGATCGTTTCAGTCGTTCAGATCGTTTACCTCATCAGCTCTTTTCAGTCTTTCAGATCGTTTCAGTCATTCAGATCGTTTCTGTCGTTCAGATCGTTTCCGTCGTTCAGATCGTTTAAGTCGTTCAGATCGTTTCAGTCGTTCAGATCATTTCTGTCGTTCAGATCGTTTCCGTCGTTCAGATCGTTTAAATCGTTCAGATCGTTTCCGTCGTTCAGATCGTTTCCGTCGTTCAGATCGTTTCAGTCCTTCAAATCGTTTCCCTCATCAGCTCGTTTCCGTCGTTCAGATCGTTTCTGTCCTTCAGATCGTTTCTGTCGTTCAGATGGTTTCCGTCGTTCAGATCGTTTCCGTCATTCAGATCGTTTCAGTCATTCAGATCTTTTCAGTCGTTCAGCTCTTTTAAGTCGTTCAGATCGTTTCAGTCCTTCAAATCGTTTCCCTCATCAGCTCGTTTCCGTCGTTCAGATCGTTTCCGTCATTCAGATCGTTTCAGTCATTCAGATCTTTTCAGTCGTTCAGATCGTTTCCGTCGTTCAGATCGTTTCAGTCGTTCAGATCGTTTCAGTCGTTCAGATCGTTTCCGTCGTTCAGATCGTTTCAGTCGTTCAGATCTTTTCAGTCGGTCAGATCGTTTCTGTCGTTCAGATCGTTTAAGTCGTTCAGATCGTTTCTGTCGTTCAGATCGTTTCCGTCGTTCAGATCGTTTCCGTCGTTCAGATCGTTTCCGTCGTTCAGATCGTTTCTGTCCTTCAGATCGTTTCAGTCCTTCAAATCGTTTCCCTCATCAGATCGTTTCCGTCGTTCAGATCGTTTCAGTCGTTCAGATCGTTTCAGTCGTTCAGATCGTTTCAGTCGTTCAGATCGTTTCCGTCGTTAAGATCGTTTCCGTCGTTCAGATCGTTTCAGTCGTTCAGATCTTTTCAGTCGTTCAGATCGTTTCTATCGTTCAGCTCTTTTAAGTCGTTCAGATCGTTTCCGTCGTTCAGATCGTTTCCGTCGTTCAGATCGTTTCCGTCGTTCAGATCGTTTCCGTCGTTCAGATCGTTTCAGTCGTTCAGATCGTTTCAGTCGTTCAGATCGTTTACCTCATCAGCTCTTTTCAGTCTTTCAGATCGTTTCAGTCGTTCAGATCGTTTCCGTCGTTAAGATCGTTTCCGTCGTTCAGATCGTTTCAGTCGTTCAGATCTTTTCAGTCGTTCAGATCGTTTCTATCGTTCAGCTCTTTTAAGTCGTTCAGATCGTTTCCGTCATTCAGATCGTTTCCGTCGTTCAGATCGTTTCCGTCGTTCAGATCGTTTCCGTCGTTCAGATCGTTTCAGTCGTTCAGATCGTTTCAGTCGTTCAGATCGTTTACCTCATCAGCTCTTTTCAGTCTTTCAGATCGTTTCAGTCATTCAGATCGTTTCTGTCGTTCAGATCGTTTCCGTCGTTCAGATCGTTTAAGTCGTTCAGATCGTTTCAGTCGTTCAGATCGTTTCCGTCGTTCAGATCGTTTCAGTCGTTGAGATCGTTTCAGTCGTTCAGATCGTTTCAGTCGTTCAGATCGTTTTCGTCGATGAGGTCGTTTCCGTCGTTCAGATCGTTTCAGTCGTTCAGTTCGTTTCCGTCGCTCAGATCGTTTCCGTCGTTCAGATCATTTCAGTCGTTCAAATCGTTTCCCTCATCAGCTCTTTTCAGTCGTTCAGATCGTTTCAGTCGTTCAGATCGTTTCCGTCGTTCAGGTCGTTTCCATCGTTCAGCTCTTTTAAGTCGTTCAGATCGTTTCCGTCGTTCAGATCGTTTAAATCGTTCAGATCGTTTCCGTCGTTCAGATCGTTTCCGTCGTTCAGATCGTTTCTGTCGTTCAGATCGTTTCCGTCATTCAGTTCGTTTCCGTCGTTCAGATCGTTTCCGTCATTCAGTTCGTTTCCGTCGTTCAGATCGTTTCAGTCGTTCAGATCGTTTACCTCATCAGCTCTTTTCAGTCGTTCAGATCGTTTCAGTCGTTCAGATCGTTTCAGTCGTTCAGATCGTTTAAGTCGTTCAGATCGTTTCAGTCGTTCAGATCGTTTCAGTCCTTCAAATCGTTTCCCTCATCAGCTCGTTTCCGTCGTTCAGATCGTTTTCGTCGATGAGGTCGTTTCCGTCGTTCAGATCGTTTCAGTCGTTCAGATCGTTTCCGTCGCTCAGATCGTTTATGTCGTTCAGATCGTTTCAGTCGTTCAGATCGTTTCCGTCGTTCAGATCGTTTCTGTCGTTCAGATCGTTTCTGTCATTCAGATCGTTTCCCTCATCAGCTCGTTTCCGTCGTTCAGATCGTTTCCGTCGTTCAGATCGTTTCAGTCGTTCAAATCGTTTCCCTCATCAGCTCGTTTCCGTCGTTCAGATCGTTTCTGTCCTTCAGATCGTTTCAGTCGTTCAGATCGTTTCTGTCGTTCAGATCTTTTCAGTCGTTCAGATCGTTTAAGTCGTTCAGATCGTTTCAGTCCTTCAGATCGTTTCAGTCCTTCAAATCGTTTCCCTCATCAGCTCGTTTCCGTCGTTCAGATCGTTTCCGTCGTTCAGATCGTTTCAGTCTTTCAGATCGTTTCCCTCATCAGCTCTTTTCAGTCGTTCAGATCGTTTCCGTCGCTCAGATCGTTTCAGTCGTTCAGATCGTTTCCCTCATCAGCTCTTTTCAATCGTTCAGATCGTTTCTGTCGTTCAGATCGTTTCAGTCGTTCAGATCGTTTCTGTCGTTCAGATCGTTTTCGTCGTTCAGATCGTTTCCGTCGTTCAGATCGTTTCTGTCGTTCAGATCGTTTCCGTCGTTCAGATCGTTTCCGTCGTTCAGATCGTTTCCGTCGTTCAGATCGTTTCCGTCCTTCAGATCGTTTCAGTCCTTCAGATCGTTTCCGTCCTTCAGATCGTTTCAGTCATTCAGATCGTTTACCTCATCAGCTCTTTTCAGTCGTTCAGATCGTTTCAGTCCTTCAAATCATTTCCCTCATCAGCTCGTTTCCGTCGTTCAGATCGTTTTCGTCGATGAGGTCGTTTCCGTCGTTCAGATCGTTTCAGTCGTTCAGATCGTTTCCGTCGCTCAGATCGTTTCAGTCGTTCAGATCATTTCAGTCGTTCAGATCGTTTCTGTCGTTCAGATCGTTTCCGTCGTTCAGGTCGTTTCCATCGTTCAGCTCTTTTAAGTCGTTCAGATCGTTTCCGTCGTTCAGATCGTTTCTGTCGTTCAGATCGTTTACCTCATCAGCTCTTTTCAGTCGTTCAGATCGTTTCTGTCGTTCAGATCGTTTCCGTCGTTCAGATCGTTTCCGTCGTTCAGATCGTTTCCGTCATTCAGTTCGTTTCCGTCGTTCAGATCGTTTCAGTCGTTCAGTTCGTTTCCGTCGTTCAGATCGTTTCAGTCGTTCAGATCGTTTCAGTCGTTCAGATCGTTTCAGTCGTTCAGATCGTTTCACTCGTTCAGATCGTTTCCGTCGTTCAGATCGTTTCAGTCGTTCAGATCGTTTCCGTCGTTCAGATCGTTTCAGTCCTTCAGATCGTTTCAGTCGTTCAGATCGTTTCCCTCATCAGCTCGTTTCCGTCGTTCAGATCGTTTCCGTCGTTCAGATCGTTTCAGTCGTTCAGATCGTTTCTGTCGTTCAGATCTTTTCAGTCGTTCAGATCGTTTAAGTCGTTCAGATCGTTTCAGTCCTTCAGATCGTTTCAGTCGTTCAAATCGTTTCCCTCATCAGCTCGTTTCCGTCGTTCAGATCGTTTCTGTCCTTCAGATCGTTTCAGTCGTTCAGATCGTTTCTGTCGTTCAGATCTTTTCAGTCGTTCAGATCGTTTAAGTCGTTCAGATCGTTTCAGTCCTTCAGATCGTTTCAGTCCTTCAAATCGTTTCCCTCATCAGCTCTTTTCCGTCGTTCAGATCGTTTCCGTCGTTCAGATCGTTTCCGTCGTTCAGATCGTTTCAGTCTTTCAGATCGTTTACCTCATCAGCTCTTTTCAGTCGTTCAGATCGTTTCCGTCGCTCAGATCGTTTCAGTCGTTCAGATCGTTTCCCTCATCAGCTCTTTTCAGTCGTTCAGATCGTTTCTGTCGTTCAGATCGTTTCAGTCGTTCAGATCGTTTCTGTCGTTCAGATCGTTTCAGTCGTTCAGATCGTTTCCGTCGTTCAGATCGTTTCTGTCGTTCAGATCGTTTCCGTCGTTCAGATCGTTTCCGTCGTTCAGATCGTTTCCGTCCTTCAGATCGTTTCCGTCCTTCAGATCGTTTCAGTCATTCAGATCGTTTACCTCATCAGCTCTTTTCAGTCGTTCAGATCGTTTCAGTCGTTCAGATCGTTTCCGTCGTTCAGATCGTTTCAGTCGTTCAGATCGTTTAAGTCGTTCAGATTGTTTCAGTCGTTCAGATCGTTTCAGTCCTTCAAATCATTTCCCTCATCAGCTCGTTTCCGTCGTTCAGATCGTTTCCGTCGTTCAGATCGTTTCAGTCGTTCAGATCGTTTCAGTCGTTCAGATCGTTTACCTCATCAGCTCTTTTCAGTCTTTTAGATCGTTTAAGTCGTTCAGATCGTTTCAGTCGTTCAGATCGTTTCAGTCCTTCAAATCGTTTCCCTCATCAGCTCGTTTCCGTCGTTCAGATCGTTTCTGTCGTTCAGATCGTTTCAGTCGTTCAGATCGTTTCAGTCGTTCAGATCGTTTCCGTCGTTCAGATCGTTTCCGTTGTTCAGATCGTTTCTGTCCTTCAGATCGTTTCAGTCCTTCAAATCGTTTCCCTCATCAGCTCGTTTCCGTCGTTCAGATCGTTTCTGTCGTTCAGATCGTTTCAGTCGTTCAGATCGTTTCAGTCGTTCAGATCGTTTCCGTCGGTAAGATCGTTTCCGTCGTTCAGATCGTTTAAGTCGTTCAGATTGTTTCAGTCGTTCAGATCGTTTCCGTCGTTCAGATCGTTTCCGTCGTTCAGATCGTTTCAGTCGTTCAGATCTTTTCAGTCGTTCAGATCGTTTCTATCGTTCAGATCGTTTCCGTCGTTCAGGTCGTTTCTATCGTTCAGCTCTTTTAAGTCGTTCAGATCGTTTCCGTCGTTCAGATCGTTTCCGTCGTTCAGATCGTTTAAGTCGTTCAGATCGTTTCAGTCGTTCAGATCGTTTCAGTCGTTCAGATCGTTTCCGTCGTTCAGATCGTTTCCGTCGTTCAGATCGTTTCAGTCGTTCAGATCGTTTCTGTCATTCAGATCGTTTCCGTCGTTCAGATCGTTTCCGTCGTTCAGATCGTTTCCGTCGTTCAGATCGTTTCTGTCCTTCAGATCGTTTCAGTCCTTCAAATCGTTTCCCTCATCAGCTCGTTTCCGTCGTTCAGATCGTTTCTGTCGTTCAGATCGTTTCAGTCGTTCAGATCGTTTCAGTCGTTCAGATCGTTTCCGTCGTTCAGATCGTTTCCGTCGTTCAGATCGTTTCAGTCGTTCAGATCTTTTCAGTCGTTCAGATCGTTTCAATCGTTCAGATCGTTTCCGTCGTTCAGGTCGTTTCTATCGTTCAGCTCTTTTAAGTCGTTCAGATCGTTTCCGTCGTTCAGATCGTTTCCGTCGTTCAGATCGTTTAAGTCGTTCAGATCGTTTCAGTCGTTCAGATCGTTTCAGTCGTTCAGATCGTTTCCGTCGTTCAGATCGTTTCAGTCGTTCAGATCGTTTCAGTCGTTCAGATCGTTTACCTCATCAACTCTTTTCAGTCGTTCAGATCGTTTCAGTCGTTCAGATCGTTTACCTCATCAGCTCTTTTCAGTCTTTTAGATCGTTTAAGTCGTTCAGATCGTTTCAGTCGTTCAGATCGTTTCAGTCCTTCAAATCGTTTCCCTCATCAGCTCGTTTCCGTCGTTCAGATCGTTTCTGTCGTTCAGATCGTTTCAGTCGTTCAGATCGTTTCAGTCGTTCAGATCGTTTCCGTCGTTCAGATCGTTTCCGTTGTTCAGATCGTTTCTGTCCTTCAGATCGTTTCAGTCCTTCAAATCGTTTCCCTCATCAGCTCGTTTCCGTCGTTCAGATCGTTTCTGTCGTTCAGATCGTTTCAGTCGTTCAGATCGTTTCAGTCGTTCAGATCGTTTCCGTCGGTAAGATCGTTTCCGTCGTTCAGATCGTTTAAGTCGTTCAGATTGTTTCAGTCGTTCAGATCGTTTCCGTCGTTCAGATCGTTTCCGTCGTTCAGATCGTTTCAGTCGTTCAGATCTTTTCAGTCGTTCAGATCGTTTCTATCGTTCAGATCGTTTCCGTCGTTCAGGTCGTTTCTATCGTTCAGCTCTTTTAAGTCGTTCAGATCGTTTCCGTCGTTCAGATCGTTTCCGTCGTTCAGAACGTTTAAGTCGTTCAGATCGTTTCAGTCGTTCAGATCGTTTCAGTCGTTAAGATCGTTTCCGTCGTTCAGATCGTTTCAGTCGTTCAGATCGTTTCAGTCGTTCAGATCGTTTACCTCATCAACTCTTTTCAGTCGTTCAGATCGTTTCAGTCGTTCAGATCGTTTACCTCATCAGCTCTTTTCAGTCGTTCAGATCGTTTCCGTCGCTCAGATCGTTTCAGTCGTTCAGATCATTTCAGTCGTTCAGATCGTTTCTGTCGGTCAGATCGTTTCCATCGTTCAGATCGTTTCTGTCGTTCAGATCGTTTCCGTCGTTCAGATCGTTTCAGTCGTTCAGATCGTTTCCGTCGTTCAGATCGTTTCAGTCGTTCAGATCGTTTCAGTCGTTCAGATCGTTTAAGTCGTTCAGATCTTTTCAGTCGTTCAGATCGTTTCCGTCGTTCAGATCGTTTCCGTCGTTCAGATCGTTTCAGTCGTTCAGATCGTTTCAGTCGTTCAGATCGTTTCCGTCGTTAAGATCGTTTCCGTCGTTCAGATCGTTTAAGTCGTTCAGATCTTTTCAGTCGTTCAGATCGTTTCAGTCGTTCAGATCGTTTCAGTCGTTCAGATCGTTTCCGTCGTTAAGATCGTTTCCGTCGTTCAGATCGTTTAAGTCGTTCAGATCTTTTCAGTCGTTCAGATCGTTTCTGTCGTTCAGATCGTTTCCGTCATTCAGGTCGTTTCTATCGTTCAGCTCTTTTAAGTCGTTCAGATCGTTTCCGTCGTTCAGATCGTTTCCGTCGTTCAGATCGTTTAAGTCGTTCAGATCGTTTCAGTCGTTCAGATCGTTTCAGTCGTTCAGATCGTTTCCGTCGTTCAGATCGTTTCAGTCGTTCAGATCGTTTCAGTCGTTCAGATCGTTTCAGTCGTTCAGATCGTTTTCGTCGATGAGGTCGTTTCCGTCGTTCAGATCGTTTCAGTCGTTCAGTTCGTTTCCGTCGCTCAGATCGTTTCCGTCGTTCAGATCATTTCAGTCGTTCAAATCGTTTCCCTCATCAGCTCTTTTCAGTCGTTCAGATCGTTTCAGTCGTTCAAATCGTTTCCCTCATCAGCTCGTTTCCATCGTTCAGCTCTTTTAAGTCGTTCAGATCGTTTCTGTCGTTCAGATCGTTTCCGTCGTTCAGATCGTTTCCGTCGTTCAGATCGTTTCCGTCGTTCAGATCGTTTCCGTCCTTCAGATCGTTTCAGTCCTTCAAATCGTTTCCCTCATCAGCTCGTTTCCGTCGTTCAGATCGTTTCTGTCGTTCAGATCGTTTCCGTCGTTCAGATCGTTTCCGTCATTCAGTTCGTTTCCGTCGTTCAGATCGTTTCAGTCGTTCAGATCGTTTACCTCATCAGCTCTTTTCAGTCGTTCAGATCGTTTCCGTCGCTCAGATCGTTTCAGTCGTTCAGATCATTTCAGTCGTTCAGATCGTTTCTGTCGTTCAGATCGTTTCCATCGTTCAGCTCTTTTAAGTCGTTCAGATCGTTTCTGTCGTTCAGATCGTTTCAGTCGTTCAGATCGTTTCCGTCGTTCAGATCGTTTCCGTCGTTCAGATCGTTTCTGTCCTTCAGATCGTTTCAGTCCTTCAAATCGTTTCCCTCATCAGCTCGTTTCCGTCGTTCAGATCGTTTCTGTCGTTCAGATCGTTTCAGTCGTTCAGATCGTTTCAGTCGTTCAGATCGTTTCAGTCGTTCAGATCGTTTCCGTCGTTAAGATCGTTTCCGTCGTTCAGATCGTTTCCGTCGTTCAGATCGTTTCAGTCGTTCAGATCTTTTCAGTCGTTCAGATCGTTTCAATCGTTCAGATCGTTTCCGTCGTTCAGGTCGTTTCTATCGTTCAGCTCTTTTAAGTCGTTCAGATCGTTTCCGTCGTTCAGATCGTTTCCGTCGTTCAGATCGTTTAAGTCGTTCAGATCGTTTCAGTCGTTCAGATCGTTTCAGTCGTTCAGATCGTTTCCGTCGTTCAGATCGTTTCAGTCGTTCAGATCGTTTCAGTCGTTCAGATCGTTTACCTCATCAACTCTTTTCAGTCGTTCAGATCGTTTCAGTCGTTCAGATCGTTTACCTCATCAGCTCTTTTCAGTCTTTTAGATCGTTTAAGTCGTTCAGATCGTTTCAGTCGTTCAGATCGTTTCAGTCCTTCAAATCGTTTCCCTCATCAGCTCGTTTCCGTCGTTCAGATCGTTTCTGTCGTTCAGATCGTTTCAGTCGTTCAGATCGTTTCAGTCGTTCAGATCGTTTCCGTCGTTCAGATCGTTTCCGTCGTTCAGATCGTTTCTGTCCTTCAGATCGTTTCAGTCCTTCAAATCGTTTCCCTCATCAGCTCGTTTCCGTCGTTCAGATCGTTTCTGTCGTTCAGATCGTTTCAGTCGTTCAGATCGTTTCAGTCGTTCAGATCGTTTCCGTCGTTAAGATCGTTTCCGTCGTTCAGATCGTTTAAGTCGTTCAGATCGTTTCCGTCGTTCAGATCGTTTCCGTCGTTCAGATCGTTTCAGTCGTTCAGATCGTTTAAGTCGTTCAGATCTTTTCAGTCGTTCAGATCGTTTCTATCGTTCAGATCGTTTCCGTCGTTCAGGTCGTTTCTATCGTTCAGCTCTTTTAAGTCGTTCAGATCGTTTCCGTCGTTCAGATCGTTTCCGTCGTTCAGATCGTTTAAGTCGTTCAGATCGTTTCAGTCGTTCAGATCGTTTCCGTCGTTCAGATCGTTTCCGTCGTTCAGATCGTTTCCGTCGTTCAGATCGTTTCCGTCGTTCAGATCGTTTCCGTCGTTCAGATCGTTTCCGTCGTTCAGATCGTTTAAGTCGTTCAGATCTTTTCAGTCGTTCAGATCGTTTCTGTCGTTCAGATCGTTTCCGTCGTTCAGATCGTTTAAGTCGTTCAGATCGTTTCAGTCGTTCAGATCGTTTCAGTCGTTCAGATCGTTTCCGTCGTTCAGATCGTTTCAGTCGTTCAGATCGTTTCAGTCGTTCAGATCGTTTACCTCATCAGCTCTTTTCAGTCTTTTAGATCGTTTCAGTCGTTCAGATCGTTTCTGTCGTTCAGATCGTTTCCGTCGTTCAGATCGTTTCAGTCGTTCAGATCGTTTCCGTCGTTAAGATCGTTTCCGTCGTTCAGATCGTTTAAGTCGTTCAGATTGTTTCAGTCGTTCAGATCGTTTCCGTCGTTCAGATCGTTTCCGTCGTTCAGATCGTTTCAGTCGTTCAGATCTTTTCAGTCGTTCAGATCGTTTCTATCGTTCAGATCGTTTCCGTCGTTCAGGTCGTTTCTATCGTTCAGCTCTTTTAAGTCGTTCAGATCGTTTCCGTCGTTCAGATCGTTTCCGTCGTTCAGATCGTTTAAGTCGTTCAGATCGTTTCTGTCCTTCAGATCGTTTCAGTCCTTCAAATCGTTTCCCTCATCAGCTCGTTTCCGTCGTTCAGATCGTTTCTGTCGTTCAGATCGTTTCAGTCGTTCAGATCGTTTCAGTCGTTCAGATCGTTTCCGTCGTTAAGATCGTTTCCGTCGTTCAGATCGTTTAAGTCGTTCAGATCGTTTCCGTCGTTCAGATCGTTTCCGTCGTTCAGATCGTTTCAGTCGTTCAGATCGTTTAAGTCGTTCAGATCGTTTAAGTCGTTCAGATCTTTTCAGTCGTTCAGATCGTTTCTATCGTTCAGATCGTTTCCGTCGTTCAGGTCGTTTCTATCGTTCAGCTCTTTTAAGTCGTTCAGATCGTTTCCATCGTTCAGATCGTTTCCGTCGTTCAGATCGTTTAAGTCGTTCAGATCGTTTCAGTCGTTCAGATCGTTTCCGTCGTTCAGATCGTTTCCGTCGTTCAGATCGTTTCCGTCGTTCAGATCGTTTCAGTCGTTCAGATCGTTTACCTCATCAGCTCTTTTAAGTCGTTCAGATCGTTTCTGTCCTTCAGATCGTTTCAGTCCTTCAAATCGTTTCCCTCATCAGCTCGTTTCCGTCGTTCAGATCGTTTCAGTCGTTCAGATCGTTTCTGTCGTTCAGATCGTTTCTGTCATTCAGATCGTTTCCGTCGTTCAGATCGTTTCCGTCGTTCAGATCGTTTCCGTCGTTCAGATCGTTTCTGTCCTTCAGATCGTTTCAGTCCTTCAGATCGTTTCAGTCCTTCAAATCGTTTCTGTCCTTCAGATCGTTTCAGTCCTTCAAATCGTTTCCCTCATCAGCTCGTTTCCGTCGTTCAGATCGTTTCAGTCGTTCAGCTCGTTTCCGTCGTTCAGATCGTTTCTGTCGTTCAGATCGTTTCAGTCGTTCAGATCGTTTCAGTCGTTCAGATCGTTTCAGTCGTTCAGATCGTTTCCGTCGTTAAGATCGTTTCCGTCGTTCAGATCGTTTCCGTCGTTCAGATCGTTTCAGTCGTTCAGATCTTTTCAGTCGTTCAGATCGTTTCAATCGTTCAGATCGTTTCCGTCGTTCAGGTCGTTTCTATCGTTCAGCTCTTTTAAGTTGTTCAGATCGTTTCCGTCGTTCAGATCGTTTCCGTCGTTCAGATCGTTTAAGTCGTTCAGATCGTTTCAGTCGTTCAGATCGTTTCAGTCGTTCAGATCGTTTCCGTCGTTCAGATCGTTTCAGTCGTTCAGATCGTTTCAGTCGTTCAGATCGTTTACCTCATCAACTCTTTTCAGTCGTTCAGATCGTTTCAGTCGTTCAGATCGTTTACCTCATCAGCTCTTTTCAGTCTTTTAGATCGTTTAAGTCGTTCAGATCGTTTCAGTCGTTCAGATCGTTTCAGTCCTTCAAATCGTTTCCCTCATCAGCTCGTTTCCGTCGTTCAGATCGTTTCTGTCGTTCAGATCGTTTCAGTCGTTCAGATCGTTTCAGTCGTTCAGATCGTTTCCGTCGTTCAGATCGTTTCCGTCGTTCAGATCGTTTCTGTCCTTCAGATCGTTTCAGTCGTTCAGATCGTTTCAGTCGTTCAGATCGTTTCCGTCGTTCAGATCGTTTCCGTCGTTCAGATCGTTTCTGTCCTTCAAATCGTTTCCCTCATCAGCTCGTTTCCGTCGTTCAGATCGTTTCTGTCGTTCAGATCGTTTCAGTCGTTCAGATCGTTTCAGTCGTTCAGATCGTTTCCGTCGTTAAGATCGTTTCCGTCGTTCAGATCGTTTAAGTCGTTCAGATTGTTTCAGTCGTTCAGATCGTTTCCGTCGTTCAGATCGTTTCCGTCGTTCAGATCGTTTCAGTCGTTCAGATCGTTTCTGTCGTTCAGATCGTTTCAGTCGTTCAGATCGTTTCAGTCGTTCAGATCGTTTCCGTCGTTAAGATCGTTTCCGTCGTTCAGATCGTTTAAGTCGTTCAGATTGTTTCAGTCGTTCAGATCTTTTCAGTCGTTCAGATCGTTTCTATCGTTCAGATCGTTTCCGTCGTTCAGGTCGTTTCTATCGTTCAGCTCTTTTAAGTCGTTCAGATCGTTTCCGTCGTTCAGATCGTTTCCGTCGTTCAGATCGTTTAAGTCGTTCAGATCGTTTCAGTCGTTCAGATCGTTTCAGTCGTTCAGATCGTTTCCGTCGTTCAGATCGTTTCAGTCGTTCAGATCGTTTCAGTCGTTCAGATCGTTTCAGTCGTTCAGATCGTTTCAGTCGTTCAGATCGTTTACCTCATCAGCTCTTTTCAGTCTTTTAGATCGTTTCAGTCGTTCAGATCGTTTCTGTCGTTCAGATCGTTTCCGTCGTTCAGATCGTTTAAGTCGTTCAGATCGTTTACGTCGTTCAGATCGTTTCCGTCGTTCAGATCGTTTCAGTCGTTCAGTTCGTTTCCGTCGCTCAGATCGTTTCTGTCGTTCAGATCGTTTCCGTCGTTCAGATCGTTTCCGTCGTTCAGATCGTTTCCGTCATTCAGTTCGTTTCCGTCGTTCAGATCGTTTCAGTCGTTCAGATCGTTTACCTCATCAGCTCTTTTCAGTCGTTCAGATCGTTTCCGTCGCTCAGATCGTTTCAGTCGTTCAGATCATTTCAGTCGTTCAGATCGTTTCTGTCGTTCAGATCGTTTCCATCGTTCAGCTCTTTTAAGTCGTTCAGATCGTTTCCGTCGTTCAGATCGTTTCTGTCGTTCAGATCGTTTCAGTCGTTCAGATCGTTTCCGTCGTTCAGATCGTTTCAGTCGTTCAGATCGTTTCAGTCGTTCAGATCGTTTCACTCGTTCAGATCGTTTCCGTCGTTCAGATCGTTTCCGTCGTTCAGATCGTTTCTGTCGTTCAGATCGTTTCCGTCGTTCAGATCGTTTCAGTCGTTCAGATCGTTTACCTCATCAGCTCTTTTAAGTCGTTCAGATCGTTTCTGTCCTTCAGATCGTTTCCATCGTTCAGCTCTTTTAAGTCGTTCAGATCGTTTCCGTCGTTCAGATCGTTTCAGTCGTTCAGATCGTTTCCGTCGTTCAGATCGTTTCAGTCGTTCAGATCGTTTCAGTCGTTCAGCTCGTTTCCGTCGTTCAGATCGTTTCAGTCGTTCAGATCGTTTCTGTCATTCAGATCGTTTCCGTCGTTCAGATCGTTTCCGTCGTTCAGATCGTTTCCGTCGTTCAGATCGTTTCTGTCCTTCAGATCGTTTCAGTCCTTCAAATCGTTTCCCTCATCAGCTCGTTTCCGTCGTTCAGATCGTTTCTGTCGTTCAGATCGTTTCAGTCGTTCAGATCGTTTCAGTCGTTCAGATCGTTTCCGTCGTTAAGATCGTTTCCGTCGTTCAGATCGTTTAAGTCGTTCAGATCGTTTCAGTCGTTCAGATCTTTTCAGTCGTTCAGATCGTTTCAATCGTTCAGATCGTTTCCGTCGTTCAGGTCGTTTCTATCGTTCAGCTCTTTTAAGTCGTTCAGATCGTTTCCGTCGTTCAGATCGTTTCCGTCGTTCAGATCGTTTAAGTCGTTCAGATCGTTTCAGTCGTTCAGATCGTTTCAGTCGTTCAGATCGTTTCCGTCGTTCAGATCGTTTCAGTCGTTCAGATCGTTTACCTCATCAACTCTTTTCAGTCGTTCAGATCGTTTCAGTCGTTCAGATCGTTTACCTCATCAGCTCTTTTCAGTCTTTTAGATCGTTTCAGTCGTTCATATCGTTTCTGTCGTTCAGATCGTTTCCGTCGTTCAGATCGTTTAAGTCGTTCAGATCGTTTACGTCGTTCAGATCGTTTCCGTCGTTCAGATCGTTTCAGTCGTTCAGATCGTTTCAGTCGTTCAGATCGTTTCCGTCGTTAAGATCGTTTCCGTCGTTCAGATCGTTTAAGTCGTTCAGATCTTTTCAGTCGTTCAGATCGTTTCTGTCGTTCAGATCGTTTCCGTCGTTCAGATCGTTTCAGTCGTTCAGATCGTTTCAGTCGTTCAGATCGTTTCAGTCGTTCAGATCGTTTCCGTCGTTCAGATCGTTTCAGTCGTTCAGATCGTTTCAGTCGTTCAGATCGTTTACCTCATCAGCTCTTTTCAGTCTTTTAGATCGTTTCAGTCGTTCAGATCGTTTCTGTCGTTCAGATCGTTTCCGTCGTTCAGATCGTTTCAGTCGTTCAGATCGTTTCCGTCGTTAAGATCGTTTCCGTCGTTCAGATCGTTTAAGTCGTTCAGATCGTTTCAGTCGTTCAGATCGTTTCCGTCGTTCAGATCGTTTCCGTCGTTCAGATCGTTTCAGTCGTTCAGATCTTTTCAGTCGTTCAGATCGTTTCTATCGTTCAGATCGTTTCCGTCGTTCAGGTCGTTTCTATCGTTCAGCTCTTTTAAGTCGTTCAGATCGTTTCCGTCGTTCAGATCGTTTCCGTCGTTCAGATCGTTTAAGTCGTTCAGATCGTTTCAGTCGTTCAGATCGTTTCAGTCGTTCAGATCGTTTCCGTCGTTCAGATCGTTTCAGTCGTTCAGATCGTTTCAGTCGTTCAGATCGTTTACCTCATCAACTCTTTTCAGTCGTTCAGATCGTTTCAGTCGTTCAGATCGTTTACCTCATCAGCTCTTTTCAGTCTTTTAGATCGTTTCAGTCGTTCAGATCGTTTCTGTCGTTCAGATCGTTTCCGTCGTTCAGATCGTTTAAGTCGTTCAGATCGTTTACGTCGTTCAGATCGTTTCCGTCGTTCAGATCGTTTCAGTCGTTCAGATCGTTTCAGTCGTTCAGATCGTTTCCGTCGTTAAGATCGTTTCCGTCGTTCAGATCGTTTAAGTCGTTCAGATTGTTTCAGTCGTTCAGATCGTTTCCGTCGTTCAGATCGTTTCCGTCGTTCAGATCGTTTCAGTCGTTCAGATCGTTTCTGTCGTTCAGATCGTTTCAGTCGTTCAGATCGTTTCAGTCGTTCAGATCGTTTCCGTCGTTAAGATCGTTTCCGTCGTTCAGATCGTTTAAGTCGTTCAGATTGTTTCAGTCGTTCAGATCTTTTCAGTCGTTCAGATCGTTTCTATCGTTCAGATCGTTTCCGTCGTTCAGGTCGTTTCTATCGTTCAGCTCTTTTAAGTCGTTCAGATCGTTTCCGTCGTTCAGATCGTTTCCGTCGTTCAGATCGTTTAAGTCGTTCAGATCGTTTCAGTCGTTCAGATCGTTTCAGTCGTTCAGATCGTTTCCGTCGTTCAGATCGTTTCAGTCGTTCAGATCGTTTCAGTCGTTCAGATCGTTTCAGTCGTTCAGATCGTTTACCTCATCAGCTCTTTTCAGTCTTTTAGATCGTTTCAGTCGTTCAGATCGTTTCTGTCGTTCAGATCGTTTCCGTCGTTCAGATCGTTTAAGTCGTTCAGATCGTTTACGTCGTTCAGATCGTTTCCGTCGTTCAGATCGTTTCAGTCGTTCAGTTCGTTTCCGTCGCTCAGATCGTTTCCGTCGTTCAGATCATTTCAGTCGTTCAAATCGTTTCCCTCATCAGCTCTTTTCAGTCGTTCAGATCGTTTCCGTCGTTCAGATCGTTTCCGTCCTTCAGATCATTTCAGTCCTTCAAATCGTTTCCCTCATCAGCTCGTTTCCATCGTTCAGCTCTTTTAAGTCGTTCAGATCGTTTCTGTCGTTCAGATCGTTTCCGTCGTTCAGATCGTTTCCGTCGTTCAGATCGTTTCCGTCGTTCAGATCGTTTCCGTCCTTCAGATCGTTTCAGTCCTTCAAATCGTTTCCCTCATCAGCTCGTTTCCGTCGTTCAGATCGTTTCTGTCGCTCAGATCGTTTCCGTCGTTCAGATCGTTTCCGTCGTTCAGATCGTTTCCGTCATTCAGTTCGTTTCCGTCGTTCAGATCGTTTCAGTCGTTCAGATCGTTTACCTCATCAGCTCTTTTCAGTCGTTCAGATCGTTTCCGTCGCTCAGATCGTTTCAGTCGTTCAGATCATTTCAGTCGTTCAGATCGTTTCTGTCGTTCAGATCGTTTCCATCGTTCAGCTCTTTTAAGTCGTTCAGATCGTTTCCGTCGTTCAGATCGTTTCTGTCGTTCAGATCGTTTCAGTCGTTCAGATCGTTTCCGTCGTTCAGATCGTTTCAGTCGTTCAGATCGTTTCAGTCGTTCAGATCGTTTCACTCGTTCAGATCGTTTCCGTCGTTCAGATCGTTTCCGTCGTTCAGATCGTTTCTGTCGTTCAGATCGTTTCCGTCGTTCAGATCGTTTCAGTCGTTCAGATCGTTTACCTCATCAGCTCTTTTAAGTCGTTCAGATCGTTTCTGTCCTTCAGATCGTTTCAGTCCTTCAAATCGTTTCCCTCATCAGCTCGTTTCCGTCGTTCAGATCGTTTCAGTCGTTCAGATCGTTTCTGTCATTCAGATCGTTTCCGTCGTTCAGATCGTTTCCGTCGTTCAGATCGTTTCCGTCGTTCAGATCGTTTCTGTCCTTCAGATCGTTTCAGTCCTTCAAATCGTTTCCCTCATCAGCTCGTTTCCGTCGTTCAGATCGTTTCTGTCGTTCAGATCGTTTCAGTCGTTCAGATCGTTTCAGTCGTTCAGATCGTTTCCGTCGTTAAGATCGTTTCCGTCGTTCAGATCGTTTAAGTCGTTCAGATCGTTTCAGTCGTTCAGATCTTTTCAGTCGTTCAGATCGTTTCAATCGTTCAGATCGTTTCCGTCGTTCAGGTCGTTTCTATCGTTCAGCTCTTTTAAGTCGTTCAGATCGTTTCCGTCGTTCAGATCGTTTCCGTCGTTCAGATCGTTTAAGTCGTTCAGATCGTTTCAGTCGTTCAGATCGTTTCAGTCGTTCAGATCGTTTCCGTCGTTCAGATCGTTTCAGTCGTTCAGATCGTTTACCTCATCAACTCTTTTCAGTCGTTCAGATCGTTTCAGTCGTTCAGATCGTTTACCTCATCAGCTCTTTTCAGTCTTTTAGATCGTTTCAGTCGTTCATATCGTTTCTGTCGTTCAGATCGTTTCCGTCGTTCAGATCGTTTAAGTCGTTCAGATCGTTTACGTCGTTCAGATCGTTTCCGTCGTTCAGATCGTTTCAGTCGTTCAGATCGTTTCAGTCGTTCAGATCGTTTCCGTCGTTAAGATCGTTTCCGTCGTTCAGATCGTTTAAGTCGTTCAGATCTTTTCAGTCGTTCAGATCGTTTCAGTCGTTCAGATCGTTTACCTCATCAGCTCTTTTCAGTCTTTTAGATCGTTTCAGTCGTTCAGATCGTTTCTGTCGTTCAGATCGTTTCCGTCGTTCAGATCGTTTCAGTCGTTCAGATCGTTTCCGTCGTTAAGATCGTTTCCGTCGTTCAGATCGTTTAAGTCGTTCAGATTGTTTCAGTCGTTCAGATCGTTTCCGTCGTTCAGATCGTTTCCGTCGTTCAGATCGTTTCAGTCGTTCAGATCTTTTCAGTCGTTCAGATCGTTTCTATCGTTCAGATCGTTTCCGTCGTTCAGGTCGTTTCTATCGTTCAGCTCTTTTAAGTCGTTCAGATCGTTTCCGTCGTTCAGATCGTTTCCGTCGTTCAGATCGTTTAAGTCGTTCAGATCGTTTCAGTCGTTCAGATCGTTTCAGTCGTTCAGATCGTTTCCGTCGTTCAGATCGTTTCAGTCGTTCAGATCGTTTCAGTCGTTCAGATCGTTTACCTCATCAACTCTTTTCAGTCGTTCAGATCGTTTCAGTCGTTCAGATCGTTTACCTCATCAGCTCTTTTCAGTCTTTTAGATCGTTTCAGTCGTTCAGATCGTTTCTGTCGTTCAGATCGTTTCCGTCGTTCAGATCGTTTAAGTCGTTCAGATCGTTTACGTCGTTCAGATCGTTTCCGTCGTTCAGATCGTTTCAGTCGTTCAGATCGTTTCAGTCGTTCAGATCGTTTCCGTCGTTCAGTTCGTTTCCCTCATCAGCTCTTTTCAGTCGTTCAGATCGTTTCCGTCGTTCAGGTCGTTTCCGTCGTTCAGGTCGTTTCCATCGTTCAGCTCTTTTAAGTCGTTCAGATCGTTTCCGTCGTTCAGATCGTTTCCGTCGTTCAGATCGTTTCCGTCGTTCAGATCGTTTCCGTCGTTCAGATCGTTTCCGTCGTTCAGTTCGTTTCCCTCATCAGCTCTTTTCAGTCGTTAAGATCGTTTCCCTCATCAGCTCTTTTCAGTCGTTCAGATCGTTTCCGTCGTTCAGATCGTTTAAGTCGTTCAGATCGTTTCCGTCGTTCAGATCGTTTCTGTCCTTCAGATTGTTTCAGTCGTTCAGATCGTTTCAGTCCTTAAAGATCGTTTCAGTCGTTCAGCTCTTTTCAGTCGTTCAGATCGTTTCAGTCGTTCAGATCGTTTCAGTCGTTCAGATCGTTTCTGTCGTTCAGATCGTTTCCGTCGTTCAGATCGTTTCCGTCGTTCAGATCGTTTCTGTCCTTCAGATCGTTTCAGTCCTTCAAATCGTTTCCCTCATCAACTCGTTTCCGTCGTTCATATCGTTTCAGTCGTTCAGATCGTTTCCGTCGTTCAGATCGTTTCAGTCGTTCAGATCGTTTCCGTCGTTCAGATCGTTTCAGTCGTTCAGATCGTTTCCGTCGCTCAGATCGTTTCAGTCGTTAAGATCGTTTCTGTCGTTCAGATCGTTTAAGTCGTTCAGATCGTTTCAGTCGTTCAGATCGTTTCAGTCGTTCAGATCGTTTCAGTCCTTCAAATCGTTTCCCTCATCAGCTCGTTTCCGTCGTTCAGATCGTTTCAGTCGTTCAGATCGTTTCAGTCGTTCAGATCGTTTTCGTCGTTCAGATCGTTTAAGTCGTTCAGATCGTTTCCGTCGTTCAGATCGTTTCTGTCGTTCAGATCGTTTCAGCCGTTCAGATCATTTCACTCGTTCAGATCGTTTCCGTCGTTCAGGTCGTTTCCATCGTTCAGCTCTTTTAAGTCGTTCAGATCGTTTCTGTCGTTCAGATCGTTTCCGTCGTTCAGATCGTTTCCGTCGTTCAGATCGTTTCCGTCGTTCAGATCGTTTCAGTCGTTCAGATCGTTTCAGTCCTTAAAGATCGTTTCAGTCGTTCAGCTCTTTTCAGTCGTTCAGCTCGTTTCCGTCGTTCAGATCGTTTCAGTCGTTCAGATCGTTTCAGTCCTTCAAATCGTTTCCCTCATCAGCTCTTTTCAGTCGTTCAGATCGTTTCTGTCGTTCAGATCGTTTCCGTCGTTCAGATCGTTTCTGTCCTTCAGATCGTTTCAGTCGTTCAGATCGTTTCAGTCGTTCAGATCGTTTCCGTCGTTCAGATCGTTTCAGTCGTTCAGATCGTTTCAGTCGTTCAGATCGTTTTCGTCGATGAGGTCGTTTCCGTCGTTCAGATCGTTTCAGTCGTTCAGATCGTTTCCGTCGCTCAGATCGTTTCAGTCGTTCAGATCATTTCAGTCGTTCAGATCGTTTCCGTCGTTCAGATCGTTTCCGTCGTTCAGGTCGTTTCCGTCGTTCAGGTCGTTTCTGTCGTTCAGATCGTTTCCGTCGTTCAGATCGTTTCCGTCGTTCAGATCGTTTCCGTCCTTCAGATCGTTTCAGTCCTTCAAATCGTTTCCCTCATCAGCTCGTTTTTGTCGTTCAGATCGTTTCTGTCGTTCAGATCGTTTCAGTCGTTCAGATCTTTTCAGCCGTTCAGTTCGTTTCTGTCGTTCAGATCTTTTCAGTCGTTCAGTTCGTTTCCGTCGTTCAGATCGTTTCAGTCGTTCAGATCGTTTAAGTCGTTCAGATCGTTTCAGTCCTTCAGATCGTTTCAGTCCTTCAAATCGTTTCCCTCATCAGCTCGTTTCCGTCGTTCAGATCGTTTCAGTCGTTCAGTTCGTTTCCGTCGTTCAGATCGTTTCAGTCGTTCAGATCGTTTCCCTCATCAGCTCGTTTCCGTCGTTCAGATCGTTTCCGTCGTTCAGATCGTTTCCGTCGTTCAGATCGTTTCCGTCGTTCAGTTCGTTTCCGTCGTTCAGATCGTTTCAGTCGTTCAGATCGTTTCCCTCATCAGCTCTTTTCAGTCGTTCAGATCGTTTTCGTCGATGAGGTCGTTTCCGTCGTTCAGATCGTTTCAGTCGTTCAGATCATTTCTGTCGTTCAGATCGTTTCAGTCGTTCAGATCGTTTCCGTCGTTCAGATCGTTTCCGTCGTTCAGGTCGTTTCCGTCGTTCAGGTCGTTTCTGTCGTTCAGATCGTTTCCGTCGTTCAGATCGTTTCCGTCGTTCAGATCGTTTCTGTCGTTCAGATCGTTTCCGTCGTTCAGATCGTTTCCGTCGTTCAGGTCGTTTCTGTCGTTCAGATCGTTTTCGTCGATGAGGTCGTTTCCGTCGTTCAGATCGTTTCCGTCGTTCAGATCGTTTCCGTCCTTCAGATTGTTTCAGTCCTTCAAATCGTTTCCCTCATCAGCTCCTTTCCGTCGTTCAGATCGTTTCTGTCGTTCAGATCGTTTCAGTCGTTCAGATCGTTTCTGTCGTTCAGATCTTTTCAGTCGTTCAGTTCGTTTCTGTCGTTCAGATCGTTTCTGTCGTTCAGATCGTTTCTGTCGTTCAGATCGTTTCCGTCGTTCAGATCGTTTCCGTCGTTCAGATCGTTTCTGTCCTTCAGATCGTTTCAGTCCTTCAAATCGTTTCCCTCATCAACTCGTTTCAGTCGTTCAGATCGTTTCTGTCGTTCAGATCTTTTCAGTCGTTCAGTTCGTTTCCGTCGTTCAGATCGTTTCAGTCGTTCAGATCGTTTCAGTCGTTCAGATCGTTTCAGTCGTTCAGATCGTTTCCGTCGCTCAGATCGTTTCAGTCGTTAAGATCGTTTCTGTCGTTCAGATCGTTTAAGTCGTTCAGATCGTTTCAGTCGTTCAGATCGTTTCAGTCCTTCAAATCGTTTCCCTCATCAGCTCGTTTCCGTCGTTCAGATCGTTTCCGTCGTTCAGATCGTTTCCGTCCTTCAGATCGTTTCAGTCCTTCAAATCGTTTCCCTCATCAGCTCGTTTTTGTCGTTCAGATCGTTTCTGTCGTTCAGATCGTTTCAGTCGTTCAGATCTTTTCAGCCGTTCAGTTCGTTTCTGTCGTTCAGATCTTTTCAGTCGTTCAGTTCGTTTCCGTCGTTCAGATCGTTTCAGTCGTTCAGATCGTTTAAGTCGTTCAGATCGTTTCAGTCCTTCAGATCGTTTCAGTCCTTCAAATCGTTTCCCTCATCAGCTCGTTTCCGTCGTTCAGATCGTTTCAGTCGTTCAGTTCGTTTCCGTCGTTCAGATCGTTTCAGTCGTTCAGATCGTTTCCCTCATCAGCTCGTTTCCGTCGTTCAGATCGTTTCTGTCGTTCAGATCGTTTCCGTCGTTCAGATCGTTTCCGTCGTTCAGATCGTTTCCGTCGTTCAGTTCGTTTCCGTCGTTCAGATCGTTTCAGTCGTTCAGATCGTTTCCCTCATCAGCTCTTTTCAGTCGTTCAGATCGTTTTCGTCGATGAGGTCGTTTCCGTCGTTCAGATCGTTTCAGTCGTTCAGATCATTTCTGTCGTTCAGATCGTTTCAGTCGTTCAGATCGTTTCCGTCGTTCAGATCGTTTCCGTCGTTCAGGTCGTTTCCGTCGTTCAGGTCGTTTCTGTCGTTCAGATCGTTTCCGTCGTTCAGATCGTTTCCGTCGTTCAGATCGTTTCTGTCGTTCAGATCGTTTCCGTCGTTCAGATCGTTTCCGTCGTTCAGGTCGTTTCTGTCGTTCAGATCGTTTTCGTCGATGAGGTCGTTTCCGTCGTTCAGATCGTTTCCGTCGTTCAGATCGTTTCCGTCCTTCAGATTGTTTCAGTCCTTCAAATCGTTTCCCTCATCAGCTCCTTTCCGTCGTTCAGATCGTTTCTGTCGTTCAGATCGTTTCAGTCGTTCAGATCGTTTCTGTCGTTCAGATCTTTTCAGTCGTTCAGTTCGTTTCTGTCGTTCAGATCGTTTCTGTCGTTCAGATCGTTTCTGTCGTTCAGATCGTTTCCGTCGTTCAGATCGTTTCCGTCGTTCAGATCGTTTCTGTCCTTCAGATCGTTTCAGTCCTTCAAATCGTTTCCCTCATCAACTCGTTTCAGTCGTTCAGATCGTTTCTGTCGTTCAGATCTTTTCAGTCGTTCAGTTCGTTTCCGTCGTTCAGATCGTTTCAGTCGTTCAGATCGTTTCAGTCGTTCAGATCGTTTCAGTCGTTCAGATCGTTTCCGTCGCTCAGATCGTTTCAGTCGTTAAGATCGTTTCTGTCGTTCAGATCGTTTAAGTCGTTCAGATCGTTTCAGTCGTTCAGATCGTTTCAGTCCTTCAAATCGTTTCCCTCATCAGCTCGTTTCCGTCGTTCAGATCGTTTCAGTCGTTCAGATCGTTTCAGTCGTTCAGATCGTTTCAGTCGTTCAGATCGTTTCCGTCGTTCAGTTCGTTTCCGTCGTTCAGATCGTTTCAGCCGTTCAGATCATTTCACTCGTTCAGATCGTTTCCCTCATCAGCTCTTTTCAGTCGTTCAGATCGTTTCCGTCATTCAGGTCGTTTCCATCGTTCAGCTCTTTTAAGTCGTTCAGATCGTTTCCGTCGTTCAGATCGTTTCCGTCGTTCAGATCGTTTCCGTCGTTCAGATCGTTTCCGTCGTTCAGATCGTTTCAGTCGTTCAGATCGTTTCAGTCCTTAAAGATCGTTTCAGTCGTTCAGCTCTTTTCAGTCGTTCAGCTCGTTTCCGTCGTTCAGATCGTTTCTGTCGTTCAGATCGTTTCCGTCGTTCAGATCGTTTCAGTCGTTCAGATCGTTTCAGTCCTTAAAGATCGTTTCAGTCGTTCAGCTCTTTTCAGTCGTTCAGCTCGTTTCCGTCGTTCAGATCGTTTCTGTCGTTCAGATCGTTTAAGTCGTTCAGATCGTTTCAGTCGTTCAGATCGTTTCAGTCCTTCAAATCGTTTCCCTCATCAGCTCGTTTCTGTCCTTCAGATCGTTTCAGTCCTTCATATCGTTTCCGTCGTTCAGATCGTTTCCGTCGTTCAGATCGTTTCCGTCCTTCAGATCGTTTCCGTCGTTCAGATCGTTTCTGTCGTTCAGATCGTTTCAGTCGTTCAGATCGTTTTCGTCGATGAGGTCGTTTCCGTCGTTCAGATCGTTTCCGTCGTTCAGATCGTTTCTGTCGTTCAGATCGTTTCCCTCATCAGCTCGTTTTTGTCGTTCAGATCGTTTCTGTCGTTCAGATCGTTTCAGTCGTTCAGATCTTTTCAGCCGTTCAGTTCGTTTCTGTCGTTCAGATCTTTTCAGTCGTTCAGTTCGTTTCCGTCGTTCAGATCGTTTCAGTCGTTCAGATCGTTTAAGTCGTTCAGATCGTTTCAGTCCTTCAGATCGTTTCAGTCCTTCAAATCGTTTCCCTCATCAGCTCGTTTCCGTCGTTCAGATCGTTTCAGTCGTTCAGTTCGTTTCCGTCGTTCAGATCGTTTCAGTCGTTCAGATCGTTTCCCTCATCAGCTCGTTTCCGTCGTTCAGATCGTTTCTGTCGTTCAGATCGTTTCCGTCGTTCAGATCGTTTCCGTCGTTCAGATCGTTTCCGTCGTTCAGATCGTTTCCCTCATCAGCTCTTTTCAGTCGTTCAGATCGTTTTCGTCGATGAGGTCGTTTCCGTCGTTCAGATCGTTTCAGTCGTTCAGATCATTTCTGTCGTTCAGATCGTTTCAGTCGTTCAGATCGTTTCCGTCGTTCAGATCGTTTCCGTCGTTCAGATCGTTTCCGTCCTTCAGATTGTTTCAGTCCTTCAAATCGTTTCCCTCATCAGCTCCTTTCCGTCGTTCAGATCGTTTCTGTCGTTCAGATCGTTTCAGTCGTTCAGATCGTTTCTGTCGTTCAGATCTTTTCAGTCGTTCAGTTCGTTTCTGTCGTTCAGATCGTTTCTGTCGTTCAGATCGTTTCTGTCGTTCAGATCGTTTCCGTCGTTCAGATCGTTTCCGTCGTTCAGATCGTTTCTGTCCTTCAGATCGTTTCAGTCCTTCAAATCGTTTCCCTCATCAACTCGTTTCAGTCGTTCAGATCGTTTCTGTCGTTCAGATCGTTTCCGTCGTTCAGATCGTTTCCGTCGTTTAGATCGTTTCCGTCGTTCAGATCGTTTCTGTCCTTCAGATCGTTTCAGTCCTTCAAATCGTTTCCCTCATCAACTCGTTTCCGTCGTTCAGATCGTTTCAGTCGTTCAGATCGTTTCAGTCGTTCAGATCGTTTCCGTCGCTCAGATCGTTTCAGTCGTTAAGATCGTTTCTGTCGTTCAGATCGTTTAAGTCGTTCAGATCGTTTCAGTCGTTCAGATCGTTTCAGTCCTTCAAATCGTTTCCCTCATCAGCTCGTTTCTGTCGTTCAGATCTTTTCAGTCGTTCAGTTCGTTTCTGTCGTTCAGATCGTTTCTGTCGTTCAGATCGTTTCTGTCGTTCAGATCGTTTCCGTCGTTCAGATCGTTTCCGTCGTTCAGATCGTTTCTGTCCTTCAGATCGTTTCAGTCCTTCAAATCGTTTCCCTCATCAACTCGTTTCAGTCGTTCAGATCGTTTCTGTCGTTCAGATCTTTTCAGTCGTTCAGTTCGTTTCCGTCGTTCAGATCGTTTCAGTCGTTCAGATCGTTTCAGTCGTTCAGATCGTTTCAGTCGTTCAGATCGTTTCCGTCGCTCAGATCGTTTCAGTCGTTAAGATCGTTTCTGTCGTTCAGATCGTTTAAGTCGTTCAGATCGTTTCAGTCGTTCAGATCGTTTCAGTCCTTCAAATCGTTTCCCTCATCAGCTCGTTTCCGTCGTTCAGATCGTTTCCGTCGTTCAGATCGTTTCCGTCCTTCAGATCGTTTCAGTCCTTCAAATCGTTTCCCTCATCAGCTCGTTTTTGTCGTTCAGATCGTTTCTGTCGTTCAGATCGTTTCAGTCGTTCAGATCTTTTCAGCCGTTCAGTTCGTTTCTGTCGTTCAGATCTTTTCAGTCGTTCAGTTCGTTTCCGTCGTTCAGATCGTTTCAGTCGTTCAGATCGTTTAAGTCGTTCAGATCGTTTCAGTCCTTCAGATCGTTTCAGTCCTTCAAATCGTTTCCCTCATCAGCTCGTTTCCGTCGTTCAGATCGTTTCAGTCGTTCAGTTCGTTTCCGTCGTTCAGATCGTTTCAGTCGTTCAGATCGTTTCCCTCATCAGCTCGTTTCCGTCGTTCAGATCGTTTCTGTCGTTCAGATCGTTTCCGTCGTTCAGATCGTTTCCGTCGTTCAGATCGTTTCCGTCGTTCAGTTCGTTTCCGTCGTTCAGATCGTTTCAGTCGTTCAGATCGTTTCCCTCATCAGCTCTTTTCAGTCGTTCAGATCGTTTTCGTCGATGAGGTCGTTTCCGTCGTTCAGATCGTTTCAGTCGTTCAGATCATTTCTGTCGTTCAGATCGTTTCAGTCGTTCAGATCGTTTCCGTCGTTCAGATCGTTTCCGTCGTTCAGGTCGTTTCCGTCGTTCAGGTCGTTTCTGTCGTTCAGATCGTTTCCGTCGTTCAGATCGTTTCCGTCGTTCAGATCGTTTCTGTCGTTCAGATCGTTTCCGTCGTTCAGATCGTTTCCGTCGTTCAGGTCGTTTCTGTCGTTCAGATCGTTTTCGTCGATGAGGTCGTTTCCGTCGTTCAGATCGTTTCCGTCGTTCAGATCGTTTCCGTCCTTCAGATTGTTTCAGTCCTTCAAATCGTTTCCCTCATCAGCTCCTTTCCGTCGTTCAGATCGTTTCTGTCGTTCAGATCGTTTCTGTCGTTCAGATCTTTTCAGTCGTTCAGTTCGTTTCTGTCGTTCAGATCGTTTCTGTCGTTCAGATCGTTTCTGTCGTTCAGATCGTTTCCGTCGTTCAGATCGTTTCCGTCGTTCAGATCGTTTCTGTCCTTCAGATCGTTTCAGTCCTTCAAATCGTTTCCCTCATCAACTCGTTTCAGTCGTTCAGATCGTTTCTGTCGTTCAGATCTTTTCAGTCGTTCAGTTCGTTTCCGTCGTTCAGATCGTTTCAGTCGTTCAGATCGTTTCAGTCGTTCAGATCGTTTCAGTCGTTCAGATCGTTTCCGTCGCTCAGATCGTTTCAGTCGTTAAGATCGTTTCTGTCGTTCAGATCGTTTAAGTCGTTCAGATCGTTTCAGTCGTTCAGATCGTTTCAGTCCTTCAAATCGTTTCCCTCATCAGCTCGTTTCCGTCGTTCAGATCGTTTCAGTCGTTCAGATCGTTTCAGTCGTTCAGATCGTTTCAGTCGTTCAGATCGTTTCCGTCGTTCAGTTCGTTTCCGTCGTTCAGATCGTTTCAGCCGTTCAGATCATTTCACTCGTTCAGATCGTTTCCCTCATCAGCTCTTTTCAGTCGTTCAGATCGTTTCCGTCATTCAGGTCGTTTCCATCGTTCAGCTCTTTTAAGTCGTTCAGATCGTTTCCGTCGTTCAGATCGTTTCCGTCGTTCAGATCGTTTCCGTCGTTCAGATCGTTTCCGTCGTTCAGATCGTTTCAGTCGTTCAGATCGTTTCAGTCCTTAAAGATCGTTTCAGTCGTTCAGCTCTTTTCAGTCGTTCAGCTCGTTTCCGTCGTTCAGATCGTTTCTGTCGTTCAGATCGTTTCCGTCGTTCAGATCGTTTCAGTCGTTCAGATCGTTTCAGTCCTTAAAGATCGTTTCAGTCGTTCAGCTCTTTTCAGTCGTTCAGCTCGTTTCCGTCGTTCAGATCGTTTCTGTCGTTCAGATCGTTTAAGTCGTTCAGATCGTTTCAGTCGTTCAGATCGTTTCAGTCCTTCAAATCGTTTCCCTCATCAGCTCGTTTCTGTCCTTCAGATCGTTTCAGTCCTTCATATCGTTTCCGTCGTTCAGATCGTTTCCGTCGTTCAGATCGTTTCCGTCCTTCAGATCGTTTCCGTCGTTCAGATCGTTTCTGTCGTTCAGATCGTTTCAGTCGTTCAGATCGTTTTCGTCGATGAGGTCGTTTCCGTCGTTCAGATCGTTTCCGTCGTTCAGATCGTTTCTGTCGTTCAGATCGTTTCCCTCATCAGCTCGTTTTTGTCGTTCAGATCGTTTCTGTCGTTCAGATCGTTTCAGTCGTTCAGATCTTTTCAGCCGTTCAGTTCGTTTCTGTCGTTCAGATCTTTTCAGTCGTTCAGTTCGTTTCCGTCGTTCAGATCGTTTCAGTCGTTCAGATCGTTTAAGTCGTTCAGATCGTTTCAGTCCTTCAGATCGTTTCAGTCCTTCAAATCGTTTCCCTCATCAGCTCGTTTCCGTCGTTCAGATCGTTTCAGTCGTTCAGTTCGTTTCCGTCGTTCAGATCGTTTCAGTCGTTCAGATCGTTTCCCTCATCAGCTCGTTTCCGTCGTTCAGATCGTTTCCCTCATCAGCTCTTTTCAGTCGTTCAGATCGTTTTCGTCGATGAGGTCGTTTCCGTCGTTCAGATCGTTTCAGTCGTTCAGATCATTTCTGTCGTTCAGATCGTTTCAGTCGTTCAGATCGTTTCCGTCGTTCAGATCGTTTCCGTCGTTCAGGTCGTTTCCGTCGTTCAGGTCGTTTCTGTCGTTCAGATCGTTTCCGTCGTTCAGATCGTTTCCGTCGTTCAGATCGTTTCCGTCGTTCAGATCGTTTCCGTCGTTCAGATCGTTTCCGTCCTTCAGATTGTTTCAGTCCTTCAAATCGTTTCCCTCATCAGCTCCTTTCCGTCGTTCAGATCGTTTCTGTCGTTCAGATCGTTTCAGTCGTTCAGATCGTTTCTGTCGTTCAGATCTTTTCAGTCGTTCAGTTCGTTTCTGTCGTTCAGATCGTTTCTGTCGTTCAGATCGTTTCTGTCGTTCAGATCGTTTCCGTCGTTCAGATCGTTTCCGTCGTTCAGATCGTTTCTGTCCTTCAGATCGTTTCAGTCCTTCAAATCGTTTCCCTCATCAACTCGTTTCAGTCGTTCAGATCGTTTCTGTCGTTCAGATCGTTTCCGTCGTTCAGATCGTTTCCGTCGTTTAGATCGTTTCCGTCGTTCAGATCGTTTCTGTCCTTCAGATCGTTTCAGTCCTTCAAATCGTTTCCCTCATCAACTCGTTTCCGTCGTTCAGATCGTTTCAGTCGTTCAGATCGTTTCAGTCGTTCAGATCGTTTCCGTCGCTCAGATCGTTTCAGTCGTTAAGATCGTTTTTGTCGTTCAGATCGTTTCTGTCGTTCAGATCGTTTCAGTCGTTCAGATCTTTTCAGCCGTTCAGTTCGTTTCTGTCGTTCAGATCTTTTCAGTCGTTCAGTTCGTTTCCGTCGTTCAGATCGTTTCAGTCGTTCAGATCGTTTAAGTCGTTCAGATCGTTTCAGTCCTTCAGATCGTTTCAGTCCTTCAAATCGTTTCCCTCATCAGCTCGTTTCCGTCGTTCAGATCGTTTCAGTCGTTCAGTTCGTTTCCGTCGTTCAGATCGTTTCAGTCGTTCAGATCGTTTCCCTCATCAGCTCGTTTCCGTCGTTCAGATCGTTTCTGTCGTTCAGATCGTTTCCGTCGTTCAGATCGTTTCCGTCGTTCAGATCGTTTCCGTCGTTCAGTTCGTTTCCGTCGTTCAGATCGTTTCAGTCGTTCAGATCGTTTCCCTCATCAGCTCTTTTCAGTCGTTCAGATCGTTTTCGTCGATGAGGTCGTTTCCGTCGTTCAGATCGTTTCAGTCGTTCAGATCATTTCTGTCGTTCAGATCGTTTCAGTCGTTCAGATCGTTTCCGTCGTTCAGATCGTTTCCGTCGTTCAGGTCGTTTCCGTCGTTCAGGTCGTTTCTGTCGTTCAGATCGTTTCCGTCGTTCAGATCGTTTCCGTCGTTCAGATCGTTTCCGTCGTTCAGATCGTTTCCGTCGTTCAGATCGTTTCCGTCCTTCAGATTGTTTCAGTCCTTCAAATCGTTTCCCTCATCAGCTCCTTTCCGTCGTTCAGATCGTTTCTGTCGTTCAGATCGTTTCAGTCGTTCAGATCGTTTCTGTCGTTCAGATCTTTTCAGTCGTTCAGTTCGTTTCTGTCGTTCAGATCGTTTCTGTCGTTCAGATCGTTTCTGTCGTTCAGATCGTTTCCGTCGTTCAGATCGTTTCCGTCGTTCAGATCGTTTCTGTCCTTCAGATCGTTTCAGTCCTTCAAATCGTTTCCCTCATCAACTCGTTTCAGTCGTTCAGATCGTTTCTGTCGTTCAGATCGTTTCCGTCGTTCAGATCGTTTCCGTCGTTTAGATCGTTTCCGTCGTTCAGATCGTTTCTGTCCTTCAGATCGTTTCAGTCCTTCAAATCGTTTCCCTCATCAACTCGTTTCCGTCGTTCAGATCGTTTCAGTCGTTCAGATCGTTTCAGTCGTTCAGATCGTTTCCGTCGCTCAGATCGTTTCAGTCGTTAAGATCGTTTCTGTCGTTCAGATCGTTTAAGTCGTTCAGATCGTTTCAGTCGTTCAGATCGTTTCAGTCCTTCAAATCGTTTCCCTCATCAGCTCGTTTCCGTCGTTCAGATCGTTTCAGTCGTTCAGATCGTTTCAGTCGTTCAGATCGTTTCAGTCGTTCAGATCGTTTCCGTCGTTCAGTTCGTTTCCGTCGTTCAGATCGTTTCAGCCGTTCAGATCATTTCACTCGTTCAGATCGTTTCCCTCATCAGCTCTTTTCAGTCGTTCAGATCGTTTCCGTCGTTCAGGTCGTTTCCGTCGTTCAGATCGTTTCCGTCGTTCAGATCGTTTCCGTCGTTCAGATCGTTTCAGTCGTTCAGATCGTTTCAGTCCTTAAAGATCGTTTCAGTCGTTCAGCTCTTTTCAGTCGTTCAGCTCGTTTCCGTCGTTCAGATCGTTTCTGTCGTTCAGATCGTTTAAGTCGTTCAGATCGTTTCAGTCGTTCAGATCGTTTCAGTCCTTCAAATCGTTTCCCTCATCAGCTCGTTTCAGTCGTTCAGATCGTTTCTGTCGTTCAGATCGTTTCCGTCGTTCAGATCGTTTCTGTCCTTCAGATCGTTTCAGTCCTTCATATCGTTTCCGTCGTTCAGATCGTTTCCGTCGTTCAGATCGTTTCCGTCCTTCAGATCGTTTCAGTCGTTCAGATCGTTTCAGTCGTTCAGATCGTTTCCCTCATCAGCTCTTTTCAGTCGTTCAGATCGTTTCTGTCGTTCAGATCGTTTCTGTCGTTCAGATCGTTTCAGTCGTTCAGATCGTTTTCGTCGATGAGGTCGTTTCCGTCGTTCAGATCGTTTCCGTCGTTCAGATCGTTTAAGTCGTTCAGATCGTTTCCGTCGTTCAGATCGTTTCTGTCGTTCAGATCGTTTCCGTCGTTCAGATCGTTTCACTCGTTCAGATCCTTTCAGTCGTTCAGATCGTTTCACTCGTTCAGATCGTTTCAGTCGTTCAGATCTTTTCAGTCGTTCAGATCGTTTCCGTCGTTCAGATCGTTTACCTCATCAGCTCTTTTCAGTCGTTCAGATCGTTTCTGTCGTTCAGATCGTTTCCGTCGTTCAGATCGTTTCTGTCCTTCAGATCGTTTCAGTCGTTCAGATCGTTTCAGTCGTTCAGATCGTTTCCGTCGTTCAGATCGTTTCTGTCGTTCAGATCTTTTCAGTCGTTCAGTTCGTTTCTGTCGTTCAGATCGTTTCCGTCGTTCAGATCGTTTCTGTCGTTCAGATCGTTTCCGTCGTTCAGATCGTTTCCGTCGTTCAGATCGTTTCTGTCCTTCAGATCGTTTCAGTCCTTCAAATCGTTTCCCTCATCAACTCGTTTCAGTCGTTCAGATCGTTTCTGTCGTTCAGATCGTTTCCGTCGTTCAGATCGTTTCCGTCGTTTAGATCGTTTCCGTCGTTCAGATCGTTTCTGTCCTTCAGATCGTTTCAGTCCTTCAAATCGTTTCCCTCATCAACTCGTTTCCGTCGTTCAGATCGTTTCAGTCGTTCAGATCGTTTCCGTCGTTCAGATCGTTTCAGTCGTTCAGATCGTTTCCGTCGTTCAGATCGTTTCAGTCGTTCAGATCGTTTCCGTCGCTCAGATCGTTTCAGTCGTTAAGATCGTTTCTGTCGTTCAGATCGTTTAAGTCGTTCAGATCGTTTCAGTCGTTCAGATCGTTTCAGTCCTTCAAATCGTTTCCCTCATCAGCTCGTTTCTGTCGTTCAGATCGTTTCAGTCGTTCAGATCGTTTCAGTCGTTCAGATCGTTTTCGTCGTTCAGATCGTTTCTGTCCTTCAGATCGTTTCAGTCCTTCAAATCGTTTCCCTCATCAGCTCGTTTCCGTCGTTCAGATCGTTTCTGTCGTTCAGATCGTTTCCGTCGTTCAGATCGTTTAAGTCGTTCAGATCGTTTCCGTCGTTCAGATCGTTTCCGTCGTTCAGATCGTTTCCGTCGTTCAGTTCGTTTCCGTCGTTCAGATCGTTTCAGCCGTTCAGATCATTTCACTCGTTCAGATCGTTTCCCTCATCAGCTCTTTTCAGTCGTTCAGATCGTTTCCGTCGTTCAGGTCGTTTCCATCGTTCAGCTCTTTTAAGTCGTTCAGATCGTTTCCGTCGTTCAGATCGTTTCCGTCGTTCAGATCGTTTCCGTCGTTCAGATCGTTTCCGTCGTTCAGATCGTTTCAGTCGTTCAGATCGTTTCAGTCCTTAAAGATCGTTTCAGTCGTTCAGCTCTTTTCAGTCGTTCAGCTCGTTTCCGTCGTTCAAATCGTTTCCCTCATCAGCTCTTTTCAGTCGTTCAGATCGTTTCAATCGTTCAGATCGTTTACGTCGATGAGATCGTTTCAGTCGTTCAGATCGTTTCAGTCGTTCAGATCGTTTCAGTCGTTCAGATCGTTTCTGTCGTTCAGATCGTTTAAGTCGTTCAGATCGTTTCAGTCGTTCAGATCGTTTCAGTCCTTCAAATCGTTTCCCTCATCAGCTCGTTTCAGTCGTTCAGATCATTTCTGTCGTTCAGATCGTTTCAGTCGTTCAGATCGTTTCCGTCGTTCAGATCGTTTCCGTCGTTCAGATCGTTTCCGTCGTTCAGGTCGTTTCCGTCGTTCAGGTCGTTTCTGTCGTTCAGATCGTTTCCGTCGTTCAGATCGTTTCCGTCGTTCAGATCGTTTCCGTCGTTCAGATCGTTTCCGTCGTTCAGATCGTTTCCGTCCTTCAGATTGTTTCAGTCCTTCAAATCGTTTCCCTCATCAGCTCGTTTCCGTCGTTCAGATCGTTTCTGTCGTTCAGATCGTTTCAGTCGTTCAGATCGTTTCTGTCGTTCAGATCTTTTCAGTCGTTCAGTTCGTTTCTGTCGTTCAGATCGTTTCTGTCGTTCAGATCGTTTCTGTCGTTCAGATCGTTTCCGTCGTTCAGATCGTTTCCGTCGTTCAGATCGTTTCTGTCCTTCAGATCGTTTCAGTCCTTCAAATCGTTTCCCTCATCAACTCGTTTCAGTCGTTCAGATCGTTTCTGTCGTTCAGATCGTTTCCGTCGTTCAGATCGTTTCCGTCGTTTAGATCGTTTCCGTCGTTCAGATCGTTTCTGTCCTTCAGATCGTTTCAGTCCTTCAAATCGTTTCCCTCATCAACTCGTTTCCGTCGTTCAGATCGTTTCAGTCGTTCAGATCGTTTCCGTCGTTCAGATCGTTTCAGTCGTTCAGATCGTTTCCGTCGTTCAGATCGTTTCAGTCGTTCAGATCGTTTCCGTCGCTCAGATCGTTTCAGTCGTTAAGATCGTTTCTGTCGTTCAGATCGTTTAAGTCGTTCAGATCGTTTCAGTCGTTCAGATCGTTTCAGTCCTTCAAATCGTTTCCCTCATCAGCTCGTTTCTGTCGTTCAGATCGTTTCAGTCGTTCAGATCGTTTCAGTCGTTCAGATCGTTTTCGTCGTTCAGTTCGTTTCCGTCGTTCAGATCGTTTCAGCCGTTCAGATCATTTCACTCGTTCAGATCGTTTCCCTCATCAGCTCTTTTCAGTCGTTCAGATCGTTTCCGTCGTTCAGGTCGTTTCCATCGTTCAGCTCTTTTAAGTCGTTCAGATCGTTTCCGTCGTTCAGATCGTTTCCGTCGTTCAGATCGTTTCCGTCGTTCAGATCGTTTCCGTCGTTCAGATCGTTTCAGTCGTTCAGATCGTTTCAGTCCTTAAAGATCGTTTCAGTCGTTCAGCTCTTTTCAGTCGTTCAGCTCGTTTCCGTCGTTCAGATCGTTTCAGTCCTTCAGATCGTTTCAGTCCTTCAAATCGTTTCCCTCATCAGCTCTTTTCAGTCGTTCAGATCGTTTCAATCGTTCAGATCGTTTACGTCGATGAGATCGTTTCAGTCGTTCAGATCGTTTCAGTCGTTCAGATCGTTTCAGTCGTTCAGATCGTTTCAGTCGTTCAGATCGTTTCTGTCGTTCAGATCGTTTCTGTCGTTCAGATCGTTTCCGTCGTTCAGATCGTTTCTGTCCTTCAGATCGTTTCAGTCCTTCATATCGTTTCCGTCGTTCAGATCGTTTCCGTCGTTCAGATCGTTTCTGTCCTTCAGATCGTTTCAGTCGTTCAGATCGTTTCAGTCGTTCAGATCGTTTCCGTCGTTCAGATCGTTTCAGTCGTTCAGATCGTTTCTGTCGTTCAGATCGTTTCCGTCGTTCAGATCGTTTAAGTCGTTCAGATCGTTTCCGTCGTTCAGATCGTTTCTGTCGTTCAGATCGTTTCCGTCGTTCAGATCGTTTCACTCGTTCAGATCCTTTCAGTCGTTCAGATCGTTTCACTCGTTCAGATCGTTTCAGTCGTTCAGATCTTTTCAGTCGTTCAAATCGTTTCCGTCGTTCAGATCGTTTACCTCATCAGCTCTTTTCAGTCGTTCAGATCGTTTCTGTCGTTCAGATTGTTTCAGTCGTTCAGATCTTTTCAGTCGTTCAGTTCGTTTCCGTCGTTCAGATCGTTTCAGTCCTTCAGATCGTTTCAGTCCTTCAAATCGTTTCCCTCATCAGCTCGTTTCCGTCGTTCAGATCGTTTCCGTCGTTCAGATCGTTTCCGTCGTTCAGATCGTTTCCGTCGTTCAGTTCGTTTCCGTCGTTCAGATCGTTTCAGTCGTTCAGATCGTTTCCCTCATCAGATCGTTTCAGTCGTTCAGATCATTTCTGTCGTTCAGATCGTTTCCGTCGTTCAGATCGTTTCCGTCGTTCAGAACGTTTCAGTCGTTCAGATCGTTTCCGTCCTTCAGATTGTTTCAGTCCTTCAAATCGTTTCCCTCATCAGCTCGTTTCCGTCGTTCAGATCGTTTCTGTCGTTCAGATCGTTTCAGTCCTTGAAATCGTTTCCCTCATCAACTCGTTTCAGTCGTTCAGATCGTTTCTGTCGTTCAGATCGTTTCCGTCGTTCAGATCGTTTCCGTCGTTTAGATCGTTTCCGTCGTTCAGATCGTTTCTGTCCTTCAGATCGTTTCAGTCCTTCAAATCGTTTCCCTCATCAACTCGTTTCCGTCGTTCAGATCGTTTCAGTCGTTCAGATCGTTTCCGTCGTTCAGATCGTTTCAGTCGTTCAGATCGTTTCCGTCGTTCAGATCGTTTCAGTCGTTCAGATCGTTTCCGTCGCTCAGATCGTTTCAGTCGTTAAGATCGTTTCTGTCGTTCAGATCGTTTAAGTCGTTCAGATCGTTTCAGTCGTTCAGATCGTTTCAGTCCTTCAAATCGTTTCCCTCATCAGCTCGTTTCTGTCGTTCAGATCGTTTCAGTCGTTCAGATCGTTTCAGTCGTTCAGATCGTTTTCGTCGTTCAGATCGTTTAAGTCGTTCAGATCGTTTCCGTCGTTCAGATCGTTTCTGTCCTTCAGATCGTTTCAGTCCTTCAAATCGTTTCCCTCATCAGCTCGTTTCCGTCGTTCAGATCGTTTCTGTCGTTCAGATCGTTTCCGTCGTTCAGATCGTTTAAGTCGTTCAGATCGTTTCCGTCGTTCAGATCGTTTCCGTCGTTCAGATCGTTTCCGTCGTTCAGTTCGTTTCCGTCGTTCAGATCGTTTCAGCCGTTCAGATCATTTCACTCGTTCAGATCGTTTCCCTCATCAGCTCTTTTCAGTCGTTCAGATCGTTTCCGTCGTTCAGGTCGTTTCCATCGTTCAGCTCTTTTAAGTCGTTCAGATCGTTTCCGTCGTTCAGATCGTTTCCGTCGTTCAGATCGTTTCCGTCGTTCAGATCGTTTCAGTCGTTCAGATCGTTTCAGTCCTTAAAGATCGTTTCAGTCGTTCAGCTCTTTTCAGTCGTTCACCTCGTTTCCGTCGTTCAGATCGTTTCAGTCCTTCAGATCGTTTCAGTCCTTCAAATCGTTTCCCTCATCAGCTCTTTTCAGTCGTTCAGATCGTTTCAATCGTTCAGATCGTTTACGTCGATGAGATCGTTTCAGTCGTTCAGATCGTTTCAGTCGTTCAGATCGTTTCAGTCGTTCAGATCGTTTCTGTCGTTCAGATCGTTTAAGTCGTTCAGATCGTTTCAGTCCTTCAGATCGTTTCAGTCCTTCAAATCGTTTCCCTCATCAGCTCGTTTCAGTCGTTCAGATCGTTTCTGTCGTTCAGATCGTTTCCGTCGTTCAGATCGTTTAAGTCGTTCAGATCGTTTCCGTCGTTCAGATCGTTTCCGTCGTTCAGATCGTTTCCGTCGTTCAGTTCGTTTCCGTCGTTCAGATCGTTTCAGCCGTTCAGATCATTTCACTCGTTCAGATCGTTTCCCTCATCAGCTCTTTTCAGTCGTTCAGATCGTTTCCGTCGTTCAGGTCGTTTCCATCGTTCAGCTCTTTTAAGTCGTTCAGATCGTTTCCGTCGTTCAGATCGTTTCCGTCGTTCAGATCGTTTCCGTCGTTCAGATCGTTTCAGTCGTTCAGATCGTTTCAGTCCTTAAAGATCGTTTCAGTCGTTCAGCTCTTTTCAGTCGTTCACCTCGTTTCCGTCGTTCAGATCGTTTCAGTCCTTCAGATCGTTTCAGTCCTTCAAATCGTTTCCCTCATCAGCTCTTTTCAGTCGTTCAGATCGTTTCAATCGTTCAGATCGTTTACGTCGATGAGATCGTTTCAGTCGTTCAGATCGTTTCAGTCGTTCAGATCGTTTCAGTCGTTCAGATCGTTTCTGTCGTTCAGATCGTTTCTGTCGTTCAGATCGTTTCCGTCGTTCAGATCGTTTCTGTCCTTCAGATCGTTTCAGTCCTTCATATCGTTTCCGTCGTTCAGATCGTTTCCGTCGTTCAGATCGTTTCTGTCCTTCAGATCGTTTCAGTCGTTCAGATCGTTTCAGTCGTTCAGATCGTTTCCGTCGTTCAGATCGTTTCAGTCGTTCAGATCGTTTCTGTCGTTCAGATCGTTTCCGTCGTTCAGATCGTTTAAGTCGTTCAGATCGTTTCCGTCGTTCAGATCGTTTCTGTCGTTCAGATCGTTTCCGTCGTTCAGATCGTTTCACTCGTTCAGATCCTTTCAGTCGTTCAGATCGTTTCACTCGTTCAGATCGTTTCAGTCGTTCAGATCTTTTCAGTCGTTCAGATCGTTTCCGTCGTTCAGATCGTTTACCTCATCAGCTCTTTTCAGTCGTTCAGATCGTTTCTGTCGTTCAGATTGTTTCAGTCGTTCAGATCTTTTCAGTCGTTCAGTTCGTTTCCGTCGTTCAGATCGTTTCAGTCGTTCAGATCGTTTAAGTCGTTCAGATCGTTTCAGTCCTTCAGATCGTTTCAGTCCTTCAAATCGTTTCCCTCATCAGCTCGTTTCCGTCGTTCAGATCGTTTCCGTCGTTCAGATCGTTTCCGTCGTTCAGATCGTTTCCGTCGTTCAGTTCGTTTCCGTCGTTCAGATCGTTTCAGTCGTTCAGATCATTTCTGTCGTTCAGATCGTTTCAGTCGTTCAGATCGTTTCCGTCGTTCAGATCGTTTCCGTCGTTCAGGTCGTTTCCGTCGTTCAGGTCGTTTCTGTCGTTCAGATCGTTTCCGTCGTTCAGATCGTTTAAGTCGTTCAGATCGTTTCCGTCGTTCAGATCGTTTCTGTCGTTCAGATCGTTTCCGTCGTTCAGATCGTTTCACTCGTTCAGATCCTTTCAGTCGTTCAGATCGTTTCACTCGTTCAGATCGTTTCAGTCGTTCAGATCTTTTCAGTCGTTCAGATCGTTTCCGTCGTTCAGATCGTTTACCTCATCAGCTCTTTTCAGTCGTTCAGATCGTTTCTGTCGTTCAGATTGTTTCAGTCGTTCAGATCTTTTCAGTCGTTCAGTTCGTTTCCGTCGTTCAGATCGTTTCAGTCGTTCAGATCGTTTAAGTCGTTCAGATCGTTTCAGTCCTTCAGATCGTTTCAGTCCTTCAAATCGTTTCCCTCATCAGCTCGTTTCCGTCGTTCAGATCGTTTCCGTCGTTCAGATCGTTTCCGTCGTTCAGATCGTTTCCGTCGTTCAGATCGTTTCCGTCGTTCAGTTCGTTTCCGTCGTTCAGATCGTTTCAGTCGTTCAGATCGTTTCCCTCATCAGATCGTTTCAGTCGTTCAGATCATTTCTGTCGTTCAGATCGTTTCAGTCGTTCAGATCGTTTCCGTCGTTCAGATCGTTTCCGTCGTTCAGATCGTTTCCGTCGTTCAGGTCGTTTCCGTCGTTCAGGTCGTTTCTGTCGTTCAGATCGTTTCCGTCGTTCAGATCGTTTCCGTCGTTCAGAACGTTTCCGTCGTTCAGATCGTTTCCGTCGTTCAGATCGTTTCCGTCCTTCAGATTGTTTCAGTCCTTCAAATCGTTTCCCTCATCAGCTCGTTTCCGTCGTTCAGATCGTTTCTGTCGTTCAGATCGTTTCAGTCCTTCAAATCGTTTCCCTCATCAACTCGTTTCAGTCGTTCAGATCGTTTCTGTCGTTCAGATCGTTTCCGTCGTTCAGATCGTTTCCGTCGTTTAGATCGTTTCCGTCGTTCAGATCGTTTCTGTCCTTCAGATCGTTTCAGTCCTTCAAATCGTTTCCCTCATCAACTCGTTTCCGTCGTTCAGATCGTTTCAGTCGTTCAGATCGTTTCCGTCGTTCAGATCGTTTCAGTCGTTCAGATCGTTTCCGTCGTTCAGATCGTTTCAGTCGTTCAGATCGTTTCCGTCGCTCAGATCGTTTCAGTCGTTAAGATCGTTTCTGTCGTTCAGATCGTTTAAGTCGTTCAGATCGTTTCAGTCGTTCAGATCGTTTCAGTCCTTCAAATCGTTTCCCTCATCAGCTCGTTTCTGTCGTTCAGATCGTTTCAGTCGTTCAGATCGTTTCAGTCGTTCAGATCGTTTTCGTCGTTCAGATCGTTTAAGTCGTTCAGATCGTTTCCGTCGTTCAGATCGTTTCTGTCCTTCAGATCGTTTCAGTCCTTCAAATCGTTTCCCTCATCAGCTCGTTTCCGTCGTTCAGATCGTTTCTGTCGTTCAGATCGTTTCCGTCGTTCAGATCGTTTAAGTCGTTCAGATCGTTTCCGTCGTTCAGATCGTTTCCGTCGTTCAGATCGTTTCCGTCGTTCAGTTCGTTTCCGTCGTTCAGATCGTTTCAGCCGTTCAGATCATTTCACTCGTTCAGATCGTTTCCCTCATCAGCTCTTTTCAGTCGTTCAGATCGTTTCCGTCGTTCAGATCGTTTCTGTCCTTCAGATCGTTTCAGTCGTTCAGATCGTTTCAGTCCTTAAAGATCGTTGCAGTCGTTCAGCTCTTTTCAGTCGTTCACCTCGTTTCCGTCGTTCAGATCGTTTCAGTCCTTCAGATTGTTTCAGTCCTTCAAATCGTTTCCCTCATCAGCTCTTTTCAGTCGTTCAGATCGTTTCAATCGTTCAGATCGTTTACGTCGATGAGATCGTTTCAGTCGTTCAGATCGTTTCAGTCGTTCAGATCGTTTCAGTCGTTCAGATCGTTTCTGTCGTTCAGATCGTTTAAGTCGTTCAGATCGTTTCAGTCGTTCAGATCGTTTCAGTCCTTCAAATCGTTTCCCTCATCAGCTCGTTTCAGTCGTTCAGATCGTTTCTGTCGTTCAGATCGTTTCCGTCGTTCAGATCGTTTCTGTCCTTCAGATCGTTTCAGTCCTTCATATCGTTTCCGTCGTTCAGATCGTTTCCGTCGTTCAGATCGTTTCTGTCCTTCAGATCGTTTCAGTCGTTCAGATCGTTTCAGTCGTTCAGATCGTTTCCGTCGTTCAGATCGTTTCAGTCGTTCAGATCGTTTCAGTCGTTCAGATCGTTTCCCTCATCAGCTCTTTTCAGTCGTTCAGATCGTTTCTGTCGTTCAGATCGTTTCTGTCGTTCAGATCGTTTCTGTCGTTCAGATCGTTTCAGTCGTTCAGATCGTTTTCGTCGATGAGGTCGTTTCCGTCGTTCAGATCGTTTCCGTCGTTCAGATCGTTTCTGTCGTTCAGATCGTTTCCGTCGTTCAGATCGTTTAAGTCGTTCAGATCGTTTCCGTCGTTCAGATCGTTTCTGTCGTTCAGATCGTTTCCGTCGTTCAGATCGTTTCACTCGTTCAGATCCTTTCAGTCGTTCAGATCGTTTCACTCGTTCAGATCGTTTCAGTCGTTCAGATCTTTTCAGTCGTTCAGATCGTTTCCGTCGTTCAGATCGTTTACCTCATCAGCTCTTTTCAGTCGTTCAGATCGTTTCTGTCGTTCAGATTGTTTCAGTCGTTCAGATCTTTTCAGTCGTTCAGTTCGTTTCCGTCGTTCAGATCGTTTCAGTCGTTCAGATCGTTTAAGTCGTTCAGATCGTTTCAGTCCTTCAGATCGTTTCAGTCCTTCAAATCGTTTCCCTCATCAGCTCGTTTCCGTCGTTCAGATCGTTTCTGTCGTTCAGATCGTTTCAGTCGTTCAGATCGTTTAAGTCCTTCAGATCGTTTCAGTCCTTCAAATCGTTTCCCTCATCAGCTCGTTTCAGTCGTTCAGTTCGTTTCCGTCGTTCAGATCGTTTCAGTCGTTCAGATCGTTTAAGTCGTTCAGATCGTTTCAGTCCTTCAGATCGTTTCAGTCCTTCAAATCGTTTCCCTCATCAGCTCGTTTCCGTCGTTCAGATCGTTTCTGTCGTTCAGATCGTTTAAGTCGTTCAGATCGTTTCAGTCCTTCAGATCGTTTCAGTCCTTCAAATCGTTTCCCTCATCAGCTCGTTTCCGTCGTTCAGATCGTTTCTGTCGTTCAGATCGTTTCAGTCGTTCAGATCGTGTCTGTCGTTCAGATCGTTTCCGTCGTTCAGATCGTTTCCGTCGTTCAGATCGTTTCCGTCGTTCAGATCGTTTCTGTCCTTCAGATCGTTTCCGTCGTTCAGATCGTTTCCGTCGTTCAGATCGTTTCCGTCGTTCAGATCGTTTCCGTCGTTCAGATCGTTTCTGTCCTTCAGATCGTTTCCGTCGTTCAAATCGTTTCCCTCATCAGCTCGTTTCCGTCGTTCAGATCGTTTCAGTCGTTCAGATCGTTTCTGTCGTTCAGATCGTTTCAGTCGTTCAGATCGTTTCACTCGTTCAGATCGTTTACCTCATCAGCTCTTTTAAGTCGTTCAGATCGTTTCCGTCGTTCAGATCGTTTCAGTCGTTCAGATCGTTTCACTCGTTCAGATCGTTTCACTCGTTCAGATCGTTTACCTCATCAGCTCTTTTAAGTCGTTCAGATCGTTTCAGTCGTTCAGATCGTTTCACTCGTTCAGATCGTTTCCGTCGTTCAGATCGTTTCAGTCGTTCAGATCGTTTCAGTCGTTCAGATCGTTTCACTCGTTCAGATCATTTCCGTCGTTCAGATCGTTTCACTCGTTCAGATCGTTTCCGTCGTTCAGATCGTTTCTGTCGTTCAGATCGTTTCAGTCGTTCAGATCTTTTCAGCCGTTCAGTTCGTTTCTGTCGTTCAGATCTTTTCAGTCGTTCAGTTCGTTTCCGTCGTTCAGATCGTTTCAGTCGTTCAGATCGTTTAAGTCGTTCAGATCATTTCAGTCCTTCAGATCGTTTCAGTCCTTCAAATCGTTTCCCTCATCAGCTCGTTTCCGTCGTTCAGATCGTTTCTGTCGTTCAGATCGTTTAAGTCGTTCAGCTCGTTTCCGTCGTTCAGATCGTTTCCGTCGTTCAAATCGTTTCAGTCGTTCAGTTCGTTTCCGTCGTTCAGATCGTTTCAGTCGTTCAGATCGTTTCCCTCATCAGCTCGTTTCCGTCGTTCAGATCGTTTCCCTCATCAGCTCGTTTCCGTCGTTCAGATCGTTTCTGTCGTTCAGATCGTTTCCGTCGTTCAGATCGTTTCCGTCGTTCAGATCGTTTCCGTCGTTCAGTTCGTTTCCGTCGTTCAGATCGTTTCAGTCGTTCAGATCGTTTCCCTCATCAGCTCTTTTCAGTCGTTCAGATCGTTTTCGTCGATGAGGTCGTTTCCGTCGTTCTGATCGTTTCAGTCGTTCAGATCGTTTCCGTCGTTCAGGTCGTTTCCGTCGTTCAGGTCGTTTCTGTCGTTCAGAACGTTTCCGTCGTTCAGATCGTTTCCGTCGTTCAGATCGTTTCCGTCGTTCAGATCGTTTCCGTCGTTCAGATCGTTTCCGTCCTTCAGATTGTTTCAGTCCTTCAAATCGTTTCCCTCATCAGCTCGTTTCCGTCGTTCAGATCGTTTCTGTCGTTCAGATCGTTTCAGTCGTTCAGATCGTTTCTGTCGTTCAGATCTTTTCAGTCGTTCAGTTCGTTTCTGTCGTTCAGATCGTTTCTGTCGTTCAGATCGTTTAAGTCGTTCAGATCGTTTCAGTCGTTCAGATCGTTTCAGTCCTTCATATCGTTTCCGTCGTTCAGATCGTTTCCGTCGTTCAGATCGTTTCAGTCGTTCAGATCGTTTCAGTCGTTCAGATCGTTTCAGTCGTTCAGATCGTTTCTGTCATTCAGATCGTTTCCGTCGTTCAGATCATTTCCGTCGTTCAGATCGTTTCCGTCGTTCAGATCGTTTCTGTCCTTCAGATCGTTTCAGTCCTTCAAATCGTTTCCCTCATCAACTCGTTTCCGTCGTTCAGATCGTTTCAGTCGTTCAGATCGTTTCCGTCGTTCAGATCGTTTCAGTCGTTCAGATCGTTTCCGTCGTTCAGATCGTTTCAGTCGTTCAGATCGTTTCCGTCGCTCAGATCGTTTCAGTCGTTAAGATCGTTTCTGTCGTTCAGATCGTTTAAGTCGTTCAGATCGTTTCAGTCGTTCAGATCGTTTCAGTCCTTCAAATCGTTTCCCTCATCAGCTCGTTTCCGTCGTTCAGATCGTTTCAGTCGTTCAGATCGTTTCAGTCGTTCAGATCGTTTTCGTCGTTCAGATCGTTTAAGTCGTTCAGATCGTTTCCGTCGTTCAGATCGTTTCTGTCCTTGAGATCGTTTCAGTCCTTCAAATCGTTTCCCTCATCAGCTCGTTTCCGTCGTTCAGATCGTTTCTGTCGTTCAGATCGTTTCCGTCGTTCAGATCGTTTAAGTCGTTAAGATCGTTTCCGTCGTTCAGATCGTTTCCATCGTTCAGCTCTTTTAAGTCGTTCAGATCGTTTCTGTCGTTCAGATCGTTTCCGTCGTTCAGATCGTTTCCGTCGTTCAGATCGTTTCCGTCGTTCAGATCGTTTCAGTCGTTCAGATCGTTTCAGTCCTTAAAGATCGTTTCAGTCGTTCAGCTCTTTTCAGTCGTTCAGCTCGTTTCCGTCGTTCAGATCGTTTCAATCGTTCAGATCGTTTACGTCGATGAGATCGTTTCAGTCGTTCAGATCGTTTCAGTCGTTCAGATCGTTTCAGTCGTTCAGATCGTTTCTGTCGTTCAGATCGTTTAAGTCGTTCAGATCGTTTCAGTCCTTCAGATCGTTTCAGTCCTTCAAATCGTTTCCCTCATCAGCTCGTTTCAGTCGTTCAGATCGTTTCAGTCCTTCAAATCGTTTCCGTCGTTCAGATCGTTTCCGTCGTTCAGATCGTTTCAGTCGTTCAGATCGTTTCAGTCGTTCAGATCGTTTCAGTCGTTCAGATCGTTTCTGTCGTTCAGATCGTTTCCGTCGTTCAGATCATTTCCGTCGTTCAGATCGTTTCCGTCGTTCAGATCGTTTCTGTCCTTCAGATCGTTTCAGTCCTTCAAATCGTTTCCCTCATCAACTCGTTTCCGTCGTTCAGATCGTTTCAGTCGTTCAGATCGTTTCCGTCGTTCAGATCGTTTCAGTCGTTCAGATCGTTTCCGTCGTTCAGATCGTTTCAGTCGTTCAGATCGTTTCCATCGCTCAGATCGTTTCAGTCGTTAAGATCGTTTCTGTCGTTCAGATCGTTTAAGTCGTTCAGATCGTTTCAGTCGTTCAGATCGTTTCAGTCCTTCAAATCGTTTCCCTCATCAGCTCGTTTCCGTCGTTCAGATCGTTTCAGTCGTTCAGATCGTTTCAGTCGTTCAGATCGTTTTCGTCGTTCAGATCGTTTAAGTCGTTCAGATCGTTTCCGTCGTTCAGATCGTTTCTGTCCTTCAGATCGTTTCAGTCCTTCAAATCGTTTCCCTCATCAGCTCGTTTCCGTCGTTCAGATCGTTTCTGTCGTTCAGATCGTTTCCGTCGTTCAGATCGTTTAAGTCGTTAAGATCGTTTCCGTCGTTCAGATCGTTTCCGTCGTTCAGTTCGTTTCCGTCGTTCAGATCGTTTCAGCCGTTCAGATCATTTCACTCGTTCAGATCGTTTCCGTCGTTCAGGTCGTTTCCATCGTTCAGCTCTTTTAAGTCGTTCAGATCGTTTCTGTCGTTCAGATCGTTTCCGTCGTTCAGATCGTTTCCGTCGTTCAGATCGTTTCAGTCCTTAAAGATCGTTTCAGTCGTTCAGCTCTTTTCAGTCGTTCAGCTCGTTTCCGTCGTTCAGATCGTTTCAGTCGTTCAGATCGTTTCAGTCCTTCAAATCGTTTCCCTCATCAGCTCTTTTCAGTCGTTCAGATCGTTTCAATCGTTCAGATCGTTTACGTCGATGAGATCGTTTCAGTCGTTCAGATCGTTTCAGTCGTTCAGATCGTTTCAGTCGTTCAGATCGTTTCTGTCGTTCAGATCGTTTAAGTCGTTCAGATCGTTTCAGTCCTTCAGATCGTTTCAGTCCTTCAAATCGTTTCCCTCATCAGCTCGTTTCAGTCGTTCAGATCGTTTCTGTCGTTCAGATCGTTTCCGTCGTTCAGATCGTTTCTGTCCTTCAGATCGTTTCAGTCGTTCAGATCGTTTCAGTCGTTCAGATCGTTTTCGTCGATGAGGTCGTTTCCGTCGTTCAGATCGTTTCAGTCGTTCAGATCGTTTCCGTCGCTCAGATCATTTCAGTCGTTCAGATCATTTCAGTCGTTCAGATCGTTTCCCTCATCAGCTCTTTTCAGTCGTTCAGATCGTTTCTGTCGTTCAGATCATTTCCCTCATCAGCTCGTTTCCGTCGTTCAGATCGTTTCTGTCGTTCAGATCGTTTCCGTCGTTCAGATCGTTTCCGTCGTTCAGATCGTTTCCGTCGTTCAGTTCGTTTCCGTCGTTCAGATCGTTTCAGTCGTTCAGATCGTTTCCCTCATCAGCTCTTTTCAGTCGTTCAGATCGTTTTCGTCGATGAGGTCGTTTCCGTCGTTCAGATCGTTTCAGTCATTCAGATCGTTTCCGTCGCTCAGATCGTTTCAGTCGTTCAGATCATTTCCGTCGTTCAGATCGTTTCAGTCGTTCAGATCGTTTCCGTCGTTCAGATCGTTTCCGTCGTTCAGATCGTTTCCGTCGTTCAGATCGTTTCCGTCGTTCAGATCGTTTCCGTCGTTCAGATCGTTTCCGTCGTTCAGTTCGTTTCCGTCGTTCAGATCGTTTCAGTCGTTCAGATCGTTTCCCTCATCAGCTCTTTTCAGTCGTTCAGATCGTTTTCGTCGATGAGGTCGTTTCCGTCGTTCAGATCGTTTCCGTCGTTCAGATCGTTTCAGTCGTTCAGATCGTTTCAGTCCTTAAAGATCGTTTCAGTCGTTCAGCTCTTTTCAGTCGTTCACCTCGTTTCCGTCGTTCAGATCGTTTCAGTCCTTCAGATCGTTTCAGTCCTTCAAATCGTTTCCCTCATCAGCTCTTTTCAGTCGTTCAGATCGTTTCAATCGTTCAGATCGTTTACGTCGATGAGATCGTTTCAGTCGTTCAGATCGTTTCAGTCGTTCAGATCGTTTCAGTCGTTCAGATCGTTTCTGTCGTTCAGATCGTTTAAGTCGTTCAGATCGTTTCAGTCGTTCAGATCGTTTCAGTCCTTCAAATCGTTTCCCTCATCAGCTCGTTTCAGTCGTTCAGATCGTTTCTGTCGTTCAGATCGTTTCCGTCGTTCAGATCGTTTCTGTCCTTCAGATCGTTTCAGTCCTTCATATCGTTTCCGTCGTTCAGATCGTTTCCGTCGTTCAGATCGTTTCTGTCCTTCAGATCGTTTCAGTCGTTCAGATCGTTTCAGTCGTTCAGATCGTTTCCGTCGTTCAGATCGTTTCAGTCGTTCAGATCGTTTCAGTCGTTCAGATCGTTTCCCTCATCAGCTCTTTTCAGTCGTTCAGATCGTTTCTGTCGTTCAGATCGTTTCTGTCGTTCAGATCGTTTCAGTCGTTCAGATCGTTTTCGTCGATGAGGTCGTTTCCGTCGTTCAGATCGTTTCCGTCGTTCAGATCGTTTCTGTCGTTCAGATCGTTTCCGTCGTTCAGATCGTTTAAGTCGTTCAGATCGTTTCCGTCGTTCAGATCGTTTCTGTCGTTCAGATCGTTTCCGTCGTTCAGATCGTTTCACTCGTTCAGATCCTTTCAGTCGTTCAGATCGTTTCACTCGTTCAGATCGTTTCAGTCGTTCAGATCTTTTCAGTCGTTCAGATCGTTTCCGTCGTTCAGATCGTTTACCTCATCAGCTCTTTTCAGTCGTTCAGATCGTTTCTGTCGTTCAGATTGTTTCAGTCGTTCAGATCTTTTCAGTCGTTCAGTTCGTTTCCGTCGTTCAGATCGTTTCAGTCGTTCAGATCGTTTAAGTCGTTCAGATCGTTTCAGTCCTTCAGATCGTTTCAGTCCTTCAAATCGTTTCCCTCATCAGCTCGTTTCCGTCGTTCAGATCGTTTCTGTCGTTCAGATCGTTTCAGTCCTTCAGATCGTTTCAGTCCTTCAAATCGTTTCCCTCATCAGCTCGTTTCAGTCGTTCAGTTCGTTTCCGTCGTTCAGATCGTTTCAGTCGTTCAGATCGTTTAAGTCGTTCAGATCGTTTCAGTCCTTCAGATCGTTTCAGTCCTTCAAATCGTTTCCCTCATCAGCTCGTTTCCATCGTTCAGATCGTTTCTGTCGTTCAGATCGTTTAAGTCGTTCAGATCGTTTCAGTCCTTCAGATCGTTTCAGTCCTTCAAATCGTTTCCCTCATCAGCTCTTTTCAGTCGTTCAGATCGTTTCTGTCGTTCAGATCATTTCCCTCATCAGCTCGTTTCCGTCGTTCAGATCGTTTCTGTCGTTCAGATCGTTTCCGTCGTTCAGATCGTTTCCGTCGTTCAGATCGTTTCCGTCGTTCAGTTCGTTTCCGTCGTTCAGATCGTTTCAGTCGTTCAGATCGTTTCCCTCATCAGCTCTTTTCAGTCGTTCAGATCGTTTTCGTCGATGAGGTCGTTTCCGTCGTTCAGATCGTTTCAGTCATTCAGATCGTTTCCGTCGCTCAGATCGTTTCAGTCGTTCAGATCATTTCTGTCGTTCAGATCGTTTCAGTCGTTCAGATCGTTTCCGTCGTTCAGATCGTTTCCGTCGTTCAGATCGTTTCCGTCGTTCAGATCGTTTCCGTCGTTCAGATCGTTTCCGTCGTTCAGTTCGTTTCCGTCGTTCAGATCGTTTCAGTCGTTCAGATCGTTTCCCTCATCAGCTCTTTTCAGTCGTTCAGATCGTTTTCGTCGATGAGGTCGTTTCCGTCGTTCAGATCGTTTCCGTCGTTCAGATCGTTTCAGTCGTTCAGATCGTTTCAGTCCTTAAAGATCGTTTCAGTCGTTCAGCTCTTTTCAGTCGTTCACCTCGTTTCCGTCGTTCAGATCGTTTCAGTCCTTCAGATCGTTTCAGTCGTTCAGATCGTTTCCCTCATCAGCTCTTTTCAGTCGTTCAGATCGTTTCTGTCGTTCAGATCGTTTCTGTCGTTCAGATCGTTTCTGTCGTTCAGATCGTTTCAGTCGTTCAGATCGTTTTCGTCGATGAGGTCGTTTCCGTCGTTCAGATCGTTTCCGTCGTTCAGATCGTTTCTGTCGTTCAGATCGTTTCCGTCGTTCAGATCGTTTAAGTCGTTCAGATCGTTTCCGTCGTTCAGATCGTTTCTGTCGTTCAGATCGTTTCCGTCGTTCAGATCGTTTCACTCGTTCAGATCCTTTCAGTCGTTCAGATCGTTTCACTCGTTCAGATCGTTTCAGTCGTTCAGATCTTTTCAGTCGTTCAGATCGTTTCCGTCGTTCAGATCGTTTACCTCATCAGCTCTTTTCAGTCGTTCAGATCGTTTCTGTCGTTCAGATTGTTTCAGTCGTTCAGATCTTTTCAGTCGTTCAGTTCGTTTCCGTCGTTCAGATCGTTTCAGTCGTTCAGATCGTTTAAGTCGTTCAGATCGTTTCAGTCCTTCAGATCGTTTCAGTCCTTCAAATCGTTTCCCTCATCAGCTCGTTTCCGTCGTTCAGATCGTTTCTGTCGTTCAGATCGTTTCAGTCCTTCAGATCGTTTCAGTCCTTCAAATCGTTTCCCTCATCAGCTCGTTTCAGTCGTTCAGTTCGTTTCCGTCGTTCAGATCGTTTCAGTCGTTCAGATCGTTTAAGTCGTTCAGATCGTTTCAGTCCTTCAGATCGTTTCAGTCCTTCAAATCGTTTCCCTCATCAGCTCGTTTCCGTCGTTCAGATCGTTTCTGTCGTTCAGATCGTTTAAGTCGTTCAGATCGTTTCAGTCCTTCAGATCGTTTCAGTCCTTCAAATCGTTTCCCTCATCAGCTCGTTTCAGTCGTTCAGATCGTTTCTGTCATTCAGATCGTTTCCGTCGTTCAGATCGTTTCTGTCCTTCAGATCGTTTCAGTCGTTCAGATCGTTTCAGTCGTTCAGATCGTTTCAGTCGTTCAGATCGTTTTCGTCGATGAGGTCGTTTCCGTCGTTCAGATCGTTTCAGTCGTTCAGATCGTTTCCGTCGCTCAGATCATTTCAGTCGTTCAGATCGTTTCCCTCATCAGCTCTTTTCAGTCGTTCAGATCGTTTCTGTCGTTCAGATCATTTCCCTCATCAGCTCGTTTCCGTCGTTCAGATCGTTTCTGTCGTTCAGATCGTTTCCGTCGTTCAGATCGTTTCCGTCGTTCAGATCGTTTCCGTCGTTCAGTTCGTTTCCGTCGTTCAGATCGTTTCAGTCGTTCAGATCGTTTCCCTCATCAGCTCTTTTCAGTCGTTCAGATCGTTTTCGTCGATGAGGTCGTTTCCGTCGTTCAGATCGTTTCAGTCATTCAGATCGTTTCCGTCGCTCAGATCGTTTCAGTCGTTCAGATCATTTCTGTCGTTCAGATCGTTTCCGTCGTTCAGATCGTTTCCGTCGTTCAGATCGTTTCCGTCGTTCAGATCGTTTCCGTCGTTCAGTTCGTTTCCGTCGTTCAGATCGTTTCAGTCGTTCAGATCGTTTCCCTCATCAGCTCTTTTCAGTCGTTCAGATCGTTTTCGTCGATGAGGTCGTTTCCGTCGTTCAGATCGTTTCCGTCGTTCAGATCGTTTCAGTCGTTCAGATCGTTTCAGTCCTTAAAGATCGTTTCAGTCGTTCAGCTCTTTTCAGTCGTTCACCTCGTTTCCGTCGTTCAGATCGTTTCAGTCCTTCAGATCGTTTCAGTCCTTCAAATCGTTTCCCTCATCAGCTCTTTTCAGTCGTTCAGATCGTTTCAATCGTTCAGATCGTGTACGTCGATGAGATCGTTTCAGTCGTTCAGATCGTTTCAGTCGTTCAGATCGTTTCAGTCGTTATGATCGTTTCTGTCGTTCAGATCGTTTAAGTCGTTCAGATCGTTTCAGTCGTTCAGATCGTTTCAGTCCTTCAAATCGTTTCCCTCATCAGCTCGTTTCAGTCGTTCAGATCGTTTCTGTCGTTCAGATCGTTTCCGTCGTTCAGATCGTTTCTGTCCTTCAGATCGTTTCAGTCCTTCATATCGTTTCCGTCGTTCAGATCGTTTCCGTCGTTCAGATCGTTTCTGTCCTTCAGATCGTTTCAGTCGTTCAGATCGTTTCAGTCGTTCAGATCGTTTCCGTCGTTCAGATCGTTTCAGTCGTTCAGATCGTTTCAGTCGTTCAGATCGTTTCCCTCATCAGCTCTTTTCAGTCGTTCAGATCGTTTCTGTCGTTCAGATCGTTTCTGTCGTTCAGATCGTTTCAGTCGTTCAGATCGTTTTCGTCGATGAGGTCGTTTCCGTCGTTCAGATCGTTTCCGTCGTTCAGATCGTTTCTGTCGTTCAGATCGTTTCCGTCGTTCAGATCGTTTAAGTCGTTCAGATCGTTTCCGTCGTTCAGATCGTTTCTGTCGTTCAGATCGTTTCCGTCGTTCAGATCGTTTCACTCGTTCAGATCCTTTCAGTCGTTCAGATCGTTTCACTCGTTCAGATCGTTTCAGTCGTTCAGATCTTTTCAGTCGTTCAGATCGTTTCCGTCGTTCAGATCGTTTCAGTCGTTCAGATCGTTTCCCTCATCAGCTCTTTTCAGTCGTTCAGATCGTTTTCGTCGATGAGGTCGTTTCCGTCGTTCAGATCGTTTCAGTCATTCAGATCGTTTCCGTCGCTCAGATCGTTTCAGTCGTTCAGATCATTTCTGTCGTTCAGATCGTTTCCGTCGTTCAGATCGTTTCCGTCGTTCAGATCGTTTCCGTCGTTCAGATCGTTTCCGTCGTTCAGTTCGTTTCCGTCGTTCAGATCGTTTCAGTCGTTCAGATCGTTTCCCTCATCAGCTCTTTTCAGTCGTTCAGATCGTTTTCGTCGATGAGGTCGTTTCCGTCGTTCAGATCGTTTCCGTCGTTCAGATCGTTTCAGTCGTTCAGATCGTTTCAGTCCTTAAAGATCGTTTCAGTCGTTCAGCTCTTTTCAGTCGTTCACCTCGTTTCCGTCGTTCAGATCGTTTCAGTCCTTCAGATCGTTTCAGTCCTTCAAATCGTTTCCCTCATCAGCTCTTTTCAGTCGTTCAGATCGTTTCAATCGTTCAGATCGTGTACGTCGATGAGATCGTTTCAGTCGTTCAGATCGTTTCAGTCGTTCAGATCGTTTCAGTCGTTATGATCGTTTCTGTCGTTCAGATCGTTTAAGTCGTTCAGATCGTTTCAGTCGTTCAGATCGTTTCAGTCCTTCAAATCGTTTCCCTCATCAGCTCGTTTCAGTCGTTCAGATCGTTTCTGTCGTTCAGATCGTTTCCGTCGTTCAGATCGTTTCTGTCCTTCAGATCGTTTCAGTCCTTCATATCGTTTCCGTCGTTCAGATCGTTTCCGTCGTTCAGATCGTTTCTGTCCTTCAGATCGTTTCAGTCGTTCAGATCGTTTCAGTCGTTCAGATCGTTTCCGTCGTTCAGATCGTTTCAGTCGTTCAGATCGTTTCAGTCGTTCAGATCGTTTCCCTCATCAGCTCTTTTCAGTCGTTCAGATCGTTTCTGTCGTTCAGATCGTTTCTGTCGTTCAGATCGTTTCAGTCGTTCAGATCGTTTTCGTCGATGAGGTCGTTTCCGTCGTTCAGATCGTTTCCGTCGTTCAGATCGTTTCTGTCGTTCAGATCGTTTCCGTCGTTCAGATCGTTTAAGTCGTTCAGATCGTTTCCGTCGTTCAGATCGTTTCTGTCGTTCAGATCGTTTCCGTCGTTCAGATCGTTTCACTCGTTCAGATCCTTTCAGTCGTTCAGATCGTTTCACTCGTTCAGATCGTTTCAGTCGTTCAGATCTTTTCAGTCGTTCAGATCGTTTCCGTCGTTCAGATCGTTTACCTCATCAGCTCTTTTCAGTCGTTCAGATCGTTTCTGTCGTTCAGATTGTTTCAGTCGTTCAGATCTTTTCAGTCGTTCAGTTCGTTTCCGTCGTTCAGATCGTTTCAGTCGTTCAGATCGTTTAAGTCGTTCAGATCGTTTCAGTCCTTCAGATCGTTTCAGTCCTTCAAATCGTTTCCCTCATCAGCTCGTTTCCGTCGTTCAGATCGTTTCTGTCGTTCAGATCGTTTCAGTCCTTCAGATCGTTTCAGTCCTTCAAATCGTTTCCCTCATCAGCTCGTTTCAGTCGTTCAGTTCGTTTCCGTCGTTCAGATCGTTTCAGTCGTTCAGATCGTTTAAGTCGTTCAGATCGTTTCAGTCCTTCAGATCGTTTCAGTCCTTCAAATCGTTTCCCTCATCAGCTCGTTTCCGTCGTTCAGATCGTTTCTGTCGTTCAGATCGTTTAAGTCGTTCAGATCGTTTCAGTCCTTCAGATCGTTTCAGTCCTTCAAATCGTTTCCCTCATCAGCTCGTTTCCGTCGTTCAGATCATTTCTGTCGTTCAGATCGTTTCAGTCGTTCAGATCGTGTCTGTCGTTCAGATCGTTTCCGTCGTTCAGATCGTTTCCGTCGTTCAGATCGTTTCTGTCCTTCAGATCGTTTCCGTCGTTCAGATCGTTTCCGTCGTTCAGATCGTTTCCGTCGTTCAGATCGTTTCCGTCGTTCAGATCGTTTCTGTCCTTCAGATCGTTTCCGTCGTTCAGATCGTTTCCGTCGTTCAGATCGTTTCCGTCGTTCAGATCGTTTCCGTCGTTCAGATCGTTTCTGTCCTTCAGATCGTTTCCGTCGTTCAAATCGTTTCCCTCATCAGCTCGTTTCCGTCGTTCAGATCGTTTCAGTCGTTCAGATCGTTTCTGTCGTTCAGATCGTTTCAGTCGTTCAGATCGTTTCACTCGTTCAGATCGTTTACCTCATCAGCTCTTTTAAGTCGTTCAGATCGTTTCCGTCGTTCAGATCGTTTCAGTCGTTCAGATCGTTTCACTCGTTCAGATCGTTTCACTCGTTCAGATCGTTTACCTCATCAGCTCTTTTAAGTCGTTCAGATCGTTTCAGTCGTTCAGATCGTTTCACTCGTTCAGATCGTTTCCGTCGTTCAGATCATTTCCGTCGTTCAGATCGTTTCAGTCGTTCAGATCGTGTCAGTCGTTCAGATCGTTTCCGTCGTTCAGATCGTTTCCGTCGTTCAGATCGTTTCCGTCGTTCAGATCGTTTCTGTCCTTCAGATCGTTTCCGTCGTTCAGATCGTTTCCGTCGTTCAGATCGTTTCCGTCGTTCAGATCGTTTCCGTCGTTCAGATCGTTTCTGTCCTTCAGATCGTTTCCGTCGTTCAGATCGTTTCCGTCGTTCAGATCGTTTCCGTCGTTCAGATCGTTTCCGTCGTTCAGATCGTTTCTGTCCTTCAGATCGTTTCCGTCGTTCAAATCGTTTCCCTCATCAGCTCGTTTCCGTCGTTCAGATCGTTTCAGTCGTTCAGATCGTTTCTGTCGTTCAGATCGTTTCAGTCGTTCAGATCGTTTCACTCGTTCAGATCGTTTACCTCATCAGCTCTTTTAAGTCGTTCAGATCGTTTCCGTCGTTCAGATCGTTTCAGTCGTTCAGATCGTTTCACTCGTTCAGATCGTTTCACTCGTTCAGATCGTTTACCTCATCAGCTCTTTTAAGTCGTTCAGATCGTTTCAGTCGTTCAGATCGTTTCACTCGTTCAGATCGTTTCCGTCGTTCAGATCGTTTCAGTCGTTCAGATCGTTTCAGTCGTTCAGATCGTTTCACTCGTTCAGATCATTTCCGTCGTTCAGATCGTTTCACTCGTTCAGATCGTTTCCGTCGTTCAGATCGTTTCTGTCGTTCAGATCGTTTCAGTCGTTCAGATCGTTTCTGTCGTTCAGATCGTTTCAGTCGTTCAGATCTTTTCAGCCGTTCAGTTCGTTTCTGTCGTTCAGATCTTTTCAGTCGTTCAGTTCGTTTCCGTCGTTCAGATCGTTTCAGTCGTTCAGATCGTTTAAGTCGTTCAGATCGTTTCAGTCCTTCAGATCGTTTCAGTCCTTCAAATCGTTTCCCTCATCAGCTCGTTTCCGTCGTTCAGATCGTTTCTGTCGTTCAGATCGTTTAAGTCGTTCAGCTCGTTTCCGTCGTTCAGATCGTTTCCGTCGTTCAAATCGTTTCAGTCGTTCAGTTCGTTTCCGTCGTTCAGTTCGTTTCCGTCGTTCAGATCGTTTCAGCCGTTCAGATCATTTCACTCGTTCAGATCGTTTCCGTCGTTCAGGTCGTTTCCATCGTTCAGCTCTTTTAAGTCGTTCAGATCGTTTCTGTCGTTCAGATCGTTTCCGTCGTTCAGATCGTTTCCGTCGTTCAGATCGTTTCCGTCGTTCAGATCGTTTCAGTCCTTAAAGATCGTTTCAGTCGTTCAGCTCTTTTCAGTCGTTCAGCTCGTTTCCGTCGTTCAGATCGTTTCAGTCGTTCAGATCGTTTCAGTCCTTCAAATCGTTTCCCTCATCAGCTCTTGTCAGTCGTTCAGATCGTTTCAATCGTTCAGATCGTTTACGTCGATGAGATCGTTTCAGTCGTTCAGATCGTTTCAGTCGTTCAGATCGTTTCAGTCGTTCAGATCGTTTCTGTCGTTCAGATCGTTTAAGTCGTTCAGATCGTTTCAGTCCTTCAGATCGTTTCAGTCCTTCAAATCGTTTCCCTCATCAGCTCGTTTCAGTCGTTCAGATCGTTTCTGTCGTTCAGATCGTTTCCGTCGTTCAGATCGTTTCTGTCCTTCAAATCGTTTCAGTCGTTCAGTTCGTTTCCGTCGTTCAGTTCGTTTCCGTCGTTCAGATCGTTTCAGCCGTTCAGATCATTTCACTCGTTCAGATCGTTTCCGTCGTTCAGGTCGTTTCCATCGTTCAGCTCTTTTAAGTCGTTCAGATCGTTTCTGTCGTTCAGATCGTTTCCGTCGTTCAGATCGTTTCCGTCGTTCAGATCGTTTCCGTCGTTCAGATCGTTTCAGTCCTTAAAGATCGTTTCAGTCGTTCAGCTCTTTTCAGTCGTTCAGCTCGTTTCCGTCGTTCAGATCGTTTCAGTCGTTCAGATCGTTTCAGTCCTTCAAATCGTTTCCCTCATCAGCTCTTTTCAGTCGTTCAGATCGTTTCAATCGTTCAGATCGTTTACGTCGATGAGATCGTTTCAGTCGTTCAGATCGTTTCAGTCGTTCAGATCGTTTCAGTCGTTCAGATCGTTTCTGTCGTTCAGATCGTTTAAGTCGTTCAGATCGTTTCAGTCCTTCAGATCGTTTCAGTCCTTCAAATCGTTTCCCTCATCAGCTCGTTTCAGTCGTTCAGATCGTTTCTGTCGTTCAGATCGTTTCCGTCGTTCAGATCGTTTCTGTCCTTCAGATCGTTTCAGTCGTTCAGATCGTTTCAGTCGTTCAGATCGTTTTCGTCGATGAGGTCGTTTCCGTCGTTCAGATCGTTTCAGTCGTTCAGATCGTTTCCGTCGCTCAGATCATTTCAGTCGTTCAGATCATTTCAGTCGTTCAGATCGTTTCCCTCATCAGCTCTTTTCCGTCGTTCAGATCGTTTCCGTCGTTCAGATCGTTTCCCTCATCAGCTCTTTTCAGTCGTTCAGATCGTTTTCGTCGATGAGGTCGTTTCCGTCGTTCAGATCGTTTCAGTCATTCAGATCGTTTCCGTCGCTCAGATCGTTTCAGTCGTTCAGATCATTTCTGTCGTTCAGATCGTTTCCGTCGTTCAGATCGTTTCCGTCGTTCAGATCGTTTCCGTCGTTCAGATCGTTTCCGTCGTTCAGATCGTTTCCGTCGTTCAGTTCGTTTCCGTCGTTCAGATCGTTTCAGTCGTTCAGATCGTTTCCCTCATCAGCTCTTTTCAGTCGTTCAGATCGTTTTCGTCGATGAGGTCGTTTCCGTCGTTCAGATCGTTTCCGTCGTTCAGATCGTTTCAGTCGTTCAGATCGTTTCAGTCCTTAAAGATCGTTTCAGTCGTTCAGCTCTTTTCAGTCGTTCACCTCGTTTCCGTCGTTCAGATCGTTTCAGTCCTTCAGATCGTTTCAGTCCTTCAAATCGTTTCCCTCATCAGCTCTTTTCAGTCGTTCAGATCGTTTCAATCGTTCAGATCGTTTACGTCGATGAGATCGTTTCAGTCGTTCAGATCGTTTCAGTCGTTCAGATCGTTTCAGTCGTTCAGATCGTTTCTGTCGTTCAGATCGTTTAAGTCGTTCAGATCGTTTCAGTCGTTCAGATCGTTTCAGTCCTTCAAATCGTTTCCCTCATCAGCTCGTTTCAGTCGTTCAGATCGTTTCTGTCGTTCAGATCGTTTCCGTCGTTCAGATCGTTTCTGTCCTTCAGATCGTTTCAGTCCTTCATATCGTTTCCGTCGTTCAGATCGTTTCCGTCGTTCAGATCGTTTCTGTCCTTCAGATCGTTTCAGTCGTTCAGATCGTTTCAGTCGTTCAGATCGTTTCCGTCGTTCAGATCGTTTCAGTCGTTCAGATCGTTTCAGTCGTTCAGATCGTTTCCCTCATCAGCTCTTTTCAGTCGTTCAGATCGTTTCTGTCGTTCAGATTGTTTCAGTCGTTCAGATCTTTTCAGTCGTTCAGTTCGTTTCCGTCGTTCAGATCGTTTCAGTCGTTCAGATCGTTTAAGTCGTTCAGATCGTTTCAGTCCTTCAGATCGTTTCAGTCCTTCAAATCGTTTCCCTCATCAGCTCGTTTCCGTCGTTCAGATCGTTTCTGTCGTTCAGATCGTTTCAGTCCTTCAGATCGTTTCAGTCCTTCAAATCGTTTCCCTCATCAGCTCGTTTCAGTCGTTCAGTTCGTTTCCGTCGTTCAGATCGTTTCAGTCGTTCAGATCGTTTAAGTCGTTCAGATCGTTTCAGTCCTTCAGATCGTTTCAGTCCTTCAAATCGTTTCCCTCATCAGCTCGTTTCCGTCGTTCAGATCGTTTCTGTCGTTCAGATCGTTTAAGTCGTTCAGATCGTTTCAGTCCTTCAGATCGTTTCAGTCCTTCAAATCGTTTCCCTCATCAGCTCGTTTCAGTCGTTCAGATCGTTTCTGTCGTTCAGATCGTTTCCGTCGTTCAGATCGTTTCTGTCCTTCAGATCGTTTCAGTCTTCCAGATCGTTTCAGTCGTTCAGATCGTTTCAGTCGTTCAGATCGTTTTCGTCGATGAGGTCGTTTCCGTCGTTCAGATCGTTTCAGTCGTTCAGATCGTTTCCGTCGCTCAGATCATTTCAGTCGTTCAGATCGTTTCCCTCATCAGCTCTTTTCAGTCGTTCAGATCGTTTCTGTCGTTCAGATCATTTCCCTCATCAGCTCGTTTCCGTCGTTCAGATCGTTTCTGTCGTTCAGATCGTTTCCGTCGTTCAGATCGTTTCCGTCGTTCAGATCGTTTCCGTCGTTCAGTTCGTTTCCGTCGTTCAGATCGTTTCAGTCGTTCAGATCGTTTCCCTCATCAGCTCTTTTCAGTCGTTCAGATCGTTTTCGTCGATGAGGTCGTTTCCGTCGTTCAGATCGTTTCAGTCATTCAGATCGTTTCCGTCGTTCAGATCATTTCTGTCGTTCAGATCGTTTCAGTCGTTCAGATCGTTTCCGTCGTTCAGATCGTTTCCGTCGTTCAGATCGTTTCCGTCGTTCAGATCGTTTCCGTCGTTCAGATCGTTTCCGTCGTTCAGTTCGTTTCCGTCGTTCAGATCGTTTCAGTCGTTCAGATCGTTTCCCTCATCAGCTCTTTTCAGTCGTTCAGATCGTTTTCGTCGATGAGGTCGTTTCCGTCGTTCAGATCGTTTCCGTCGTTCAGATCGTTTCAGTCGTTCAGATCGTTTCAGTCCTTAAAGATCGTTTCAGTCGTTCAGCTCTTTTCAGTCGTTCACCTCGTTTCCGTCGTTCAGATCGTTTCAGTCCTTCAGATCGTTTCAGTCCTTCAAATCGTTTCCCTCATCAGCTCTTTTCAGTCGTTCAGATCGTTTCAATCGTTCAGATCGTGTACGTCGATGAGATCGTTTCAGTCGTTCAGATAGTTTCAGTCGTTCAGATCGTTTCAGTCGTTCAGATCGTTTAAGTCGTTCAGATCGTTTCAGTCGTTCAGATCGTTTCAGTCCTTCAAATCGTTTCCCTCATCAGCTCGTTTCAGTCGTTCAGATCGTTTCTGTCGTTCAGATCGTTTCCGTCGTTCAGATCGTTTCTGTCCTTCAGATCGTTTCAGTCCTTCATATCGTTTCCGTCGTTCAGATCGTTTCCGTCGTTCAGATCGTTTCTGTCCTTCAGATCGTTTCAGTCGTTCAGATCGTTTCAGTCGTTCAGATCGTTTCCGTCGTTCAGATCGTTTCAGTCGTTCAGATCGTTTCAGTCGTTCAGATCGTTTCCCTCATCAGCTCTTTTCAGTCGTTCAGATCGTTTCTGTCGTTCAGATCGTTTCTGTCGTTCAGATCGTTTCAGTCGTTCAGATCGTTTTCGTCGATGAGGTCGTTTCCGTCGTTCAGATCGTTTCCGTCGTTCAGATCGTTTCTGTCGTTCAGATCGTTTCCGTCGTTCAGATCGTTTCACTCGTTCAGATCCTTTCAGTCGTTCAGATCGTTTCACTCGTTCAGATCGTTTCAGTCGTTCAGATCTTTTCAGTCGTTCAGATCGTTTCCGTCGTTCAGATCGTTTACCTCATCAGCTCTTTTCAGTCGTTCAGATCGTTTCTGTCGTTCAGATTGTTTCAGTCGTTCAGATCTTTTCAGTCGTTCAGTTCGTTTCCGTCGTTCAGATCGTTTCAGTCGTTCAGATCGTTTAAGTCGTTCAGATCGTTTCAGTCCTTCAGATCGTTTCAGTCCTTCAAATCGTTTCCCTCATCAGCTCGTTTCCGTCGTTCAGATCGTTTCTGTCGTTCAGATCGTTTCAGTCCTTCAGATCGTTTCAGTCCTTCAAATCGTTTCCCTCATCAGCTCGTTTCAGTCGTTCAGTTCGTTTCCGTCGTTCAGATCGTTTCAGTCGTTCAGATCGTTTAAGTCGTTCAGATCGTTTCAGTCCTTCAGATCGTTTCCCTCATCAGCTCTTTTCAGTCGTTCAGATCGTTTCTGTCGTTCAGATCGTTTCTGTCGTTCAGATCGTGTCTGTCGTTCAGATCGTTTCCGTCGTTCAGATCGTTTCCGTCGTTCAGATCGTTTCCGTCGTTCAGATCGTTTCTGTCCTTCAGATCGTTTCCGTCGTTCAGATCGTTTCCGTCGTTCAGATCGTTTCCGTCGTTCAGATCGTTTCTGTCCTTCAGATCGTTTCCGTCGTTCAGATCGTTTCCGTCGTTCAGATCGTTTCCGTCGTTCAGATCGTTTCCGTCGTTCAGATCGTTTCTGTCCTTCAGATCGTTTCCGTCGTTCAAATCGTTTCCCTCATCAGCTCGTTTCCGTCGTTCAGATCGTTTCAGTCGTTCAGATCGTTTCTGTCGTTCAGATCGTTTCACTCGTTCAGATCGTTTACCTCATCAGCTCTTTTAAGTCGTTCAGATCGTTTCCGTCGTTCAGATCGTTTCAGTCGTTCAGATCGTTTCACTCGTTCAGATCGTTTCACTCGTTCAGATCGTTTACCTCATCAGCTCTTTTAAGTCGTTCAGATCGTTTCAGTCGTTCAGATCGTTTCACTCGTTCAGATCGTTTCCGTCGTTCAGATCGTTTCAGTCGTTCAGATCGTTTCAGTCGTTCAGATCGTTTCACTCGTTCAGATCATTTCCGTCGTTCAGATCGTTTCACTCGTTCAGATCGTTTCCGTCGTTCAGATCGTTTCTGTCGTTCAGATCGTTTCAGTCGTTCAGATCGTTTCTGTCGTTCAGATCGTTTCAGTCGTTCAGATCTTTTCAGCCGTTCAGTTCGTTTCTGTCGTTCAGATCTTTTCAGTCGTTCAGTTCGTTTCCGTCGTTCAGATCGTTTCAGTCGTTCAGATCGTTTAAGTCGTTCAGATCGTTTCAGTCCTTCAGATCGTTTCAGTCCTTCAAATCGTTTCCCTCATCAGCTCGTTTCCGTCGTTCAGATCGTTTCCGTCGTTAAAATCGTTTCAGTCGTTCAGTTCGTTTCCGTCGTTCAGATCGTTTCAGTCCTTCAAATCGTTTACCTCATCAACTCGTTTCCGTCGTTCAGATCGTTTCAGTCGTTCAGATCGTTTCCGTCGTTCAGATCGTTTCAGTCGTTCAGATCGTTTCCGTCGTTCAGATCGTTTCAGTCGTTCAGATCGTTTCCGTCGCTCAGATCGTTTCAGTCGTTAAGATCGTTTCTGTCGTTCAGATCGTTTAAGTCGTTCAGATCGTTTCAGTCGTTCAGATCGTTTCAGTCCTTCAAATCGTTTCCCTCATCAGCTCGTTTCCGTCGTTCAGATCGTTTCAGTCGTTCAGATCGTTTCAGTCGTTCAGATCGTTTTCGTCGTTCAGATCGTTTAAGTCGTTCAGATCGTTTCCGTCGTTCAGATCGTTTCTGTCCTTCAGATCGTTTCAGTCCTTCAAATCGTTTCCCTCATCAGCTCGTTTCCGTCGTTCAGATCGTTTCTGTCGTTCAGATCGTTTCCGTCGTTCAGATCGTTTAAGTCGTTAAGATCGTTTCCGTCGTTCAGATCGTTTCCGTCGTTCAGTTCGTTTCCGTCGTTCAGATCGTTTCAGCCGTTCAGATCATTTCACTCGTTCAGATCGTTTCCGTCGTTCAGATCGTTTCAGCCGTTCAGATCATTTCACTCGTTCAGGTCGTTTCCATCGTTCAGCTCTTTTAAGTCGTTCAGATCGTTTCTGTCGTTCAGATCGTTTCCGTCGTTCAGATCGTTTCCGTCGTTCAGATCGTTTCCGTCGTTCAGATCGTTTCAGTCGTTCAGATCGTTTCAGTCCTTAAAGATCGTTTCAGTCGTTCAGCTCTTTTCAGTCGTTCAGCTCGTTTCCGTCGTTCAGATCGTTTCAGTCGTTCAGATCGTTTCAGTCCTTCAAATCGTTTCCCTCATCAGCTCTTTTCAGTCGTTCAGATCGTTTCAATCGTTCAGATCGTTTACGTCGATGAGATCGTTTCAGTCGTTCAGATCGTTTCAGTCGTTCAGATCGTTTCAGTCGTTCAGATCGTTTCTGTCGTTCAGATCGTTTAAGTCGTTCAGATCGTTTCAGTCCTTCAGATCGTTTCAGTCCTTCAAATCGTTTCCCTCATCAGCTCGTTTCAGTCGTTCAGATCGTTTCAGTCCTTCAAATCGTTTCCGTCGTTCAGATCGTTTCCGTCGTTCAGATCGTTTCAGTCGTTCAGATCGTTTCAGTCGTTCAGATCGTTTCAGTCGTTCAGATCGTTTCTGTCGTTCAGATCGTTTCCGTCGTTCAGATCATTTCCGTCGTTCAGATCGTTTCCGTCGTTCAGATCGTTTCTGTCCTTCAGATCGTTTCAGTCCTTCAAATCGTTTCCCTCATCAACTCGTTTCCGTCGTTCAGATCGTTTCAGTCGTTCAGATCGTTTCCGTCGTTCAGATCGTTTCAGTCGTTCAGATCGTTTCCGTCGTTCAGATCGTTTCAGTCGTTCAGATCGTTTCCGTCGCTCAGATCGTTTCAGTCGTTAAGATCGTTTCTGTCGTTCAGATCGTTTAAGTCGTTCAGATCGTTTCAGTCGTTCAGATCGTTTCAGTCCTTCAAATCGTTTCCCTCATCAGCTCGTTTCCGTCGTTCAGATCGTTTCAGTCGTTCAGATCGTTTCAGTCGTTCAGATCGTTTTCGTCGTTCAGATCGTTTAAGTCGTTCAGATCGTTTCCGTCGTTCAGATCGTTTCTGTCCTTCAGATCGTTTCAGTCCTTCAAATCGTTTCCCTCATCAGCTCGTTTCCGTCGTTCAGATCGTTTCTGTCGTTCAGATCGTTTCCGTCGTTCAGATCGTTTAAGTCGTTAAGATCGTTTCCGTCGTTCAGATCGTTTCCGTCGTTCAGTTCGTTTCCGTCGTTCAGATCGTTTCAGCCGTTCAGATCATTTCACTCGTTCAGATCGTTTCCGTCGTTCAGGTCGTTTCCATCGTTCAGCTCTTTTAAGTCGTTCAGATCGTTTCTGTCGTTCAGATCGTTTCCGTCGTTCAGATCGTTTCCGTCGTTCAGATCGTTTCCGTCGTTCAGATCGTTTCAGTCGTTCAAATCGTTTCAGTCCTTAAAGATCGTTTCAGTCGTTCAGCTCTTTTCAGTCGTTCAGCTCGTTTCCGTCGTTCAGATCGTTTCAGTCCTTCAGATCGTTTCAGTCCTTCAAATCGTTTCCCTCATCAGCTCGTTTCAGTCGTTCAGATCGTTTCTGTCGTTCAGATCGTTTCCGTCGTTCAGATCGTTTCTGTCCTTCAGATCGTTTCAGTCGTTCAGATCGTTTCCGTCGCTCAGATCGTTTCAGTCGTTCAGATCATTTCTGTCGTTCAGATCGTTTCAGTCGTTCAGATCGTTTCCGTCGTTCAGATCGTTTCCGTCGTTCAGATCGTTTCCGTCGTTCAGATCGTTTCCGTCGTTCAGATCGTTTCCGTCGTTCAGTTCGTTTCCGTCGTTCAGATCGTTTCAGTCGTTCAGATCGTTTCCCTCATCAGCTCTTTTCAGTCGTTCAGATCGTTTTCGTCGATGAGGTCGTTTCCGTCGTTCAGATCGTTTCCGTCGTTCAGATCGTTTCAGTCGTTCAGATCGTTTCAGTCCTTAAAGATCGTTTCAGTCGTTCAGCTCTTTTCAGTCGTTCACCTCGTTTCCGTCGTTCAGATCGTTTCAGTCCTTCAGATCGTTTCAGTACTTCAAATCGTTTCCCTCATCA